>NC_138894.1:29138332-29804568 GCF_965194825.1 Balaenoptera physalus
GCTCCAAGCTTCCGCTTTGGTAGGCTATTCAAGGCTTTATCTTGGGGAAAGGACTCACGTCACGTTTCCTTTTAGCTCTAGAGCGTCTCAGGAGGAGCTCCCACCCAGGCTATGAAAGCACCCTGTTGATCTAGAGAACACTCGTTCCCTTCCCAGAGCCCTGCCTACAGTGTCTAAAGGCCCGTCCTAAAACTGTAATTTAGGTAGCTTCAAGGCAGCATGAGTGGTGCATTCAAAATGGGAAAGCAAGCCTTGTGCCATCAGGTGACCGTTTCCAGCGAAAACGCAGCCTACCTCCTTGTGATTTCTACCAAGTAAATATCCACTCTAGCTACACACTGGCCCCTTCCTTAATAAAGTTGGTTTGGCACGGAGTTCTGCGTGTAGCCACGGCCTCCCCAAAGGAGCGCTCTAGGTACGCTATCGGGGTTTAGCCTCTTCTAAAACCCTGCAGTGTAGGAGGAAGAACTGTGCTTTGGTACCAGCAGGAACGCAAGCCGACTTTCTCCTGTAAGTATGGCATCTTAAGGTATGACTTTGTAGAAGGAATGCTAAGCAGTTTTGGTTTCTCAGTGCCGATCAGCTTAGGGCAATGAGGCAGATTGGCATGACATGTAGGAAATGAGAGAACAGATTTCCTGGAGCTGGTGGAGTGCGGAGGAAATCCAGCTCCTCCAAGGAAGAGTGCAGTGTGTTGCCCTACACTTAGCATCCAGAGAGTGACTAGGAAACTTTTCCGGGCCTGGATGTTTCCTGGCAGGCCAGGGGAGCCTGGCCGGTCCCGGGGTTCTTGCAGGGAATAGGGTGCCCACGCGAGGTCCTCGGTACCTGAAAAGCTTACTAACGTTAAAAGAAAGCAGACCTAAATTTAAGCCTCAAGTTCTCTGCTCCAAGCTTCCGCTTCGGCAGGCTATTCAAGGCTTTACCTTGAGGAAAGGACTCCCGTCAAGTTTCCTTTTAGCTCTAGAGCGTCTCAGGAGGAGCTCCCACCCAGGCTATGAAAGCACCCTGTTGATTTAGAGAAAACTCTTTCCCTTCCCAGTACACTGCCTACAGTGACAGGGACCCGTGCAAAACACTGTTAGCTTCAAGGCAGCAAGAATGGAGCATTCAATATGGAAAAGCAAGCCTTGTGCCATAAATTCCCCGTTTCCAGTGAACACGCAGCCTACCTCCTTGTGATTTCGACCAAGTAAATATACACTCTAGCTACACACTGGTCCCTTCCTTGAATAAAGTTGGTTTGGCAGGGAGTTCTGCGTCTAGCCAACGCCCTCCACCAAGGAGCGATCTAGGTTCGCTATCGGGGCTTAGCTTCTTCTAAAACCCTGCACTGTAAGAGGAAGAACTGGGCTTTGGTTACAGCAGGAACGCAAGCCGACTTTCTCCTGTAAATATGGGGTCTTAAGGTATGACACTCTAGAAGGAATGCGAAGCAGTTTTGGTTTCTCAGTGTCGCTCAGCCTAGGGCAAGGAGGCAGATTTGCATGACATGTAGGTTGTAATAGAAGAGATTTCCTGGAGCCTTTGGAGTGCTGAGGAAACCTAGGTCTCCCAAGGAAGAGTGCAGTGTGTTGCCCTACACTCAGCATACACAGAGTGACTGGGAAAGGTTTCCGGGCCTGGATGTTCCTTAGCAGCCCAGGGGAGCCTGCCGGAACTCTGTGTTCTAGCAGGGAATAGGGTGCCCACGCGAGGTCCTGGTGCCCTGAAAAGCTTACTAACTTTAAAAGAAAGCAGACCTAAATTTAAGCCTCAAGGACTCTGCTCCAAGCTTCCGCTTCGGCAGGCTATTCAAGGCTTTACCTTGAGGAAGGGACTCCCGTCAAGTTTCCTTTTAGCTCTAGAGCGTCTCAGGAGGAGCTCCCACCCAGGCTATGAAAGCACCCTGTTGATGGAGAGAACACTCGTTCCCTTCCCAGAGCCCTGCCTACTGCGACTAGACACCCGTCCTAAAACTGTTATTTAGGTAGTGTTAAGGCAACATGAATGGAGCATTCAAAATGGGAAAGCAAGGCCTGTGCCATCAGGTCCCTGTTTCCAGCGAACACGCAGCCTATCTCCTTGTGCTTTCTACCAGGTAAATACACACTCTAGCTAAACCCTGGTCCCTTCCCTGAATAACGTTTTCTTGGCACGGAGTTCTCCGTGTAGCCAACTGCCTCTCCCAAGGAAGGCTCTAGGTACGCTATCGGGGCTTAGCTTCTTCTAAAACCCTGCAGTGTAAGACGTAGAAGTGTGCTTTGCTTCCAGCAGGAAAGCAAGCCGACTTTCTCCTGTAAGTATGGGGTGTTAAGGTATGACACTCTAGAAGGAATGCGAAGCAGTTTTGGTTTCTCAGTGCCGCTCAGCCTAGGGCAATGAGGCAAGATATGCATGACATGTGGGATGTAAGAGAACAGATTTCCTGGAGCCTTTGGAGTGCTGATTAAACCTAGGTCTGCCAAGGAAGAGTGCAGTGTGTTGCCCTACACTCAGCATACGCAGAGTGACTGGGAAAGGTTTCCGGGCCTGGATGTTTCTTAGCAGCCTAGTGGAGGCTGCCGGTACTAGGTGTTCTTGCAGGGAATAGGGAGCCCACGCGAGGTCCTCGGTGTCCTGAAAGCTTACTAACCTTAAAAGAAAACAAACCTAAAGCTAATGCTTCAAGGACTCTGCTCCAAGCTTCCGCTTTGGTAGGCTATTCAAGGCTTTATCTTGGGGAAAGGACTCACGTCACGTTTCCTTTTAGCTCTAGAGCGTCTCAGGAGGAGCTCCCACCCAGGCTATGAAAGCACCCTGTTGATCTAGAGAACACTCGTTCCCTTCCCAGAGCCCTGCCTACAGTGTCTAAAGGCCCGTCCTAAAACTGTAATTTAGGTAGCTTCAAGGCAGCATGAGTGGTGCATTCAAAATGGGAAAGCAAGCCTTGTGCCATCAGGTGACCGTTTCCAGCGAAAACGCAGCCTACCTCCTTGTGATTTCTACCAAGTAAATATCCACTCTAGCTACACACTGGCCCCTTCCTTAATAAAGTTGGTTTGGCACGGAGTTCTGCGTGTAGCCACGGCCTCCCCAAAGGAGCGCTCTAGGTACGCTATCGGGGTTTAGCCTCTTCTAAAACCCTGCAGTGTAGGAGGAAGAACTGTGCTTTGGTACCAGCAGGAACGCAAGCCGACTTTCTCCTGTAAGTATGGCATCTTAAGGTATGACTTTGTAGAAGGAATGCTAAGCAGTTTTGGTTTCTCAGTGCCGATCAGCTTAGGGCAATGAGGCAGATTGGCATGACATGTAGGAAATGAGAGAACAGATTTCCTGGAGCTGGTGGAGTGCGGAGGAAATCCAGCTCCTCCAAGGAAGAGTGCAGTGTGTTGCCCTACACTTAGCATCCAGAGAGTGACTAGGAAACTTTTCCGGGCCTGGATGTTTCCTGGCAGGCCAGGGGAGCCTGGCCGGTCCCGGTGTTCTTGCAGGGAATAGGGTGCCCACGCGAGGTCCTCGGTACCTGAAAAGCTTACTAACGTTAAAAGAAAGCAGACCTAAATTTAAGCCTCAAGTTCTCTGCTCCAAGCTTCCGCTTCGGCAGGCTATTCAAGGCTTTACCTTGAGGAAAGGACTCCCGTCAAGTTTCCTTTTAGCTCTAGAGCGTCTCAGGAGGAGCTCCCACCCAGGCTATGAAAGCACCCTGTTGATTTAGAGAAAACTCTTTCCCTTCCCAGTACACTGCCTACAGTGACAGGGACCCGTGCAAAACACTGTTAGCTTCAAGGCAGCAAGAATGGAGCATTCAATATGGAAAAGCAAGCCTTGTGCCATAAATTCCCCGTTTCCAGTGAACACGCAGCCTACCTCCTTGTGATTTCGACCAAGTAAATATACACTCTAGCTACACACTGGTCCCTTCCTTGAATAAAGTTGGTTTGGCAGGGAGTTCTGCGTCTAGCCAACGCCCTCCACCAAGGAGCGATCTAGGTTCGCTATCGGGGCTTAGCTTCTTCTAAAACCCTGCACTGTAAGAGGAAGAACTGGGCTTTGGTTACAGCAGGAACGCAAGCCGACTTTCTCCTGTAAATATGGGGTCTTAAGGTATGACACTCTAGAAGGAATGCGAAGCAGTTTTGGTTTCTCAGTGTCGCTCAGCCTAGGGCAAGGAGGCAGATTTGCATGACATGTAGGTTGTAATAGAAGAGATTTCCTGGAGCCTTTGGAGTGCTGAGGAAACCTAGGTCTCCCAAGGAAGAGTGCAGTGTGTTGCCCTACACTCAGCATACACAGAGTGACTGGGAAAGGTTTCCGGGCCTGGATGTTCCTTAGCAGCCCAGGGGAGCCTGCCGGAACTCTGTGTTCTAGCAGGGAATAGGGTGCCCACGCGAGGTCCTGGTGCCCTGAAAAGCTTACTAACTTTAAAAGAAAGCAGACCTAAATTTAAGCCTCAAGGACTCTGCTCCAAGCTTCCGCTTCGGCAGGCTATTCAAGGCTTTACCTTGAGGAAGGGACTCCCGTCAAGTTTCCTTTTAGCTCTAGAGCGTCTCAGGAGGAGCTCCCACCCAGGCTATGAAAGCACCCTGTTGATGGAGAGAACACTCGTTCCCTTCCCAGAGCCCTGCCTACTGCGACTAGACACCCGTCCTAAAACTGTTATTTAGGTAGTGTTAAGGCAACATGAATGGAGCATTCAAAATGGGAAAGCAAGGCCTGTGCCATCAGGTCCCTGTTTCCAGCGAACACGCAGCCTATCTCCTTGTGCTTTCTACCAGGTAAATACACACTCTAGCTAAACCCTGGTCCCTTCCCTGAATAACGTTTTCTTGGCACGGAGTTCTCCGTGTAGCCAACTGCCTCTCCCAAGGAAGGCTCTAGGTACGCTATCGGGGCTTAGCTTCTTCTAAAACCCTGCAGTGTAAGACGTAGAAGTGTGCTTTGCTTCCAGCAGGAAAGCAAGCCGACTTTCTCCTGTAAGTATGGGGTGTTAAGGTATGACACTCTAGAAGGAATGCGAAGCAGTTTTGGTTTCTCAGTGCCGCTCAGCCTAGGGCAATGAGGCAAGATATGCATGACATGTGGGATGTAAGAGAACAGATTTCCTGGAGCCTTTGGAGTGCTGATTAAACCTAGGTCTGCCAAGGAAGAGTGCAGTGTGTTGCCCTACACTCAGCATACGCAGAGTGACTGGGAAAGGTTTCCGGGCCTGGATGTTTCTTAGCAGCCTAGTGGAGGCTGCCGGTACTAGGTGTTCTTGCAGGGAATAGGGAGCCCACGCGAGGTCCTCGGTGTCCTGAAAGCTTACTAACCTTAAAAGAAAACAAACCTAAAGCTAATGCTTCAAGGACTCTGCTCCAAGCTTCCGCTTTGGTAGGCTATTCAAGGCTTTATCTTGGGGAAAGGACTCACGTCACGTTTCCTTTTAGCTCTAGAGCGTCTCAGGAGGAGCTCCCACCCAGGCTATGAAAGCACCCTGTTGATCTAGAGAACACTCGTTCCCTTCCCAGAGCCCTGCCTACAGTGTCTAAAGGCCCGTCCTAAAACTGTAATTTAGGTAGCTTCAAGGCAGCATGAGTGGTGCATTCAAAATGGGAAAGCAAGCCTTGTGCCATCAGGTGACCGTTTCCAGCGAAAACGCAGCCTACCTCCTTGTGATTTCTACCAAGTAAATATCCACTCTAGCTACACACTGGCCCCTTCCTTAATAAAGTTGGTTTGGCACGGAGTTCTGCGTGTAGCCACGGCCTCCCCAAAGGAGCGCTCTAGGTACGCTATCGGGGTTTAGCCTCTTCTAAAACCCTGCAGTGTAGGAGGAAGAACTGTGCTTTGGTACCAGCAGGAACGCAAGCCGACTTTCTCCTGTAAGTATGGCATCTTAAGGTATGACTTTGTAGAAGGAATGCTAAGCAGTTTTGGTTTCTCAGTGCCGATCAGCTTAGGGCAATGAGGCAGATTGGCATGACATGTAGGAAATGAGAGAACAGATTTCCTGGAGCTGGTGGAGTGCGGAGGAAATCCAGCTCCTCCAAGGAAGAGTGCAGTGTGTTGCCCTACACTTAGCATCCAGAGAGTGACTAGGAAACTTTTCCGGGCCTGGATGTTTCCTGGCAGGCCAGGGGAGCCTGGCCGGTCCCGGGGTTCTTGCAGGGAATAGGGTGCCCACGCGAGGTCCTCGGTACCTGAAAAGCTTACTAACGTTAAAAGAAAGCAGACCTAAATTTAAGCCTCAAGTTCTCTGCTCCAAGCTTCCGCTTCGGCAGGCTATTCAAGGCTTTACCTTGAGGAAAGGACTCCCGTCAAGTTTCCTTTTAGCTCTAGAGCGTCTCAGGAGGAGCTCCCACCCAGGCTATGAAAGCACCCTGTTGATTTAGAGAAAACTCTTTCCCTTCCCAGTACACTGCCTACAGTGACAGGGACCCGTGCAAAACACTGTTAGCTTCAAGGCAGCAAGAATGGAGCATTCAATATGGAAAAGCAAGCCTTGTGCCATAAATTCCCCGTTTCCAGTGAACACGCAGCCTACCTCCTTGTGATTTCGACCAAGTAAATATACACTCTAGCTACACACTGGTCCCTTCCTTGAATAAAGTTGGTTTGGCAGGGAGTTCTGCGTCTAGCCAACGCCCTCCACCAAGGAGCGATCTAGGTTCGCTATCGGGGCTTAGCTTCTTCTAAAACCCTGCACTGTAAGAGGAAGAACTGGGCTTTGGTTACAGCAGGAACGCAAGCCGACTTTCTCCTGTAAATATGGGGTCTTAAGGTATGACACTCTAGAAGGAATGCGAAGCAGTTTTGGTTTCTCAGTGTCGCTCAGCCTAGGGCAAGGAGGCAGATTTGCATGACATGTAGGTTGTAATAGAAGAGATTTCCTGGAGCCTTTGGAGTGCTGAGGAAACCTAGGTCTCCCAAGGAAGAGTGCAGTGTGTTGCCCTACACTCAGCATACACAGAGTGACTGGGAAAGGTTTCCGGGCCTGGATGTTCCTTAGCAGCCCAGGGGAGCCTGCCGGAACTCTGTGTTCTAGCAGGGAATAGGGTGCCCACGCGAGGTCCTGGTGCCCTGAAAAGCTTACTAACTTTAAAAGAAAGCAGACCTAAATTTAAGCCTCAAGGACTCTGCTCCAAGCTTCCGCTTCGGCAGGCTATTCAAGGCTTTACCTTGAGGAAGGGACTCCCGTCAAGTTTCCTTTTAGCTCTAGAGCGTCTCAGGAGGAGCTCCCACCCAGGCTATGAAAGCACCCTGTTGATGGAGAGAACACTCGTTCCCTTCCCAGAGCCCTGCCTACTGCGACTAGACACCCGTCCTAAAACTGTTATTTAGGTAGTGTTAAGGCAACATGAATGGAGCATTCAAAATGGGAAAGCAAGGCCTGTGCCATCAGGTCCCTGTTTCCAGCGAACACGCAGCCTATCTCCTTGTGCTTTCTACCAGGTAAATACACACTCTAGCTAAACCCTGGTCCCTTCCCTGAATAACGTTTTCTTGGCACGGAGTTCTCCGTGTAGCCAACTGCCTCTCCCAAGGAAGGCTCTAGGTACGCTATCGGGGCTTAGCTTCTTCTAAAACCCTGCAGTGTAAGACGTAGAAGTGTGCTTTGCTTCCAGCAGGAAAGCAAGCCGACTTTCTCCTGTAAGTATGGGGTGTTAAGGTATGACACTCTAGAAGGAATGCGAAGCAGTTTTGGTTTCTCAGTGCCGCTCAGCCTAGGGCAATGAGGCAAGATATGCATGACATGTGGGATGTAAGAGAACAGATTTCCTGGAGCCTTTGGAGTGCTGATTAAACCTAGGTCTGCCAAGGAAGAGTGCAGTGTGTTGCCCTACACTCAGCATACGCAGAGTGACTGGGAAAGGTTTCCGGGCCTGGATGTTTCTTAGCAGCCTAGTGGAGGCTGCCGGTACTAGGTGTTCTTGCAGGGAATAGGGAGCCCACGCGAGGTCCTCGGTGTCCTGAAAGCTTACTAACCTTAAAAGAAAACAAACCTAAAGCTAATGCTTCAAGGACTCTGCTCCAAGCTTCCGCTTTGGTAGGCTATTCAAGGCTTTATCTTGGGGAAAGGACTCACGTCACGTTTCCTTTTAGCTCTAGAGCGTCTCAGGAGGAGCTCCCACCCAGGCTATGAAAGCACCCTGTTGATCTAGAGAACACTCGTTCCCTTCCCAGAGCCCTGCCTACAGTGTCTAAAGGCCCGTCCTAAAACTGTAATTTAGGTAGCTTCAAGGCAGCATGAGTGGTGCATTCAAAATGGGAAAGCAAGCCTTGTGCCATCAGGTGACCGTTTCCAGCGAAAACGCAGCCTACCTCCTTGTGATTTCTACCAAGTAAATATCCACTCTAGCTACACACTGGCCCCTTCCTTAATAAAGTTGGTTTGGCACGGAGTTCTGCGTGTAGCCACGGCCTCCCCAAAGGAGCGCTCTAGGTACGCTATCGGGGTTTAGCCTCTTCTAAAACCCTGCAGTGTAGGAGGAAGAACTGTGCTTTGGTACCAGCAGGAACGCAAGCCGACTTTCTCCTGTAAGTATGGCATCTTAAGGTATGACTTTGTAGAAGGAATGCTAAGCAGTTTTGGTTTCTCAGTGCCGATCAGCTTAGGGCAATGAGGCAGATTGGCATGACATGTAGGAAATGAGAGAACAGATTTCCTGGAGCTGGTGGAGTGCGGAGGAAATCCAGCTCCTCCAAGGAAGAGTGCAGTGTGTTGCCCTACACTTAGCATCCAGAGAGTGACTAGGAAACTTTTCCGGGCCTGGATGTTTCCTGGCAGGCCAGGGGAGCCTGGCCGGTCCCGGGGTTCTTGCAGGGAATAGGGTGCCCACGCGAGGTCCTCGGTACCTGAAAAGCTTACTAACGTTAAAAGAAAGCAGACCTAAATTTAAGCCTCAAGTTCTCTGCTCCAAGCTTCCGCTTCGGCAGGCTATTCAAGGCTTTACCTTGAGGAAAGGACTCCCGTCAAGTTTCCTTTTAGCTCTAGAGCGTCTCAGGAGGAGCTCCCACCCAGGCTATGAAAGCACCCTGTTGATTTAGAGAAAACTCTTTCCCTTCCCAGTACACTGCCTACAGTGACAGGGACCCGTGCAAAACACTGTTAGCTTCAAGGCAGCAAGAATGGAGCATTCAATATGGAAAAGCAAGCCTTGTGCCATAAATTCCCCGTTTCCAGTGAACACGCAGCCTACCTCCTTGTGATTTCGACCAAGTAAATATACACTCTAGCTACACACTGGTCCCTTCCTTGAATAAAGTTGGTTTGGCAGGGAGTTCTGCGTCTAGCCAACGCCCTCCACCAAGGAGCGATCTAGGTTCGCTATCGGGGCTTAGCTTCTTCTAAAACCCTGCACTGTAAGAGGAAGAACTGGGCTTTGGTTACAGCAGGAACGCAAGCCGACTTTCTCCTGTAAATATGGGGTCTTAAGGTATGACACTCTAGAAGGAATGCGAAGCAGTTTTGGTTTCTCAGTGTCGCTCAGCCTAGGGCAAGGAGGCAGATTTGCATGACATGTAGGTTGTAATAGAAGAGATTTCCTGGAGCCTTTGGAGTGCTGAGGAAACCTAGGTCTCCCAAGGAAGAGTGCAGTGTGTTGCCCTACACTCAGCATACACAGAGTGACTGGGAAAGGTTTCCGGGCCTGGATGTTCCTTAGCAGCCCAGGGGAGCCTGCCGGAACTCTGTGTTCTAGCAGGGAATAGGGTGCCCACGCGAGGTCCTGGTGCCCTGAAAAGCTTACTAACTTTAAAAGAAAGCAGACCTAAATTTAAGCCTCAAGGACTCTGCTCCAAGCTTCCGCTTCGGCAGGCTATTCAAGGCTTTACCTTGAGGAAGGGACTCCCGTCAAGTTTCCTTTTAGCTCTAGAGCGTCTCAGGAGGAGCTCCCACCCAGGCTATGAAAGCACCCTGTTGATGGAGAGAACACTCGTTCCCTTCCCAGAGCCCTGCCTACTGCGACTAGACACCCGTCCTAAAACTGTTATTTAGGTAGTGTTAAGGCAACATGAATGGAGCATTCAAAATGGGAAAGCAAGGCCTGTGCCATCAGGTCCCTGTTTCCAGCGAACACGCAGCCTATCTCCTTGTGCTTTCTACCAGGTAAATACACACTCTAGCTAAACCCTGGTCCCTTCCCTGAATAACGTTTTCTTGGCACGGAGTTCTCCGTGTAGCCAACTGCCTCTCCCAAGGAAGGCTCTAGGTACGCTATCGGGGCTTAGCTTCTTCTAAAACCCTGCAGTGTAAGACGTAGAAGTGTGCTTTGCTTCCAGCAGGAAAGCAAGCCGACTTTCTCCTGTAAGTATGGGGTGTTAAGGTATGACACTCTAGAAGGAATGCGAAGCAGTTTTGGTTTCTCAGTGCCGCTCAGCCTAGGGCAATGAGGCAAGATATGCATGACATGTGGGATGTAAGAGAACAGATTTCCTGGAGCCTTTGGAGTGCTGATTAAACCTAGGTCTGCCAAGGAAGAGTGCAGTGTGTTGCCCTACACTCAGCATACGCAGAGTGACTGGGAAAGGTTTCCGGGCCTGGATGTTTCTTAGCAGCCTAGTGGAGGCTGCCGGTACTAGGTGTTCTTGCAGGGAATAGGGAGCCCACGCGAGGTCCTCGGTGTCCTGAAAGCTTACTAACCTTAAAAGAAAACAAACCTAAAGCTAATGCTTCAAGGACTCTGCTCCAAGCTTCCGCTTTGGTAGGCTATTCAAGGCTTTATCTTGGGGAAAGGACTCACGTCACGTTTCCTTTTAGCTCTAGAGCGTCTCAGGAGGAGCTCCCACCCAGGCTATGAAAGCACCCTGTTGATCTAGAGAACACTCGTTCCCTTCCCAGAGCCCTGCCTACAGTGTCTAAAGGCCCGTCCTAAAACTGTAATTTAGGTAGCTTCAAGGCAGCATGAGTGGTGCATTCAAAATGGGAAAGCAAGCCTTGTGCCATCAGGTGACCGTTTCCAGCGAAAACGCAGCCTACCTCCTTGTGATTTCTACCAAGTAAATATCCACTCTAGCTACACACTGGCCCCTTCCTTAATAAAGTTGGTTTGGCACGGAGTTCTGCGTGTAGCCACGGCCTCCCCAAAGGAGCGCTCTAGGTACGCTATCGGGGTTTAGCCTCTTCTAAAACCCTGCAGTGTAGGAGGAAGAACTGTGCTTTGGTACCAGCAGGAACGCAAGCCGACTTTCTCCTGTAAGTATGGCATCTTAAGGTATGACTTTGTAGAAGGAATGCTAAGCAGTTTTGGTTTCTCAGTGCCGATCAGCTTAGGGCAATGAGGCAGATTGGCATGACATGTAGGAAATGAGAGAACAGATTTCCTGGAGCTGGTGGAGTGCGGAGGAAATCCAGCTCCTCCAAGGAAGAGTGCAGTGTGTTGCCCTACACTTAGCATCCAGAGAGTGACTAGGAAACTTTTCCGGGCCTGGATGTTTCCTGGCAGGCCAGGGGAGCCTGGCCGGTCCCGGGGTTCTTGCAGGGAATAGGGTGCCCACGCGAGGTCCTCGGTACCTGAAAAGCTTACTAACGTTAAAAGAAAGCAGACCTAAATTTAAGCCTCAAGTTCTCTGCTCCAAGCTTCCGCTTCGGCAGGCTATTCAAGGCTTTACCTTGAGGAAAGGACTCCCGTCAAGTTTCCTTTTAGCTCTAGAGCGTCTCAGGAGGAGCTCCCACCCAGGCTATGAAAGCACCCTGTTGATTTAGAGAAAACTCTTTCCCTTCCCAGTACACTGCCTACAGTGACAGGGACCCGTGCAAAACACTGTTAGCTTCAAGGCAGCAAGAATGGAGCATTCAATATGGAAAAGCAAGCCTTGTGCCATAAATTCCCCGTTTCCAGTGAACACGCAGCCTACCTCCTTGTGATTTCGACCAAGTAAATATACACTCTAGCTACACACTGGTCCCTTCCTTGAATAAAGTTGGTTTGGCAGGGAGTTCTGCGTCTAGCCAACGCCCTCCACCAAGGAGCGATCTAGGTTCGCTATCGGGGCTTAGCTTCTTCTAAAACCCTGCACTGTAAGAGGAAGAACTGGGCTTTGGTTACAGCAGGAACGCAAGCCGACTTTCTCCTGTAAATATGGGGTCTTAAGGTATGACACTCTAGAAGGAATGCGAAGCAGTTTTGGTTTCTCAGTGTCGCTCAGCCTAGGGCAAGGAGGCAGATTTGCATGACATGTAGGTTGTAATAGAAGAGATTTCCTGGAGCCTTTGGAGTGCTGAGGAAACCTAGGTCTCCCAAGGAAGAGTGCAGTGTGTTGCCCTACACTCAGCATACACAGAGTGACTGGGAAAGGTTTCCGGGCCTGGATGTTCCTTAGCAGCCCAGGGGAGCCTGCCGGAACTCTGTGTTCTAGCAGGGAATAGGGTGCCCACGCGAGGTCCTGGTGCCCTGAAAAGCTTACTAACTTTAAAAGAAAGCAGACCTAAATTTAAGCCTCAAGGACTCTGCTCCAAGCTTCCGCTTCGGCAGGCTATTCAAGGCTTTACCTTGAGGAAGGGACTCCCGTCAGGTTTCCTTTTAGCTCTAGAGCGTCTCAGGAGGAGCTCCCACCCAGGCTATGAAAGCACCCTGTTGATGGAGAGAACACTCGTTCCCTTCCCAGAGCCCTGCCTACTGCGACTAGACACCCGTCCTAAAACTGTTATTTAGGTAGTGTTAAGGCAACATGAATGGAGCATTCAAAATGGGAAAGCAAGGCCTGTGCCATCAGGTCCCTGTTTCCAGCGAACACGCAGCCTATCTCCTTGTGCTTTCTACCAGGTAAATACACACTCTAGCTAAACCCTGGTCCCTTCCCTGAATAACGTTTTCTTGGCACGGAGTTCTCCGTGTAGCCAACTGCCTCTCCCAAGGAAGGCTCTAGGTACGCTATCGGGGCTTAGCTTCTTCTAAAACCCTGCAGTGTAAGACGTAGAAGTGTGCTTTGCTTCCAGCAGGAAAGCAAGCCGACTTTCTCCTGTAAGTATGGGGTGTTAAGGTATGACACTCTAGAAGGAATGCGAAGCAGTTTTGGTTTCTCAGTGCCGCTCAGCCTAGGGCAATGAGGCAAGATATGCATGACATGTGGGATGTAAGAGAACAGATTTCCTGGAGCCTTTGGAGTGCTGATTAAACCTAGGTCTGCCAAGGAAGAGTGCAGTGTGTTGCCCTACACTCAGCATACGCAGAGTGACTGGGAAAGGTTTCCGGGCCTGGATGTTTCTTAGCAGCCTAGTGGAGGCTGCCGGTACTAGGTGTTCTTGCAGGGAATAGGGAGCCCACGCGAGGTCCTCGGTGTCCTGAAAGCTTACTAACCTTAAAAGAAAACAAACCTAAAGCTAATGCTTCAAGGACTCTGCTCCAAGCTTCCGCTTTGGTAGGCTATTCAAGGCTTTATCTTGGGGAAAGGACTCACGTCACGTTTCCTTTTAGCTCTAGAGCGTCTCAGGAGGAGCTCCCACCCAGGCTATGAAAGCACCCTGTTGATCTAGAGAACACTCGTTCCCTTCCCAGAGCCCTGCCTACAGTGTCTAAAGGCCCGTCCTAAAACTGTAATTTAGGTAGCTTCAAGGCAGCATGAGTGGTGCATTCAAAATGGGAAAGCAAGCCTTGTGCCATCAGGTGACCGTTTCCAGCGAAAACGCAGCCTACCTCCTTGTGATTTCTACCAAGTAAATATCCACTCTAGCTACACACTGGCCCCTTCCTTAATAAAGTTGGTTTGGCACGGAGTTCTGCGTGTAGCCACGGCCTCCCCAAAGGAGCGCTCTAGGTACGCTATCGGGGTTTAGCCTCTTCTAAAACCCTGCAGTGTAGGAGGAAGAACTGTGCTTTGGTACCAGCAGGAACGCAAGCCGACTTTCTCCTGTAAGTATGGCATCTTAAGGTATGACTTTGTAGAAGGAATGCTAAGCAGTTTTGGTTTCTCAGTGCCGATCAGCTTAGGGCAATGAGGCAGATTGGCATGACATGTAGGAAATGAGAGAACAGATTTCCTGGAGCTGGTGGAGTGCGGAGGAAATCCAGCTCCTCCAAGGAAGAGTGCAGTGTGTTGCCCTACACTTAGCATCCAGAGAGTGACTAGGAAACTTTTCCGGGCCTGGATGTTTCCTGGCAGGCCAGGGGAGCCTGGCCGGTCCCGGGGTTCTTGCAGGGAATAGGGTGCCCACGCGAGGTCCTCGGTACCTGAAAAGCTTACTAACGTTAAAAGAAAGCAGACCTAAATTTAAGCCTCAAGTTCTCTGCTCCAAGCTTCCGCTTCGGCAGGCTATTCAAGGCTTTACCTTGAGGAAAGGACTCCCGTCAAGTTTCCTTTTAGCTCTAGAGCGTCTCAGGAGGAGCTCCCACCCAGGCTATGAAAGCACCCTGTTGATTTAGAGAAAACTCTTTCCCTTCCCAGTACACTGCCTACAGTGACAGGGACCCGTGCAAAACACTGTTAGCTTCAAGGCAGCAAGAATGGAGCATTCAATATGGAAAAGCAAGCCTTGTGCCATAAATTCCCCGTTTCCAGTGAACACGCAGCCTACCTCCTTGTGATTTCGACCAAGTAAATATACACTCTAGCTACACACTGGTCCCTTCCTTGAATAAAGTTGGTTTGGCAGGGAGTTCTGCGTCTAGCCAACGCCCTCCACCAAGGAGCGATCTAGGTTCGCTATCGGGGCTTAGCTTCTTCTAAAACCCTGCACTGTAAGAGGAAGAACTGGGCTTTGGTTACAGCAGGAACGCAAGCCGACTTTCTCCTGTAAATATGGGGTCTTAAGGTATGACACTCTAGAAGGAATGCGAAGCAGTTTTGGTTTCTCAGTGTCGCTCAGCCTAGGGCAAGGAGGCAGATTTGCATGACATGTAGGTTGTAATAGAAGAGATTTCCTGGAGCCTTTGGAGTGCTGAGGAAACCTAGGTCTCCCAAGGAAGAGTGCAGTGTGTTGCCCTACACTCAGCATACACAGAGTGACTGGGAAAGGTTTCCGGGCCTGGATGTTCCTTAGCAGCCCAGGGGAGCCTGCCGGAACTCTGTGTTCTAGCAGGGAATAGGGTGCCCACGCGAGGTCCTGGTGCCCTGAAAAGCTTACTAACTTTAAAAGAAAGCAGACCTAAATTTAAGCCTCAAGGACTCTGCTCCAAGCTTCCGCTTCGGCAGGCTATTCAAGGCTTTACCTTGAGGAAGGGACTCCCGTCAAGTTTCCTTTTAGCTCTAGAGCGTCTCAGGAGGAGCTCCCACCCAGGCTATGAAAGCACCCTGTTGATGGAGAGAACACTCGTTCCCTTCCCAGAGCCCTGCCTACTGCGACTAGACACCCGTCCTAAAACTGTTATTTAGGTAGTGTTAAGGCAACATGAATGGAGCATTCAAAATGGGAAAGCAAGGCCTGTGCCATCAGGTCCCTGTTTCCAGCGAACACGCAGCCTATCTCCTTGTGCTTTCTACCAGGTAAATACACACTCTAGCTAAACCCTGGTCCCTTCCCTGAATAACGTTTTCTTGGCACGGAGTTCTCCGTGTAGCCAACTGCCTCTCCCAAGGAAGGCTCTAGGTACGCTATCGGGGCTTAGCTTCTTCTAAAACCCTGCAGTGTAAGACGTAGAAGTGTGCTTTGCTTCCAGCAGGAAAGCAAGCCGACTTTCTCCTGTAAGTATGGGGTGTTAAGGTATGACACTCTAGAAGGAATGCGAAGCAGTTTTGGTTTCTCAGTGCCGCTCAGCCTAGGGCAATGAGGCAAGATATGCATGACATGTGGGATGTAAGAGAACAGATTTCCTGGAGCCTTTGGAGTGCTGATTAAACCTAGGTCTGCCAAGGAAGAGTGCAGTGTGTTGCCCTACACTCAGCATACGCAGAGTGACTGGGAAAGGTTTCCGGGCCTGGATGTTTCTTAGCAGCCTAGTGGAGGCTGCCGGTACTAGGTGTTCTTGCAGGGAATAGGGAGCCCACGCGAGGTCCTCGGTGTCCTGAAAGCTTACTAACCTTAAAAGAAAACAAACCTAAAGCTAATGCTTCAAGGACTCTGCTCCAAGCTTCCGCTTTGGTAGGCTATTCAAGGCTTTATCTTGGGGAAAGGACTCACGTCACGTTTCCTTTTAGCTCTAGAGCGTCTCAGGAGGAGCTCCCACCCAGGCTATGAAAGCACCCTGTTGATCTAGAGAACACTCGTTCCCTTCCCAGAGCCCTGCCTACAGTGTCTAAAGGCCCGTCCTAAAACTGTAATTTAGGTAGCTTCAAGGCAGCATGAGTGGTGCATTCAAAATGGGAAAGCAAGCCTTGTGCCATCAGGTGACCGTTTCCAGCGAAAACGCAGCCTACCTCCTTGTGATTTCTACCAAGTAAATATACACTCTAGCTACACACTGGCCCCTTCCTTAATAAAGTTGGTTTGGCACGGAGTTCTGCGTGTAGCCACGGCCTCCCCAAAGGAGCGCTCTAGGTACGCTATCGGGGCTTAGCCTCTTCGAAAACCCTGCAGTGTAGGAGGAAGAACTGTGCTTTGGTACCAGCAGGAACGCAAGCCGACTTTCTCCTGTAAGTATGGCATCTTAAGGTATGACTTTGTAGAAGGAATGCTAAGCAGTTTTGGTTTCTCAGTGCCGATCAGCTTAGGGCAATGAGGCAGATTGGCATGACATGTAGGAAATGAGAGAACAGATTTCCTGGAGCTGGTGGAGTGCGGAGGAAATCCAGCTCCTCCAAGGAAGAGTGCAGTGTGTTGCCCTACACTTAGCATCCAGAGGGTGACTGGGAAACTTTTCCGGGCCTGGATGTTTCCTGGCAGGCCAGGGGAGCCTGGCCGGTCCCGGTGTTCTTGCAGGGAATAGGGTGCCCACGCGAGGTCCTCGGTACCTGAAAAGCTTACTAACGTTAAAAGAAAGCAGACCTAAAATTAAGCCTCAGGTTCTCTGCTCCAAGCTTCCGCTTCGGCAGGCTATTCAAGGCTTTACCTTGAGGAAAGGACTCCCGTCAAGTTTCCTTTTAGCTCTAGAGCGTCTCAGGAGGAGCTCCCAGCCAGGCTATGAAAGCACCCTGTTGATTTAGAGAAAACTCTTTCCCTTCCCAGTACACTGCGTACAGTGACAGGGACCCGTGCAAAACACTGTTATTTAGGTAGCTTCAAGGCAGCAAGAATGGAGCATTCAATATGGAAAAGCAAGTCTTGTGCCATAAATTCCCCGTTTCCAATGAACACGCAGCCTACCTCCTTGTGATTTCGACCAAGTAAATATACACTCTAGCTACACACTGGTCCCTTCCTTGAATAAAGTTGGTTTGGCAGGGAGTTCTGCGTCTAGCCAACGCCCTCCACCAAGGAGCGATCTAGGTTCGCTATCGGGGCTTAGCTTCTTCTAAAACCCTGCACTGTAAGAGGAAGAACTGGGCTTTGGTTACAGCAGGAACGCAAGCCGACTTTCTCCTGTAAATATGGGGTCTTAAGGTATGACACTCTAGAAGGAATGCGAAGCAGTTTTGGTTTCTCAGTGTCGCTCAGCCTAGGGCAAGGAGGCAGATTTGCATGACATGTAGGTTGTAATAGAAGAGATTTCCTGGAGCCTTTGGAGTGCTGAGGAAACCTAGGTCTCCCAAGGAAGAGTGCAGTGTGTTGCCCTACACTCAGCATACACAGAGTGACTGGGAAAGGTTTCCGGGCCTGGATGTTTCTTAGCAGGCCAGGGGAGCCTGCCGGAACTCGGTGTTCTAGCAGGGAATAGGGTGCCCATGCGAGGTCCTGGTGCCCTGAAAAGCTTACTAACGTTAAAAGAAAGCAGACCTAAATTTAAGCCTCAAGGACTCTGCTCCATGCTTCCTCTTCGGCCGGCTATTCAAGGCTTTACCTTGAGGAAGGGACTCCCGTCAAGTTTCCTTTTAGCTCTAGAGCGTCTCAGGAGGAGCTCCCACCCAGGCTATGAAAGCACCCTGTTGATGGAGAGAACACTCGTTCCCTTCCCAGAGCCCTGCCTACTGCGACTAGACACCCGTCCTAAAACTGTTATTTAGGTAGTGTTAAGGCAACATGAATGGAGCATTCAAAATGGGAAAGCAAGGCCTGTGCCATCAGGTCCCTGTTTCCAGCGAACACGCAGCCTACCTCCTTGTGCTTTCTGCCAGGTAAATACACACTCTAGCTAAACACTGGTCCCTTCCCTGAATAACGTTTTCTTGGCACGGAGTTCTCCGTGTAGCCAACTGCCTATCCCAAGGAAGGCTCTAGGTACGCTATCGGGGCTTAGCTTCTTCTAAAACCCTGCAGTGTAAGACGTAGAAGTGTGCTTTGCTTCCAGCAGGAAAGCAAGCCGACTTTCTCCTGTAAGTATGGGGTGTTAAGGTATGACACTCTAGAAGGAATGCGAAGCAGTTTTGGTTTCTCAGTGCCGCTCAGCCTAGGGCAATGAGGCAAGATATGCATGACATGTGGGATGTAAGAGAACAGATTTCCTGGAGCCTTTGGAGTGCTGATTAAACCTAGGTCTCCCAAGGAAGAGTGCAGTGTGTTGCCCTACACTCAGCATACGCAGAGTGACTGGGAAAGGTTTCCAGGCCTGGATGATTCTTAGCAGCCTAGAGGAGCCTGCCGGTACTAGGTGTTCTTGCAGGGAATAGGGAGCCCACGCGAGGTCCTCGGTGTCCTGAAAGCTTACTAACCTTAAAAGAAACAAACCTAAAGCTAATGCTTCAAGGACTCTGCTCCAAGCTTCCGCTTTGGTAGGCTATTCAAGGCTTTATCTTGGGGAAAGGACTCACGTCACGTTTCCTTTTAGCTCTAGAGCGTCTCAGGAGGAGCTCCCACCCAGGCTATGAAAGCACCCTGTTGATCTAGAGAACACTCGTTCCCTTCCCAGAGCCCTGCCTACAGTGTCTAAAGGCCCGTCCTAGAACTGTAATTTAGGTAGCTTCAAGGCAGCATGAGTGGTGCATTCAAAATGGGAAAGCAAGCCTTGTGCCATCAGGTGACCGTTTCCAGCGAAAACGCAGCCTACCTCCTTGTGATTTCTACCAAGTAAATATACACTCTAGCTACACACTGGCCCCTTCCTTAATAAAGTTGGTTTGGCACGGAGTTCTGCGTGTAGCCACGGCCTCCCCAAAGGAGCGCTCTAGGTACGCTATCGGGGCTTAGCCTCTTCGAAAACCCTGCAGTGTAGGAGGAAGAACTGTGCTTTGGTACCAGCAGGAACGCAAGCCGACTTTCTCCTGTAAGTATGGCATCTTAAGGTATGACTTTGTAGAAGGAATGCTAAGCAGTTTTGGTTTCTCAGTGCCGATCAGCTTAGGGCAATGAGGCAGATTGGCATGACATGTAGGAAATGAGAGAACAGATTTCCTGGAGCTGGTGGAGTGCGGAGGAAATCCAGCTCCTCCAAGGAAGAGTGCAGTGTGTTGCCCTACACTTAGCATCCAGAGGGTGACTGGGAAACTTTTCCGGGCCTGGATGTTTCCTGGCAGGCCAGGGGAGCCTGGCCGGTCCCGGTGTTCTTGCAGGGAATAGGGTGCCCACGCGAGGTCCTCGGTACCTGAAAAGCTTACTAACGTTAAAAGAAAGCAGACCTAAAATTAAGCCTCAGGTTCTCTGCTCCAAGCTTCCGCTTCGGCAGGCTATTCAAGGCTTTACCTTGAGGAAAGGACTCCCGTCAAGTTTCCTTTTAGCTCTAGAGCGTCTCAGGAGGAGCTCCCACCCAGGCTATGAAAGCACCCTGTTGATTTAGAGAAAACTCTTTCCCTTCCCAGTACACTGCCTACAGTGACAGGGACCCGTGTAAAACACTGTTATTTAGGTAGCTTCAAGGCAGCAAGAATGGCGCATTCAATATGGAAAAGCAAGCCTTGAGCCATAAATTCCCCGTTTCCAGTGAACACGCAGCCTACCTCCTTGTGATTTTACCAAGTAAATATACACTCTAGCTCCACACTGGTCCCTTCCTTGAATAAAGTTGGTTTGGCAGGGAGTTCTGCGTCTAGCCAACGGCGTCCACCAAGGAGCGATCTAGGTTCGCTATCGGGGCTTAGCTTCTTCTAAAACCCTGCACTGGAAGAGCAAGAACTGGGCTTTGGTTACAGCAGGAACGCAAGCCAACTCTCTCCTGTAAATATGGGGTCTTAAGGTATGACACTCTAGAAGGAATGCGATGCAGTTTTGGTTTCTCAGTGCCGCTCAGCCTAGGGCAATGAGGCAGATTTCCATGACATGTAGGATGTACGAGAACAGATTTCCTGGAGCCTTTGGAGTGCTGAGGAAACCTTGGTCTCCCAAGGAAGAGTGCAGTGTGTTGCCCTACACTCAACATACACAGAGTGACTGGGAAAGGTTTCCGGGCCTGGATGTTCCTTAGCAGCCCAGGGGAGCCTGCCGGAACTCTGTGTTCTAGTAGGGAATAGGGTGCCCACGCGAGGTCCTGGTGCCCTGAAAAGCTTACTAACGTTAAAAGAAAGCAGACCTAAATTTAAGCCTCAAGGACTCTGCTCCAAGCTTCCGCTTCGGCAGGCTATTCAAGGCTTTACCTTGAGGAAGGGACTCCCGTCAGGTTTCCTTTTAGCTCTAGAGCGTCTCAGGAGGAGCTCCCACCCAGGCTCTGAAAGCACCCTGTTGATGGAGAGAACACTCGTTCCCTTCCCAGAGCCCTGCCTACTGCGACTAGACACCCGTCCTAAAACTGTTATTTAGGTAGTGTTAAGGCAACATGAATGGAGCATTCAAAATGGGAAAGCAAGGCCTGTGCCATCAGGTCCCTGTTTCCAGCGAACACGCAGCCTACCTCCTTGTGCTTTCTACCAGGTAAATACACACTCTAGCTAAACCCTGGTCCCTTCCCTGAATAACGTTTTCTTGGCACGGAGTTCTCCGTGTAGCCAACTGCCTCTCCCAAGGAAGGCTCTAGGTACGCTATCGGGGCTTAGCTTCTTCTAAAACCCTGCAGTGTAAGACGTAGAAGTGTGCTTTGCTTCCAGCAGGAAAGCAAGCCGACTTTCTCCTGTAAGTATGGGGTGTTAAGGTATGACACTCTAGAAGGAATGCGAAGCAGTTTTGGTTTCTCAGTGCCGCTCAGCCTAGGGCAATGAGGCAAGATATGCATGACATGTGGGATGTAAGAGAACAGATTTCCTGGAGCCTTTGGAGTGCTGATTAAACCTAGGTCTCCCAAGGAAGAGTGCAGTGTGTTGCCCTACACTCAGCATACGCAGTGACTGGGAAAGGTTTCCGGGCCTGGATGTTTCTTAGCAGCCTAGTGGAGGCTGCCGGTACTAGGTGTTCTTGCAGGGAATAGGGAGCCCACGCGAGGTCCTCGGTGTCCTGAAAGCTTACTAACCTTAAAAGAAAACAAACCTAAAGCTAATGCTTCAAGGACTCTGCTCCAAGCTTCCGCTTTGGTAGGCTATTCAAGGCTTTATCTTGGGGAAAGGACTCACGTCACGTTTCCTTTTAGCTCTAGAGCGTCTCAGGAGGAGCTCCCACCCAGGCTATGAAAGCACCCTGTTGATCTAGAGAACACTCGTTCCCTTCCCAGAGCCCTGCCTACAGTGTCTAAAGGCCCGTCCTAAAACTGTAATTTAGGTAGCTTCAAGGCAGCATGAGTGGTGCATTCAAAATGGGAAAGCAAGCCTTGTGCCATCAGGTGACCGTTTCCAGCGAAAACGCAGCCTACCTCCTTGTGATTTCTACCAAGTAAATATACACTCTAGCTACACACTGGCCCCTTCCTTAATAAAGTTGGTTTGGCACGGAGTTCTGCGTGTAGCCACGGCCTCCCCAAAGGAGCGCTCTAGGTACGCTATCGGGGCTTAGCCTCTTCGAAAACCCTGCAGTGTAGGAGGAAGAACTGTGCTTTGGTACCAGCAGGAACGCAAGCCGACTTTCTCCTGTAAGTATGGCATCTTAAGGTATGACTTTGTAGAAGGAATGCTAAGCAGTTTTGGTTTCTCAGTGCCGATCAGCTTAGGGCAATGAGGCAGATTGGCATGACATGTAGGAAATGAGAGAACAGATTTCCTGGAGCTGGTGGAGTGCGGAGGAAATCCAGCTCCTCCAAGGAAGAGTGCAGTGTGTTGCCCTACACTTAGCATCCAGAGGGTGACTGGGAAACTTTTCCGGGCCTGGATGTTTCCTGGCAGGCCAGGGGAGCCTGGCCGGTCCCGGTGTTCTTGCAGGGAATAGGGTGCCCACGCGAGGTCCTCGGTACCTGAAAAGCTTACTAACGTTAAAAGAAAGCAGACCTAAAATTAAGCCTCAGGTTCTCTGCTCCAAGCTTCCGCTTCGGCAGGCTATTCAAGGCTTTACCTTGAGGAAAGGACTCCCGTCAAGTTTCCTTTTAGCTCTAGAGCGTCTCAGGAGGAGCTCCCAGCCAGGCTATGAAAGCACCCTGTTGATTTAGAGAAAACTCTTTCCCTTCCCAGTACACTGCGTACAGTGACAGGGACCCGTGCAAAACACTGTTATTTAGGTAGCTTCAAGGCAGCAAGAATGGAGCATTCAATATGGAAAAGCAAGCCTTGTGCCATAAATTCCCCGTTTCCAGTGAACACGCAGCCTACCTCCTTGAGATTTTACCAAGTAAATATACACTCTAGCTCCACACTGGTCCCTTCCTTGAATAAAGTTGGTTTGGCAGGGAGTTCTGCGTCTAGCCAACGGCGTCCACCAAGGAGCGATCTAGGTTCGCTATCGGGGCTTAGCTTCTTCTAAAACCCTGCACTGGAAGAGCAAGAGCTGGGCTTTGGTTACAGCAGGAATGCAAGCCGACTCTCTCCTGTAAATATGGGGTCTTAAGGTATGACACTCTAGAAGGAATGCGAAGCAGTTTTGGTTTCTCAGTGCCGCTCAGCCTAGGGCAATGAGGCAGATTTCCATGACATGTAGGATGTAAGAGAACAGATTTCCTGGAGCTGTTGGAGTGCGGAGGAAACCTAGGTCTCCCAAGGAAGAGTGCAGTGTGTTGCCCTACACTCAGCATACACAGAGTGACTGGGAAAGGTTTCCGGGCCTGGATGTTCCTTAGCAGCCCAGGGGAGCCTGCCGGAACTCTGTGTTCTAGTAGGGAATAGGGTGCCCACGCGAGGTCCTGGTGCCCTGAAAAGCTTACTAACTTTAAAAGAAAGCAGACCTAAATTTAAGCCTCAAGGACTCTGCTCCAAGCTTCCGCTTCGGCAGGCTATTCAAGGCTTTACCTTGAGGAAGGGACTCCCGTCAAGTTTCCTTTTAGCTCTAGAGCGTCTCAGGAGGAGCTCCCACCCAGGCTATGAAAGCACCCTGTTGATGGAGAGAACACTCGTTCCCTTCCCAGAGCCCTGCCTACTGCGACTAGACACCCGTCCTAAAACTGTTATTTAGGTAGTGTTAAGGCAACATGAATGGAGCATTCAAAATGGGAAAGCAAGGCCTGTGCCATCAGGGCCCTGTTTCCAGCGAACACGCAGCCTACCTCCTTGTGCTTTCTACCAGGTAAATACACACTCTAGCTAAACCCTGGTCCCTTCCCTGAATAACGTTTTCTTGGCACGGAGTTCTCCGTGTAGCCAACTGCCTCTCCCAAGGAAGGCTCTAGGTACGCTATCGGGGCTTAGCTTCTTCTAAAACCCTGCAGTGTAAGACGTAGAAGTGTGCTTTGCTTCCAGCAGGAAAGCAAGCCGACTTTCTCCTGTAAGTATGGGGTGTTAAGGTATGACACTCTAGAAGGAATGCGAAGCAGTTTTGGTTTCTCAGTGCCGCTCAGCCTAGGGCAATGAGGCAAGATATGCATGACATGTGGGATGTAAGAGAACAGATTTCCTGGAGCCTTTGGAGTGCTGATTAAACCTAGGTCTCCCAAGGAAGAGTGCAGTGTGTTGCCCTACACTCAGCATACGCAGAGTGACTGGGAAACGTTTCCGGGCCTGGATGTTTCTTAGCAGCCTAGTGGAGGCTGCCGGTACTAGGTGTTCTTGCAGGGAATAGGGAGCCCACGCGAGGTCCTCGGTGTCCTGAAAGCTTACTAACCTTAAAAGAAAACAAACCTAAAGCTAATGCTTCAAGGACTCTGCTCCAAGCTTCCGCTTTGGTAGGCTATTCAAGGCTTTATCTTGGGGAAAGGACTCACGTCACGTTTCCTTTTAGCTCTAGAGCGTCTCAGGAGGAGCTCCCACCCAGGCTATGAAAGCACCCTGTTGATCTAGAGAACACTCGTTCCCTTCCCAGAGCCCTGCCTACAGTGTCTAAAGGCCCGTCCTAAAACTGTAATTTAGGTAGCTTCAAGGCAGCATGAGTGGTGCATTCAAAATGGGAAAGCAAGCCTTGTGCCATCAGGTGACCGTTTCCAGCGAAAACGCAGCCTACCTCCTTGTGATTTCTACCAAGTAAATATCCACTCTAGCTACACACTGGCCCCTTCCTTAATAAAGTTGGTTTGGCACGGAGTTCTGCGTGTAGCCACGGCCTCCCCAAAGGAGCGCTCTAGGTACGCTATCGGGGCTTAGCCTCTTCGAAAACCCTGCAGTGTAGGAGGAAGAACTGTGCTTTGGTACCAGCAGGAACGCAAGCCGACTTTCTCCTGTAAGTATGGCATCTTAAGGTATGACTTTGTAGAAGGAATGCTAAGCAGTTTTGGTTTCTCAGTGCCGATCAGCTTAGGGCAATGAGGCAGATTGGCATGACATGTAGGAAATGAGAGAACAGATTTCCTGGAGCTGGTGGAGTGCGGAGGAAATCCAGCTCCTCCAAGGAAGAGTGCAGTGTGTTGCCCTACACTTAGCATCCAGAGGGTGACTGGGAAACTTTTCCGGGCCTGGATGTTTCCTGGCAGGCCAGGGGAGCCTGGCCGGTCACGGGGTTCTTGCAGGGAATAGGGTGCCCACGCGAGGTCCTCGGCACCTGAAAAGCTTACTAACGTTAAAAGAAAGCAGACCTAAAATTAAGCTTCAGGTTCTCTGCTCCAAGCTTCCGCTTCGGCAGGCTATTCAAGGCTTTACCTTGAGGAAAGGACTCCCGTCAAGTTTCCTTTTAGCTCTAGAGCGTCTCAGGAGGAGCTCCCACCCAGGCTATGAAAGCACCCTGTTGATTTAGAGAAAACTCTTTCCCTTCCCAGGACACTGCCTATAGAGACAAGGGACCCGTCCAAAACACTCTTATTTAAGTAGCTTCAAGGCAGCAAGAATGGAGCATTCAATATGGAAAAGCAAGTCTTGTGCCATAAATTCCCCGTTTCCAATGAACACGCAGCCTACCTCCTTGTGATTTCGACCAAGTAAATATACACTCTAGCTACACACTGGTCCCTTCCTTGAATAAAGTTGGTTTGGCAGGGAGTTCTGCGTCTAGCCAACGCCCTCCACCAAGGAGCGATCTAGGTTCGCTATCGGGGCTTAGCATCTTCTAAAACCCTGCACTGTAAGAGGAAGAACTGGGCTTTGGTTACAGCAGGAACGCAAGCCGACTTTCTCCTGTAAATATGGGGTCTTAAGGTATGACCCTCTAGAAGGAATGCGAAGCAGTTTTGGTTTCTCAGTGCCGCTCAGCCTAGGGCAATGAGGCAGATTGGCATGACATGTAGGATGTACGAGAAGAGATATCTTGGAGCGTTTGCAGTGTGGAGGAAACCTAGGTCTCCCAAGGAAGAGTGCAGTCTGTTGCCCTACACTCAGCATACACAGAGAGACTGGGAAAGGTTTCCGGCCCTGGATGTTTCTTAGCAGCCTAGTGGAACCTGCCGATACTAGGTGTTCTTGCAGGAAATAGGGAGCCCACGCGAGATCCTCGGTGTCCTGAAAGCTTACTAAACTTAAAAGAAAACAAACCTAAAGGTAATTCTTCAAGGACTCTGCTCCAAACTTCCGCTTCGCCAGGCTATTCAAGGCTTTACCTTGACGAAAGGACTCACGTCAAGTTTCCTTTTAGCTCTAGAGCCTCTCAGGAGGATCTCCCACGCAGGCTATGAAAGCACCCTGTTGATTTAGAGAAAACTCTTTCCCTTCCCAGGACACTGCCTATAGAGACAAGGGACCCGTCCAAAACACTCTTATTTAAGTAGCTTCAAGGCAGCAAGAATGGAGCATTCAATATGGAAAAGCAAGTCTTGTGCCATAAATTCCCCGTTTCCAATGAACACGCAGCCTACCTCCTTGTGATTTCGACCAAGTAAATATACACTCTAGCTACACACTGGTCCCTTCCTTGAATAAAGTTGGTTTGGCAGGGAGTTCTGCGTCTAGCCAACGCCCTCCACCAAGGATCGATCTAGGTTCGCTATCGGGGCTTAGCTTCTTCTAAAACCCTGCACTGTAAGAGGAAGAACTGGGCTTTGGTTACAGCAGGAACGCAAACCGACTCTCTCCTGTAAATATGGGGTCTTAAGGTATGACACTCTAGAAGGAATGCGAAGCAGTTTTCGTTTCTCAGTGCCGCTCAGCCTAGGGCAATGAGGCAGATTTCCATGACATGTAGGATGTAAGAGAACAGATTTCCTGGAGCTGTTGGAGTGCGGAGGAAACCTAGGTCTCCCAAGGAAGAGTGCAGTGTGTTGCCCTACACTCAGCATACACAGAGTGACTGGGAAAGGTTTCCGGGCCTGGATGTTCCTTAGCAGCCCAGGGGAGCCTGCCGGAACTCTGTGTTCTAGTAGGGAATCGGGTGCCCACGCGAGGTCCTGGTGCCCTGAAAAGCTTACTAACTTTAAAAGAAAGCAGACCTAAATTTAAGCCTCAAGGACTCTGCTCCAAGCTTCCACTTCGGCAGGCTATTCAAGGATTTACCTTGAGGAAGGGAGTCCCGTCAAGTTTCCTTTTAGCTCTAGAGCGTCTCAGGAGGAGCTCCCACCCAGGCTATGAAAGCACCCTGTTGATTTAGAGAAAACTCTTTCCCTTCCCAGGACACTGCCTATAGAGACAAGGGACCCGTCCAAAACACTCTTATTTAAGTAGCTTCAAGGCAGCAAGAATGGAGCATTCAATATGGAAAAGCAAGTCTTGTGCCATAAATTCCCCGTTTCCAATGAACACGCAGCCTACCTCCTTGTGATTTCGACCAAGTAAATATACACTCTAGCTACACACTGGTCCCTTCCTTGAATAAAGTTGGTTTGGCAGGGAGTTCTGCGTCTAGCCAACGCCCTCCACCAAGGAGCGATCTAGGTTCGCTATCGGGGCTTAGCATCTTCTAAAACCCTGCACTGTAAGAGGAAGAACTGGGCTTTGGTTACAGCAGGAACGCAAGCCGACTTTCTCCTGTAAATATGGGGTCTTAAGGTATGACCCTCTAGAAGGAATGCGAAGCAGTTTTGGTTTCTCAGTGCCGCTCAGCCTAGGGCAATGAGGCAGATTGGCATGACATGTAGGATGTACGAGAAGAGATATCTTGGAGCGTTTGCAGTGTGGAGGAAACCTAGGTCTCCCAAGGAAGAGTGCAGTCTGTTGCCCTACACTCAGCATACACAGAGAGACTGGGAAAGGTTTCCGGCCCTGGATGTTTCTTAGCAGCCTAGTGGAACCTGCCGATACTAGGTGTTCTTGCAGGAAATAGGGAGCCCACGCGAGATCCTCGGTGTCCTGAAAGCTTACTAAACTTAAAAGAAAACAAACCTAAAGGTAATTCTTCAAGGACTCTGCTCCAAACTTCCGCTTCGCCAGGCTATTCAAGGCTTTACCTTGACGAAAGGACTCACGTCAAGTTTCCTTTTAGCTCTAGAGCCTCTCAGGAGGATCTCCCACGCAGGCTATGAAAGCACCCTGTTGATTTAGAGAAAACTCTTTCCCTTCCCAGGACACTGCCTATAGAGACAAGGGACCCGTCCAAAACACTCTTATTTAAGTAGCTTCAAGGCAGCAAGAATGGAGCATTCAATATGGAAAAGCAAGTCTTGTGCCATAAATTCCCCGTTTCCAATGAACACGCAGCCTACCTCTTTGTGATTTCGACCAAGTAAATATACACTCTAGCTACACACTGGTCCCTTCCTTGAATAAAGTTGGTTTGGCAGGGAGTTCTGCGTCTAGCCAACGCCCTCCACCAAGGATCGATCTAGGTTCGCTATCGGGGCTTAGCTTCTTCTAAAACCCTGCACTGTAAGAGGAAGAACTGGGCTTTGGTTACAGCAGGAACGCAAGCCGACTCTCTCCTGTAAATATGGGGTCTTAAGGTATGACACTCTAGAAGGAATGCGAAGCAGTTTTCGTTTCTCAGTGCCGCTCAGCCTAGGGCAATGAGGCAGATTTCCATGACATGTAGGATGTAAGAGAACAGATTTCCTGGAGCTGTTGGAGTGCGGAGGAAACCTAGGTCTCCCAAGGAAGAGTGCAGTGTGTTGCCCTACACTCAGCATACACAGAGTGACTGGGAAAGGTTTCCGGGCCTGGATGTTCCTTAGCAGCCCAGGGGAGCCTGCCGGAACTCTGTGTTCTAGTAGGGAATAGGGTGCCCACGCGAGGTCCTGGTGCCCTGAAAAGCTTACTAACTTTAAAAGAAAGCAGACCTAAATTTAAGCCTCAAGGACTCTGCTCCAAGCTTCCACTTCGGCAGGCTATTCAAGGATTTACCTTGAGGAAGGGACTCCCGTCAAGTTTCCTTTTAGCTCTAGAGCGTCTCAGGAGGAGCTCCCACCCAGGCTATGAAAGCACCCTGTTGATGGAGAGAACACTCGTTCCCTTCCCAGAGCCCTGCCTACTGCGACTAGACACCCGTCCTAAAACTGTTATTTAGGTAGTGTTAAGGCAACATGAATGGAGCATTCAAAATGGGAAAGCAAGGCCTGTGCCATCAGGTCCCTGTTTCCAGCGAACACGCAGCCTACCTCCTTGTGCTTTCTACCAGGTAAATACACACTCTAGCTAAACCCTGGTCCCTTCCCTGAATAACGTTTTCTTGGCACGGAGTTCTCCGTGTAGCCAACTGCCTCTCCCAAGGAAGGCTCTAGGTACGCTATCGGGGCTTAGCTTCTTCTAAAACCCTGCAGTGTAAGACGTAGAAGTGTGCTTTGCTTCCAGCAGGAAAGCAAGCCGACTTTCTCCTGTAAGTATGGGGTGTTAAGGTATGACACTCTAGAAGGAATGCGAAGCAGTTTTGGTTTCTCAGTGCCGCTCAGCCTAGGGCAATGAGGCAAGATATGCATGACATGTGGGATGTAAGAGAACAGATTTCCTGGAGCCTTTGGAGTGCTGATTAAACCTAGGTCTCCCAAGGAAGAGTGCAGTGTGTTGCCCTACACTCAGCATACGCAGAGTGACTGGGAAAGGTTTCCGGGCCTGGATGTTTCTTAGCAGCCTAGTGGAGGCTGCCGGTACTAGGTGTTCTTGCAGGGAATAGGGAGCCCACGCGAGGTCCTCGGTGTCCTGAAAGCTTACTAACCTTAAAAGAAAACAAACCTAAAGCTAATGCTTCAAGGACTCTGCTCCAAGCTTCCGCTTTGGTAGGCTATTCAAGGCTTTATCTTGGGGAAAGGACTCACGTCACGTTTCCTTTTAGCTCTAGAGCGTCTCAGGAGGAGCTCCCACCCAGGCTATGAAAGCACCCTGTTGATCTAGAGAACACTCGTTCCCTTCCCAGAGCCCTGCCTACAGTGTCTAAAGGCCCGTCCTAAAACTGTAATTTAGGTAGCTTCAAGGCAGCATGAGTGGTGCATTCAAAATGGGAAAGCAAGCCTTGTGCCATCAGGTGACCGTTTCCAGCGAAAACGCAGCCTACCTCCTTGTGATTTCTACCAAGTAAATATACACTCTAGCTACACACTGGCCCCTTCCTTAATAAAGTTGGTTTGGCACGGAGTTCTGCGTGTAGCCACGGCCTCCCCAAAGGAGCGCTCTAGGTACGCTATCGGGGCTTAGCCTCTTCGAAAACCCTGCAGTGTAGGAGGAAGAACTGTGCTTTGGTACCAGCAGGAACGCAAGCCGACTTTCTCCTGTAAGTATGGCATCTTAAGGTATGACTTTGTAGAAGGAATGCTAAGCAGTTTTGCTTTCTCAGTGCCGATCAGCTTAGGGCAATGAGGCAGATTGGCATGACATGTAGGAAATGAGAGAACAGATTTCCTGGAGCTGGTGGAGTGCGGAGGAAATCCAGCTCCTCCAAGGAAGAGTGCAGTGTGTTGCCCTACACTTAGCATCCAGAGGGTGACTGGGAAACTTTTCCGGGCCTGGATGTTTCCTGGCAGGCCAGGGGAGCCTGGCCGGTCCCGGTGTTCTTGCAGGGAATAGGGTGCCCACGCGAGGTCCTCGGTACCTGAAAAGCTTACTAACGTTAAAAGAAAGCAGACCTAAAATTAAGCCTCAGGTTCTCTGCTCCAAGCTTCCGCTTCGGCAGGCTATTCAAGGCTTTACCTTGAGGAAAGGACTCCCGTCAAGTTTCCTTTTAGCTCTAGAGCGTCTCAGGAGGAGCTCCCAGCCAGGCTATGAAAGCACCCTGTTGATTTAGAGAAAACTCTTTCCCTTCCCAGTACACTGCGTACAGTGACAGGGACCCGTGCAAAACACTGTTATTTAGGTAGCTTCAAGGCAGCAAGAATGGAGCATTCAATATGGAAAAGCAAGCCTTGTGCCATAAATTCCCCGTTTCCAGTGAACACGCAGCCTACCTCCTTGAGATTTTACCAAGTAAATATACACTCTAGCTCCACACTGGTCCCTTCCTTGAATAAAGTTGGTTTGGCAGGGAGTTCTGCGTCTAGCCAACGGCGTCCACCAAGGAGCGATCTAGGTTCGCTATCGGGGCTTAGCTTCTTCTAAAACCCTGCACTGGAAGAGCAAGAGCTGGGCTTTGGTTACAGCAGGAATGCAAGCCGACTCTCTCCTGTAAATATGGGGTCTTAAGGTATGACACTCTAGAAGGAATGCGAAGCAGTTTTGGTTTCTCAGTGCCGCTCAGCCTAGGGCAATGAGGCAGATTTCCATGACATGTAGGATGTAAGAGAACAGATTTCCTGGAGCTGTTGGAGTGCGGAGGAAACCTAGGTCTCCCAAGGAAGAGTGCAGTGTGTTGCCCTACACTCAGCATACACAGAGTGACTGGGAAAGGTTTCCGGGCCTGGATGTTCCTTAGCAGCCCAGGGGAGCCTGCCGGAACTCTGTGTTCTAGTAGGGAATAGGGTGCCCACGCGAGGTCCTGGTGCCCTGAAAAGCTTACTAACTTTAAAAGAAAGCAGACCTAAATTTAAGCCTCAAGGACTCTGCTCCAAGCTTCCGCTTCGGCAGGCTATTCAAGGCTTTACCTTGAGGAAGGGACTCCCGTCAAGTTTCCTTTTAGCTCTAGAGCGTCTCAGGAGGAGCTCCCACCCAGGCTATGAAAGCACCCTGTTGATGGAGAGAACACTCGTTCCCTTCCCAGAGCCCTGCCTACTGCGACTAGACACCCGTCCTAAAACTGTTATTTAGGTAGTGTTAAGGCAACATGAATGGAGCATTCAAAATGGGAAAGCAAGGCCTGTGCCATCAGGTCCCTGTTTCCAGCGAACACGCAGCCTACCTCCTTGTGCTTTCTACCAGGTAAATACACACTCTAGCTAAACCCTGGTCCCTTCCCTGAATAACGTTTTCTTGGCACGGAGTTCTCCGTGTAGCCAACTGCCTCTCCCAAGGAAGGCTCTAGGTACGCTATCGGGGCTTAGCTTCTTCTAAAACCCTGCAGTGTAAGACGTAGAAGTGTGCTTTGCTTCCAGCAGGAAAGCAAGCCGACTTTCTCCTGTAAGTATGGGGTGTTAAGGTATGACACTCTAGAAGGAATGCGAAGCAGTTTTGGTTTCTCAGTGCCGCTCAGCCTAGGGCAATGAGGCAAGATATGCATGACATGTGGGATGTAAGAGAACAGATTTCCTGGAGCCTTTGGAGTGCTGATTAAACCTAGGTCTCCCAAGGAAGAGTGCAGTGTGTTGCCCTACACTCAGCATACGCAGAGTGACTGGGAAAGGTTTCCGGGCCTGGATGTTTCTTAGCAGCCTAGTGGAGCCTGCCGGTACTAGGTGTTCTTGCAGGGAATAGGGAGCCCACGCGAGGTCCTCGGTGTCCTGAAAGCTTACTAACCTTTAAAGAAAACAAACCTAAAGCAAATGCTTCAAGGACTCTGCTCCAAGCTTCCGCTTTGGTAGGCTATTCAAGGCTTTATCTTGGGGAAAGGACTCACGTCACGTTTCCTTTTAGCTCTAGAGCGTCTCAGGAGGAGCTCCCACCCAGGCTATGAAAGCACCCTGTTGATCTAGAGAACACTCGTTCCCTTCCCAGAGCCCTGCCTACAGTGTCTAAAGGCCCGTCCTAAAACTGTAATTTAGGTAGCTTCAAGGCAGCATGAGTGGTGCATTCAAAATGGGAAAGCAAGCCTTGTGCCATCAGGTGACCGTTTCCAGCGAAAATGCAGCCTACCTCCTTGTGATTTCTACCAAGTAAATATACACTCTAGCTACACACTGGCCCCTTCCTTAATAAAGTTGGTTTGGCACGGAGTTCTGCGTGTAGCCACGGCCTCCCCAAAGGAGCGCTCTAGGTACGCTATCGGGGCTTAGCCTCTTCGAAAACCCTGCAGTGTAGGAGGAAGAACTGTGCTTTGGTACCAGCAGGAACGCAAGCCGACTTTCTCCTGTAAGTATGGCATCTTAAGGTATGACTTTGTAGAAGGAATGCTAAGCAGTTTTGGTTTCTCAGTGCCGATCAGCTTAGGGCAATGAGGCAGATTGGCATGACATGTAGGAAATGAGAGAACAGATTTCCTGGAGCTGGTGGAGTGCGGAGGAAATCCAGCTCCTCCAAGGAAGAGTGCAGTGTGTTGCCCTACACTTAGCATCCAGAGGGTGACTGGGAAACTTTTCCGGGCCTGGATGTTTCCTGGCAGGCCAGGGGAGCCTGGCCGGTCCCGGTGTTCTTGCAGGGAATAGGGTGCCCACGCGAGGTCCTCGGCACCTGAAAAGCTTACTAACGTTAAAAGAAAGCAGACCTAAAATTAAGCTTCAGGTTCTCTGCTCCAAGCTTCCGCTTCGGCAGGCTATTCAAGGCTTTACCTTGAGGAAAGGACTCCCGTCAAGTTTCCTTTTAGCTCTAGAGCGTCTCAGGAGGAGCTCCCACCCAGGCTATGAAAGCACCCTGTTGATTTAGAGAAAACTCTTTCCCTTCCCAGTACACTGCCTACAGTGACAGGGACCCGTGTAAAACACTGTTATTTAGGTAGCTTCAAGGCAGCAAGAATGGAGCATTCAATATGGAAAAGCAAGCCTTGTGCCATAAATTCCCCGTTTCCAGTGAACACGCAGCCTACCTCCTTGTGATTTTACCAAGTAAATATACACTCTAGCTCCACACTGGTCCCTTCCTTGAATAAAGTTGGTTTGGCAGGGAGTTCTGCGTCTAGCCAACGGCGTCCACCAAGGAGCGATCTAGGTTCGCTATCGGGGCTTAGCTTCTTCTAAAACCCTGCACTGGAAGAGCAAGAACTGGGCTTTGGTTACAGCAGGAACGCAAGCCAACTCTCTCCTGTAAATATGGGGTCTTAAGGTATGACACTCTAGAAGGAATGCGATGCAGTTTTGGTTTCTCAGTGCCGCTCAGCCTAGGGCAATGAGGCAGATTTCCATGACATGTAGGATGTACGAGAACAGATTTCCTGGAGCCTTTGGAGTGCTGAGGAAACCTTGGTCTCCCAAGGAAGAGTGCAGTGTGTTGCCCTACACTCAGCATACACAGAGTGACTGGGAAAGGTTTCCGGGCCTGGATGTTCCTTAGCAGCCCAGGGGAGCCTGCCGGAACTCTGTGTTCTAGTAGGGAATAGGGTGCCCACGCGAGGTCCTGGTGCCCTGAAAAGCTTACTAACGTTAAAAGAAAGCAGACCTAAATTTAAGCCTCAAGGACTCTGCTCCAAGCTTCCGCTTCGGCAGGCTATTCAAGGCTTTACCTTGAGGAAGGGAATCCCGTCAGGTTTCCTTTTAGCTCTAGAGCGTCTCAGGAGGAGCTCCCACCCAGGCTATGAAAGCACCCTGTTGATGGAGAGAACACTCGTTCCCTTCCCAGAGCCCTGCCTACTGCGACTAGACACCCGTCCTAAAACTGTTATTTAGGTAGTGTTAAGGCAACATGAATGGAGCATTCAAAATGGGAAAGCAAGGCCTGTGCCATCAGGTCCCTGTTTCCAGCGAACACGCAGCCTACCTCCTTGTGCTTTCTACCAGGTAAATACACACTCTAGCTAAACCCTGGTCCCTTCCCTGAATAACGTTTTCTTGGCACGGAGTTCTCCGTGTAGCCAACTGCCTCTCCCAAGGAAGGCTCTAGGTACGCTATCGGGGCTTAGCTTCTTCTAAAACCCTGCAGTGTAAGACGTAGAAGTGTGCTTTGCTTCCAGCAGGAAAGCAAGCCGACTTTCTCCTGTAAGTATGGGGTGTTAAGGTATGACACTCTAGAAGGAATGCGAAGCAGTTTTGGTTTCTCAGTGCCGCTCAGCCTAGGGCAATGAGGCAAGATATGCATGACATGTGGGATGTAAGAGAACAGATTTCCTGGAGCCTTTGGAGTGCTGATTAAACCTAGGTCTCCCAAGGAAGAGTGCAGTGTGTTGCCCTACACTCAGCATACGCAGAGTGACTGGGAAAGGTTTCCGGGCCTGGATGTTTCTTAGCAGCCTAGTGGAGGCTGCCGGTACTAGGTGTTCTTGCAGGGAATAGGGAGCCCACGCGAGGTCCTCGGTGTCCTGAAAGCTTACTAACCTTAAAAGAAAACAAACCTAAAGCTAATGCTTCAAGGACTCTGCTCCAAGCTTCCGCTTTGGTAGGCTATTCAAGGCTTTATCTTGGGGAAAGGACTCACGTCACGTTTCCTTTTAGCTCTAGAGCGTCTCAGGAGGAGCTCCCACCCAGGCTATGAAAGCACCCTGTTGATCTAGAGAACACTCGTTCCCTTCCCAGAGCCCTGCCTACAGTGTCTAAAGGCCCGTCCTAAAACTGTAATTTAGGTAGCTTCAAGGCAGCATGAGTGGTGCATTCAAAATGGGAAAGCAAGCCTTGTGCCATCAGGTGACCGTTTCCAGCGAAAACGCAGCCTACCTCCTTGTGATTTCTACCAAGTAAATATCCACTCTAGCTACACACTGGCCCCTTCCTTAATAAAGTTGGTTTGGCACGGAGTTCTGCGTGTAGCCACGGCCTCCCCAAAGGAGCGCTCTAGGTACGCTATCGGGGTTTAGCCTCTTCTAAAACCCTGCAGTGTAGGAGGAAGAACTGTGCTTTGGTACCAGCAGGAACGCAAGCCGACTTTCTCCTGTAAGTATGGCATCTTAAGGTATGACTTTGTAGAAGGAATGCTAAGCAGTTTTGGTTTCTCAGTGCCGATCAGCTTAGGGCAATGAGGCAGATTGGCATGACATGTAGGAAATGAGAGAACAGATTTCCTGGAGCTGGTGGAGTGCGGAGGAAATCCAGCTCCTCCAAGGAAGAGTGCAGTGTGTTGCCCTACACTTAGCATCCAGAGAGTGACTAGGAAACTTTTCCGGGCCTGGATGTTTCCTGGCAGGCCAGGGGAGCCTGGCCGGTCCCGGGGTTCTTGCAGGGAATAGGGTGCCCACGCGAGGTCCTCGGTACCTGAAAAGCTTACTAACGTTAAAAGAAAGCAGACCTAAATTTAAGCCTCAAGTTCTCTGCTCCAAGCTTCCGCTTCGGCAGGCTATTCAAGGCTTTACCTTGAGGAAAGGACTCCCGTCAAGTTTCCTTTTAGCTCTAGAGCGTCTCAGGAGGAGCTCCCACCCAGGCTATGAAAGCACCCTGTTGATTTAGAGAAAACTCTTTCCCTTCCCAGTACACTGCCTACAGTGACAGGGACCCGTGCAAAACACTGTTAGCTTCAAGGCAGCAAGAATGGAGCATTCAATATGGAAAAGCAAGCCTTGTGCCATAAATTCCCCGTTTCCAGTGAACACGCAGCCTACCTCCTTGTGATTTCGACCAAGTAAATATACACTCTAGCTACACACTGGTCCCTTCCTTGAATAAAGTTGGTTTGGCAGGGAGTTCTGCGTCTAGCCAACGCCCTCCACCAAGGAGCGATCTAGGTTCGCTATCGGGGCTTAGCTTCTTCTAAAACCCTGCACTGTAAGAGGAAGAACTGGGCTTTGGTTACAGCAGGAACGCAAGCCGACTTTCTCCTGTAAATATGGGGTCTTAAGGTATGACACTCTAGAAGGAATGCGAAGCAGTTTTGGTTTCTCAGTGTCGCTCAGCCTAGGGCAAGGAGGCAGATTTGCATGACATGTAGGTTGTAATAGAAGAGATTTCCTGGAGCCTTTGGAGTGCTGAGGAAACCTAGGTCTCCCAAGGAAGAGTGCAGTGTGTTGCCCTACACTCAGCATACACAGAGTGACTGGGAAAGGTTTCCGGGCCTGGATGTTCCTTAGCAGCCCAGGGGAGCCTGCCGGAACTCTGTGTTCTAGCAGGGAATAGGGTGCCCACGCGAGGTCCTGGTGCCCTGAAAAGCTTACTAACTTTAAAAGAAAGCAGACCTAAATTTAAGCCTCAAGGACTCTGCTCCAAGCTTCCGCTTCGGCAGGCTATTCAAGGCTTTACCTTGAGGAAGGGACTCCCGTCAAGTTTCCTTTTAGCTCTAGAGCGTCTCAGGAGGAGCTCCCACCCAGGCTATGAAAGCACCCTGTTGATGGAGAGAACACTCGTTCCCTTCCCAGAGCCCTGCCTACTGCGACTAGACACCCGTCCTAAAACTGTTATTTAGGTAGTGTTAAGGCAACATGAATGGAGCATTCAAAATGGGAAAGCAAGGCCTGTGCCATCAGGTCCCTGTTTCCAGCGAACACGCAGCCTATCTCCTTGTGCTTTCTACCAGGTAAATACACACTCTAGCTAAACCCTGGTCCCTTCCCTGAATAACGTTTTCTTGGCACGGAGTTCTCCGTGTAGCCAACTGCCTCTCCCAAGGAAGGCTCTAGGTACGCTATCGGGGCTTAGCTTCTTCTAAAACCCTGCAGTGTAAGACGTAGAAGTGTGCTTTGCTTCCAGCAGGAAAGCAAGCCGACTTTCTCCTGTAAGTATGGGGTGTTAAGGTATGACACTCTAGAAGGAATGCGAAGCAGTTTTGGTTTCTCAGTGCCGCTCAGCCTAGGGCAATGAGGCAAGATATGCATGACATGTGGGATGTAAGAGAACAGATTTCCTGGAGCCTTTGGAGTGCTGATTAAACCTAGGTCTGCCAAGGAAGAGTGCAGTGTGTTGCCCTACACTCAGCATACGCAGAGTGACTGGGAAAGGTTTCCGGGCCTGGATGTTTCTTAGCAGCGTAGTGGAGGCTGCCGGTACTAGGTGTTCTTGCAGGGAATAGGGAGCCCACGCGAGGTCCTCGGTGTCCTGAAAGCTTACTAACCTTAAAAGAAAACAAACCTAAAGCTAATGCTTCAAGGACTCTGCTCCAAGCTTCCGCTTTGGTAGGCTATTCAAGGCTTTATCTTGGGGAAAGGACTCACGTCACGTTTCCTTTTAGCTCTAGAGCGTCTCAGGAGGAGCTCCCACCCAGGCTATGAAAGCACCCTGTTGATCTAGAGAACACTCGTTCCCTTCCCAGAGCCCTGCCTACAGTGTCTAAAGGCCCGTCCTAAAACTGTAATTTAGGTAGCTTCAAGGCAGCATGAGTGGTGCATTCAAAATGGGAAAGCAAGCCTTGTGCCATCAGGTGACCGTTTCCAGCGAAAACGCAGCCTACCTCCTTGTGATTTCTACCAAGTAAATATACACTCTAGCTACACACTGGCCCCTTCCTTAATAAAGTTGGTTTGGCACGGAGTTCTGCGTGTAGCCACGGCCTCCCCAAAGGAGCGCTCTAGGTACGCTATCGGGGCTTAGCCTCTTCGAAAACCCTGCAGTGTAGGAGGAAGAACTGTGCTTTGGTACCAGCAGGAACGCAAGCCGACTTTCTCCTGTAAGTATGGCATCTTAAGGTATGACTTTGTAGAAGGAATGCTAAGCAGTTTTGGTTTCTCAGTGCCGATCAGCTTAGGGCAATGAGGCAGATTGGCATGACATGTAGGAAATGAGAGAACAGATTTCCTGGAGCTGGTGGAGTGCGGAGGAAATCCAGCTCCTCCAAGGAAGAGTGCAGTGTGTTGCCCTACACTTAGCATCCAGAGGGTGACTGGGAAACTTTTCCGGGCCTGGATGTTTCCTGGCAGGCCAGGGGAGCCTGGCCGGTCCCGGTGTTCTTGCAGGGAATAGGGTGCCCACGCGAGGTCCTCGGTACCTGAAAAGCTTACTAACGTTAAAAGAAAGCAGACCTAAAATTAAGCCTCAGGTTCTCTGCTCCAAGCTTCCGCTTCGGCAGGCTATTCAAGGCTTTACCTTGAGGAAAGGACTCCCGTCAAGTTTCCTTTTAGCTCTAGAGCGTCTCAGGAGGAGCTCCCAGCCAGGCTATGAAAGCACCCTGTTGATTTAGAGAAAACTCTTTCCCTTCCCAGTACACTGCGTACAGTGACAGGGACCCGTGCAAAACACTGTTATTTAGGTAGCTTCAAGGCAGCAAGAATGGAGCATTCAATATGGAAAAGCAAGTCTTGTGCCATAAATTCCCCGTTTCCAATGAACACGCAGCCTACCTCCTTGTGATTTCGACCAAGTAAATATACACTCTAGCTACACACTGGTCCCTTCCTTGAATAAAGTTGGTTTGGCAGGGAGTTCTGCGTCTAGCCAACGCCCTCCACCAAGGAGCGATCTAGGTTCGCTATCGGGGCTTAGCTTCTTCTAAAACCCTGCACTGTAAGAGGAAGAACTGGGCTTTGGTTACAGCAGGAACGCAAGCCGACTTTCTCCTGTAAATATGGGGTCTTAAGGTATGACACTCTAGAAGGAATGCGAAGCAGTTTTGGTTTCTCAGTGTCGCTCAGCCTAGGGCAAGGAGGCAGATTTGCATGACATGTAGGTTGTAATAGAAGAGATTTCCTGGAGCCTTTGGAGTGCTGAGGAAACCTAGGTCTCCCAAGGAAGAGTGCAGTGTGTTGCCCTACACTCAGCATACACAGAGTGACTGGGAAAGGTTTCCGGGCCTGGATGTTTCTTAGCAGGCCAGGGGAGCCTGCCGGAACTCGGTGTTCTAGCAGGGAATAGGGTGCCCATGCGAGGTCCTGGTGCCCTGAAAAGCTTACTAACGTTAAAAGAAAGCAGACCTAAATTTAAGCCTCAAGGACTCTGCTCCATGCTTCCTCTTCGGCCGGCTATTCAAGGCTTTACCTTGAGGAAGGGACTCCCGTCAAGTTTCCTTTTAGCTCTAGAGCGTCTCAGGAGGAGCTCCCACCCAGGCTATGAAAGCACCCTGTTGATGGAGAGAACACTCGTTCCCTTCCCAGAGCCCTGCCTACTGCGACTAGACACCCGTCCTAAAACTGTTATTTAGGTAGTGTTAAGGCAACATGAATGGAGCATTCAAAATGGGAAAGCAAGGCCTGTGCCATCAGGTCCCTGTTTCCAGCGAACACGCAGCCTACCTCCTTGTGCTTTCTGCCAGGTAAATACACACTCTAGCTAAACACTGGTCCCTTCCCTGAATAACGTTTTCTTGGCACGGAGTTCTCCGTGTAGCCAACTGCCTATCCCAAGGAAGGCTCTAGGTACGCTATCGGGGCTTAGCTTCTTCTAAAACCCTGCAGTGTAAGACGTAGAAGTGTGCTTTGCTTCCAGCAGGAAAGCAAGCCGACTTTCTCCTGTAAGTATGGGGTGTTAAGGTATGACACTCTAGAAGGAATGCGAAGCAGTTTTGGTTTCTCAGTGCCGCTCAGCCTAGGGCAATGAGGCAAGATATGCATGACATGTGGGATGTAAGAGAACAGATTTCCTGGAGCCTTTGGAGTGCTGATTAAACCTAGGTCTCCCAAGGAAGAGTGCAGTGTGTTGCCCTACACTCAGCATACGCAGAGTGACTGGGAAAGGTTTCCAGGCCTGGATGATTCTTAGCAGCCTAGAGGAGCCTGCCGGTACTAGGTGTTCTTGCAGGGAATAGGGAGCCCACGCGAGGTCCTCGGTGTCCTGAAAGCTTACTAACCTTAAAAGAAACAAACCTAAAGCTAATGCTTCAAGGACTCTGCTCCAAGCTTCCGCTTTGGTAGGCTATTCAAGGCTTTATCTTGGGGAAAGGACTCACGTCACGTTTCCTTTTAGCTCTAGAGCGTCTCAGGAGGAGCTCCCACCCAGGCTATGAAAGCACCCTGTTGATCTAGAGAACACTCGTTCCCTTCCCAGAGCCCTGCCTACAGTGTCTAAAGGCCCGTCCTAGAACTGTAATTTAGGTAGCTTCAAGGCAGCATGAGTGGTGCATTCAAAATGGGAAAGCAAGCCTTGTGCCATCAGGTGACCGTTTCCAGCGAAAACGCAGCCTACCTCCTTGTGATTTCTACCAAGTAAATATACACTCTAGCTACACACTGGCCCCTTCCTTAATAAAGTTGGTTTGGCACGGAGTTCTGCGTGTAGCCACGGCCTCCCCAAAGGAGCGCTCTAGGTACGCTATCGGGGCTTAGCCTCTTCGAAAACCCTGCAGTGTAGGAGGAAGAACTGTGCTTTGGTACCAGCAGGAACGCAAGCCGACTTTCTCCTGTAAGTATGGCATCTTAAGGTATGACTTTGTAGAAGGAATGCTAAGCAGTTTTGGTTTCTCAGTGCCGATCAGCTTAGGGCAATGAGGCAGATTGGCATGACATGTAGGAAATGAGAGAACAGATTTCCTGGAGCTGGTGGAGTGCGGAGGAAATCCAGCTCCTCCAAGGAAGAGTGCAGTGTGTTGCCCTACACTTAGCATCCAGAGGGTGACTGGAAAACTTTTCCGGGCCTGGATGTTTCCTGGCAGGCCAGGGGAGCCTGGCCGGTCCCGGTGTTCTTGCAGGGAATAGGGTGCCCACGCGAGGTCCTCGGTACCTGAAAAGCTTACTAACGTTAAAAGAAAGCAGACCTAAAATTAAGCCTCAGGTTCTCTGCTCCAAGCTTCCGCTTCGGCAGGCTATTCAAGGCTTTACCTTGAGGAAAGGACGCCCGTCAAGTTTCCTTTTAGCTCTAGAGCGTCTCAGGAGGAGCTCCCAGCCAGGCTATGAAAGCACCCTGTTGATTTAGAGAAAACTCTTTCCCTTCCCAGTACACTGCGTACAGTGACAGGGACCCGTGCAAAACACTGTTATTTAGGTAGCTTCAAGGCAGCAAGAATGGAGCATTCAATATGGAAAAGCAAGCCTTGTGCCATAAATTCCCCGTTTCAAGTGAACACGCAGCCTACCTCCTTGAGATTTTACCAAGTAAATATACACTCTAGCTCCACACTGGTCCCTTCCTTGAATAAAGTTGGTTTGGCAGGGAGTTCTGCGTCTAGCCAACGGCGTCCACCAAGGAGCGATCTAGGTTCGCTATCGGGGCTTAGCTTCTTCTAAAACCCTGCACTGGAAGAGCAAGAGCTGGGCTTTGGTTACAGCAGGAATGCAAGCCGACTCTCTCCTGTAAATATGGGGTCTTAAGGTATGACACTCTAGAAGGAATGCGAAGCAGTTTTGGATTCTCAGTGCCGCTCAGCCTAGGGCAATGAGGCAGATTTCCATGACATGTAGGATGTAAGAGAACAGATTTCCTGGAGCTGTTGGAGTGCGGAGGAAACCTAGGTCTCCCAAGGAAGAGTGCAGTGTGTTGCCCTACACTCAGCATACACAGAGTGACTGGGAAAGGTTTCCGGGCCTGGATGTTCCTTAGCAGCCCAGGGGAGCCTGCCGGAACTCTGTGTTCTAGTAGGGAATAGGGTGCCCACGCGAGGTCCTGGTGCCCTGAAAAGCTTACTAACGTTAAAAGAAAGCAGACCTAAATTTAAGCCTCAAGGACTCTGCTCCAAGCTTCCGCTTCGGCAGGCTATTCAAGGCTTTACCTTGAGGAAGGGACTCCCGTCAGGTTTCCTTTTAGCTCTAGAGCGTCTCAGGAGGAGCTCCCACCCAGGCTATGAAAGCACCCTGTTGATGGAGAGAACACTCGTTCCCTTCCCAGAGCCCTGCCTACTGCGACTAGACACCCGTCCTAAAACTGTTATTTAGGTAGTGTTAAGGCAACATGAATGGAGCATTCAAAATGGGAAAGCAAGGCCTGTGCCATCAGGTCCCTGTTTCCAGCGAACACGCAGCCTACCTCCTTGTGCTTTCTACCAGGTAAATACACACTCTAGCTAAACCCTGGTCCCTTCCCTGAATAACGTTTTCTTGGCACGGAGTTCTCCGTGTAGCCAACTGCCTCTCCCAAGGAAGGCTCTAGGTACGCTATCGGGGCTTAGCTTCTTCTAAAACCCTGCAGTGTAAGACGTAGAACTGTGCATTGCTTACAGCAGGAAAGCAAGCCGACTTTCTCCTGTAAGTATGGGGTGTTAAGGTATGACACTCTAGAAGGAATGCGAAGCAGTTTTGGTTTCTCAGTGCCGCTCAGCCTAGGGCAATGAGGCAAGATATGCATGACATGTGGGATGTAAGAGAACAGATTTCCTGGAGCCTTTGGAGTGCTGATTAAACCTAGGTCTCCCAAGGAAGAGTGCAGTGTGTTGCCCTACACTCAGCATACGCAGAGTGACTGGGAAAGGTTTCCAGGCCTGGATGATTCTTAGCAGCCTAGAGGAGCCTGCCGGTACTAGGTGTTCTTGCAGGGAATAGGGAGCCCACGCGAGGTCCTCGGTGTCCTGAAAGCTTACTAACCTTAAAAGAAAACAAACCTAAAGCTAATGCTTCAAGGACTCTGCTCCAAGCTTCCGCTTTGGTAGGCTATTCAAGGCTTTATCTTGGGGAAAGGACTCACGTCACGTTTCCTTTTAGCTCTAGAGCGTCTCAGGAGGAGCTCCCACCCAGGCTATGAAAGCACCCTGTTGATCTAGAGAACACTCGTTCCCTTCCCAGAGCCCTGCCTACAGTGTCTAAAGGCCCGTCCTAAAACTGTAATTTAGGTAGCTTCAAGGCAGCATGAGTGGTGCATTCAAAATGGGAAAGCAAGCCTTGTGCCATCAGGTGACCGTTTCCAGCGAAAACGCAGCCTACCTCCTTGTGATTTCTACCAAGTAAATATACACTCTAGCTACACACTGGCCCCTTCCTTAATAAAGTTGGTTTGGCACGGAGTTCTGCGTGTAGCCACGGCCTCCCCAAAGGAGCGCTCTAGGTACGCTATCGGGGCTTAGCCTCTTCGAAAACCCTGCAGTGTAAGACGTAGAAGTGTGCTTTGCTTCCAGCAGGAAAGCAAGCCGACTTTCTCCTGTAAGTATGGGGTGTTAAGGTATGACACTCTAGAAGGAATGCGAAGCAGTTTTGGTTTCTCAGTGCCGCTCAGCCTAGGGCAATGAGGCAAGATATGCATGACATGTGGGATGTAAGAGAACAGATTTCCTGGAGCCTTTGGAGTGCTGATTAAACCTAGGTCTCCCAAGGAAGAGTGCAGTGTGTTGCCCTACACTCAGCATACGCAGAGTGACTGGGAAAGGTTTCCGGGCCTGGATGTTTCTTAGCAGCCTAGTGGAGGCTGCCGGTACTAGGTGTTCTTGCAGGGAATAGGGAGCCCACGCGAGGTCCTCGGTGTCCTGAAAGCTTACTAACCTTAAAAGAAAACAAACCTAAAGCTAATGCTTCAAGGACTCTGCTCCAAGCTTCCGCTTTGGTAGGCTATTCAAGGCTTTATCTTGGGGAAAGGACTCACGTCACGTTTCCTTTTAGCTCTAGAGCGTCTCAGGAGGAGCTCCCACCCAGGCTATGAAAGCACCCTGTTGATCTAGAGAACACTCGTTCCCTTCCCAGAGCCCTGCCTACAGTGTCTAAAGGCCCGTCCTAAAACTGTAATTTAGGTAGCTTCAAGGCAGCATGAGTGGTGCATTCAAAATGGGAAAGCAAGCCTTGTGCCATCAGGTGACCGTTTCCAGCGAAAACGCAGCCTACCTCCTTGTGATTTCTACCAAGTAAATATACACTCTAGCTACACACTGGCCCCTTCCTTAATAAAGTTGGTTTGGCACGGAGTTCTGCGTGTAGCCACGGCCTCCCCAAAGGAGCGCTCTAGGTACGCTATCGGGGCTTAGCCTCTTCGAAAACCCTGCAGTGTAGGAGGAAGAACTGTGCTTTGGTACCAGCAGGAACGCAAGCCGACTTTCTCCTGTAAGTATGGCATCTTAAGGTATGACTTTGTAGAAGGAATGCTAAGCAGTTTTGGTTTCTCAGTGCCGATCAGCTTAGGGCAATGAGGCAGATTGGCATGACATGTAGGAAATGAGAGAACAGATTTCCTGGAGCTGGTGGAGTGCGGAGGAAATCCAGCTCCTCCAAGGAAGAGTGCAGTGTGTTGCCCTACACTTAGCATCCAGAGGGTGACTGGGAAACTTTTCCGGGCCTGGATGTTTCCTGGCAGGCCAGGGGAGCCTGGCCGGTCCCGGGGTTCTTGCAGGGAATAGGGTGCCCACGCGAGGTCCTCGGTACCTGAAAAGCTTACTAACGTTAAAAGAAAGCAGACCTAAATTTAAGCCTCAAGTTCTCTGCTCCAAGCTTCCGCTTCGGCAGGCTATTCAAGGCTTTACCTTGAGGAAAGGACTCCCGTCAAGTTTCCTTTTAGCTCTAGAGCGTCTCAGGAGGAGCTCCCACCCAGGCTATGAAAGCACCCTGTTGATTTAGAGAAAACTCTTTCCCTTCCCAGTACACTGCCTACAGTGACAGGGACCCGTGCAAAACACTGTTATTTAGGTAGCTTCAAGGCAGCAAGAATGGAGCATTCAATATGGAAAAGCAAGCCTTGTGCCATAAATTCCCCGTTTCCAGTGAACACGCAGCCTACCTCCTTGTGATTTCGACCAAGTAAATATACACTCTAGCTACACACTGGTCCCTTCCTTGAATAAAGTTGGTTTGGCAGGGAGTTCTGCGTCTAGCCAACGCCCTCCACCAAGGATCGATCTAGGTTCGCTATCGGGGCTTAGCTTCTTCTAAAACCCTGCACTGGAAGAGCAAGAACTGGGCTTTGGTTACAGCAGGAACGCAAGCCAACTCTCTCCTGTAAATATGGGGTCTTAAGGTATGACACTCTAGAAGGAATGCGATGCAGTTTTGGTTTCTCAGTGCCGCTCAGCCTAGGGCAATGAGGCAGATTTCCATGACATGTAGGATGTACGAGAACAGATTTCCTGGAGCCTTTGGAGTGCTGAGGAAACCTTGGTCTCCCAAGGAAGAGTGCAGTGTGTTGCCCTACACTCAGCATACACAGAGTGACTGGGAAAGGTTTCCGGGCCTGGATGTTCCTTAGCAGCCCAGGGGAGCCTGCCGGAACTCTGTGTTCTAGTAGGGAATAGGGTGCCCACGCGAGGTCCTGGTGCCCTGAAAAGCTTACTAACGTTAAAAGAAAGCAGACCTAAATTTAAGCCTCAAGGACTCTTCTCCAAGCTTCCGCTTCGGCAGGCTATTCAAGGCTTTACCTTGAGGAAGGGACTCCCGTCAGGTTTCCTTTTAGCTCTAGAGCGTCTCAGGAGGAGCTCCCACCCAGGCTATGAAAGCACCCTGTTGATGGAGAGAACACTCGTTCCCTTCCCAGAGCCCTGCCTACTGCGACTAGACACCCGTCCTAAAACTGTTATTTAGGTAGTGTTAAGGCAACATGAATGGAGCATTCAAAATGGGAAAGCAAGGCCTGTGCCATCAGGTCCCTGTTTCCAGCGAACACGCAGCCTACCTCCTTGTGCTTTCTACCAGGTAAATACACACTCTAGCTAAACCCTGGTCCCTTCCCTGAATAACGTTTTCTTGGCACGGAGTTCTCCGTGTAGCCAACTGCCTCTCCCAAGGAAGGCTCTAGGTACGCTATCGGGGCTTAGCTTCTTCTAAAACCCTGCAGTGTAAGACGTAGAACTGTGCATTGCTTACAGCAGGAAAGCAAGCCGACTTTCTCCTGTAAGTATGGGGTGTTAAGGTATGACACTCTAGAAGGAATGCGAAGCAGTTTTGGTTTCTCAGTGCCGCTCAGCCTAGGGCAATGAGGCAAGATATGCATGACATGTGGGATGTAAGAGAACAGATTTCCTGGAGCCTTTGGAGTGCTGATTAAACCTAGGTCTCCCAAGGAAGAGTGCAGTGTGTTGCCCTACACTCAGCATACGCAGAGTGACTGGGAAAGGTTTCCAGGCCTGGATGATTCTTAGCAGCCTAGAGGAGCCTGCCGGTACTAGGTGTTCTTGCAGGGAATAGGGAGCCCACGCGAGGTCCTCGGTGTCCTGAAAGCTTACTAACCTTAAAAGAAAACAAACCTAAAGCTAATGCTTCAAGGACTCTGCTCCAAGCTTCCGCTTTGGTAGGCTATTCAAGGCTTTATCTTGGGGAAAGGACTCACGTCACGTTTCCTTTTAGCTCTAGAGCGTCTCAGGAGGAGCTCCCACCCAGGCTATGAAAGCACCCTGTTGATCTAGAGAACACTCGTTCCCTTCCCAGAGCCCTGCCTACAGTGTCTAAAGGCCCGTCCTAAAACTGTAATTTAGGTAGCTTCAAGGCAGCATGAGTGGTGCATTCAAAATGGGAAAGCAAGCCTTGTGCCATCAGGTGACCGTTTCCAGCGAAAACGCAGCCTACCTCCTTGTGATTTCTACCAAGTAAATATACACTCTAGCTACACACTGGCCCCTTCCTTAATAAAGTTGGTTTGGCACGGAGTTCTGCGTGTAGCCACGGCCTCCCCAAAGGAGCGCTCTAGGTACGCTATCGGGGCTTAGCCTCTTCGAAAACCCTGCAGTGTAAGACGTAGAAGTGTGCTTTGCTTCCAGCAGGAAAGCAAGCCGACTTTCTCCTGTAAGTATGGGGTGTTAAGGTATGACACTCTAGAAGGAATGCGAAGCAGTTTTGGTTTCTCAGTGCCGCTCAGCCTAGGGCAATGAGGCAAGATATGCATGACATGTGGGATGTAAGAGAACAGATTTCCTGGAGCCTTTGGAGTGCTGATTAAACCTAGGTCTCCCAAGGAAGAGTGCAGTGTGTTGCCCTACACTCAGCATACGCAGAGTGACTGGGAAACGTTTCCGGGCCTGGATGTTTCTTAGCAGCCTAGTGGAGGCTGCCGGTACTAGGTGTTCTTGCAGGGAATAGGGAGCCCACGCGAGGTCCTCGGTGTCCTGAAAGCTTACTAACCTTAAAAGAAAACAAACCTAAAGCTAATGCTTCAAGGACTCTGCTCCAAGCTTCCGCTTTGGTAGGCTATTCAAGGCTTTATCTTGGGGAAAGGACTCACGTCACGTTTCCTTTTAGCTCTAGAGCGTCTCAGGAGGAGCTCCCACCCAGGCTATGAAAGCACCCTGTTGATCTAGAGAACACTCGTTCCCTTCCCAGAGCCCTGCCTACAGTGTCTAAAGGCCCGTCCTAAAACTGTAATTTAGGTAGCTTCAAGGCAGCATGAGTGGTGCATTCAAAATGGGAAAGCAAGCCTTGTGCCATCAGGTGACCGTTTCCAGCGAAAACGCAGCCTACCTCCTTGTGATTTCTACCAAGTAAATATACACTCTAGCTACACACTGGCCCCTTCCTTAATAAAGTTGGTTTGGCACGGAGTTCTGCGTGTAGCCACGGCCTCCCCAAAGGAGCGCTCTAGGTACGCTATCGGGGCTTAGCCTCTTCGAAAACCCTGCAGTGTAGGAGGAAGAACTGTGCTTTGGTACCAGCAGGAACGCAAGCCGACTTTCTCCTGTAAGTATGGCATCTTAAGGTATGACTTTGTAGAAGGAATGCTAAGCAGTTTTGGTTTCTCAGTGCCGATCAGCTTAGGGCAATGAGGCAGATTGGCATGACATGTAGGAAATGAGAGAACAGATTTCCTGGAGCTGGTGGAGTGCGGAGGAAATCCAGCTCCTCCAAGGAAGAGTGCAGTGTGTTGCCCTACACTTAGCATCCAGAGGGTGACTGGGAAACTTTTCCGGGCCTGGATGTTTCCTGGCAGGCCAGGGGAGCCTGGCCGGTCCCGGGGTTCTTGCAGGGAATAGGGTGCCCACGCGAGGTCCTCGGTACCTGAAAAGCTTACTAACGTTAAAAGAAAGCAGACCTAAATTTAAGCCTCAAGTTCTCTGCTCCAAGCTTCCGCTTCGGCAGGCTATTCAAGGCTTTACCTTGAGGAAAGGACTCCCGTCAAGTTTCCTTTTAGCTCTAGAGCGTCTCAGGAGGAGCTCCCACCCAGGCTATGAAAGCACCCTGTTGATTTAGAGAAAACTCTTTCCCTTCCCAGTACACTGCCTACAGTGACAGGGACCCGTGCAAAACACTGTTATTTAGGTAGCTTCAAGGCAGCAAGAATGGAGCATTCAATATGGAAAAGCAAGCCTTGTGCCATAAATTCCCCGTTTCCAGTGAACACGCAGCCTACCTCCTTGTGATTTCGACCAAGTAAATATACACTCTAGCTACACACTGGTCCCTTCCTTGAATAAAGTTGGTTTGGCAGGGAGTTCTGCGTCTAGCCAACGCCCTCCACCAAGGATCGACCTAGGTTCGCTATCGGGGCTTAGCTTCTTCTAAAACCCTGCACTGGAAGAGCAAGAACTGGGCTTTGGTTACAGCAGGAACGCAAGCCAACTCTCTCCTGTAAATATGGGGTCTTAAGGTATGACACTCTAGAAGGAATGCGATGCAGTTTTGGTTTCTCAGTGCCGCTCAGCCTAGGGCAATGAGGCAGATTTCCATGACATGTAGGATGTACGAGAACAGATTTCCTGGAGCCTTTGGAGTGCTGAGGAAACCTTGGTCTCCCAAGGAAGAGTGCAGTGTGTTGCCCTACACTCAGCATACACAGAGTGACTGGGAAAGGTTTCCGGGCCTGGATGTTCCTTAGCAGCCCAGGGGAGCCTGCCGGAACTCTGTGTTCTAGTAGGGAATAGGGTGCCCACGCGAGGTCCTGGTGCCCTGAAAAGCTTACTAACGTTAAAAGAAAGCAGACCTAAATTTAAGCCTCAAGGACTCTTCTCCAAGCTTCCGCTTCGGCAGGCTATTCAAGGCTTTACCTTGAGGAAGGGACTCCCGTCAGGTTTCCTTTTAGCTCTAGAGCGTCTCAGGAGGAGCTCCCACCCAGGCTATGAAAGCACCCTGTTGATGGAGAGAACACTCGTTCCCTTCCCAGAGCCCTGCCTACTGCGACTAGACACCCGTCCTAAAACTGTTATTTAGGTAGTGTTAAGGCAACATGAATGGAGCATTCAAAATGGGAAAGCAAGGCCTGTGCCATCAGGTCCCTGTTTCCAGCGAACACGCAGCCTACCTCCTTGTGCTTTCTACCAGGTAAATACACACTCTAGCTAAACCCTGGTCCCTTCCCTGAATAACGTTTTCTTGGCACGGAGTTCTCCGTGTAGCCAACTGCCTCTCCCAAGGAAGGCTCTAGGTACGCTATCGGGGCTTAGCTTCTTCTAAAACCCTGCAGTGTAAGACGTAGAAGTGTGCTTTGCTTCCAGCAGGAAAGCAAGCCGACTTTCTCCTGTAAGTATGGGGTGTTAAGGTATGACACTCTAGAAGGAATGCGAAGCAGTTTTGGTTTCTCAGTGCCGCTCAGCCTAGGGCAATGAGGCAAGATATGCATGACATGTGGGATGTAAGAGAACAGATTTCCTGGAGCCTTTGGAGTGCTGATTAAACCTAGGTCTCCCAAGGAAGAGTGCAGTGTGTTGCCCTACACTCAGCATACGCAGAGTGACTGGGAAAGGTTTCCGGGCCTGGATGTTTCTTAGCAGCCTAGTGGAGGCTGCCGGTACTAGGTGTTCTTGCAGGGAATAGGGAGCCCACGCGAGGTCCTCGGTGTCCTGAAAGCTTACTAACCTTAAAAGAAAACAAACCTAAAGCTAATGCTTCAAGGACTCTGCTCCAAGCTTCCGCTTTGGTAGGCTATTCAAGGCTTTATCTTGGGGAAAGGACTCACGTCACGTTTCCTTTTAGCTCTAGAGCGTCTCAGGAGGAGCTCCCACCCAGGCTATGAAAGCACCCTGTTGATCTAGAGAACACTCGTTCCCTTCCCAGAGCCCTGCCTACAGTGTCTAAAGGCCCGTCCTAAAACTGTAATTTAGGTAGCTTCAAGGCAGCATGAGTGGTGCATTCAAAATGGGAAAGCAAGCCTTGTGCCATCAGGTGACCGTTTCCAGCGAAAACGCAGCCTACCTCCTTGTGATTTCTACCAAGTAAATATCCACTCTAGCTACACACTGGCCCCTTCCTTAATAAAGTTGGTTTGGCACGGAGTTCTGCGTGTAGCCACGGCCTCCCCAAAGGAGCGCTCTAGGTACGCTATCGGGGTTTAGCCTCTTCTAAAACCCTGCAGTGTAGGAGGAAGAACTGTGCTTTGGTACCAGCAGGAACGCAAGCCGACTTTCTCCTGTAAGTATGGCATCTTAAGGTATGACTTTGTAGAAGGAATGCTAAGCAGTTTTGGTTTCTCAGTGCCGATCAGCTTAGGGCAATGAGGCAGATTGGCATGACATATAGGAAATGAGAGAACAGATTTCCTGGAGCTGGTGGAGTGCGGAGGAAATCCAGCTCCTCCAAGGAAGAGTGCAGTGTGTTGCCCTACACTTAGCATCCAGAGAGTGACTAGGAAACTTTTCCGGGCCTGGATGTTTCCTGGCAGGCCAGGGGAGCCTGGCCGGTCCCGGGGTTCTTGCAGGGAATAGGGTGCCCACGCGAGGTCCTCGGTACCTGAAAAGCTTACTAACGTTAAAAGAAAGCAGACCTAAATTTAAGCCTCAAGTTCTCTGCTCCAAGCTTCCGCTTCGGCAGGCTATTCAAGGCTTTACCTTGAGGAAAGGACTCCCGTCAAGTTTCCTTTTAGCTCTAGAGCGTCTCAGGAGGAGCTCCCACCCAGGCTATGAAAGCACCCTGTTGATTTAGAGAAAACTCTTTCCCTTCCCAGTACACTGCCTACAGTGACAGGGACCCGTGCAAAACACTGTTATTTAGGTAGCTTCAAGGCAGCAAGAATGGAGCATTCAATATGGAAAAGCAAGCCTTGTGCCATAAATTCCCCGTTTCCAGTGAACACGCAGCCTACCTCCTTGTGATTTCGACCAAGTAAATATACACTCTAGCTACACACTGGTCCCTTCCTTGAATAAAGTTGGTTTGGCAGGGAGTTCTGCGTCTAGCCAACGCCCTCCACCAAGGAGCGATCTAGGTTCGCTATCGGGGCTTAGCTTCTTCTAAAACCCTGCACTGTAAGAGGAAGAACTGGGCTTTGGTTACAGCAGGAACGCAAGCCGACTTTCTCCTGTAAATATGGGGTCTTAAGGTATGACACTCTAGAAGGAATGCGAAGCAGTTTTGGTTTCTCAGTGTCGCTCAGCCTAGGGCAAGGAGGCAGATTTGCATGACATGTAGGTTGTAATAGAAGAGATTTCCTGGAGCCTTTGGAGTGCTGAGGAAACCTAGGTCTCCCAAGGAAGAGTGCAGTGTGTTGCCCTACACTCAGCATACACAGAGTGACTGGGAAAGGTTTCCGGGCCTGGATGTTCCTTAGCAGCCCAGGGGAGCCTGCCGGAACTCTGTGTTCTAGTAGGGAATAGGGTGCCCACGCGAGGTCCTGGTGCCCTGAAAAGCTTACTAACTTTAAAAGAAAGCAGACCTAAATTTAAGCCTCAAGGACTCTGCTCCAAGCTTCCGCTTCGGCAGGCTATTCAAGGCTTTACCTTGAGGAAGGGACTCCCGTCAAGTTTCCTTTTAGCTCTAGAGCGTCTCAGGAGGAGCTCCCACCCAGGCTCTGAAAGCACCCTGTTGATGGAGAGAACACTCGTTCCCTTCCCAGAGCCCTGCCTACTGCGACTAGACACCCGTCCTAAAACTGTTATTTAGGTAGTGTTAAGGCAACATGAATGGAGCATTCAAAATGGGAAAGCAAGGCCTGTGCCATCAGGTCCCTGTTTCCAGCGAACACGCAGCCTATCTCCTTGTGCTTTCTACCAGGTAAATACACACTCTAGCTAAACCCTGGTCCCTTCCCTGAATAACGTTTTCTTGGCACGGAGTTCTCCGTGTAGCCAACTGCCTCTCCCAAGGAAGGCTCTAGGTACGCTATCGGGGCTTAGCTTCTTCTAAAACCCTGCAGTGTAAGACGTAGAAGTGTGCTTTGCTTCCAGCAGGAAAGCAAGCCGACTTTCTCCTGTAAGTATGGGGTGTTAAGGTATGACACTCTAGAAGGAATGCGAAGCAGTTTTGGTTTCTCAGTGCCGCTCAGCCTAGGGCAATGAGGCAAGATATGCATGACATGTGGGATGTAAGAGAACAGATTTCCTGGAGCCTTTGGAGTGCTGATTAAACCTAGGTCTGCCAAGGAAGAGTGCAGTGTGTTGCCCTACACTCAGCATACGCAGAGTGACTGGGAAAGGTTTCCGGGCCTGGATGTTTCTTAGCAGCCTAGTGGAGCCTGCCGGTACTAGGTGTTCTTGCAGGGAATAGGGAGCCCACGCGAGGTCCTCGGTGTCCTGAAAGCTTACTAACCTTAAAAGAAAACAAACCTAAAGCTAATGCTTCAAGGACTCTGCTCCAAGCTTCCGCTTTGGTAGGCTATTCAAGGCTTTATCTTGGGGAAAGGACTCACGTCACGTTTCCTTTTAGCTCTAGAGCGTCTCAGGAGGAGCTCCCACCCAGGCTATGAAAGCACCCTGTTGATCTAGAGAACACTCGTTCCCTTCCCAGAGCCCTGCCTACAGTGTCTAAAGGCCCGTCCTAGAACTGTAATTTAGGTAGCTTCAAGGCAGCATGAGTGGTGCATTCAAAATGGGAAAGCAAGCCTTGTGCCATCAGGTGACCGTTTCCAGCGAAAACGCAGCCTACCTCCTTGTGATTTCTACCAAGTAAATATACACTCTAGCTACACACTGGCCCCTTCCTTAATAAAGTTGGTTTGGCACGGAGTTCTGCGTGTAGCCACGGCCTCCCCAAAGGAGCGCTCTAGGTACGCTATCGGGGCTTAGCCTCTTCGAAAACCCTGCAGTGTAGGAGGAAGAACTGTGCTTTGGTACCAGCAGGAACGCAAGCCGACTTTCTCCTGTAAGTATGGCATCTTAAGGTATGACTTTGTAGAAGGAATGCTAAGCAGTTTTGGTTTCTCAGTGCCGATCAGCTTAGGGCAATGAGGCAGATTGGCATGACATGTAGGAAATGAGAGAACAGATTTCCTGGAGCTGGTGGAGTGCGGAGGAAATCCAGCTCCTCCAAGGAAGAGTGCAGTGTGTTGCCCTACACTTAGCATCCAGAGGGTGACTGGAAAACTTTTCCGGGCCTGGATGTTTCCTGGCAGGCCAGGGGAGCCTGGCCGGTCCCGGTGTTCTTGCAGGGAATAGGGTGCCCACGCGAGGTCCTCGGTACCTGAAAAGCTTACTAACGTTAAAAGAAAGCAGACCTAAAATTAAGCCTCAGGTTCTCTGCTCCAAGCTTCCGCTTCGGCAGGCTATTCAAGGCTTTACCTTGAGGAAAGGACGCCCGTCAAGTTTCCTTTTAGCTCTAGAGCGTCTCAGGAGGAGCTCCCAGCCAGGCTATGAAAGCACCCTGTTGATTTAGAGAAAACTCTTTCCCTTCCCAGTACACTGCGTACAGTGACAGGGACCCGTGCAAAACACTGTTATTTAGGTAGCTTCAAGGCAGCAAGAATGGAGCATTCAATATGGAAAAGCAAGCCTTGTGCCATAAATTCCCCGTTTCAAGTGAACACGCAGCCTACCTCCTTGAGATTTTACCAAGTAAATATACACTCTAGCTCCACACTGGTCCCTTCCTTGAATAAAGTTGGTTTGGCAGGGAGTTCTGCGTCTAGCCAACGGCGTCCACCAAGGAGCGATCTAGGTTCGCTATCGGGGCTTAGCTTCTTCTAAAACCCTGCACTGGAAGAGCAAGAGCTGGGCTTTGGTTACAGCAGGAATGCAAGCCGACTCTCTCCTGTAAATATGGGGTCTTAAGGTATGACACTCTAGAAGGAATGCGAAGCAGTTTTGGATTCTCAGTGCCGCTCAGCCTAGGGCAATGAGGCAGATTTCCATGACATGTAGGATGTAAGAGAACAGATTTCCTGGAGCTGTTGGAGTGCGGAGGAAACCTAGGTCTCCCAAGGAAGAGTGCAGTGTGTTGCCCTACACTCAGCATACACAGAGTGACTGGGAAAGGTTTCCGGGCCTGGATGTTCCTTAGCAGCCCAGGGGAGCCTGCCGGAACTCTGTGTTCTAGTAGGGAATAGGGTGCCCACGCGAGGTCCTGGTGCCCTGAAAAGCTTACTAACTTTAAAAGAAAGCAGACCTAAATTTAAGCCTCAAGGACTCTGCTCCAAGCTTCCGCTTCGGCAGGCTATTCAAGGCTTTACCTTGAGGAAGGGACTCCCGTCAAGTTTCCTTTTAGCTCTAGAGCGTCTCAGGAGGAGCTCCCACCCAGGCTATGAAAGCACCCTGTTGATGGAGAGAACACTCGTTCCCTTCCCAGAGCCCTGCCTACTGCGACTAGACACCCGTCCTAAAACTGTTATTTAGGTAGTGTTAAGGCAACATGAATGGAGCATTCAAAATGGGAAAGCAAGGCCTGTGCCATCAGGTCCCTGTTTCCAGCGAACACGCAGCCTATCTCCTTGTGCTTTCTACCAGGTAAATACACACTCTAGCTAAACCCTGGTCCCTTCCCTGAATAACGTTTTCTTGGCACGGAGTTCTCCGTGTAGCCAACTGCCTCTCCCAAGGAAGGCTCTAGGTACGCTATCGGGGCTTAGCTTCTTCTAAAACCCTGCAGTGTAAGACGTAGAAGTGTGCTTTGCTTCCAGCAGGAAAGCAAGCCGACTTTCTCCTGTAAGTATGGGGTGTTAAGGTATGACACTCTAGAAGGAATGCGAAGCAGTTTTGGTTTCTCAGTGCCGCTCAGCCTAGGGCAATGAGGCAAGATATGCATGACATGTGGGATGTAAGAGAACAGATTTCCTGGAGCCTTTGGAGTGCTGATTAAACCTAGGTCTGCCAAGGAAGAGTGCAGTGTGTTGCCCTACACTCAGCATACGCAGAGTGACTGGGAAAGGTTTCCGGGCCTGGATGTTTCTTAGCAGCCTAGTGGAGCCTGCCGGTACTAGGTGTTCTTGCAGGGAATAGGGAGCCCACGCGAGGTCCTCGGTGTCCTGAAAGCTTACTAACCTTAAAAGAAAACAAACCTAAAGCTAATGCTTCAAGGACTCTGCTCCAAGCTTCCGCTTTGGTAGGCTATTCAAGGCTTTATCTTGGGGAAAGGACTCACGTCACGTTTCCTTTTAGCTCTAGAGCGTCTCAGGAGGAGCTCCCACCCAGGCTATGAAAGCACCCTGTTGATCTAGAGAACACTCGTTCCCTTCCCAGAGCCCTGCCTACAGTGTCTAAAGGCCCGTCCTAAAACTGTAATTTAGGTAGCTTCAAGGCAGCATGAGTGGTGCATTCAAAATGGGAAAGCAAGCCTTGTGCCATCAGGTGACCGTTTCCAGCGAAAACGCAGCCTACCTCCTTGTGATTTCTACCAAGTAAATATACACTCTAGCTACACACTGGCCCCTTCCTTAATAAAGTTGGTTTGGCACGGAGTTCTGCGTGTAGCCACGGCCTCCCCAAAGGAGCGCTCTAGGTACGCTATCGGGGCTTAGCCTCTTCGAAAACCCTGCAGTGTAGGAGGAAGAACTGTGCTTTGGTACCAGCAGGAACGCAAGCCGACTTTCTCCTGTAAGTATGGCATCTTAAGGTATGACTTTGTAGAAGGAATGCTAAGCAGTTTTGGTTTCTCAGTGCCGATCAGCTTAGGGCAATGAGGCAGATTGGCATGACATGTAGGAAATGAGAGAACAGATTTCCTGGAGCTGGTGGAGTGCGGAGGAAATCCAGCTCCTCCAAGGAAGAGTGCAGTGTGTTGCCCTACACTTAGCATCCAGAGGGTGACTGGAAAACTTTTCCGGGCCTGGATGTTTCCTGGCAGGCCAGGGGAGCCTGGCCGGTCCCGGTGTTCTTGCAGGGAATAGGGTGCCCACGCGAGGTCCTCGGTACCTGAAAAGCTTACTAACGTTAAAAGAAAGCAGACCTAAAATTAAGCCTCAGGTTCTCTGCTCCAAGCTTCCGCTTCGGCAGGCTATTCAAGGCTTTACCTTGAGGAAAGGACGCCCGTCAAGTTTCCTTTTAGCTCTAGAGCGTCTCAGGAGGAGCTCCCAGCCAGGCTATGAAAGCACCCTGTTGATTTAGAGAAAACTCTTTCCCTTCCCAGTACACTGCGTACAGTGACAGGGACCCGTGCAAAACACTGTTATTTAGGTAGCTTCAAGGCAGCAAGAATGGAGCATTCAATATGGAAAAGCAAGCCTTGTGCCATAAATTCCCCGTTTCAAGTGAACACGCAGCCTACCTCCTTGAGATTTTACCAAGTAAATATACACTCTAGCTCCACACTGGTCCCTTCCTTGAATAAAGTTGGTTTGGCAGGGAGTTCTGCGTCTAGCCAACGGCGTCCACCAAGGAGCGATCTAGGTTCGCTATCGGGGCTTAGCTTCTTCTAAAACCCTGCACTGGAAGAGCAAGAGCTGGGCTTTGGTTACAGCAGGAATGCAAGCCGACTCTCTCCTGTAAATATGGGGTCTTAAGGTATGACACTCTAGAAGGAATGCGAAGCAGTTTTGGATTCTCAGTGCCGCTCAGCCTAGGGCAATGAGGCAGATTTCCATGACATGTAGGATGTAAGAGAACAGATTTCCTGGAGCTGTTGGAGTGCGGAGGAAACCTAGGTCTCCCAAGGAAGAGTGCAGTGTGTTGCCCTACACTCAGCATACACAGAGTGACTGGGAAAGGTTTCCGGGCCTGGATGTTCCTTAGCAGCCCAGGGGAGCCTGCCGGAACTCTGTGTTCTAGTAGGGAATAGGGTGCCCACGCGAGGTCCTGGTGCCCTGAAAAGCTTACTAACTTTAAAAGAAAGCAGACCTAAATTTAAGCCTCAAGGACTCTGCTCCAAGCTTCCGCTTCGGCAGGCTATTCAAGGCTTTACCTTGAGGAAGGGACTCCCGTCAAGTTTCCTTTTAGCTCTAGAGCGTCTCAGGAGGAGCTCCCACCCAGGCTATGAAAGCACCCTGTTGATGGAGAGAACACTCGTTCCCTTCCCAGAGCCCTGCCTACTGCGACTAGACACCCGTCCTAAAACTGTTATTTAGGTAGTGTTAAGGCAACATGAATGGAGCATTCAAAATGGGAAAGCAAGGCCTGTGCCATCAGGTCCCTGTTTCCAGCGAACACGCAGCCTATCTCCTTGTGCTTTCTACCAGGTAAATACACACTCTAGCTAAACCCTGGTCCCTTCCCTGAATAACGTTTTCTTGGCACGGAGTTCTCCGTGTAGCCAACTGCCTCTCCCAAGGAAGGCTCTAGGTACGCTATCGGGGCTTAGCTTCTTCTAAAACCCTGCAGTGTAAGACGTAGAAGTGTGCTTTGCTTCCAGCAGGAAAGCAAGCCGACTTTCTCCTGTAAGTATGGGGTGTTAAGGTATGACACTCTAGAAGGAATGCGAAGCAGTTTTGGTTTCTCAGTGCCGCTCAGCCTAGGGCAATGAGGCAAGATATGCATGACATGTGGGATGTAAGAGAACAGATTTCCTGGAGCCTTTGGAGTGCTGATTAAACCTAGGTCTGCCAAGGAAGAGTGCAGTGTGTTGCCCTACACTCAGCATACGCAGAGTGACTGGGAAAGGTTTCCGGGCCTGGATGTTTCTTAGCAGCCTAGTGGAGCCTGCCGGTACTAGGTGTTCTTGCAGGGAATAGGGAGCCCACGCGAGGTCCTCGGTGTCCTGAAAGCTTACTAACCTTAAAAGAAAACAAACCTAAAGCTAATGCTTCAAGGACTCTGCTCCAAGCTTCCGCTTTGGTAGGCTATTCAAGGCTTTATCTTGGGGAAAGGACTCACGTCACGTTTCCTTTTAGCTCTAGAGCGTCTCAGGAGGAGCTCCCACCCAGGCTATGAAAGCACCCTGTTGATCTAGAGAACACTCGTTCCCTTCCCAGAGCCCTGCCTACAGTGTCTAAAGGCCCGTCCTAAAACTGTAATTTAGGTAGCTTCAAGGCAGCATGAGTGGTGCATTCAAAATGGGAAAGCAAGCCTTGTGCCATCAGGTGACCGTTTCCAGCGAAAACGCAGCCTACCTCCTTGTGATTTCTACCAAGTAAATATACACTCTAGCTACACACTGGCCCCTTCCTTAATAAAGTTGGTTTGGCACGGAGTTCTGCGTGTAGCCACGGCCTCCCCAAAGGAGCGCTCTAGGTACGCTATCGGGGCTTAGCCTCTTCGAAAACCCTGCAGTGTAGGAGGAAGAACTGTGCTTTGGTACCAGCAGGAACGCAAGCCGACTTTCTCCTGTAAGTATGGCATCTTAAGGTATGACTTTGTAGAAGGAATGCTAAGCAGTTTTGGTTTCTCAGTGCCGATCAGCTTAGGGCAATGAGGCAGATTGGCATGACATGTAGGAAATGAGAGAACAGATTTCCTGGAGCTGGTGGAGTGCGGAGGAAATCCAGCTCCTCCAAGGAAGAGTGCAGTGTGTTGCCCTACACTTAGCATCCAGAGGGTGACTGGGAAACTTTTCCGGGCCTGGATGTTTCCTGGCAGGCCAGGGGAGCCTGGCCGGTCCCGGTGTTCTTGCAGGGAATAGGGTGCCCACGCGAGGTCCTCGGTACCTGAAAAGCTTACTAACGTTAAAAGAAAGCAGACCTAAAATTAAGCCTCAGGTTCTCTGCTCCAAGCTTCCGCTTCGGCAGGCTATTCAAGGCTTTACCTTGAGGAAAGGACTCCCGTCAAGTTTCCTTTTAGCTCTAGAGCGTCTCAGGAGGAGCTCCCAGCCAGGCTATGAAAGCACCCTGTTGATTTAGAGAAAACTCTTTCCCTTTCCAGTACACTGCGTACAGTGACAGGGACCCGTGCAAAACACTGTTATTTAGGTAGCTTCAAGGCAGCAAGAATGGAGCATTCAATATGGAAAAGCAAGCCTTGTGCCATAAATTCCCCGTTTCCAGTGAACACGCAGCCTACCTCCTTGAGATTTTACCAAGTAAATATACACTCTAGCTCCACACTGGTCCCTTCCTTGAATAAAGTTGGTTTGGCAGGGAGTTCTGCGTCTAGCCAACGGCGTCCACCAAGGAGCGATCTAGGTTCGCTATCGGGGCTTAGCTTCTTCTAAAACCCTTCACTGGAAGAGCAAGAACTGGGCTTTGGTTACAGCAGGAATGCAAGCCGACTCTCTCCTGTAAATATGGGGTCTTAAGGTATGACACTCTAGAAGGAATGCGAAGCAGTTTTGGTTTCTCAGTGCCGCTCAGCCTAGGGCAATGAGGCAGATTTCCATGACATGTAGGATGTAAGAGAACAGATTTCCTGGAGCTGTTGGAGTGCGGAGGAAACCTAGGTCTCCCAAGGAAGAGTGCAGTGTGTTGCCCTACACTCAGCATACACAGAGTGACTGGGAAAGGTTTCCGGGCCTGGATGTTCCTTAGCAGCCCAGGGGAGCCTGCCGGAACTCTGTGTTCTAGTAGGGAATAGGGTGCCCACGCGAGGTCCTGGTGCCCTGAAAAGCTTACTAACTTTAAAAGAAAGCAGACCTAAATTTAAGCCTCAAGGACTCTGCTCCAAGCTTCCGCTTCGGCAGGCTATTCAAGGCTTTACCTTGAGGAAGGGACTCCCGTCAAGTTTCCTTTTAGCTCTAGAGCGTCTCAGGAGGAGCTCCCACCCAGGCTATGAAAGCACCCTGTTGATGGAGAGAACACTCGTTCCCTTCCCAGAGCCCTGCCTACTGCGACTAGACACCCGTCCTAAAACTGTTATTTAGGTAGTGTTAAGGCAACATGAATGGAGCATTCAAAATGGGAAAGCAAGGCCTGTGCCATCAGGTCCCTGTTTCCAGCGAACACGCAGCCTACCTCCTTGTGCTTTCTACCAGGTAAATACACACTCTAGCTAAACCCTGGTCCCTTCCCTGAATAACGTTTTCTTGGCACGGAGTTCTCCGTGTAGCCAACTGCCTCTCCCAAGGAAGGCTCTAGGTACGCTATCGGGGCTTAGCTTCTTCTAAAACCCTGCAGTGTAAGACGTAGAAGTGTGCTTTGCTTCCAGCAGGAAAGCAAGCCGACTTTCTCCTGTAAGTATGGGGTGTTAAGGTATGACACTCTAGAAGGAATGCGAAGCAGTTTTGGTTTCTCAGTGCCGCTCAGCCTAGGGCAATGAGGCAAGATATGCATGACATGTGGGATGTAAGAGAACAGATTTCCTGGAGCCTTTGGAGTGCTGATTAAACCTAGGTCTCCCAAGGAAGAGTGCAGTGTGTTGCCCTACACTCAGCATACGCAGAGTGACTGGGAAAGGTTTCCGGGCCTGGATGTTTCTTAGCAGCCTAGTGGAGGCTGCCGGTACTAGGTGTTCTTGCAGGGAATAGGGAGCCCACGCGAGGTCCTCGGTGTCCTGAAAGCTTACTAACCTTAAAAGAAAACAAACCTAAAGCTAATGCTTCAAGGACTCTGCTCCAAGCTTCCGCTTTGGTAGGCTATTCAAGGCTTTATCTTGGGGAAAGGACTCACGTCACGTTTCCTTTTAGCTCTAGAGCGTCTCAGGAGGAGCTCCCACCCAGGCTATGAAAGCACCCTGTTGATCTAGAGAACACTCGTTCCCTTCCCAGAGCCCTGCCTACAGTGTCTAAAGGCCCGTCCTAAAACTGTAATTTAGGTAGCTTCAAGGCAGCATGAGTGGTGCATTCAAAATGGGAAAGCAAGCCTTGTGCCATCAGGTGACCGTTTCCAGCGAAAACGCAGCCTACCTCCTTGTGATTTCTACCAAGTAAATATACACTCTAGCTACACACTGGCCCCTTCCTTAATAAAGTTGGTTTGGCACGGAGTTCTGCGTGTAGCCACGGCCTCCCCAAAGGAGCGCTCTAGGTACGCTATCGGGGCTTAGCCTCTTCGAAAACCCTGCAGTGTAGGAGGAAGAACTGTGCTTTGGTACCAGCAGGAACGCAAGCCGACTTTCTCCTGTAAGTATGGCATCTTAAGGTATGACTTTGTAGAAGGAATGCTAAGCAGTTTTGGTTTCTCAGTGCCGATCAGCTTAGGGCAATGAGGCAGATTGGCATGACATGTAGGAAATGAGAGAACAGATTTCCTGGAGCTGGTGGAGTGCGGAGGAAATCCAGCTCCTCCAAGGAAGAGTGCAGTGTGTTGCCCTACACTTAGCATCCAGAGGGTGACTGGGAAACTTTTCCGGGCCTGGATGTTTCCTGGCAGGCCAGGGGAGCCTGGCCGGTCCCGGTGTTCTTGCAGGGAATAGGGTGCCCACGCGAGGTCCTCGGTACCTGAAAAGCTTACTAACGTTAAAAGAAAGCAGACCTAAAATTAAGCCTCAAGTTCTCTGCTCCAAGCTTCCGCTTCGGCAGGCTATTCAAGGCTTTACCTTGAGGAAAGGACTCCCGTCAAGTTTCCTTTTAGCTCTAGAGCGTCTCAGGAGGAGCTCCCAGCCAGGCTATGAAAGCACCCTGTTGATTTAGAGAAAACTCTTTCCCTTCCCAGTACACTGCGTACAGTGACAGGGACCCGTGCAAAACACTGTTATTTAGGTAGCTTCAAGGCAGCAAGAATGGAGCATTCAATATGGAAAAGCAAGCCTTGTGCCATAAATTCCCCGTTTCCAGTGAACACGCAGCCTACCTCCTTGAGATTTTACCAAGTAAATATACACTCTAGCTCCACACTGGTCCCTTCCTTGAATAAAGTTGGTTTGGCAGGGAGTTCTGCGTCTAGCCAACGGCGTCCACCAAGGAGCGATCTAGGTTCGCTATCGGGGCTTAGCTTCTTCTAAAACCCTGCACTGGAAGAGCAAGAGCTGGGCTTTGGTTACAGCAGGAATGCAAGCCGACTCTCTCCTGTAAATATGGGGTCTTAAGGTATGACACTCTAGAAGGAATGCGAAGCAGTTTTGGTTTCTCAGTGCCGCTCAGCCTAGGGCAATGAGGCAGATTTCCATGACATGTAGGATGTAAGAGAACAGATTTCCTGGAGCTGTTGGAGTGCGGAGGAAACCTAGGTCTCCCAAGGAAGAGTGCAGTGTGTTGCCCTACACTCAGCATACACAGAGTGACTGGGAAAGGTTTCCGGGCCTGGATGTTCCTTAGCAGCCCAGGGGAGCCTGCCGGAACTCTGTGTTCTAGTAGGGAATAGGGTGCCCACGCGAGGTCCTGGTGCCCTGAAAAGCTTACTAACTTTAAAAGAAAGCAGACCTAAATTTAAGCCTCAAGGACTCTGCTCCAAGCTTCCGCTTCGGCAGGCTATTCAAGGCTTTACCTTGAGGAAGGGACTCCCGTCAAGTTTCCTTTTAGCTCTAGAGCGTCTCAGGAGGAGCTCCCACCCAGGCTATGAAAGCACCCTGTTGATGGAGAGAACACTCGTTCCCTTCCCAGAGCCCTGCCTACTGCGACTAGACACCCGTCCTAAAACTGTTATTTAGGTAGTGTTAAGGCAACATGAATGGAGCATTCAAAATGGGAAAGCAAGGCCTGTGCCATCAGGTCCCTGTTTCCAGCGAACACGCAGCCTACCTCCTTGTGCTTTCTACCAGGTAAATACACACTCTAGCTAAACCCTGGTCCCTTCCCTGAATAACGTTTTCTTGGCACGGAGTTCTCCGTGTAGCCAACTGCCTCTCCCAAGGAAGGCTCTAGGTACGCTATCGGGGCTTAGCTTCTTCTAAAACCCTGCAGTGTAAGACGTAGAAGTGTGCTTTGCTTCCAGCAGGAAAGCAAGCCGACTTTCTCCTGTAAGTATGGGGTGTTAAGGTATGACACTCTAGAAGGAATGCGAAGCAGTTTTGGTTTCTCAGTGCCGCTCAGCCTAGGGCAATGAGGCAAGATATGCATGACATGTGGGATGTAAGAGAACAGATTTCCTGGAGCCTTTGGAGTGCTGATTAAACCTAGGTCTCCCAAGGAAGAGTGCAGTGTGTTGCCCTACACTCAGCATACGCAGAGTGACTGGGAAAGGTTTCCGGGCCTGGATGTTTCTTAGCAGCCTAGTGGAGGCTGCCGGTACTAGGTGTTCTTGCAGGGAATAGGGAGCCCACGCGAGGTCCTCGGTGTCCTGAAAGCTTACTAACCTTAAAAGAAAACAAACCTAAAGCTAATGCTTCAAGGACTCTGCTCCAAGCTTCCGCTTTGGTAGGCTATTCAAGGCTTTATCTTGGGGAAAGGACTCACGTCACGTTTCCTTTTAGCTCTAGAGCGTCTCAGGAGGAGCTCCCACCCAGGCTATGAAAGCACCCTGTTGATCTAGAGAACACTCGTTCCCTTCCCAGAGCCCTGCCTACAGTGTCTAAAGGCCCGTCCTAAAACTGTAATTTAGGTAGCTTCAAGGCAGCATGAGTGGTGCATTCAAAATGGGAAAGCAAGCCTTGTGCCATCAGGTGACCGTTTCCAGCGAAAACGCAGCCTACCTCCTTGTGATTTCTACCAAGTAAATATACACTCTAGCTACACACTGGCCCCTTCCTTAATAAAGTTGGTTTGGCACGGAGTTCTGCGTGTAGCCACGGCCTCCCCAAAGGAGCGCTCTAGGTACGCTATCGGGGCTTAGCCTCTTCGAAAACCCTGCAGTGTAGGAGGAAGAACTGTGCTTTGGTACCAGCAGGAACGCAAGCCGACTTTCTCCTGTAAGTATGGCATCTTAAGGTATGACTTTGTAGAAGGAATGCTAAGCAGTTTTGGTTTCTCAGTGCCGATCAGCTTAGGGCAATGAGGCAGATTGGCATGACATGTAGGAAATGAGAGAACAGATTTCCTGGAGCTGGTGGAGTGCGGAGGAAATCCAGCTCCTCCAAGGAAGAGTGCAGTGTGTTGCCCTACACTTAGCATCCAGAGGGTGACTGGGAAACTTTTCCGGGCCTGGATGTTTCCTGGCAGGCCAGGGGAGCCTGGCCGGTCCCGGTGTTCTTGCAGGGAATAGGGTGCCCACGCGAGGTCCTCGGTACCTGAAAAGCTTACTAACGTTAAAAGAAAGCAGACCTAAAATTAAGCCTCAAGTTCTCTGCTCCAAGCTTCCGCTTCGGCAGGCTATTCAAGGCTTTACCTTGAGGAAAGGACTCCCGTCAAGTTTCCTTTTAGCTCTAGAGCGTCTCAGGAGGAGCTCCCAGCCAGGCTATGAAAGCACCCTGTTGATTTAGAGAAAACTCTTTCCCTTCCCAGTACACTGCGTACAGTGACAGGGACCCGTGCAAAACACTGTTATTTAGGTAGCTTCAAGGCAGCAAGAATGGAGCATTCAATATGGAAAAGCAAGCCTTGTGCCATAAATTCCCCGTTTCCAGTGAACACGCAGCCTACCTCCTTGAGATTTTACCAAGTAAATATACACTCTAGCTCCACACTGGTCCCTTCCTTGAATAAAGTTGGTTTGGCAGGGAGTTCTGCGTCTAGCCAACGGCGTCCACCAAGGAGCGATCTAGGTTCGCTATCGGGGCTTAGCTTCTTCTAAAACCCTGCACTGGAAGAGCAAGAGCTGGGCTTTGGTTACAGCAGGAATGCAAGCCGACTCTCTCCTGTAAATATGGGGTCTTAAGGTATGACACTCTAGAAGGAATGCGAAGCAGTTTTGGTTTCTCAGTGCCGCTCAGCCTAGGGCAATGAGGCAGATTTCCATGACATGTAGGATGTAAGAGAACAGATTTCCTGGAGCTGTTGGAGTGCGGAGGAAACCTAGGTCTCCCAAGGAAGAGTGCAGTGTGTTGCCCTACACTCAGCATACACAGAGTGACTGGGAAAGGTTTCCGGGCCTGGATGTTCCTTAGCAGCCCAGGGGAGCCTGCCGGAACTCTGTGTTCTAGTAGGGAATAGGGTGCCCACGCGAGGTCCTGGTGCCCTGAAAAGCTTACTAACTTTAAAAGAAAGCAGACCTAAATTTAAGCCTCAAGGACTCTGCTCCAAGCTTCCGCTTCGGCAGGCTATTCAAGGCTTTACCTTGAGGAAGGGACTCCCGTCAAGTTTCCTTTTAGCTCTAGAGCGTCTCAGGAGGAGCTCCCACCCAGGCTATGAAAGCACCCTGTTGATGGAGAGAACACTCGTTCCCTTCCCAGAGCCCTGCCTACTGCGACTAGACACCCGTCCTAAAACTGTTATTTAGGTAGTGTTAAGGCAACATGAATGGAGCATTCAAAATGGGAAAGCAAGGCCTGTGCCATCAGGTCCCTGTTTCCAGCGAACACGCAGCCTACCTCCTTGTGCTTTCTACCAGGTAAATACACACTCTAGCTAAACCCTGGTCCCTTCCCTGAATAACGTTTTCTTGGCACGGAGTTCTCCGTGTAGCCAACTGCCTCTCCCAAGGAAGGCTCTAGGTACGCTATCGGGGCTTAGCTTCTTCTAAAACCCTGCAGTGTAAGACGTAGAAGTGTGCTTTGCTTCCAGCAGGAAAGCAAGCCGACTTTCTCCTGTAAGTATGGGGTGTTAAGGTATGACACTCTAGAAGGAATGCGAAGCAGTTTTGGTTTCTCAGTGCCGCTCAGCCTAGGGCAATGAGGCAAGATATGCATGACATGTGGGATGTAAGAGAACAGATTTCCTGGAGCCTTTGGAGTGCTGATTAAACCTAGGTCTCCCAAGGAAGAGTGCAGTGTGTTGCCCTACACTCAGCATACGCAGAGTGACTGGGAAAGGTTTCCGGGCCTGGATGTTTCTTAGCAGCCTAGTGGAGGCTGCCGGTACTAGGTGTTCTTGCAGGGAATAGGGAGCCCACGCGAGGTCCTCGGTGTCCTGAAAGCTTACTAACCTTAAAAGAAAACAAACCTAAAGCTAATGCTTCAAGGACTCTGCTCCAAGCTTCCGCTTTGGTAGGCTATTCAAGGCTTTATCTTGGGGAAAGGACTCACGTCACGTTTCCTTTTAGCTCTAGAGCGTCTCAGGAGGAGCTCCCACCCAGGCTATGAAAGCACCCTGTTGATCTAGAGAACACTCGTTCCCTTCCCAGAGCCCTGCCTACAGTGTCTAAAGGCCCGTCCTAAAACTGTAATTTAGGTAGCTTCAAGGCAGCATGAGTGGTGCATTCAAAATGGGAAAGCAAGCCTTGTGCCATCAGGTGACCGTTTCCAGCGAAAACGCAGCCTACCTCCTTGTGATTTCTACCAAGTAAATATACACTCTAGCTACACACTGGCCCCTTCCTTAATAAAGTTGGTTTGGCACGGAGTTCTGCGTGTAGCCACGGCCTCCCCAAAGGAGCGCTCTAGGTACGCTATCGGGGCTTAGCCTCTTCGAAAACCCTGCAGTGTAGGAGGAAGAACTGTGCTTTGGTACCAGCAGGAACGCAAGCCGACTTTCTCCTGTAAGTATGGCATCTTAAGGTATGACTTTGTAGAAGGAATGCTAAGCAGTTTTGCTTTCTCAGTGCCGATCAGCTTAGGGCAATGAGGCAGATTGGCATGACATGTAGGAAATGAGAGAACAGATTTCCTGGAGCTGGTGGAGTGCGGAGGAAATCCAGCTCCTCCAAGGAAGAGTGCAGTGTGTTGCCCTACACTTAGCATCCAGAGGGTGACTGGGAAACTTTTCCGGGCCTGGATGTTTCCTGGCAGGCCAGGGGAGCCTGGCCGGTCCCGGTGTTCTTGCAGGGAATAGGGTGCCCACGCGAGGTCCTCGGTACCTGAAAAGCTTACTAACGTTAAAAGAAAGCAGACCTAAAATTAAGCCTCAGGTTCTCTGCTCCAAGCTTCCGCTTCGGCAGGCTATTCAAGGCTTTACCTTGAGGAAAGGACTCCCGTCAAGTTTCCTTTTAGCTCTAGAGCGTCTCAGGAGGAGCTCCCAGCCAGGCTATGAAAGCACCCTGTTGATTTAGAGAAAACTCTTTCCCTTCCCAGTACACTGCGTACAGTGACAGGGACCCGTGCAAAACACTGTTATTTAGGTAGCTTCAAGGCAGCAAGAATGGAGCATTCAATATGGAAAAGCAAGCCTTGTGCCATAAATTCCCCGTTTCCAGTGAACACGCAGCCTACCTCCTTGAGATTTTACCAAGTAAATATACACTCTAGCTCCACACTGGTCCCTTCCTTGAATAAAGTTGGTTTGGCAGGGAGTTCTGCGTCTAGCCAACGGCGTCCACCAAGGAGCGATCTAGGTTCGCTATCGGGGCTTAGCTTCTTCTAAAACCCTGCACTGGAAGAGCAAGAGCTGGGCTTTGGTTACAGCAGGAATGCAAGCCGACTCTCTCCTGTAAATATGGGGTCTTAAGGTATGACACTCTAGAAGGAATGCGAAGCAGTTTTGGTTTCTCAGTGCCGCTCAGCCTAGGGCAATGAGGCAGATTTCCATGACATGTAGGATGTAAGAGAACAGATTTCCTGGAGCTGTTGGAGTGCGGAGGAAACCTAGGTCTCCCAAGGAAGAGTGCAGTGTGTTGCCCTACACTCAGCATACACAGAGTGACTGGGAAAGGTTTCCGGGCCTGGATGTTCCTTAGCAGCCCAGGGGAGCCTGCCGGAACTCTGTGTTCTAGTAGGGAATAGGGTGCCCACGCGAGGTCCTGGTGCCCTGAAAAGCTTACTAACTTTAAAAGAAAGCAGACCTAAATTTAAGCCTCAAGGACTCTGCTCCAAGCTTCCGCTTCGGCAGGCTATTCAAGGCTTTACCTTGAGGAAGGGACTCCCGTCAAGTTTCCTTTTAGCTCTAGAGCGTCTCAGGAGGAGCTCCCACCCAGGCTATGAAAGCACCCTGTTGATGGAGAGAACACTCGTTCCCTTCCCAGAGCCCTGCCTACTGCGACTAGACACCCGTCCTAAAACTGTTATTTAGGTAGTGTTAAGGCAACATGAATGGAGCATTCAAAATGGGAAAGCAAGGCCTGTGCCATCAGGTCCCTGTTTCCAGCGAACACGCAGCCTACCTCCTTGTGCTTTCTACCAGGTAAATACACACTCTAGCTAAACCCTGGTCCCTTCCCTGAATAACGTTTTCTTGGCACGGAGTTCTCCGTGTAGCCAACTGCCTCTCCCAAGGAAGGCTCTAGGTACGCTATCGGGGCTTAGCTTCTTCTAAAACCCTGCAGTGTAAGACGTAGAAGTGTGCTTTGCTTCCAGCAGGAAAGCAAGCCGACTTTCTCCTGTAAGTATGGGGTGTTAAGGTATGACACTCTAGAAGGAATGCGAAGCAGTTTTGGTTTCTCAGTGCCGCTCAGCCTAGGGCAATGAGGCAAGATATGCATGACATGTGGGATGTAAGAGAACAGATTTCCTGGAGCCTTTGGAGTGCTGATTAAACCTAGGTCTCCCAAGGAAGAGTGCAGTGTGTTGCCCTACACTCAGCATACGCAGAGTGACTGGGAAAGGTTTCCGGGCCTGGATGTTTCTTAGCAGCCTAGTGGAGCCTGCCGGTACTAGGTGTTCTTGCAGGGAATAGGGAGCCCACGCGAGGTCCTCGGTGTCCTGAAAGCTTACTAACCTTAAAAGAAAACAAACCTAAAGCTAATGCTTCAAGGACTCTGCTCCAAGCTTCCGCTTTGGTAGGCTATTCAAGGCTTTATCTTGGGGAAAGGACTCACGTCACGTTTCCTTTTAGCTCTAGAGCGTCTCAGGAGGAGCTCCCACCCAGGCTATGAAAGCACCCTGTTGATCTAGAGAACACTCGTTCCCTTCCCAGAGCCCTGCCTACAGTGTCTAAAGGCCCGTCCTAAAACTGTAATTTAGGTAGCTTCAAGGCAGCATGAGTGGTGCATTCAAAATGGGAAAGCAAGCCTTGTGCCATCAGGTGACCGTTTCCAGCGAAAACGCAGCCTACCTCCTTGTGATTTCTACCAAGTAAATATACACTCTAGCTACACACTGGCCCCTTCCTTAATAAAGTTGGTTTGGCACGGAGTTCTGCGTGTAGCCACGGCCTCCCCAAAGGAGCGCTCTAGGTACGCTATCGGGGCTTAGCCTCTTCGAAAACCCTGCAGTGTAGGAGGAAGAACTGTGCTTTGGTACCAGCAGGAACGCAAGCCGACTTTCTCCTGTAAGTATGGCATCTTAAGGTATGACTTTGTAGAAGGAATGGTAAGCAGTTTTGGTTTCTCAGTGCCGATCAGCTTAGGGCAATGAGGCAGATTGGCATGACATGTAGGAAATGAGAGAACAGATTTCCTGGAGCTGGTGGAGTGCGGAGGAAATCCAGCTCCTCCAAGGAAGAGTGCAGTGTGTTGCCCTACACTTAGCATCCAGAGGGTGACTGGGAAACTTTTCCGTGCCTGGATGTTTCCTGGCAGGCCAGGGGAGCCTGGCCGGTCCCGGTGTTCTTGCAGGGAATAGGGTGCCCACGCGAGGTCCTCGGCACCTGAAAAGCTTACTAACGTTAAAAGAAAGCAGACCTAAAATTAAGCTTCAGGTTCTCTGCTCCAAGCTTCCGCTTCGGCAGGCTATTCAAGGCTTTACCTTGAGGAAAGGACTCCCGTCAAGTTTCCTTTTAGCTCTAGAGCGTCTCAGGAGGAGCTCCCACCCAGGCTATGAAAGCACCCTGTTGATTTAGAGAAAACTCTTTCCCTTCCCAGGACACTGCCTATAGAGACAAGGGACCCGTCCAAAACACTCTTATTTAAGTAGCTTCAAGGCAGCAAGAATGGAGCATTCAATATGGAAAAGCAAGTCTTGTGCCATAAATTCCCCGTTTCCAATGAACACGCAGCCTACCTCCTTGTGATTTCGACCAAGTAAATATACACTCTAGCTCCACACTGGTCCCTTCCTTGAATAAAGTTGGTTTGGCAGGGAGTTCTGCGTCTAGCCAACGCCCTCCACCAAGGAGCGATCTAGGTTCGCTATCGGGGCTTAGCATCTTCTAAAACCCTGCACTGTAAGAGGAAGAACTGGGCTTTGGTTACAGCAGGAACGCAAGCCGACTTTCTCCTGTAAATATGGGGTCTTAAGGTATGACCCTCTAGAAGGAATGCGAAGCAGTTTTGGTTTCTCAGTGCCGCTCAGCCTAGGGCAATGAGGCAGATTGGCATGACATGTAGGATGTACGTGAAGAGATATCTTGGAGCGTTTGCAGTGTGGAGGAAACCTAGGTCTCCCAAGGAAGAGTGCAGTGTGTTGCCCTACACTCAGCATACACAGAGTGACTGGGAAAGGTTTCCGGGCCTGGATGTTCCTTAGCAGCCCAGGGGAGCCTGCCGGAACTCTGTGTTCTAGTAGGGAATAGGGTGCCCACGCGAGGTCCTGGTGCCCTGAAAAGCTTACTAACTTTAAAAGAAAGCAGACCTAAATTTAAGCCTCAAGGACTCTGCTCCAAACTTCCGCTTCGGCAGGCTATTCAAGGCTTTACCTTGAGGAAGGGACTCCCGTCAAGTTTCCTTTTAGCTCTAGAGCGTCTCAGGAGGAGCTCCCACCCAGGCTATGAAAGCACCCTGTTGATGGAGAGAACACTCGTTCCCTTCCCAGAGCCCTGCCTACTGCGACTAGACACCCGTCCTAAAACTGTTATTTAGGTAGTGTTAAGGCAACATGAATGGAGCATTCAAAATGGGAAAGCAAGGCCTGTGCCATCAGGTCCCTGTTTCCAGCGAACACGCAGCCTACCTCCTTGTGCTTTCTACCAGGTAAATACACACTCTAGCTAAACCCTGGTCCCTTCCCTGAATAACGTTTTCTTGGCACGGAGTTCTCCGTGTAGCCAACTGCCTCTCCCAAGGAAGGCTCTAGGTACGCTATCGGGGCTTAGCTTCTTCTAAAACCCTGCAGTGTAAGACGTAGAAGTGTGCTTTGCTTCCAGCAGGAAAGCAAGCCGACTTTCTCCTGTAAGTATGGGGTGTTAAGGTATGACACTCTAGAAGGAATGCGAAGCAGTTTTGGTTTCTCAGTGCCGCTCAGCCTAGGGCAATGAGGCAAGATATGCATGACATGTGGGATGTAAGAGAACAGATTTCCTGGAGCCTTTGGAGTGCTGATTAAACCTAGGTCTCCCAAGGAAGAGTGCAGTGTGTTGCCCTACACTCAGCATACGCAGAGTGACTGGGAAAGGTTTCCGGGCCTGGATGTTTCTTAGCAGCCTAGTGGAGGCTGCCGGTACTAGGTGTTCTTGCAGGGAATAGGGAGCCCACGCGAGGTCCTCGGTGTCCTGAAAGCTTACTAACCTTAAAAGAAAACAAACCTAAAGCTAATGCTTCAAGGACTCTGCTCCAAGCTTCCGCTTTGGTAGGCTATTCAAGGCTTTATCTTGGGGAAAGGACTCACGTCACGTTTCCTTTTAGCTCTAGAGCGTCTCAGGAGGAGCTCCCACCCAGGCTATGAAAGCACCCTGTTGATCTAGAGAACACTCGTTCCCTTCCCAGAGCCCTGCCTACAGTGTCTAAAGGCCCGTCCTAAAACTGTAATTTAGGTAGCTTCAAGGCAGCATGAGTGGTGCATTCAAAATGGGAAAGCAAGCCTTGTGCCATCAGGTGACCGTTTCCAGCGAAAACGCAGCCTACCTCCTTGTGATTTCTACCAAGTAAATATACACTCTAGCTACACACTGGCCCCTTCCTTAATAAAGTTGGTTTGGCACGGAGTTCTGCGTGTAGCCACGGCCTCCCCAAAGGAGCGCTCTAGGTACGCTATCGGGGCTTAGCCTCTTCGAAAACCCTGCAGTGTAGGAGGAAGAACTGTGCTTTGGTACCAGCAGGAACGCAAGCCGACTTTCTCCTGTAAGTATGGCATCTTAAGGTATGACTTTGTAGAAGGAATGCTAAGCAGTTTTGGTTTCTCAGTGCCGATCAGCTTAGGGCAATGAGGCAGATTGGCATGACATGTAGGAAATGAGAGAACAGATTTCCTGGAGCTGGTGGAGTGCGGAGGAAATCCAGCTCCTCCAAGGAAGAGTGCAGTGTGTTGCCCTACACTTAGCATCCAGAGAGTGACTGGGAAACTTTTCCGGGCCTGGATGTTTCCTGGCAGGCCAGGGGAGCCTGGCCGGTCCCGGTGTTCTTGCAGGGAATAGGGTGCCCACGCGAGGTCCTCGGTACCTGAAAAGCTTACTAACGTTAAAAGAAAGCAGACCTAAAATTAAGCCTCAGGTTCTCTGCTCCAAGCTTCCGCTTCGGCAGGCTATTCAAGGCTTTACCTTGAGGAAAGGACTCCCGTCAAGTTTCCTTTTAGCTCTAGAGCGTCTCAGGAGGAGCTCCCAGCCAGGCTATGAAAGCACCCTGTTGATTTAGAGAAAACTCTTTCCCTTCCCAGTACACTGCGTACAGTGACAGGGACCCGTGCAAAACACTGTTATTTAGGTAGCTTCAAGGCAGCAAGAATGGAGCATTCAATATGGAAAAGCAAGCCTTGTGCCATAAATTCCCCGTTTTAAGTGAACACGCAGCCTACCTCCTTGAGATTTTACCAAGTAAATATACACTCTAGCTCCACACTGGTCCCTTCCTTGAATAAAGTTGGTTTGGCAGGGAGTTCTGCGTCTAGCCAACGGCGTCCACCAAGGAGCGATCTAGGTTCGCTATCGGGGCTTAGCTTCTTCTAAAACCCTGCACTGGAAGAGCAAGAGCTGGGCTTTGGTTACAGCAGGAATGCAAGCCGACTCTCTCCTGTAAATATGGGGTCTTAAGGTATGACACTCTAGAAGGAATGCGAAGCAGTTTTGGTTTCTCAGTGCCGCTCAGCCTAGGGCAATGAGGCAGATTTCCATGACATGTAGGATGTAAGAGAACAGATTTCCTGGAGCTGTTGGAGTGCGGAGGAAACCTAGGTCTCCCAAGGAAGAGTGCAGTGTGTTGCCCTACACTCAGCATACACAGAGTGACTGGGAAAGGTTTCCGGGCCTGGATGTTCCTTAGCAGCCCAGGGGAGCCTGCCGGAACTCTGTGTTCTAGTAGGGAATAGGGTGCCCACGCGAGGTCCTGGTGCCCTGAAAAGCTTACTAACTTTAAAAGAAAGCAGACCTAAATTTAAGCCTCAAGGACTCTGCTCCAAGCTTCCGCTTCGGCAGGCTATTCAAGGCTTTACCTTGAGGAAGGGACTCCCGTCAAGTTTCCTTTTAGCTCTAGAGCGTCTCAGGAGGAGCTCCCACCCAGGCTATGAAAGCACCCTGTTGATGGAGAGAACACTCGTTCCCTTCCCAGAGCCCTGCCTACTGCGACTAGACACCCGTCCTAAAACTGTTATTTAGGTAGTGTTAAGGCAACATGAATGGAGCATTCAAAATGGGAAAGCAAGGCCTGTGCCATCAGGTCCCTGTTTCCAGCGAACACGCAGCCTACCTCCTTGTGCTTTCTACCAGGTAAATACACACTCTAGCTAAACCCTGGTCCCTTCCCTGAATAACGTTTTCTTGGCACGGAGTTCTCCGTGTAGCCAACTGCCTCTCCCAAGGAAGGCTCTAGGTACGCTATCGGGGCTTAGCTTCTTCTAAAACCCTGCAGTGTAAGACGTAGAAGTGTGCTTTGCTTCCAGCAGGAAAGCAAGCCGACTTTCTCCTGTAAGTATGGGGTGTTAAGGTATGACACTCTAGAAGGAATGCGAAGCAGTTTTGGTTTCTCAGTGCCGCTCAGCCTAGGGCAATGAGGCAAGATATGCATGACATGTGGGATGTAAGAGAACAGATTTCCTGGAGCCTTTGGAGTGCTGATTAAACCTAGGTCTCCCAAGGAAGAGTGCAGTGTGTTGCCCTACACTCAGCATACGCAGAGTGACTGGGAAAGGTTTCCGGGCCTGGATGTTTCTTAGCAGCCTAGTGGAGGCTGCCGGTACTAGGTGTTCTTGCAGGGAATAGGGAGCCCACGCGAGGTCCTCGGTGTCCTGAAAGCTTACTAACCTTAAAAGAAAACAAACCTAAAGCTAATGCTTCAAGGACTCTGCTCCAAGCTTCCGCTTTGGTAGGCTATTCAAGGCTTTATCTTGGGGAAAGGACTCACGTCACGTTTCCTTTTAGCTCTAGAGCGTCTCAGGAGGAGCTCCCACCCAGGCTATGAAAGCACCCTGTTGATCTAGAGAACACTCGTTCCCTTCCCAGAGCCCTGCCTACAGTGTCTAAAGGCCCGTCCTAAAACTGTAATTTAGGTAGCTTCAAGGCAGCATGAGTGGTGCATTCAAAATGGGAAAGCAAGCCTTGTGCCATCAGGTGACCGTTTCCAGCGAAAACGCAGCCTACCTCCTTGTGATTTCTACCAAGTAAATATACACTCTAGCTACACACTGGCCCCTTCCTTAATAAAGTTGGTTTGGCACGGAGTTCTGCGTGTAGCCACGGCCTCCCCAAAGGAGCGCTCTAGGTACGCTATCGGGGCTTAGCCTCTTCGAAAACCCTGCAGTGTAGGAGGAAGAACTGTGCTTTGGTACCAGCAGGAACGCAAGCCGACTTTCTCCTGTAAGTATGGCATCTTAAGGTATGACTTTGTAGAAGGAATGCTAAGCAGTTTTGGTTTCTCAGTGCCGATCAGCTTAGGGCAATGAGGCAGATTGGCATGACATGTAGGAAATGAGAGAACAGATTTCCTGGAGCTGGTGGAGTGCGGAGGAAATCCAGCTCCTCCAAGGAAGAGTGCAGTGTGTTGCCCTACACTTAGCATCCAGAGGGTGACTGGGAAACTTTTCCGTGCCTGGATGTTTCCTGGCAGGCCAGGGGAGCCTGGCCGGTCCCGGTGTTCTTGCAGGGAATAGGGTGCCCACGCGAGGTCCTCGGCACCTGAAAAGCTTACTAACGTTAAAAGAAAGCAGACCTAAAATTAAGCTTCAGGTTCTCTGCTCCAAGCTTCCGCTTCGGCAGGCTATTCAAGGCTTTACCTTGAGGAAAGGACTCACGTCAAGTTTCCTTTTAGCTCTAGAGCGTCTCAGGAGGAGCTCCCACCCAGGCTATGAAAGCACCCTGTTGATTTAGAGAAAACTCTTTCCCTTCCCAGGACACTGCCTATAGAGACAAGGGACCCGTCCAAAACACTCTTATTTAAGTAGCTTCAAGGCAGCAAGAATGGAGCAATCAATATGGAAAAGCAAGTCTTGTGCCATAAATTCCCCGTTTCCAATGAACACGCAGCCTACCTCCTTGTGATTTCGACCAAGTAAATATACACTCTAGCTACACACTGGTCCCTTCCTTGAATAAAGTTGGTTTGGCAGGGAGTTCTGCGTCTAGCCAACGCCCTCCACCAAGGAGCGATCAAGGTTCGCTATCGGGGCTTAGCATCTTCTAAAACCCTGCACTGTAAGAGGAAGAACTGGGCTTTGGTTACAGCAGGAACGCAAGCCGACTTTCTCCTGTAAATATGGGGTCTTAAGGTATGACCCTCTAGAAGGAATGCGAAGCAGTTTTGGTTTCTCAGTGCCGCTCAGCCTAGGGCAATGAGGCAGATTGGCATGACATGTAGGATGTACGAGAAGAGATATCTTGGAGCGTTTGCAGTGTGGAGGAAACCTAGGTCTCCCAAGGAAGAGTGCAGTCTGTTGCCCTACACTCAGCATACACAGAGAGACTGGGAAAGGTTTCCGGCCCTGGATGTTTCTTAGCAGCCTAGTGGAACCTGCCGATACTAGGTGTTCTTGCAGGAAATAGGGAGCCCACGCGAGATCCTCGGTGTCCTGAAAGCTTACTAAACTTAAAAGAAAACAAACCTAAAGGTAATTCTTCAAGGACTCTGCTCCAAACTTCCGCTTCGCCAGGCTATTCAAGGCTTTACCTTGACGAAAGGACTCACGTCAAGTTTCCTTTTAGCTCTAGAGCCTCTCAGGAGGATCTCCCACGCAGGCTATGAAAGCACCCTGTTGATTTAGAGAAAACTCTTTCCCTTCCCAGGACACTGCCTATAGAGACAAGGGACCCGTCCAAAACACTCTTATTTAAGTAGCTTCAAGGCAGCAAGAATGGAGCATTCAATATGGTAAAGCAAGTCTTGTGCCATAAATTCCCCGTTTCCAATGAACACGCAGCCTACCTCCTTGTGATTTCGACCAAGTAAATATACACTCTAGCTACACACTGGTCCCTTCCTTGAATAAAGTTGGTTTGGCAGGGAGTTCTGCGTCTAGCCAACGCCCTCCACCAAGGATCGATCTAGGTTCGCTATCGGGGCTTAGCTTCTTCTAAAACCCTGCACTGTAAGAGGAAGAACTGGGCTTTGGTTACAGCAGGAACGCAAGCCGACTCTCTCCTGTAAATATGGGGTCTTAAGGTATGACACTCTAGAAGGAATGCGAAGCAGTTTTCGTTTCTCAGTGCCGCTCAGCCTAGGGCAATGAGGCAGATTTCCATGACATGTAGGATGTAAGAGAACAGATTTCCTGGAGCTGTTGGAGTGCGGAGGAAACCTAGGTCTCCCAAGGAAGAGTGCAGTGTGTTGCCCTACACTCAGCATACACAGAGTGACTGGGAAAGGTTTCCGGGCCTGGATGTTCCTTAGCAGCCCAGGGGAGCCTGCCGGAACTCTGTGTTCTAGTAGGGAATCGGGTGCCCACGCGAGGTCCTGGTGCCCTGAAAAGCTTACTAACTTTAAAAGAAAGCAGACCTAAATTTAAGCCTCAAGGACTCTGCTCCAAGCTTCCACTTCGGCAGGCTATTCAAGGATTTACCTTGAGGAAGGGACTCCCGTCAAGTTTCCTTTTAGCTCTAGAGCGTCTCAGGAGGAGCTCCCACCCAGGCTATGAAAGCACCCTGTTGATGGAGAGAACACTCGTTCCCTTCCCAGAGCCCTGCCTACTGCGACTAGACACCCGTCCTAAAACTGTTATTTAGGTAGTGTTAAGGCAACATGAATGGAGCATTCAAAATGGGAAAGCAAGGCCTGTGCCATCAGGTCCCTGTTTCCAGCGAACACGCAGCCTACCTCCTTGTGCTTTCTACCAGGTAAATACACACTCTAGCTAAACCCTGGTCCCTTCCCTGAATAAAGTTTTCTTGGCATGGAGTTCTCCGTGTAGCCAACTGCCTCTCCCAATGAAGGCTCTAGGTACGCTATCGGGGCTTAGCTTCTTCTAAAACCCTGCAGTGTAAGACGTAGAAGTGTGCTTTGCTTCCAGCAGGAAAGCAAGCCGACTTTCTCCTGTAAGTATGGGGTGTTAAGGTATGACACTCTAGAAGGAATGCGAAGCAGTTTTGGTTTCTCAGTGCCGCTGAGCCTAGGGCAATGAGGCAAGATATGCATGACATGTGGGATGTAAGAGAACAGATTTCCTGGAGCCTTTGGAGTGCTGATTAAACCTAGGTCTCCCAAGGAAGAGTGCAGTGTGTTGCCCTACACTCAGCATACGCAGAGTGACTGGGAAAGGTTTCCGGGCCTGGATGTTTCTTAGCAGCCTAGTGGAGCCTGCCGGTACTAGGTGTTCTTGCAGGGAATAGGGAGCCCACGCGAGGTCCTCGGTGTCCTGAAAGCTTACTAACCTTTAAAGAAAACAAACCTAAAGCTAATGCTTCAAGGACTCTGCTCCAAGCTTCCGCTTTGGTAGGCTATTCAAGGCTTTATCTTGGGGAAAGGACTCACGTCACGTTTCCTTTTAGCTCTAGAGCGTCTCAGGAGGAGCTCCCACCCAGGCTATGAAAGCACCCTGTTGATCTAGAGAACACTCGTTCCCTTCCCAGAGCCCTGCCTACAGTGTCTAAAGGCCCGTCCTAAAACTGTAATTTAGGTAGCTTCAAGGCAGCATGAGTGGTGCATTCAAAATGGGAAAGCAAGCCTTGTGCCATCAGGTGACCGTTTCCAGCGAAAACGCAGCCTACCTCCTTGTGATTTCTACCAAGTAAATATACACTCTAGCTACACACTGGCCCCTTCCTTAATAAAGTTGGTTTGGCACGGAGTTCTGCGTGTAGCCACGGCCTCCCCAAAGGAGCGCTCTAGGTACGCTATCGGGGCTTAGCCTCTTCGAAAACCCTGCAGTGTAGGAGGAAGAACTGTGCTTTGGTACCAGCAGGAACGCAAGCCGACTTTCTCCTGTAAGTATGGCATCTTAAGGTATGACTTTGTAGAAGGAATGCTAAGCAGTTTTGGTTTCTCAGTGCCGATCAGCTTAGGGCAATGAGGCAGATTGGCATGACATGTAGGAAATGAGAGAACAGATTTCCTGGAGCTGGTGGAGTGCGGAGGAAATCCAGCTCCTCCAAGGAAGAGTGCAGTGTGTTGCCCTACACTTAGCATCCAGAGGGTGACTGGGAAACTTTTCCGTGCCTGGATGTTTCCTGGCAGGCCAGGGGAGCCTGGCCGGTCCCGGTGTTCTTGCAGGGAATAGGGTGCCCACTCGAGGTCCTCGGCACCTGAAAAGCTTACTAACGTTAAAAGAAAGCAGACCTAAAATTAAGCTTCAGGTTCTCTGCTCCAAGCTTCCGCTTCGGCAGGCTATTCAAGGCTTTACCTTGAGGAAAGGACTCCCGTCAAGTTTCCTTTTAGCTCTAGAGCGTCTCAGGAGGAGCTCCCACCCAGGCTATGAAAGCACCCTGTTGATTTAGAGAAAACTCTTTCCCTTCCCAGTACACTGCCTATAGAGACAAGGGACCCGTCCAAAACACTCTTATTTAAGTAGCTTCAAGGCAGCAAGAATGGAGCAATCAATATGGAAAAGCAAGTCTTGTGCCATAAATTCCCCGTTTCCAATGAACACGCAGCCTACCTCCTTGTGATTTCGACCAAGTAAATATACACTCTAGCTACACACTGGTCCCTTCCTTGAATAAAGTTGGTTTGGCAGGGAGTTCTGCGTCTAGCCAACGCCCTCCACCAAGGAGCGATCAAGGTTCGCTATCGGGGCTTAGCATCTTCTAAAACCCTGCACTGTAAGAGGAAGAACTGGGCTTTGGTTACAGCAGGAACGCAAGCCGACTTTCTCCTGTAAATATGGGGTCTTAAGGTATGACCCTCTAGAAGGAATGCGAAGCAGTTTTGGTTTCTCAGTGCCGCTCAGCCTAGGGCAATGAGGCAGATTGGCATGACATGTAGGATGTACGAGAAGAGATATCTTGGAGCGTTTGCAGTGTGGAGGAAACCTAGGTCTCCCAAGGAAGAGTGCAGTCTGTTGCCCTACACTCAGCATACACAGAGAGACTGGGAAAGGTTTCCGGCCCTGGATGTTTCTTAGCAGCCTAGTGGAACCTGCCGATACTAGGTGTTCTTGCAGGAAATAGGGAGCCCACGCGAGATCCTCGGTGTCCTGAAAGCTTACTAAACTTAAAAGAAAACAAACCTAAAGGTAATTCTTCAAGGACTCTGCTCCAAACTTCCGCTTCGCCAGGCTATTCAAGGCTTTACCTTGACGAAAGGACTCACGTCAAGTTTCCTTTTAGCTCTAGAGCCTCTCAGGAGGATCTCCCACGCAGGCTATGAAAGCACCCTGTTGATTTAGAGAAAACTCTTTCCCTTCCCAGGACACTGCCTATAGAGACAAGGGACCCGTCCAAAACACTCTTATTTAAGTAGCTTCAAGGCAGCAAGAATGGAGCATTCAATATGGTAAAGCAAGTCTTGTGCCATAAATTCCCCGTTTCCAATGAACACGCAGCCTACCTCCTTGTGATTTCGACCAAGTAAATATACACTCTAGCTACACACTGGTCCCTTCCTTGAATAAAGTTGGTTTGGCAGGGAGTTCTGCGTCTAGCCAACGCCCTCCACCAAGGATCGATCTAGGTTCGCTATCGGGGCTTAGCTTCTTCTAAAACCCTGCACTGTAAGAGGAAGAACTGGGCTTTGGTTACAGCAGGAACGCAAGCCGACTCTCTCCTGTAAATATGGGGTCTTAAGGTATGACACTCTAGAAGGAATGCGAAGCAGTTTTCGTTTCTCAGTGCCGCTCAGCCTAGGGCAATGAGGCAGATTTCCATGACATGTAGGATGTAAGAGAACAGATTTCCTGGAGCTGTTGGAGTGCGGAGGAAACCTAGGTCTCCCAAGGAAGAGTGCAGTGTGTTGCCCTACACTCAGCATACACAGAGTGACTGGGAAAGGTTTCCGGGCCTGGATGTTCCTTAGCAGCCCAGGGGAGCCTGCCGGAACTCTGTGTTCTAGTAGGGAATCGGGTGCCCACGCGAGGTCCTGGTGCCCTGAAAAGCTTACTAACTTTAAAAGAAAGCAGACCTAAATTTAAGCCTCAAGGACTCTGCTCCAAGCTTCCACTTCGGCAGGCTATTCAAGGATTTACCTTGAGGAAGGGACTCCCGTCAAGTTTCCTTTTAGCTCTAGAGCGTCTCAGGAGGAGCTCCCACCCAGGCTATGAAAGCACCCTGTTGATGGAGAGAACACTCGTTCCCTTCCCAGAGCCCTGCCTACTGCGACTAGACACCCGTCCTAAAACTGTTATTTAGGTAGTGTTAAGGCAACATGAATGGAGCATTCAAAATGGGAAAGCAAGGCCTGTGCCATCAGGTCCCTGTTTCCAGCGAACACGCAGCCTACCTCCTTGTGCTTTCTACCAGGTAAATACACACTCTAGCTAAACCCTGGTCCCTTCCCTGAATAAAGTTTTCTTGGCATGGAGTTCTCCGTGTAGCCAACTGCCTCTCCCAATGAAGGCTCTAGGTACGCTATCGGGGCTTAGCTTCTTCTAAAACCCTGCAGTGTAAGACGTAGAAGTGTGCTTTGCTTCCAGCAGGAAAGCAAGCCGACTTTCTCCTGTAAGTATGGGGTGTTAAGGTATGACACTCTAGAAGGAATGCGAAGCAGTTTTGGTTTCTCAGTGCCGCTGAGCCTAGGGCAATGAGGCAAGATATGCATGACATGTGGGATGTAAGAGAACAGATTTCCTGGAGCCTTTGGAGTGCTGATTAAACCTAGGTCTCCCAAGGAAGAGTGCAGTGTGTTGCCCTACACTCAGCATACGCAGAGTGACTGGGAAAGGTTTCCGGGCCTGGATGTTTCTTAGCAGCCTAGTGGAGCCTGCCGGTACTAGGTGTTCTTGCAGGGAATAGGGAGCCCACGCGAGGTCCTCGGTGTCCTGAAAGCTTACTAACCTTTAAAGAAAACAAACCTAAAGCTAATGCTTCAAGGACTCTGCTCCAAGCTTCCGCTTTGGTAGGCTATTCAAGGCTTTATCTTGGGGAAAGGACTCACGTCACGTTTCCTTTTAGCTCTAGAGCGTCTCAGGAGGAGCTCCCACCCAGGCTATGAAAGCACCCTGTTGATCTAGAGAACACTCGTTCCCTTCCCAGAGCCCTGCCTACAGTGTCTAAAGGCCCGTCCTAAAACTGTAATTTAGGTAGCTTCAAGGCAGCATGAGTGGTGCATTCAAAATGGGAAAGCAAGCCTTGTGCCATCAGGTGACCGTTTCCAGCGAAAATGCAGCCTACCTCCTTATGATTTCTACCAAGTAAATATACACTCTAGCTACACACTGGCCCCTTCCTTAATAAAGTTGGTTTGGCACGGAGTTCTGCGTGTAGCCACGGCCTCCCCAAAGGAGCGCTCTAGGTACGCTATCGGGGCTTAGCCTCTTCGAAAACCCTGCAGTGTAGGAGGAAGAACTGTGCTTTGGTACCAGCAGGAACGCAAGCCGACTTTCTCCTGTAAGTATGGCATCTTAAGGTATGACTTTGTAGAAGGAATGCTAAGCAGTTTTGGTTTCTCAGTGCCGATCAGCTTAGGGCAATGAGGCAGATTGGCATGACATGTAGGAAATGAGAGAACAGATTTCCTGGAGCTGGTGGAGTGCGGAGGAAATCCAGCTCCTCCAAGGAAGAGTGCAGTGTGTTGCCCTACACTTAGCATCCAGAGGGTGACTGGGAAACTTTTCCGTGCCTGGATGTTTCCTGGCAGGCCAGGGGAGCCTGGCCGGTCCCGGTGTTCTTGCAGGGAATAGGGTGCCCACTCGAGGTCCTCGGCACCTGAAAAGCTTACTAACGTTAAAAGAAAGCAGACCTAAAATTAAGCTTCAGGTTCTCTGCTCCAAGCTTCCGCTTCGGCAGGCTATTCAAGGCTTTACCTTGAGGAAAGGACTCCCGTCAAGTTTCCTTTTAGCTCTAGAGCGTCTCAGGAGGAGCTCCCACCCAGGCTATGAAAGCACCCTGTTGATTTAGAGAAAACTCTTTCCCTTCCCAGTACACTGCCTACAGTGACAGGGACCCGTGTAAAACACTGTTATTTAGGTAGCTTCAAGGCAGCAAGAATGGAGCATTCAATATGGAAAAGCAAGCCTTGTGCCATAAATTCCCCGTTTCCAGTGAACACGCAGCCTACCTCCTTGTGATTTTACCAAGTAAATATACACTCTAGCTCCACACTGGTCCCTTCCTTGAATAAAGTGGGTTTGGCAGGGAGTTCTGCGTCTAGCCAACGGCGTCCACCAAGGAGCGATCTAGGTTCGCTATCGGGGCTTAGCTTCTTCTAAAACCCTGCACTGGAAGAGCAAGAACTGGGCTTTGGTTACAGCAGGAACGCAAGCCAACTCTCTCCTGTAAATATGGGGTCTTAAGGTATGACACTCTAGAAGGAATGCGATGCAGTTTTGGTTTCTCAGTGCCGCTCAGCCTAGGGCAATGAGGCAGATTTCCATGACATGTAGGATGTACGAGAACAGATTTCCTGGAGCCTTTGGAGTGCTGAGGAAACCTTGGTCTCCCAAGGAAGAGTGCAGTGTGTTGCCCTACACTCAGCATACACAGAGTGACTGGGAAAGGTTTCCGGGCCTGGATGTTCCTTAGCAGCCCAGGGGAGCCTGCCGGAACTCTGTGTTCTAGTAGGGAATAGGGTGCCCACGCGAGGTCCTGGTGCCCTGAAAAGCTTACTAACGTTAAAAGAAAGCAGACCTAAATTTAAGCCTCAAGGACTCTGCTCCAAGCTTCCGCTTCGGCAGGCTATTCAAGGCTTTACCTTGAGGAAGGGACTCCCGTCAGGTTTCCTTTTAGCTCTAGAGCGTCTCAGGAGGAGCTCCCACCCAGGCTATGAAAGCACCCTGTTGATGGAGAGAACACTCGTTCCCTTCCCAGAGCCCTGCCTACTGCGACTAGACACCCGTCCTAAAACTGTTATTTAGGTAGTGTTAAGGCAACATGAATGGAGCATTCAAAATGGGAAAGCAAGGCCTGTGCCATCAGGTCCCTGTTTCCAGCGAACACGCAGCCTACCTCCTTGTGCTTTCTACCAGGTAAATACACACTCTAGCTAAACCCTGGTCCCTTCCCTGAATAACGTTTTCTTGGCACGGAGTTCTCCGTGTAGCCAACTGCCTCTCCCAAGGAAGGCTCTAGGTACGCTATCGGGGCTTAGCTTCTTCTAAAACCCTGCAGTGTAAGACGTAGAAGTGTGCTTTGCTTCCAGCAGGAAAGCAAGCCGACTTTCTCCTGTAAGTATGGGGTGTTAAGGTATGACACTCTAGAAGGAATGCGAAGCAGTTTTGGTTTCTCAGTGCCGCTCAGCCTAGGGCAATGAGGCAAGATATGCATGACATGTGGGATGTAAGAGAACAGATTTCCTGGAGCCTTTGGAGTGCTGATTAAACCTAGGTCTCCCAAGGAAGAGTGCAGTGTGTTGCCCTACACTCAGCATACGCAGAGTGACTGGGAAAGGTTTCCGGGCCTGGATGTTTCTTAGCAGCCTAGTGGAGCCTGCCGGTACTAGGTGTTCTTGCAGGGAATAGGGAGCCCACGCGAGGTCCTCGGTGTCCTGAAAGCTTACTAACCTTAAAAGAAAACAAACCTAAAGCTAATGCTTCAAGGACTCTGCTCCAAGCTTCCGCTTTGGTAGGCTATTCAAGGCTTTATCTTGGGGAAAGGACTCACGTCACGTTTCCTTTTAGCTCTAGAGCGTCTCAGGAGGAGCTCCCACCCAGGCTATGAAAGCACCCTGTTGATCTAGAGAACACTCGTTCCCTTCCCAGAGCCCTGCCTACAGTGTCTAAAGGCCCGTCCTAAAACTGTAATTTAGGTAGCTTCAAGGCAGCATGAGTGGTGCATTCAAAATGGGAAAGCAAGCCTTGTGCCATCAGGTGACCGTTTCCAGCGAAAACGCAGCCTACCTCCTTGTGATTTCTACCAAGTAAATATCCACTCTAGCTACACACTGGCCCCTTCCTTAATAAAGTTGGTTTGGCACGGAGTTCTGCGTGTAGCCACGGCCTCCACAAAGGAGCGCTCTAGGTACGCTATCGGGGTTTAGCCTCTTCTAAAACCCTGCAGTGTAGGAGGAAGAACTGTGCTTTGGTACCAGCAGGAACGCAAGCCGACTTTCTCCTGTAAGTATGGCATCTTAAGGTATGACTTTGTAGAAGGAATGCTAAGCAGTTTTGGTTTCTCAGTGCCGATCAGCTTAGGGCAATGAGGCAGATTGGCATGACATGTAGGAAATGAGAGAACAGATTTCCTGGAGCTGGTGGAGTGCGGAGGAAATCCAGCTCCTCCAAGGAAGAGTGCAGTGTGTTGCCCTACACTTAGCATCCAGAGAGTGACTAGGAAACTTTTCCGTGCCTGGATGTTTCCTGGCAGGCCAGGGGAGCCTGGCCGGTCCCGGGGTTCTTGCAGGGAATAGGGTGCCCACGCGAGGTCCTCGGTACCTGAAAAGCTTACTAACGTTAAAAGAAAGCAGACCTAAATTTAAGCCTCAAGTTCTCTGCTCCAAGCTTCCGCTTCGGCAGGCTATTCAAGGCTTTACCTTGAGGAAAGGACTCCCGTCAAGTTTCCTTTTAGCTCTAGAGCGTCTCAGGAGGAGCTCCCACCCAGGCTATGAAAGCACCCTGTTGATTTAGAGAAAACTCTTTCCCTTCCCAGTACACTGCCTACAGTGACAGGGACCCGTGCAAAACACTGTTATTTAGGTAGCTTCAAGGCAGCAAGAATGGAGCATTCAATATGGAAAAGCAAGCCTTGTGCCATAAATTCCCCGTTTCCAGTGAACACGCAGCCTACCTCCTTGAGATTTTACCAAGTAAATATACACTCTAGCTCCACACTGGTCCCTTCCTTGAATAAAGTTGGTTTGGCAGGGAGTTCTGCGTCTAGCCAACGGCGTCCACCAAGGAGCGATCTAGGTTCGCTATCGGGGCTTAGCTTCTTCTAAAACCCTGCACTGGAAGAGCAAGAACTGGGCTTTGGTTACAGCAGGAACGCAAGCCAACTCTCTCCTGTAAATATGGGGTCTTAAGGTATGACACTCTAGAAGGAATGCGATGCAGTTTTGGTTTCTCAGTGCCGCTCAGCCTAGGGCAATGAGGCAGATTTCCATGACATGTAGGATGTACGAGAACAGATTTCCTGGAGCCTTTGGAGTGCTGAGGAAACCTTGGTCTCCCAAGGAAGAGTGCAGTGTGTTGCCCTACACTCAGCATACACAGAGGGACTGGGAAAGGTTTCCGGGCCTGGATGTTCCTTAGCAGCCCAGGGGAGCCTGCCGGAACTCTGTGTTCTAGTAGGGAATAGGGTGCCCACGCGAGGTCCTGGTGCCCTGAAAAGCTTACTAACGTTAAAAGAAAGCAGACCTAAATTTAAGCCTCAAGGACTCTGCTCCAAGCTTCCGCTTCGGCAGGCTATTCAAGGCTTTACCTTGAGGAAGGGACTCCCGTCAAGTTTCCTTTTAGCTCTAGAGCGTCTCAGGAGGAGCTCCCACCCAGGCTATGAAAGCACCCTGTTGATGGAGAGAACACTCGTTCCCTTCCCAGAGCCCTGCCTACTGCGACTAGACACCCGTCCTAAAACTGTTATTTAGGTAGTGTTAAGGCAACATGAATGGAGCATTCAAAATGGGAAAGCAAGGCCTGTGCCATCAGGTCCCTGTTTCCAGCGAACACGCAGCCTACCTCCTTGTGCTTTCTACCAGGTAAATACACACTCTAGCTACATACTGGTCCCTTCCCTGAATAACGTTTTCTTGGCACGGAGTTCTCCGTGTAGCCAACTGCCTCTCCCAAGGAAGGCTCTAGGTACGCTATCGGGGCTTAGCTTCTTCTAAAACCCTGCAGTGTAAGACGTAGAAGTGTGCTTTGCTTCCAGCAGGAAAGCAAGCCGACTTTCTCCTGTAAGTATGGGGTGTTAAGGTATGACACTCTAGAAGGAATGCGAAGCAGTTTTGGTTTCTCAGTGCCGCTCAGCCTAGGGCAATGAGGCAAGATATGCATGACATGTGGGATGTAAGAGAACAGATTTCCTGGAGCCTTTGGAGTGCTGATTAAACCTAGGTCTCCCAAGGAAGAGTGCAGTGTGTTGCCCTACACTCAGCATACGCAGAGTGACTGGGAAAGGTTTCCGGGCCTGGATGTTTCTTAGCAGCCTAGTGGAGGCTGCCGGTACTAGGTGTTCTTGCAGGGAATAGGGAGCCCACGCGAGGTCCTCGGTGTCCTGAAAGCTTACTAACCTTAAAAGAAAACAAACCTAAAGCTAATGCTTCAAGGACTCTGCTCCAAGCTTCCGCTTTGGTAGGCTATTCAAGGCTTTATCTTGGGGAAAGGACTCACGTCACGTTTCCTTTTAGCTCTAGAGCGTCTCAGGAGGAGCTCCCACCCAGGCTATGAAAGCACCCTGTTGATCTAGAGAACACTCGTTCCCTTCCCAGAGCCCTGCCTACAGTGTCTAAAGGCCCGTCCTAAAACTGTAATTTAGGTAGCTTCAAGGCAGCATGAGTGGTGCATTCAAAATGGGAAAGCAAGCCTTGTGCCATCAGGTGACCGTTTCCAGCGAAAACGCAGCCTACCTCCTTGTGATTTCTACCAAGTAAATATCCACTCTAGCTACACACTGGCCCCTTCCTTAATAAAGTTGGTTTGGCACGGAGTTCTGCGTGTAGCCACGGCCTCCCCAACGGAGCGCTCTAGGTACGCTATCGGGGCTTAGCCTCTTCTAAAACCCTGCAGTGTAGGAGGAAGAACTGTGCTTTGGTACCAGCAGGAACGCAAGCCGACTTTCTCCTGTAAGTATGGCATCTTAAGGTATGACTTTGTAGAAGGAATGCTAAGCAGTTTTGGTTTCTCAGTGCCGATCAGCTTAGGGCAATGAGGCAGATTGGCATGACATGTAGGAAATGAGAGAACAGATTTCCTGGAGCTGGTGGAGTGCGGAGGAAATCCAGCTCTTCCAAGGAAGAGTGCAGTGTGTTGCCCTACACTTAGCATCCAGAGAGTGACTGGGAAACTTTTCGGGGCCTGGATGTTTCCTGGCAGGCCAGGGGAGCCTGGCCGGTCCCGGGGTTCTTGCAGGGAATAGGGTGCCCACGCGAGGTCCTCGGTACCTGAAAAGCTTACTAACGTTAAAAGAAAGCAGACCTAAATTTAAGCCTCAAGTTCTCTGCTCCAAGCTTCCGCTTCGGCAGGCTATTCAAGGCTTTACCTTGAGGAAAGGACTCCCGTCAAGTTTCCTTTTAGCTCTAGAGCGTCTCAGGAGGAGCTCCCACCCAGGCTATGAAAGCACCCTGTTGATTTAGAGAAAACTCTTTCCCTTCCCAGTACACTGCCTACAGTGACAGGGACCCGTGCAGAACACTGTTATTTAGGTAGCTTCAAGGCAGCAAGAATGGAGCATTCAATATGGAAAAGCAAGCCTTGTGCCATAAATTCCCCGTTTCCAGTGAACACGCAGCCTACCTCCTTGAGATTTTACCAAGTAAATATACACTCTAGCTCCACACTGGTCCCTTCCTTGAATAAAGTTGGTTTGGCAGGGAGTTCTGCGTCTAGCCAACGGCGTCCACCAAGGAGCGATCTAGGTTCGCTATCGGGGCTTAGCTTCTTCTAAAACCCTGCACTGGAAGAGCAAGAACTGGGCTTTGGTTACAGCAGGAACGCAAGCCAACTCTCTCCTGTAAATATGGGGTCTTAAGGTATGACACTCTAGAAGGAATGCGATGCAGTTTTGGTTTCTCAGTGCCGCTCAGCCTAGGGCAATGAGGCAGATTTCCATGACATGTAGGATGTACGAGAACAGATTTCCTGGAGCCTTTGGAGTGCTGAGGAAACCTTGGTCTCCCAAGGAAGAGTGCAGTGTGTTGCCCTACACTCAGCATACACAGAGTGACTGGGAAAGGTTTCCGGGCCTGGATGTTCCTTAGCAGCCCAGGGGAGCCTGCCGGAACTCTGTGTTCTAGTAGGGAATAGGGTGCCCACGCGAGGTCCTGGTGCCCTGAAAAGCTTACTAACGTTAAAAGAAAGCAGACCTAAATTTAAGCCTCAAGGACTCTGCTCCAAGCTTCCGCTTCGGCAGGCTATTCAAGGCTTTACCTTGAGGAAGGGACTCCCGTCAAGTTTCCTTTTAGCTCTAGAGCGTCTCAGGAGGAGCTCCCACCCAGGCTATGAAAGCACCCTGTTGATGGAGAGAACACTCGTTCCCTTCCCAGAGCCCTGCCTACTGCGACTAGACACCCGTCCTAAAACTGTTATTTAGGTAGTGTTAAGGCAACATGAATGGAGCATTCAAAATGGGAAAGCAAGGCCTGTGCCATCAGGTCCCTGTTTCCAGCGAACACGCAGCCTACCTCCTTGTGCTTTCTGCCAGGTAAATACACACTCTAGCTAAACACTGGTCCCTTCCCTGAATAACGTTTTCTTGGCACGGAGTTCTCCGTGTAGCCAACTGCCTCTCCCAAGGAAGGCTCTAGGTACGCTATCGGGGCTTAGCTTCTTCTAAAACCCTGCAGTGTAAGACGTAGAAGTGTGCTTTGCTTCCAGCAGGAAAGCAAGCCGACTTTCTCCTGTAAGTATTGGGTGTTAAGGTATGACACTCTAGAAGGAATGCGAAGCAGTTTTGGTTTCTCAGTGCCGCTCAGCCTAGGGCAATGAGGCAAGATATGCATGACATGTGGGATGTAAGAGAACAGATTTCCAGGAACCTTTGGAGTGCTGATTAAACCTAGGTCTCCCAAGGAAGAGTGCAGTGTGTTGCCCTACACTCAGCATACGCAGAGTGACTGGGAAAGGTTTCCGGGCCTGGATGTTTCTTAGCAGCCTAGTGGAGGCTGCCGGTACTAGGTGTTCTTGCAGGGAATAGGGAGCCCACGCGAGGTCCTCGGTGTCCTGAAAGCTTACTAACCTTAAAAGAAAACAAACCTAAAGCTAATGCTTCAAGGACTCTGCTCCAAGCTTCCGCTTTGGTAGGCTATTCAAGGCTTTATCTTGGGGAAAGGACTCACGTCACGTTTCCTTTTAGCTCTAGAGCGTCTCAGGAGGAGCTCCCACCCAGGCTATGAAAGCACCCTGTTGATCTAGAGAACACTCGTTCCCTTCCCAGAGCCCTGCCTACAGTGTCTAAAGGCCCGTCCTAAAACTGTAATTTAGGTAGCTTCAAGGCAGCATGAGTGGTGCATTCAAAATGGGAAAGCAAGCCTTGTGCCATCAGGTGACCGTTTCCAGCGAAAACGCAGCCTACCTCCTTGTGATTTCTACCAAGTAAATATCCACTCTAGCTACACACTGGCCCCTTCCTTAATAAAGTTGGTTTGGCACGGAGTTCTGCGTGTAGCCACGGCCTCCCCAAAGGAGCGCTCTAGGTACGCTATCGGGGCTTAGCCTCTTCTAAAACCCTGCAGTGTAGGAGGAAGAACTGTGCTTTGGTACCAGCAGGAACGCAAGCCGATTTTCTCCTGTAAGTATGGCATCTTAAGGTATGACTTTGTAGAAGGAATGCTAAGCAGTTTTGGTTTCTCAGTGCCGATCAGCTTAGGGCAATGAGGCAGATTGGCATGACATGTAGGAAATGAGAGAACAGATTTCCTGGAGCTGGTGGAGTGCGGAGGAAATCCAGCTCCTCCAAGGAAGAGTGCAGTGTGTTGCCCTACACTTAGCATCCAGAGAGTGACTGGGAAACTTTTCCGGGCCTGGATGTTTCCTGGCAGGCCAGGGGAGCCTGGCCGGTCCCGGGGTTCTTGCAGGGAATAGGGTGCCCACGCGAGGTCTTCGGTACCTGAAAAGCTTACTAACGTTAAAAGAAAGCAGACCTAAATTTAAGCCTCAAGTTCTCTGCTCCAAGCTTCCGCTTCGGCAGGCTATTCAAGGCTTTACCTTGAGGAAAGGACTCCCGTCAAGTTTCCTTTTAGCTCTAGAGCGTCTCAGGAGGAGCTCCCAGCCAGGCTATGAAAGCACCCTGTTGATTTAGAGAAAACTCTTTCCCTTCCCAGTACACTGCGTACAGTGACAGGGACCCGTGCAAAACACTGTTATTTAGGTAGCTTCAAGGCAGCAAGAATGGAGCATTCAATATGGATAAGCAAGCCTTGTGCCATAAATTCCCCGTTTCCAGTGAACACGCAGCCTACCTCCTTGAGATTTTACCAAGTAAATATACACTCTAGCTCCACACTGGTCCCTTCCTTGAATAAAGTTGGTTTGGCAGGGAGTTCTGCGTCTAGCCAACGGCGTCCACCAAGGAGCGATCTAGGTTCGCTATCGGGGCTTAGCTTCTTCTAAAACCCTGCACTGGAAGAGCAAGAACTGGGCTTTGGTTACAGCAGGAACGCAAGCCAACTCTCTCCTGTAAATATGGGGTCTTAAGGTATGACACTCTAGAAGGAATGCGATGCAGTTTTGGTTTCTCAGTGCCGCTCAGCCTAGGGCAATGAGGCAGATTTCCATGACATGTAGGATGTACGAGAACAGATTTCCTGGAGCCTTTGGAGTGCTGAGGAAACCTTGGTCTCCCAAGGAAGAGTGCAGTGTGTTGCCCTACACTCAGCATACACAGAGTGACTGGGAAAGGTTTCCGGGCCTGGATGTTCCTTAGCAGCCCAGGGGAGCCTGCCGGAACTCTGTGTTCTAGTAGGGAATAGGGTGCCCACGCGAGGTCCAGGTGCCCTGAAAAGCTTACTAACGTTAAAAGAAAGCAGACCTAAATTTAAGCCTCAAGGACTCTGCTCCAAGCTTCCGCTTCGGCAGGCTATTCAAGGCTTTACCTTGAGGAAGGGACTCCCGTCAGGTTTCCTTTTAGCTCTAGAGCGTCTCAGGAGGAGCTCCCACCCAGGCTATGAAAGCACCCTGTTGATGGAGAGAACACTCGTTCCCTTCCCAGAGCCCTGCCTACTGCGACTAGACACCCGTCCTAAAACTGTTATTTAGGTAGTGTTAAGGCAACATGAATGGAGCATTCAAAATGGGAAAGCAAGGCCTGTGCCATCAGGTCCCTGTTTCCAGCGAACACGCAGCCTACCTCCTTGTGCTTTCTACCAGGTAAATACACACTCTAGCTACATACTGGTCCCTTCCCTGAATAACGTTTTCTTGGCACGGAGTTCTCCGTGTAGCCAACTGCCTCTCCCAAGGAAGGCTCTAGGTACGCTATCGGGGCTTAGCTTCTTCTAAAACCCTGCAGTGTAAGACGTAGAAGTGTGCTTTGCTTCCAGCAGGAAAGCAAGCCGACTTTTTCCTGTAAGTATGGGGTGTTAAGGTATGACACTCTAGAAGGAATGCGAAGCAGTTTTGGTTTCTCAGTGCCGCTCAGCTTAGGGCAATGAGGCAAGATATGCATGACATGTGGGATGTAAGAGAACAGATTTCCTGGAGCCTTTGGAGTGCTGATTAAACCTAGGTCTCCCAAGGAAGAGTGCAGTGTGTTGCCCTACACTCAGCATACGCAGAGTGACTGGGAAACGTTTCCGGGCCTGGATGTTTCTTAGCAGCCTAGTGGAGGCTGCCGGTACTAGGTGTTCTTGCAGGGAATAGGGAGCCCACGCGAGGTCCTCGGTGTCCTGAAAGCTTACTAACCTTAAAAGAAAACAAACCTAAAGCTAATGCTTCAAGGACTCTGCTCCAAGCTTCCGCTTTGGTAGGCTATTCAAGGCTTTATCTTGGGGAAAGGACTCACGTCACGTTTCCTTTTAGCTCTAGAGCGTCTCAGGAGGAGCTCCCACCCAGGCTATGAAAGCACCCTGTTGATCTAGAGAACACTCGTTCCCTTCCCAGAGCCCTGCCTACAGTGTCTAAAGGCCCGTCCTAAAACTGTAATTTAGGTAGCTTCAAGGCAGCATGAGTGGTGCATTCAAAATGGGAAAGCAAGCCTTGTGCCATCAGGTGACCGTTTCCAGCGAAAACGCAGCCTACCTCCTTGTGATTTCTACCAAGTAAATATACACTCTAGCTACACACTGACCCCTTCCTTAATAAAGTTGGTTTGGCACGGAGTTCTGCGTGTAGCCACGGCCTCCCCATAGGAGCGCTCTAGGTACGCTATCGGGGCTTAGCCTCTTCTAAAACCCTGCAGTGTAGGAGGAAGAACTGTGCTTTGGTACCAGCAGGAACGCAAGCCGATTTTCTCCTGTAAGTATGGCATCTTAAGGTATGACTTTGTAGAAGGAATGCTAAGCAGTTTTGGTTTCTCAGTGCCGATCAGCTTAGGGCAATGAGGCAGATTGGCATGACCTGTAGGAAATGAGAGAACAGATTTCCTGGAGCTGGTGGAGTGCGGAGGAAATCCAGCTCCTCCAAGGAAGAGTGCAGTGTGTTGCCCTACACTTAGCATCCAGAGAGTGACTGGGAAACTTTTCCGGGCCTGGATGTTTCCTGGCAGGCCAGGGGAGCCTGGCCGGTCCCGGGGTTCTTGCAGGGAATAGGGTGCCCACGCGAGGTCCTCGGTACCTGATAAGCTTACTAACGTTAAAAGAAAGCAGACCTAAATTTAAGCCTCAAGTTCTCTGCTCCAAGCTTCCGCTTCGGCAGGCTATTCAAGGCTTTACCTTGAGGAAAGGACTCCCGTCAAGTTTCCTTTTAGCTCTAGAGCGTCTCAGGAGGAGCTCCCACCCAGGCTATGAAAGCACCCTGTTGATTTAGAGAAAACTCTTTCCCTTCCCAGTACACTGCCTACAGTGACAGGGACCCGTGCAAAACACTGTTATTTAGGTAGCTTCAAGGCAGCAAGAATGGAGCATTCAATATGGAAAAGCAAGCCTTGTGCCATAAATTCCCCGTTTCCAGTGAACACGCAGCCTACCTCCTTGAGATTTTACCAAGTAAATATACACTCTAGCTCCACACTGGTCCCTTCCTTGAATAAAGTTGGTTTGGCAGGGAGTTCTGCGTCTAGCCAACGGCGTCCACCAAGGAGCGATCTAGGTTCGCTATCGGGGCTTAGCTTCTTCTAAAACCCTGCACTGGAAGAGCAAGAACTGGGCTTTGGTTACAGCAGGAACGCAAGCCAACTCTCTCCTGTAAATATGGGGTCTTAAGGTATGACACTCTAGAAGGAATGCAATGCAGTTTTGGTTTCTCAGTGCCGCTCAGCCTAGGGCAATGAGGCAGATTTCCATGACATGTAGGATGTACGAGAACAGATTTCCTGGAGCCTTTGGAGTGCTGAGGAAACCTTGGTCTCCCAAGGAAGAGTGCAGTGTGTTGCCCTACACTCAGCATACACAGAGTGACTGGGAAAGGTTTCCGGGCCTGGCTGTTCCTTAGCAGCCCAGGGGAGCCTGCCGGAACTCTGTGTTCTAGTAGGGAATAGGGTGCCCACGCGAGGTCCTGGTGCCCTGAAAAGCTTACTAACGTTAAAAGAAAGCAGACCTAAATTTAAGCCTCAAGGACTCTGCTCCAAGCTTCCGCTTCGGCAGGCTATTCAAGGCTTTACCTTGAGGAAGGGACTCCCGTCAAGTTTCCTTTTAGCTCTAGAGCGTCTCAGGAGGAGCTCCCACCCAGGCTATGAAAGCACCCTGTTGATGGAGAGAACACTCGTTCCCTTCCCAGAGCCCTGCCTACTGCGACTAGACACCCGTCCTAAAACTGTTATTTAGGTAGTGTTAAGGCAACATGAATGGAGCATTCAAAATGGGAAAGCAAGGCCTGTGCCATCAGGTCCCTGTTTCCAGCGAACACGCAGCCTACCTCCTTGTGCTTTCTACCAGGTAAATACACACTCTAGCTACATACTGGTCCCTTCCCTGAATAACGTTTTCTTGGCACGGAGTTCTCCGTGTAGCCAACTGCCTCTCCCAAGGAAGGCTCTAGGTACGCTATCGGGGCTTAGCTTCTTCTAAAACCCTGCAGTGTAAGACGTAGAAGTGTGCTTTGCTTCCAGCAGGAAAGCAAGCCGACTTTCTCCTGTAAGTATGGGGTGTTAAGGTATGACACTCTAGAAGGAATGCGAAGCAGTTTTGGTTTCTCAGTGCCGCTCAGCCTAGGGCAATGAGGCAAGATATGCATGACATGTGGGATGTAAGAGAACAGATTTCCTGGAGCCTTTGGAGTGCTGATTAAACCTAGGTCTCCCAAGGAAGAGTGCAGTGTGTTGCCCTACACTCAGCATACGCAGAGTGACTGGGAAACGTTTCCGGGCCTGGATGTTTCTTAGCAGCCTAGTGGAGCCTGCCGGTACTAGGTGTTCTTGCAGGGAATAGGGAGCCCACGCGAGGTCCTCGGTGTCCTGAAAGCTTACTAACCTTAAAAGAAAACAAACCTAAAGCTAATGCTTCAAGGACTCTGCTCCAAGCTTCCGCTTTGGTAGGCTATTCAAGGCTTTATCTTGGGGAAAGGACTCACGTCACGTTTCCTTTTAGCTCTAGAGCGTCTCAGGAGGAGCTCCCACCCAGGCTATGAAAGCACCCTGTTGATCTAGAGAACACTCGTTCCCTTCCCAGAGCCCTGCCTACAGTGTCTAAAGGCCCGTCCTAAAACTGTAATTTAGGTAGCTTCAAGGCAGCATGAGTGGTGCATTCAAAATGGGAAAGCAAGCCTTGTGCCATCAGGTGACCGTTTCCAGCGAAAACGCAGCCTACCTCCTTGTGATTTCTACCAAGTAAATATACACTCTAGCTACACACTGGCCCCTTCCTTAATAAAGTTGGTTTGGCACGGAGTTCTGCGTGTAGCCACGGCCTCCCCAAAGGAGCGCTCTAGGTACGCTATCGGGGCTTAGCCTCTTCTAAAACCCTGCAGTGTAGGAGGAAGAACTGTGCTTTGGTACCAGCAGGAACGCAAGCCGACTTTCTCCTGTAAGTATGGCATCTTAAGATATGACTTTGTAGAAGGAATGCTAAGCAGTTTTGGTTTCTCAGTGCCGATCAGCTTAGGGCAATGAGGCAGATTGGCATGACATGTAGGAAATGAGAGAACAGATTTCCTGGAGCTGGTGGAGTGCGGAGGAAATCCAGCTCCTCCAAGGAAGAGTGCAGTGTGTTGCCCTACACTTAGCATCCAGAGAGTGACTGGGAAACTTTTCGGGGCCTGGATGTTTCCTGGCAGGCCAGGGGAGCCTGGCCGGTCCCGGGGTTCTTTCAGGGAATAGGGTGCCCACGCGAGGTCCTCGGTACCTGAAAAGCTTACTAACGTTAAAAGAAAGCAGACCTAAATTTAAGCCTCAAGTTCTCTGCTCCAAGCTTCCGCTTCGGCAGGCTATTCAAGGCTTTACCTTGAGGAAAGGACTCCCGTCAAGTTTCCTTTTAGCTCTAGAGCGTCTCAGGAGGAGCTCCCACCCAGGCTATGAAAGCACCCTGTTGATTTAGAGAAAACTCTTTCCCTTCCCAGTACACTGCCTACAGTGACAGGGACCCGTGCAGAACACTGTTATTTTGGTAGCTCCAAGGCAGCAAGAATGGAGCATTCAATATGGAAAAGCAAGCCTTGTGCCATAAATTCCCCGTTTCCAGTGAACACGCAGCCTACCTCCTTGAGATTTTACCAAGTAAATATACACTCTAGCTCCACACTGGTCCCTTCCTTGAATAAAGTTGGTTTGGCAGGGAGTTCTGCGTCTAGCCAACGGCGTCCACCAAGGAGCGATCTAGGTTCGCTATCGGGGCTTAGCTTCTTCTAAAACCCTGCACTGGAAGAGCAAGAACTGGGCTTTGGTTACAGCAGGAACGCAAGCCAACTCTCTCCTGTAAATATGGGGTCTTAAGGTATGACACTCTAGAAGGAATGCGATGCAGTTTTGGTTTCTCAGTGCCGCTCAGCCTAGGGCAATGAGGCAGATTTCCATGACATGTAGGATGTACGAGAACAGATTTCCTGGAGCCTTTGGAGTGCTGAGGAAACCTTGGTCTCCCAAGGAAGAGTGCAGTGTGTTGCCCTACACTCAGCATACACAGAGTGACTGGGAAAGGTTTCCGGGCCTGGATGTTCCTTAGCAGCCCAGGGGAGCCTGCCGGAACTCTGTGTTCTAGTAGGGAATAGGGTGCCCACGTGAGGTCCTGGTGCCCTGAAAAGCTTACTAACGTTAAAAGAAAGCAGACCTAAATTTAAGCCTCAAGGACTCTGCTCCAAGCTTCCGCTTCGGCAGGCTATTCAAGGCTTTACCTTGAGGAAGGGACTCCCGTCAAGTTTCCTTTTAGCTCTAGAGCGTCTCAGGAGGAGCTCCCACCCAGGCTATGAAAGCACCCTGTTGATGGAGAGAACACTCGTTCCCTTCCCAGAGCCCTGCCTACTGCGACTAGACACCCGTCCTAAAACTGTTATTTAGGTAGTGTTAAGGCAACATGAATGGAGCATTCAAAATGGGAAAGCAAGGCCTGTGCCATCAGGTCCCTGTTTCCAGCGAACACGCAGCCTACCTCCTTGTGCTTTCTACCAGGTAAATACACACTCTAGCTACATACTGGTCCCTTCCCTGAATAACGTTTTCTTGGCACGGAGTTCTCCGTGTAGCCAACTGCCTCTCCCAAGGAAGGCTCTAGGTACGCTATCGGGGCTTAGCTTCTTCTAAAACCCTGCAGTGTAAGACGTAGAAGTGTGCTTTGCTTCCAGCAGGAAAGCAAGCCGACTTTCTCCTGTAAGTATGGGGTGTTAAGGTATGACACTCTAGAAGGAATGCGAAGCAGTTTTGGTTTCTCAGTGCCGCTCAGCTTAGGGCAATGAGGCAAGATATGCATGACATGTGGGATGTAAGAGAACAGATTTCCTGGAGCCTTTGGAGTGCTGATTAAACCTAGGTCTCCCAAGGAAGAGTGCAGTGTGTTGCCCTACACTCAGCATACGCAGAGTGACTGGGAAACGTTTCCGGGCCTGGATGTTTCTTAGCAGCCTAGTGGAGGCTGCCGGTACTAGGTGTTCTTGCAGGGAATAGGGAGCCCACGCGAGGTCCTCGGTGTCCTGAAAGCTTACTAACCTTAAAAGAAAACAAACCTAAAGCTAATGCTTCAAGGACTCTGCTCCAAGCTTCCGCTTTGGTAGGCTATTCAAGGCTTTATCTTGGGGAAAGGACTCACGTCACGTTTCCTTTTAGCTCTAGAGCGTCTCAGGAGGAGCTCCCACCCAGGCTATGAAAGCACCCTGTTGATCTAGAGAACACTCGTTCCCTTCCCAGAGCCCTGCCTACAGTGTCTAAAGGCCCGTCCTAAAACTGTAATTTAGGTAGCTTCAAGGCAGCATGAGTGGTGCATTCAAAATGGGAAAGCAAGCCTTGTGCCATCAGGTGACCGTTTCCAGCGAAAACGCAGCCTACCTCCTTGTGATTTCTACCAAGTAAATATACACTCTAGCTACACACTGACCCCTTCCTTAATAAAGTTGGTTTGGCACGGAGTTCTGCGTGTAGCCACGGCCTCCCCAAAGGAGCGCTCTAGGTACGCTATCGGGGCTTAGCCTCTTCTAAAACCCTGCAGTGTAGGAGGAAGAACTGTGCTTTGGTACCAGCACGAACGCAAGCCGATTTTCTCCTGTAAGTATGGCATCTTAAGGTATGACTTTGTAGAAGGAATGCTAAGCAGTTTTGGTTTCTCAGTGCCGATCAGCTTAGGGCAATGAGGCAGATTGGCATGACATGTAGGAAATGAGAGAACAGATTTCCTGGAGCTGGTGGAGTGCGGAGGAAATCCAGCTCCTCCAAGGAAGAGTGCAGTGTGTTGCCCTACACTTAGCATCCAGAGAGTGACTGGGAAACTTTTCCGGGCCTGGATGTTTCCTGGCAGGCCAGGGGAGCCTGGCCGGTCCCGGGGTTCTTGCAGGGAATAGGGTGCCCACGCGAGGTCCTCGGTACCTGAAAAGCTTACTAACGTTAAAAGAAAGCAGACCTAAATTTAAGCCTCAAGTTCTCTGCTCCAAGCTTCCGCTTCGGCAGGCTATTCAAGGCTTTACCTTGAGGAAAGGACTCCCGTCAAGATTCCTTTTAGCTCTAGAGCGTCTCAGGAGGAGCTCCCACCCAAGCTATGAAAGCACCCTGTTGATTTAGAGAAAACTCTTTCCCTTCCCAGTACACTGCCTACAGTGACAGGGACCCGTGCAAAACACTGTTATTTAGGTAGCTTCAAGGCAGCAAGAATGGAGCATTCAATATGGTAAAGCAAGCCTTGTGCCATAAATTCCCCGTTTCCAGTGAACACGCAGCCTACCTCCTTGAGATTTTACCAAGTAAATATACACTCTAGCTCCACACTGGTCCCTTCCTTGAATAAAGTTGGTTTGGCAGGGAGTTCTGCGTCTAGCCAACGGCGTCCACCAAGGAGCGATCTAGGTTCGCTATCGGGGCTTAGCTTCTTCTAAAACCCTGCACTGGAAGAGCAAGAACTGGGCTTTGGTTACAGCAGGAACGCAAGCCGACTCTCTCCTGTAAATATGGGGTCTTAAGGTATGACACTCTAGAAGGAATGCGATGCAGTTTTGGTTTCTCAGTGCCGCTCAGCCTAGGGCAATGAGGCAGATTTCCATGACATGTAGGATGTACGAGAACAGATTTCCTGGAGCCTTTGGAGTGCTGAGGAAACCTTGGTCTCCCAAGGAAGAGTGCAGTGTGTTGCCCTACACTCAGCATACACAGAGTGACTGGGAAAGGTTTCCGGGCCTGGATGTTCCTTAGCAGCCCAGGGGAGCCTGCCGGAACTCTGTGTTCTAGTAGGGAATAGGGTGCCCACGCGAGGTCCTGGTGCCCTGAAAAGCTTACTAACGTTAAAAGAAAGCAGACCTAAATTTAAGCCTCAAGGACTCTGCTCCAAGCTTCCGCTTCGGCAGGCTATTCAAGGCTTTACCTTGAGGAAGGGACTCCCGTCAAGTTTCCTTTTAGCTCTAGAGCGTCTCAGGAGGAGCTCCCACCCAGGCTATGAAAGCACCCTGTTGATGGAGAGAACACTCGTTCCCTTCCCAGAGCCCTGCCTACTGCGACTAGACACCCGTCCTAAAACTGTTATTTAGGTAGTGTTAAGGCAACATGAATGGAGCATTCAAAATGGGAAAGCAAGGCCTGTGCCATCAGGTCCCTGTTTCCAGCGAACACGCAGCCTACCTCCTTGTGCTTTCTACCAGGTAAATACACACTCTAGCTACATACTGGTCCCTTCCCTGAATAACGTTTTCTTGGCACGGAGTTCTCCGTGTAGCCAACTGCCTCTCCCAAGGAAGGCTCTAGGTACGCTATCGGGGCTTAGCTTCTTCTAAAACCCTGCAGTGTAAGACGTAGAAGTGTGCTTTGCTTCCAGCAGGAAAGCAAGCCGACTTTCTCCTGTAAGTATGGGGTGTTAAGGTATGACACTCTAGAAGGAATGCGAAGCAGTTTTGGTTTCTCAGTGCCGCTCAGCCTAGGGCAATGAGGCAAGATATGCATGACATGTGGGATGTAAGAGAACAGATTTCCTGGAGCCTTTGGAGTGCTGATTAAACCTAGGTCTCCCAAGGAAGAGTGCAGTGTGTTGCCCTACACTCAGCATACGCAGAGTGACTGGGAAAGGTTTCCGGGCCTGGATGTTTCTTAGCAGCCTAGTGGAGGCTGCCGGTACTAGGTGTTCTTGCAGGGAATAGGGAGCCCACGCGAGGTCCTCGGTGTCCTGAAAGCTTACTAACCTTAAAAGAAAACAAACCTAAAGCTAATGCTTCAAGGACTCTGCTCCAAGCTTCCGCTTTGGTAGGCTATTCAAGGCTTTATCTTGGGGAAAGGACTCACGTCACGTTTCCTTTTAGCTCTAGAGCGTCTCAGGAGGAGCTCCCACCCAGGCTATGAAAGCACCCTGTTGATCTAGAGAACACTCGTTCCCTTCCCAGAGCCCTGCCTACAGTGTCTAAAGGCCCGTCCTAAAACTGTAATTTAGGTAGCTTCAAGGCAGCATGAGTGGTGCATTCAAAATGGGAAAGCAAGCCTTGTGCCATCAGGTGACCGTTTCCAGCGAAAACGCAGCCTACCTCCTTGTGATTTCTACCAAGTAAATATACACTCTAGCTACACACTGGCCCCTTCCTTAATAAAGTTGGTTTGGCACGGAGTTCTGCGTGTAGCCACGGCCTCCCCAAAGGAGCGCTCTAGGTACGCTATCGGGGCTTAGCCTCTTCTAAAACCCTGCAGTGTAGGAGGAAGAACTGTGCTTTGGTACCAGCAGGAACGCAAGCCGATTTTCTCCTGTAAGTATGGCATCTTAAGGTATGACTTTGTAGAAGGAATGCTAAGCAGTTTTGGTTTCTCAGTGCCGATCAGCTTAGGGCAATGAGGCAGATTGGCATGACATGTAGGAAATGAGAGAACAGATTTCCTGGAGCTGGTGGAGTGCGGAGGAAATCCAGCTCCTCCAAGGAAGAGTGCAGTGTGTTGCCCTACACTTAGCATCCAGAGAGTGACTGGGAAACTTTTCCGGGCCTGGATGTTTCCTGGCAGGCCAGGGGAGCCTGGCCGGTCCCGGGGTTCTTGCAGGGAATAGGGTGCCCACGCGAGGTCCTCGGTACCTGAAAAGCTTACTAACGTTAAAAGAAAGCAGACCTAAATTTAAGCCTCAAGTTCTCTGCTCCAAGCTTCCGCTTCGGCAGGCTATTCAAGGCTTTACCTTGAGGAAAGGACTCCCGTCAAGATTCCTTTTAGCTCTAGAGCGTCTCAGGAGGAGCTCCCACCCAAGCTATGAAAGCACCCTGTTGATTTAGAGAAAACTCTTTCCCTTCCCAGTACACTGCCTACAGTGACAGGGACCCGTGCAAAACACTGTTATTTAGGTAGCTTCAAGGCAGCAAGAATGGAGCATTCAATATGGAAAAGCAAGCCTTGTGCCATAAATTCCCCGTTTCCAGTGAACACGCAGCCTACCTCCTTGAGATTTTACCAAGTAAATATACACTCTAGCTCCACACTGGTCCCTTCCTTGAATAAAGTTGGTTTGGCAGGGAGTTCTGCGTCTAGCCAACGGCGTCCACCAAGGAGCGATCTAGGTTCGCTATCGGGGCTTAGCTTCTTCTAAAACCCTGCACTGGAAGAGCAAGAACTGGGCTTTGGTTACAGCAGGAACGCAAGCCGACTCTCTCCTGTAAATATGGGGTCTTAAGGTATGACACTCTAGAAGGAATGCGATGCAGTTTTGGTTTCTCAGTGCCGCTCAGCCTAGGGCAATGAGGCAGATTTCCATGACATGTAGGATGTACGAGAACAGATTTCCTGGAGCCTTTGGAGTGCTGAGGAAACCTTGGTCTCCCAAGGAAGAGTGCAGTGTGTTGCCCTACACTCAGCATACACAGAGTGACTGGGAAAGGTTTCCGGGCCTGGATGTTCCTTAGCAGCCCAGGGGAGCCTGCCGGAACTCTGTGTTCTAGTAGGGAATAGGGTGCCCACGCGAGGTCCTGGTGCCCTGAAAAGCTTACTAACGTTAAAAGAAAGCAGACCTAAATTTAAGCCTCAAGGACTCTGCTCCAAGCTTCCGCTTCGGCAGGCTATTCAAGGCTTTACCTTGAGGAAGGGACTCCCGTCAAGTTTCCTTTTAGCTCTAGAGCGTCTCAGGAGGAGCTCCCACCCAGGCTATGAAAGCACCCTGTTGATGGAGAGAACACTCGTTCCCTTCCCAGAGCCCTGCCTACTGCGACTAGACACCCGTCCTAAAACTGTTATTTAGGTAGTGTTAAGGCAACATGAATGGAGCATTCAAAATGGGAAAGCAAGGCCTGTGCCATCAGGTCCCTGTTTCCAGCGAACACGCAGCCTACCTCCTTGTGCTTTCTACCAGGTAAATACACACTCTAGCTACATACTGGTCCCTTCCCTGAATAACGTTTTCTTGGCACGGAGTTCTCCGTGTAGCCAACTGCCTCTCCCAAGGAAGGCTCTAGGTACGCTATCGGGGCTTAGCTTCTTCTAAAACCCTGCAGTGTAAGACGTAGAAGTGTGCTTTGCTTCCAGCAGGAAAGCAAGCCGACTTTCTCCTGTAAGTATGGGGTGTTAAGGTATGACACTCTAGAAGGAATGCGAAGCAGTTTTGGTTTCTCAGTGCCGCTCAGCCTAGGGCAATGAGGCAAGATATGCATGACATGTGGGATGTAAGAGAACAGATTTCCTGGAGCCTTTGGAGTGCTGATTAAACCTAGGTCTCCCAAGGAAGAGTGCAGTGTGTTGCCCTACACTCAGCATACGCAGAGTGACTGGGAAACGTTTCCGGGCCTGGATGTTTCTTAGCAGCCTAGTGGAGGCTGCCGGTACTAGGTGTTCTTGCAGGGAATAGGGAGCCCACGCGAGGTCCTCGGTGTCCTGAAAGCTTACTAACCTTAAAAGAAAACAAACCTAAAGCTAATGCTTCAAGGACTCTGCTCCAAGCTTCCGCTTTGGTAGGCTATTCAAGGCTTTATCTTGGGGAAAGGACTCACGTCACGTTTCCTTTTAGCTCTAGAGCGTCTCAGGAGGAGCTCCCACCCAGGCTATGAAAGCACCCTGTTGATCTAGAGAACACTCGTTCCCTTCCCAGAGCCCTGCCTACAGTGTCTAAAGGCCCGTCCTAAAACTGTAATTTAGGTAGCTTCAAGGCAGCATGAGTGGTGCATTCAAAATGGGAAAGCAAGCCTTGTGCCATCAGGTGACCGTTTCCAGCGAAAACGCAGCCTACCTCCTTGTGATTTCTACCAAGTAAATATACACTCTAGCTACACACTGGCCCCTTCCTTAATAAAGTTGGTTTGGCACGGAGTTCTGCGTGTAGCCACGGCCTCCCCAAAGGAGCGCTCTAGGTACGCTATCGGGGCTTAGCCTCTTCTAAAACCCTGCAGTGTAGGAGGAAGAACTGTGCTTTGGTACCAGCAGGAACGCAAGCCGATTTTCTCCTGTAAGTATGGCATCTTAAGGTATGACTTTGTAGAAGGAATGCTAAGCAGTTTTGGTTTCTCAGTGCCGATCAGCTTAGGGCAATGAGGCAGATTGGCATGACATGTAGGAAATGAGAGAACAGATTTCCTGGAGCTGGTGGAGTGCGGAGGAAATCCAGCTCCTCCAAGGAAGAGTGCAGTGTGTTGCCCTACACTTAGCATCCAGAGAGTGACTGGGAAACTTTTCCGGGCCTGGATGTTTCCTGGCAGGCCAGGGGAGCCTGGCCGGTCCCGGGGTTCTTGCAGGGAATAGGGTGCCCACGCGAGGTCCTCGGTACCTGAAAAGCTTACTAACGTTAAAAGAAAGCAGACCTAAATTTAAGCCTCAAGTTCTCTGCTCCAAGCTTCCGCTTCGGCAGGCTATTCAAGGCTTTACCTTGAGGAAAGGACTCCCGTCAAGATTCCTTTTAGCTCTAGAGCGTCTCAGGAGGAGCTCCCACCCAAGCTATGAAAGCACCCTGTTGATTTAGAGAAAACTCTTTCCCTTCCCAGTACACTGCCTACAGTGACAGGGACCCGTGCAAAACACTGTTATTTAGGTAGCTTCAAGGCAGCAAGAATGGAGCATTCAATATGGAAAAGCAAGCCTTGTGCCATAAATTCCCCGTTTCCAGTGAACACGCAGCCTACCTCCTTGAGATTTTACCAAGTAAATATACACTCTAGCTCCACACTGGTCCCTTCCTTGAATAAAGTTGGTTTGGCAGGGAGTTCTGCGTCTAGCCAACGGCGTCCACCAAGGAGCGATCTAGGTTCGCTATCGGGGCTTAGCTTCTTCTAAAACCCTGCACTGGAAGAGCAAGAACTGGGCTTTGGTTACAGCAGGAACGCAAGCCGACTCTCTCCTGTAAATATGGGGTCTTAAGGTATGACACTCTAGAAGGAATGCGATGCAGTTTTGGTTTCTCAGTGCCGCTCAGCCTAGGGCAATGAGGCAGATTTCCATGACATGTAGGATGTACGAGAACAGATTTCCTGGAGCCTTTGGAGTGCTGAGGAAACCTTGGTCTCCCAAGGAAGAGTGCAGTGTGTTGCCCTACACTCAGCATACACAGAGTGACTGGGAAAGGTTTCCGGGCCTGGATGTTCCTTAGCAGCCCAGGGGAGCCTGCCGGAACTCTGTGTTCTAGTAGGGAATAGGGTGCCCACGCGAGGTCCTGGTGCCCTGAAAAGCTTACTAACGTTAAAAGAAAGCAGACCTAAATTTAAGCCTCAAGGACTCTGCTCCAAGCTTCCGCTTCGGCAGGCTATTCAAGGCTTTACCTTGAGGAAGGGACTCCCGTCAAGTTTCCTTTTAGCTCTAGAGCGTCTCAGGAGGAGCTCCCACCCAGGCTATGAAAGCACCCTGTTGATGGAGAGAACACTCGTTCCCTTCCCAGAGCCCTGCCTACTGCGACTAGACACCCGTCCTAAAACTGTTATTTAGGTAGTGTTAAGGCAACATGAATGGAGCATTCAAAATGGGAAAGCAAGGCCTGTGCCATCAGGTCCCTGTTTCCAGCGAACACGCAGCCTACCTCCTTGTGCTTTCTACCAGGTAAATACACACTCTAGCTACATACTGGTCCCTTCCCTGAATAACGTTTTCTTGGCACGGAGTTCTCCGTGTAGCCAACTGCCTCTCCCAAGGAAGGCTCTAGGTACGCTATCGGGGCTTAGCTTCTTCTAAAACCCTGCAGTGTAAGACGTAGAAGTGTGCTTTGCTTCCAGCAGGAAAGCAAGCCGACTTTCTCCTGTAAGTATGGGGTGTTAAGGTATGACACTCTAGAAGGAATGCGAAGCAGTTTTGGTTTCTCAGTGCCGCTCAGCCTAGGGCAATGAGGCAAGATATGCATGACATGTGGGATGTAAGAGAACAGATTTCCTGGAGCCTTTGGAGTGCTGATTAAACCTAGGTCTCCCAAGGAAGAGTGCAGTGTGTTGCCCTACACTCAGCATACGCAGAGTGACTGGGAAAGGTTTCCGGGCCTGGATGTTTCTTAGCAGCCTAGTGGAGCCTGACGGTACTAGGTGTTCTTGCAGGGAATAGGGAGCCCACGCGAGGTCCTCGGTGTCCTGAAAGCTTACTAACCTTAAAAGAAAACAAACCTAAAGCTAATGCTTCAAGGACTCTGCTCCAAGCTTCCGCTTTGGTAGGCTATTCAAGGCTTTATCTTGGGGAAAGGACTCACGTCACGTTTCCTTTTAGCTCTAGAGCGTCTCAGGAGGAGCTCCCACCCAGGCTATGAAAGCACCCTGTTGATCTAGAGAACACTCGTTCCCTTCCCAGAGCCCTGCCTACAGTGTCTAAAGGCCCGTCCTAAAACTGTAATTTAGGTAGCTTCAAGGCAGCATGAGTGGTGCATTCAAAATGGGAAAGCAAGCCTTGTGCCATCAGGTGACCGTTTCCAGCGAAAACGCAGCCTACCTCCTTGTGATTTCTACCAAGTAAATATACACTCTAGCTACACACTGGCCCCTTCCTTAATAAAGTTGGTTTGGCACGGAGTTCTGCGTGTAGCCACGGCCTCCCCAAAGGAGCGCTCTAGGTACGCTATCGGGGCTTAGCCTCTTCGAAAACCCTGCAGTGTAGGAGGAAGAACTGTGCTTTGGTACCAGCAGGAACGCAAGCCGACTTTCTCCTGTAAGTATGGCATCTTAAGGTATGACTTTGTAGAAGGAATGCTAAGCAGTTTTGGTTTCTCAGTGCCGATCAGCTTAGGGCAATGAGGCAGATTTGCATGACATGTAGGAAATGAGAGAACAGATTTCCTGGAGCTGGTGGAGTGCGGAGGAAATCCAGCTCCTCCAAGGAAGAGTGCAGTGTGTTGCCCTACACTTAGCATCCAGAGAGTGACTGGGAAACTTTTCGGGGCCTGGATGTTTCCTGGCAGGCCAGGGGAGCCTGGCCGGTCCCGGGGTTCTTGCAGGGAATAGGGTGCCCACGCGAGGTCCTCGGTACCTGAAAAGCTTACTAACGTTAAAAGAAAGCAGACCTAAAATTAAGCCTCAAGTTCTCTGCTCCAAGCTTCCGCTTCGGCAGGCTGTTCAAGGCTTTACCTTGAGGAAAGGACTCCCGTCAAGTTTCCTTTTAGCTCTAGAGCGTCTCAGGAGGAGCTCCCAGCCAGGCTATGAAAGCACCCTGTTGATTTAGAGAGAACTCTTTCCCTTCCCAGTACACTGCCTACAGTGACAGGGACCCGTGCAAAACACTGTTATTTAGGTAGCTTCAAGGCAGCAAGAATGGAGCATTCAATATGGAAAAGCAAGCCTTGTGCCATAAATTCCCCGTTTCCAGTGAACACGCAGCCTACCTCCTTGAGATTTTACCAAGTAAATATACACTCTAGCTCCACACTGGTCCCTTCCTTGAATAAAGTTGGTTTGGCAGGGAGTTCTGCGTCTAGCCAACGGCGTCCACCAAGGAGCGATCTAGGTTCGCTATCGGGGCTTAGCTTCTTCTAAAACCCTGCACTGGAAGAGCAAGAACTGGGCTTTGGTTACAGCAGGAACGCAAGCCGAATTTCTCCTGTAAATATGGGGTCTTAAGGTATGACACTCTAGAAGGAATGCGAAGCAGTTTTGGTTTCTCAGTGCCGCTCAGCCTAGGGCAATGAGGCAGATTTCCATGATATGTAGGATGTAAGAGAACAGATTTCCTGGAGCTGTTGGAGTGCGGAGGAAACCTAGGTCTCCCAAGGAAGAGTGCAGTGTGTTGCCCTACACTCAGCATACACAGAGTGACTGGGAAAGGTTTCCGGGCCTGGATGTTCCTTAGCAGCCCAGGGGAGCCTGCCGGAACTCTGTGTTCTAGTAGGGAATAGGGTGCCCACGCGAGGTCCTGGTGCCCTGAAAAGCTTACTAACTTTAAAAGAAAGCAGACCTAAATTTAAGCCTCAAGGACTCTGCTCCAAGCTTCCGCTTCGGCAGGCTATTCAAGGCTTTACCTTGAGGAAGGGACTCCCGTCAAGTTTCCTTTTAGCTCTAGAGCGTCTCAGGAGGAGCTCCCACCCAGGCTATGAAAGCACCCTGTTGATGGAGAGAACACTCGTTCCCTTCCCAGAGCCCTGCCTACTGCGACTAGACACCCGTCCTAAAACTGTTATTTAGGTAGTGTTAAGGCAACATGAATGGAGCATTCAAAATGGGAAAGCAAGGCCTGTGCCATCAGGTCCCTGTTTCCAGCGAACACGCAGCCTACCTCCTTGTGCTTTCTACCAGGTAAATACACACTCTAGCTAAACCCTGGTCCCTTCCCTGAATAACGTTTTCTTGGCACGGAGTTCTCCGTGTAGCCAACTGCCTCTCCCAAGGAAGGCTCTAGGTACGCTATCGGGGCTTAGCTTCTTCTAAAACCCTGCAGTGTAAGACGTAGAAGTGTGCTTTGCTTCCAGCAGGAAAGCAAGCCGACTTTCTCCTGTAAGTATGGGGTGTTAAGGTATGACACTCTAGAAGGAATGCGAAGCAGTTTTGGTTTCTCAGTGCCGCTCAGCCTAGGGCAATGAGGCAAGATATGCATGACATGTGGGATGTAAGAGAACAGATTTCCTGGAGCCTTTGGAGTGCTGATTAAACCTAGGTCTCCCAAGGAAGAGTGCAGTGTGTTGCCCTACACTCAGCATACGCAGAGTGACTGGGAAACGTTTCCGGGCCTGGATGTTTCTTAGCAGCCTAGTGGAGCCTGCCGGTACTAGGTGTTCTTGCAGGGAATAGGGAGCCCACGCGAGGTCCTCGGTGTCCTGAAAGCTTACTAACCTTAAAAGAAAACAAACCTAAAGCTAATGCTTCAAGGACTCTGCTCCAAGCTTCCGCTTTGGTAGGCTATTCAAGGCTTTATCTTGGGGAAAGGACTCACGTCACGTTTCCTTTTAGCTCTAGAGCGTCTCAGGAGGAGCTCCCACCCAGGCTATGAAAGCACCCTGTTGATCTAGAGAACACTCGTTCCCTTCCCAGAGCCCTGCCTACAGTGTCTAAAGGCCCGTCCTAAAACTGTAATTTAGGTAGCTTCAAGGCAGCATGAGTGGTGCATTCAAAATGGGAAAGCAAGCCTTGTGCCATCAGGTGACCGTTTCCAGCGAAAACGCAGCCTACCTCCTTGTGATTTCTACCAAGTAAATATACACTCTAGCTACACACTGGCCCCTTCCTTAATAAAGTTGGTTTGGCACGGAGTTCTGCGTGTAGCCACGGCCTCCCCAAAGGAGCGCTCTAGGTACGCTATCGGGGCTTAGCCTCTTCTAAAACCCTGCAGTGTAGGAGGAAGAACTGTGCTTTGGTACCAGCAGGAACGCAAGCCGACTTTCTCCTGTAAGTATGGCATCTTAAGGTATGACTTTGTAGAAGGAATGCTAAGCAGTTTTGGTTTCTCAGTGCCGATCAGCTTAGGGCAATGAGGCAGATTGGCATGACATGTAGGAAATGAGAGAACAGATTTCCTGGAGCTGGTGGAGTGTGGAGGAAATCCAGCTCCTTTAAGGAAGAGTGCAGTGTGTTGCCCTACACTTAGCATCCAGAGAGTGACTGGGAAACTTTTCCGGGCCTGGATGTTTCCTGGCAGGCCAGGGGAGCCTGGCCGGTCCCGGGGTTCTTGCAGGGAATAGGGTGCCCACGCGAGGTCCTCGGTACCTGAAAAGCTTACTAACGTTAAAAGAAAGCAGACCTAAATTTAAGCCTCAAGTTCTCTGCTCCAAGCTTCCGCTTCGGCAGGCTATTCAAGGCTTTACCTTGAGGAAAGGACTCCCGTCAAGTTTCCTTTTAGCTCTAGAGCGTCTCAGGAGGAGCTCCCAGCCAGGCTATGAAAGCACCCTGTTGATTTAGAGAAAACTCTTTCCCTTCCCAGTACACTGCCTACAGTGACAGGGACCCGTGCAAAACACTGTTATTTAGGTAGCTTCAAGGCAGCAAGAATGGAGCATTCAATATGGAAAAGCAAGCCTTGTGCCATAAATTCCCCGTTTCCAGTGAACACGCAGCCTACCTCCTTGAGATTTTACCAAGTAAATATACACTCTAGCTCCACACTGGTCCCTTCCTTGAATAAAGTTGGTTTGGCAGGGAGTTCTGCGTCTAGCCAACGGCGTCCACCAAGGAGCGATCTAGGTTCGCTATCGGGGCTTAGCTTCTTCTAAAACCCTGCACTGGAAGAGCAAGAACTGGGCTTTGGTTACAGCAGGAACGCAAGCCGAATTTCTCCTGTAAATATGGGGTCTTAAGGTATGACACTCTAGAAGGAATGCGAAGCAGTTTTGGTTTCTCAGTGCCGCTCAGCCTAGGGCAATGAGGCAGATTTCCATGACATGTAGGATGTAAGAGAACAGATTTCCTGGAGCTGTTGGAGTGCGGAGGAAACCTAGGTCTCCCAAGGAAGAGTGCAGTGTGTTGCCCTACACTCAGCATACACAGAGTGACTGGGAAAGGTTTCCGGGCCTGGATGTTCCTTAGCAGCCCAGGGGAGCCTGCCGGAACTCTGTGTTCTAGTAGGGAATAGGGTGCCCACGCGAGGTCCTGGTGCCCTGAAAAGCTTACTAACTTTAAAAGAAAGCAGACCTAAATTTAAGCCTCAAGGACTCTGCTCCAAGCTTCCGCTTCTGCAGGCTATTCAAGGCTTTACCTTGAGGAAGGGACTCCCGTCAAGTTTCCTTTTAGCTCTAGAGCGTCTCAGGAGGAGCTCCCACCCAGGCTATGAAAGCACCCTGTTGATGGAGAGAACACTCGTTCCCTTCCCAGAGCCCTGCCTACTGCGACTAGACACCCGTCCTAAAACTGTTATTTAGGTAGTGTTAAGGCAACATGAATGGAGCATTCAAAATGGGAAAGCAAGGCCTGTGCCATCAGGTCCCTGTTTCCAGCGAACACGCAGCCTACCTCCTTGTGCTTTCTACCAGGTAAATACACACTCTAGCTAAACCCTGGTCCCTTCCCTGAATAACGTTTTCTTGGCACGGAGTTCTCCGTGTAGCCAACTGCCTCTCCCAAGGAAGGCTCTAGGTACGCTATCGGGGCTTAGCTTCTTCTAAAACCCTGCAGTGTAAGACGTAGAAGTGTGCTTTGCTTCCAGCAGGAAAGCAAGCCGACTTTCTCCTGTAAGTATGGGGTGTTAAGGTATGACACTCTAGAAGGAATGCGAAGCAGTTTTGGTTTCTCAGTGCCGCTCAGCCTAGGGCAATGAGGCAAGATATGCATGACATGTGGGATGTAAGAGAACAGATTTCCTGGAGCCTTTGGAGTGCTGATTAAACCTAGGTCTCCCAAGGAAGAGTGCAGTGTGTTGCCCTACACTCAGCATACGCAGAGTGACTGGGAAAGGTTTCCGGGCCTGGATGTTTCTTAGCAGCCTAGTGGAGCCTGCCGGTACTAGGTGTTCTTGCAGGGAATAGGGAGCCCACGCGAGGTCCTCGGTGTCCTGAAAGCTTACTAACCTTTAAAGAAAACAAACCTAAAGCTAATGCTTCAAGGGCTCTGCTCCAAGCTTCCGCTTTGGTAGGCTATTCAAGGCTTTATCTTGGGGAAAGGACTCACGTCACGTTTCCTTTTAGCTCTAGAGCGTCTCAGGAGGAGCTCCCACCCAGGCTATGAAAGCACCCTGTTGATCTAGAGAACACTCGTTCCCTTCCCAGAGCCCTGCCTACAGTGTCTAAAGGCCCGTCCTAAAACTGTAATTTAGGTAGCTTCAAGGCAGCATGAGTGGTGCATTCAAAATGGGAAAGCAAGCCTTGTGCCATCAGGTGACCGTTTCCAGCGAAAACGCAGCCTACCTCCTTGTGATTTCTACCAAGTAAATATACACTCTAGCTACACACTGGCCCCTTCCTTAATAAAGTTGGTTTGGCACGGAGTTCTGCGTGTAGCCACGGCCTCCCCAAAGGAGCGCTCTAGGTACGCTATCGGGGCTTAGCCTCTTCTAAAACCCTGCAGTGTAGGAGGAAGAACTGTGCTTTGGTACCAGCAGGAACGCAAGCCGACTTTCTCCTGTAAGTATGGCATCTTAAGGTATGACTTTGTAGAAGGAATGCTAAGCAGTTTTGGTTTCTCAGTGCCGATCAGCTTAGGGCAATGAGGCAGATTGGCATGACATGTAGGAAATGAGAGAACAGATTTCCTGGAGCTGGTGGAGTGCGGAGGAAATCCAGCTCCTCCAAGGAAGAGTGCAGTGTGTTGCCCTACACTTAGCATCCAGAGGGTGACTGGGAAACTTTTCCGTGCCTGGATGTTTCCTGGCAGGCCAGGGGAGCCTGGCCGGTCCCGGTGTTCTTGCAGGGAATAGGGTGCCCACGCGAGGTCCTCGGCACCTGAAAAGCTTACTAACGTTAAAAGAAAGCAGACCTAAAATTAAGCCTCAGGTTCTCTGCTCCAAGCTTCCGCTTCGGCAGGCTATTCAAGGCTTTACCTTGAGGAAAGGACTCCCGTCAAGTTTCCTTTTAGCTCTAGAGCGTCTCAGGAGGAGCTCCCACCCAGGCTATGAAAGCACCCTGTTGATTTAGAGAAAACTCTTTCCCTTCCCAGGACACTGCCTATAGAGAAAAGGGACCCGTCCAAAACACTCTTATTTAAGTATCTTCAAGGCAGCAAGAATGGAGCATTCAATATGGAAAAGCAAGTCTTGTGCCATAAATTCCCCGTTTCCAATGAACACGCAGCCTACCTCCTTGTGATTTCGACCAAGTAAATATACACTCTAGCTACACACTGGTCCCTTCCTTGAATAAAGTTGGTTTGGCAGGGAGTTCGGCGTCTAGCCAACGCCCTCCACCAAGGAGCGATCTAGGTTCGCTATCGGGGCTTAGCTTCTTCTAAAACCCTGCACTGGAAGAGGAAGAACTGGGCTTTGGTTACAGCAGGAACGCAAGCCGACTCTCTCCTGTAAATATGGGATCTTAAGGTATGACACTCTAGAAGGAATGCGAAGCAGTTTTGGTTTCTCAGTGTCGCTCAGCCTAGGGCAAGGAGGCAGATTTGCATGACATGTAGGTTGTAAGAGAAGAGATTTCCTGGAGCCTTTGGAGTGCTGAGGAAACCTAGGTCTCCCAAGGAAGAGTGCAGTGTGTTGCCCTACACTCAGCATACACAGAGTGACTGGGAAAGGTTTCCGGGCCTGGATGTTTCTTAGCAGGCCAGGGGAGCCTTCCGGAAATCGGTGTTCTAGCAGGGAATAGGGTGCCCACGCGAGGTCCTGGTGCCCTGAAAAGCTTACTAACGTTAAAAGAAAGCAGACCTAAATTTAAGCCTCAAGGACTCTGCTCCATGCTTCCTCTTCGGCAGGCTATTCAAGGCTTTACCTTGAGGAAGGGACTCCCGTCAAGTTTCCTTTTAGCTCTAGAGCGTCTCAGGAGGAGCTCCCACCCAGGCTATGAAAGCACCCTGTTGATGGAGAGAACACTCGTTCCCTTCCCAGAGCCCTGCCTACTGCGACTAGACACCCGTCCTAAAACTGTTATTTAGGTAGTGTTAAGGCAACATGAATGGAGCATTCAAAATGGGAAAGCAAGGCCTGTGCCATCAGGTCCCTGTTTCCAGCGAACACGCAGCCTACCTCCTTGTGCTTTCTACCAGGTAAATACACACTCTAGCTAAACCCTGGTCCCTTCCCTGAATAACGTTTTCTTGGCACGGAGTTCTCCGTGTAGCCAACTGCCTCTCCCAAAGAAGGCTCTAGGTACGCTATCGGGGCTTAGCTTCTTCTAAAACCCTGCAGTGTAAGACGTAGAAGTGTGCTTTGCTTCCAGCAGGAAAGCAAGCCGACTTTCTCCTGTAAGTATGGGGTGTTAAGGTATGACACTCTAGAAGGAATGCGAAGCAGTTTTGGTTTCTCAGTGCCGCTCAGCCTAGGGCAATGAGGCAAGATATGCATGACATGTGGGATGTAAGAGAACAGATTTCCTGGAGCCTTTGGAGTGCTGATTAAACCTAGGTCTCCCAAGGAAGAGTGCAGTGTGTTGCCCTACACTCAGCATACGCAGAGTGACTGGGAAAGGTTTCCGGGCCTGGATGTTTCTTAGCAGCCTAGTGGAGCCTGACGGTACTAGGTGTTCTTGCAGGGAATAGGGAGCCCACGCGAGGTCCTCGGTGTCCTGAAAGCTTACTAACCTTTAAAGAAAACAAACCTAAAGCTAATGCTTCAAGGACTCTGCTCCAAGCTTCCGCTTTGGTAGGCTATTCAAGGCTTTACCTTGGGGAAAGGACTCACGTCACGTTTCCTTTTAGCTCTAGAGCGTCTCAGGAGGAGCTCCCACCCAGGCTATGAAAGCACCCTGTTGATCTAGAGAACACTCGTTCCCTTCCCAGAGCCCTGCCTACAGTGTCTAAAGGCCCGTCCTAAAACTGTAATTTAGGTAGCTTCAAGGCAGCATGAGTGGTGCATTCAAAATGGGAAAGCAAGCCTTGTGCCATCAGGTGACCGTTTCCAGCGAAAACGCAGCCTACCTCCTTGTGATTTCTACCAAGTAAATATACACTCTAGCTACACACTGGCCCCTTCCTTAATAAAGTTGGTTTGGCACGGAGTTCTGCGTGTAGCCACGGCCTCCCCAAAGGAGCGCTCTAGGTACGCTATCGGGGCTTAGCCTCTTCTAAAACCCTGCAGTGTAGGAGGAAGAACTGTGCTTTGGTACCAGCAGGAACGCAAGCCGACTTTCTCCTGTAAGTATGGCATCTTAAGGTATGACTTTGTAGAAGGAATGCTAAGCAGTTTTGGTTTCTCAGTGCCGATCAGCTTAGGGCAATGAGGCAGATTGGCATGACCTGTAGGAAATGAGAGAACAGATTTCCTGGAGCTGGTGGAGTGCGGAGGAAATCCAGCTCCTCCAAGGAAGAGTGCAGTGTGTTGCCCTACACTTAGCATCCAGAGGGTGACTGGGAAACTTTTCGGGGCCTGGATGTTTCCTGGCAGGCCAGGGGAGCCTGGCCGGTCCCGGTGTTCTTGCAGGGAATAGGGTGCCCACGCGAGGTCCTCGGCACCTGAAAAGCTTACTAACGTTAAAAGAAAGCAGACCTAAAATTAAGCCTCAGGTTCTCTGCTCCAAGCTTCCGCTTCGGCAGGCTATTCAAGGCTTTACCTTGAGGAAAGGACTCCCGTCAAGTTTCCTTTTAGCTCTAGAGCGTCTCAGGAGGAGCTCCCACCCAGGCTATGAAAGCACCCTGTTGATTTAGAGAAAACTCTTTCCCTTCCCAGGACACTGCCTATAGAGAAAAGGGACCCGTCCAAAACACTCTTATTTAAGTATCTTCAAGGCAGCAAGAATGGAGCATTCAATATGGAAAAGCAAGTCTTGTGCCATAAATTCCCCGTTTCCAATGAACACGCAGCCTACCTCCTTGTGATTTCGACCAAGTAAATATACACTCTAGCTACACACTGGTCCCTTCCTTGAATAAAGTTGGTTTGGCAGGGAGTTCTGCGTCTAGCCAACGCCCTCCACCAAGGAGCGATCTAGGTTCGCTATCGGGGCTTAGCTTCTTCTAAAACCCTGCACTGGAAGAGGAAGAACTGGGCTTTGGTTACAGCAGGAACGCAAGCCGACTCTCTCCTGTAAATATGGGATCTTAAGGTATGACACTCTAGAAGGAATGCGAAGCAGTTTTGGTTTCTCAGTGTCGCTCAGCCTAGGGCAAGGAGGCAGATTTGCATGACATGTAGGTTTTAAGAGAAGAGATTTCCTGGAGCCTTTGGAGTGCTGAGGAAACCTAGGTCTCCCAAGGAAGAGTGCAGTGTGTTGCCCTACACTCAGCATACACAGAGTGACTGGGAAAGGTTTCCGGGCCTGGATGTTTCTTAGCAGGCCAGGGGAGCCTTCCGGAAATCGGTGTTCTAGCAGGGAATAGGGTGCCCACGCGAGGTCCTGGTGCCCTGAAAAGCTTACTAACGTTAAAAGAAAGCAGACCTAAATTTAAGCCTCAAGGACTCTGCTCCATGCTTCCTCTTCGGCAGGCTATTCAAGGCTTTACCTTGAGGAAGGGACTCCCGTCAAGTTTCCTTTTAGCTCTAGAGCGTCTCAGGAGGAGCTCCCACCCAGGCTATGAAAGCACCCTGTTGATGGAGAGAACACTCGTTCCCTTCCCAGAGCCCTGCCTACTGCGACTAGACACCCGTCCTAAAACTGTTATTTAGGTAGTGTTAAGGCAACATGAATGGAGCATTCAAAATGGGAAAGCAAGGCCTGTGCCATCAGGTCCCTGTTTCCAGCGAACACGCAGCCTACCTCCTTGTGCTTTCTACCAGGTAAATACACACTCTAGCTAAACCCTGGTCCCTTCCCTGAATAACGTTTTCTTGGCACGGAGTTCTCCGTGTAGCCAACTGCCTCTCCCAAGGAAGGCTCTAGGTACGCTATCGGGGCTTAGCTTCTTCTAAAACCCTGCAGTGTAAGACGTAGAAGTGTGCTTTGCTTCCAGCAGGAAAGCAAGCCGACTTTCTCCTGTAAGTATGGGGTGTTAAGGTATGACACTCTAGAAGGAATGCGAAGCAGTTTTGGTTTCTCAGTGCCGCTCAGCCTAGGGCAATGAGGCAAGATATGCATGACATGTGGGATGTAAGAGAACAGATTTCCTGGAGCCTTTGGAGTGCTGATTAAACCTAGGTCTCCCAAGGAAGAGTGCAGTGTGTTGCCCTACACTCAGCATACGCAGAGTGACTGGGAAAGGTTTCCGGGCCTGGATGTTTCTTAGCAGCCTAGTGGAGCCTGACGGTACTAGGTGTTCTTGCAGGGAATAGGGAGCCCACGCGAGGTCCTCGGTGTCCTGAAAGCTTACTAACCTTTAAAGAAAACAAACCTAAAGCTAATGCTTCAAGGACTCTGCTCCAAGCTTCCGCTTTGGTAGGCTATTCAAGGCTTTACCTTGGGGAAAGGACTCACGTCACGTTTCCTTTTAGCTCTAGAGCGTCTCAGGAGGAGCTCCCACCCAGGCTATGAAAGCACCCTGTTGATCTAGAGAACACTCGTTCCCTTCCCAGAGCCCTGCCTACAGTGTCTAAAGGCCCGTCCTAAAACTGTAATTTAGGTAGCTTCAAGGCAGCATGAGTGGTGCATTCAAAATGGGAAAGCAAGCCTTGTGCCATCAGGTGACCGTTTCCAGCGAAAACGCAGCCTACCTCCTTGTGATTTCTACCAAGTAAATATACACTCTAGCTACACACTGGCCCCTTCCTTAATAAAGTTGGTTTGGCACGGAGTTCTGCGTGTAGCCACGGCCTCCCCAAAGGAGCGCTCTAGGTACGCTATCGGGGCTTAGCCTCTTCTAAAACCCTGCAGTGTAGGAGGAAGAACTGTGCTTTGGTACCAGCAGGAACGCAAGCCGACTTTCTCCTGTAAGTATGGCATCTTAAGGTATGACTTTGTAGAAGGAATGCTAAGCAGTTTTGGTTTCTCAGTGCCGATCAGCTTAGGGCAATGAGGCAGATTGGCATGACCTGTAGGAAATGAGAGAACAGATTTCCTGGAGCTGGTGGAGTGCGGAGGAAATCCAGCTCCTCCAAGGAAGAGTGCAGTGTGTTGCCCTACACTTAGCATCCAGAGGGTGACTGGGAAACTTTTCGGGGCCTGGATGTTTCCTGGCAGGCCAGGGGAGCCTGGCCGGTCCCGGTGTTCTTGCAGGGAATAGGGTGCCCACGCGAGGTCCTCGGTACCTGAAAAGCTTACTAACGTTAAAAGAAAGCAGACCTAAAATTAAGCCTCAAGTTCTCTGCTCCAAGCTTCCGCTTCGGCAGGCTATTCAAGGCTTTACCTTGAGGAAAGGACTCCCGTCAAGTTTCCTTTTAGCTCTAGAACGTCTCAGGAGGAGCTCCCACCCAGGCTATGAAAGCACCCTGTTGATTTAGAGAAAACTCTTTCCCTTCCCAGTATACTGCCTACAGTGACAGGGACCCGTGCAAAACACTGTTATTTAGGTAGCCTCAAGGCAGCAAGAATGGAGCATTCAATATGGAAAAGCAAGCCTTGTGCCATAAATTCCCCGTTTCCAATGAACACGCAGCCTACCTCCTTGTGATTTCGACCAAGTAAATATACACTCTAGCTCCACACTGGTCCCTTCCTTGAATAAAGTTGGTTTGGCAGGGAGTTCTCCGTCTAGCCAACGGCGTCCACCAAGGAGCGATCTAGGTTCGCTATCGGGGCTTAGCTTCTTCTAAAACCCTGCACTGGAAGAGCAAGAAATGGGCTTTGGTTACAGCAGGAATGCAAGCCGACTCTCTCCTGTAAATATGGGGTCTTAAGGTATGACACTCTAGAAGGAATGCGAAGCAGTTTTGGTTTCTCAGTGCCGCTCAGCCTAGGGCAATGAGGCAGATTTCCATGACATGTAGGATGTAAGAGAACAGATTTCCTGGAGCTGTTGGAGTGCGGAGGAAACCTAGGTCTCCCAAGGAAGAGTGCAGTGTGTTGCCCTACACTCAGCATACACAGAGTGACTGGGAAAGGTTTCCGGGCCTGGATGTTCCTTAGCAGCCCAGGGGAGCCTGCCGGAACTCTGTGTTCTAGTAGGGAATAGGGTGCCCACGCGAGGTCCTGCTGCCCTGAAAAGCTTACTAACTTTAAAAGAAAGCAGACCTAAATTTAAGCCTCAAGGACTCTGCTCCAAGCTTCCGCTTCGGCAGGCTATTCAAGGCTTTACCTTGAGGAAGGGACTCCCGTCAAGTTTCCTTTTAGCTCTAGAGCGTCTCAGGAGGAGCTCCCACCCAGGCTATGAAAGCACCCTGTTGATGGAGAGAACACTCGTTCCCTTCCCAGAGCCCTGCCTACTGCGACTAGACACCCGTCCTAAAACTGTTATTTAGGTAGTGTTAAGGCAACATGAATGGAGCATTCAAAATGGGAAAGCAAGGCCTGTGCCATCAGGTCCCTGTTTCCAGCGAACACGCAGCCTACCTCCTTGTGCTTTCTACCAGGTAAATACACACTCTAGCTAAACCCTGGTCCCTTCCCTGAATAACGTTTTCTTGTCATGGAGTTCTCCGTGTAGCCAACTGCGTAGCCCAAGGAAGGCTCTAGGTACGCTATCGGGGCTTAGCTTCTTCTAAAACCGTGCAGTGTAAGACGTAGAACTGTGCTTTGCTTACAGCAGGAAAGCAAGCCGACTTTCTCCTGTAAGTATGGGGTGTTAAGGTATGACACTCTAGAAGAAATGCGAAGCAGTTTTGGTTTCTCAGTGCCGCTCAGCCTAGGGCAATGAGGCAAGATATGCATGACATGTGCGATGTAAGAGAACAGATTTCCTGGAGCCTTTGGAGTGCTGATTAAACCTAGGTCTCCCAAGGAAGAGTGCAGTGTGTTGCCCTACACTCAGCATACGCAGAGTGACTGGGAAAGGTTTCCGGGCCTGGATGTTTCTTAGCAGCCTAGTGGAGCCTGCCGGTACTACGTGTTCTTGCAGGGAATAGGGAGCCCACGCGAGGTCCTCGGTGTCCTGAAAGCTTACTAACCTTTAAAGAAAACAAACCTAAAGCTAATGCTTCAAGGACTCTGCTCCAAGCTTCCGCTTTGGTAGGCTATTCAAGGCTTTATCTTGGGGAAAGGACTCACGTCACGTTTCCTTTTAGCTCTAGAGCGTCTCAGGAGGAGCTCCCACCCAGGCTATGAAAGCACCCTGTTGATCTAGAGAACACTCGTTCCCTTCCCAGAGCCCTGCCTACAGTGTCTAAAGGCCCGTCCTAAAACTGTAATTTAGGTAGCTTCAAGGCAGCATGAGTGGTGCATTCAAAATGGGAAAGCAAGCCTTGTGCCATCAGGTGACCGTTTCCAGCGAAAACGCAGCCTACCTCCTTGTGATTTCTACCAAGTAGATATACACTCTAGCTACACACTGGCCCCTTCCTTAATAAAGTTGGTTTGGCACGGAGTTCTGCGTGTAGCCACGGCCTCCCCAAAGGAGCGCTCTAGGTACGCTATCGGGGCTTAGCCTCTTCTAAATCCCTGCAGTGTAGGAGGAAGAACTGTGCTTTGGTACCAGCAGGAACGCAAGCCGACTTTCTCCTGTAAGTATGGCATCTTAAGGTATGACTTTGTAGAAGGAATGCTAAGCAGTTTTGGTTTCTCAGTGCGGATCAGCTTAGGGCAATGAGGCAGATTGGCATGACCTGTAGGAAATGAGAGAACAGATTTCCTGGAGCTGGTGGAGTGCGGAGGAAATCCAGCTCCTCCAAGGAAGAGTGCAGTGTGTTGCCCTACACTTAGCATCCAGAGAGTGACTGGGAAACTTTTCCGGGCCTGGATGTTTCCTGGCAGGCCAGGGGAGCCTGGCCGGTCCCGGTGTTCTTGCAGGGAATAGAGTGCCCACGCGAGGTCCTCGGTACCTGAAAAGCTTACTAACGTTAAAAGAAAGCAGTCCTAAAATTAAGCCTCAAGTTCTCTGCTCCAAGCTTCCGCTTCGGCAGGCTATTCAAGGCTTTACCTTGAGGAAAGGACTCCCGTCAAGTTTCCTTTTAGCTCTAGAGCGTCTCAGGAGGAGCTCCCACCCAGTCTATGAAAGCATCCTGTTGATTTAGAGAAAACTCTTTCCCTTCCCAGTATACTGCCTACAGTGATAGGGACCCGTGCAAAACACTGTTATTTAGGTAGCTTCAAGGCAGCAAGAATGGAGCATTCAATATGGAAAAGCAAGCCTTGTGCCATAAATTCCCCGTTTCCAGTGAACACGCAGCCTACCTCCTTGTGATTTCGACCAAGTAAATATACACTCTAGCTCCACACTGGTCCCTTCCTTGAATAAAGTTGGTTTGGCAGGGAGTTCTGCGTCTAGCCAACGGCGTCCACCAAGGAGCGATCTAGGTTCGCTATCGGGGCTTAGCTTCTTCTAAAACCCTGCACTGGAAGAGCAAGAACTGGGCTTTGGTTACAGCAGGAATGCAAGCCGACTCTCTCCTGTAAATATGGGGTCTTAAGGTATGACACTCTAGAAGGAATGCGAAGCAGTTTTGGTTTCTCAGTGCCGCTCAGCCTAGGGCAATGAGGCAGATTTCCATGACATGTAGGATGTAAGAGAACAGATTTCCTGGAGCTGTTGGAGTGCGGAGGAAACCTAGGTCTCCCAAGGAAGAGTGCAGTGTGTTGCCCTACACTCAGCATACACAGAGTGACTGGGAAAGGTTTCCGGGCCTGGATGTTCCTTAGCAGCCCAGGGGAGCCTGCCGGAACTCTGTGTTCCAGTAGGGAATAGGGTGCCCACGCGAGGTCCTGGTGCCCTGAAAAGCTTACTAACTTTAAAAGAAAGCAGACCTAAATTTAAGCCTCAAGGACTCTGCTCCAAGCTTCCGCTTCGGCAGGCTATTCAAGGCTTTACCTTGAGGAAGGGACTCCCGTCAAGTTTCCTTTTAGCTCTAGAGCGTCTCAGGAGGAGCTCCCACCCAGGCTATGAAAGCACCCTGTTGATGGAGAGAACACTCGTTCCCTTCCCAGAGCCCTGCCTACTGCGACTAGACACCCGTCCTAAAACTGTTATTTAGGTAGTGTTAAGGCAACATGAATGGAGCATTCAAAATGGGAAAGCAAGGCCTGTGCCATCAGGTCCCTGTTTCCAGCGAACACGCAGCCTACCTCCTTGTGCTTTCTACCAGGTAAATACACACTCTAGCTAAACCCTGGTCCCTTCCTTGAATAACGTTTTCTTGGCACGGAGTTCTCCGTGTAGCCAACTGCCTCTCCCAAGGAAGGCTCTAGGTACGCTATCGGGGCTTAGCTTCTTCTAAAACCCTGCAGTGTAAGACGTAGAAGTGTGCTTTGCTTCCAGCAGGAAAGCAAGCCGACTTTCTCCTGTAAGTATGGGGTGTTAAGGTATGACACTCTAGAAGGAATGCGAAGCAGTTTTGGTTTCTCAGTGCCGCTCAGCCTAGGGCAATGAGGCAAGATATGCATGACATGTGGGATGTAAGAGAACAGATTTCCTGGAGCCTTTGGAGTGCTGATTAAACCTAGGTCTCCCAAGGAAGAGTGCAGTGTGTTGCCCTACACTCAGCATACGCAGAGTGACTGGGAAAGGTTTCCGGGCCTGGATGTTTCTTAGCAGCCTAGTGGAGGCTGCCGGTACTAGGTGTTCTTGCAGGGAATAGGGAGCCCACGCGAGGTCCTCGGTGTCCTGAAAGCTTACTAACCTTAAAAGAAAACAAACCTAAAGCTAATGCTTCAAGGACTCTGCTCCAAGCTTCCGCTTTGGTAGGCTATTCAAAGCTTTATCTTGGGGAAAGGACTCACGTCACGTTTCCTTTTAGCTCTAGAGCGTCTCAGGAGGAGCTCCCACCCAGGCTATGAAAGCACCCTGTTGATCTAGAGAACACTCGTTCCCTTCCCAGAGCCCTGCCTACAGTGTCTAAAGGCCCGTCCTAAAACTGTAATTTAGGTAGCTTCAAGGCAGCATGAGTGGTGCATTCAAAATGGGAAAGCAAGCCTTGTGCCATCAGGTGACCGTTTCCAGCGAAAACGCAGCCTACCTCCTTGTGATTTCTACCAAGTAAATATACACTCTAGCTACACACTGACCCCTTCCTTAATAAAGTTGGTTTGGCACGGAGTTCTGCGTGTAGCCACGGCCTCCCCAAAGGAGCGCTCTAGGTACGCTATCGGGGCTTAGCCTCTTCTAAAACCCTGCAGTGTAGGAGGAAGAACTGTGCTTTGGTACCAGCAGGAACGCAAGCCGACTTTCTCCTGTAAGTATGGCATCTTAAGGTATGACTTTGTAGAAGGAATGCTAAGCAGTTTTGGTTTCTCAGTGCCGATCAGCTTAGGGCAATGAGGCAGATTGGCATGACCTGTAGGAAATGAGAGAACAGATTTCCTGGAGCTGGTGGAGTGCGGAGGAAATCCAGCTCCTCCAAGGAAGAGTGCAGTGTGTTGCCCTACACTTAGCATCCAGAGAGTGACTGGGAAACTTTTCCGGGCCTGGATGTTTCCTGGCAGGCCAGGGGAGCCTGGCCGGTCCCGGTGTTCTTGCAGGGAATAGGGTGCCCACGCGAGGTCCTCGGTACCTGAAAAGCTTACTAACGTTAAAAGAAAGCAGTCCTAAAATTAAGCCTCAAGTTCTCTGCTCCAAGCTTCCGCTTCGGCAGGCTATTCAAGGCTTTACCTTGAGGAAAGGACTCCCGTCAAGTTTCCTTTTAGCTCTAGAGCGTCTCAGGAGGAGCTCCCACCCAGGCTATGAAAGCACCCTGTTGATTTAGAGAAAACTCTTTCCCTTCCCAGTATACTGCCTACAGTGACAGGGACCCGTGCAAAACACTGTTATTTAGGTAGCTTCAAGGCAGCAAGAATGGAACATTCAATATGGAAAAGCAAGCCTTGTGCCATAAATTCCCCGTTTCCAGTGAACACGCAGCCTACCTCCTTGTGATTTCGACCAAGTAAATATACACTCTAGCTCCACACTGGTCCCTTCCTTGAATAAAGTTGGTTTGGCAGGGAGTTCTGCGTCTAGCCAACGGCGTCCACCAAGGAGCGATCTAGGTTCGCTATCGGGGCTTAGCTTCTTCTAAAACCCTGCACTGGAAGAGCAAGAACTGGGCTTTGGTTACAGCAGGAATGCAAGCCGACTCTCTCCTGTAAATATGGGGTCTTAAGGTATGACACTCTAGAAGGAATGCGAAGCAGTTTTGGTTTCTCAGTGCCGCTCAGCCTAGGGCAATGAGGCAGATTTCCATGACATGTAGGATGTAAGAGAACAGATTTCCTGGAGCTGTTGGAGTGCGGAGGAAACCTAGGTCTCCCAAGGAAGAGTGCAGTGTGTTGCCCTACACTCAGCATACACAGAGTGACTGGGAAAGGTTTCCGGGTCTGGATGTTCCTTAGCAGCCCAGGGGAGCCTGCCGGAACTCTGTGTTCTAGTAGGGAATAGGGTGCCCACGCGAGGTCCTGCTGCCCTGAAAAGCTTACTAACTTTAAAAGAAAGCAGACCTAAATTTAAGCCTCAAGGACTCTGCTCCAAGCTTCCGCTTCGGCAGGCTATTCAAGGCTTTACCTTGAGGAAGGGACTCCCGTCAAGTTTCCTTTTAGCTCTAGAGCGTCTCAGGAGGAGCTCCCACCCAGGCTATGAAAGCACCCTGTTGATGGAGAGAACACTCGTTCCCTTCCCAGAGCCCTGCCTACTGCGACTAGACACCCGTCCTAAAACTGTTATTTAGGTAGTGTTAAGGCAACATGAATGGAGCATTCAAAATGGGAAAGCAAGGCCTGTGCCATCAGGTCCCTGTTTCCAGCGAACACGCAGCCTACCTCCTTGTGCTTTCTACCAGGTAAATACACACTCTAGCTAAACCCTGGTCCCTTCCTTGAATAACGTTTTCTTGGCACGGAGTTCTCCGTGTAGCCAACTGCCTCTCCCAAGGAAGGCTCTAGGTACGCTATCGGGGCTTAGCTTCTTCTAAAACCCTGCAGTGTAAGACGTAGAAGTGTGCTTTGCTTCCAGCAGGAAAGCAAGCCGACTTTCTCCTGTAAGTATGGGGTGTTAAGGTATGACACTCTAGAAGGAATGCGAAGCAGTTTTGGTTTCTCAGTGCCGCTCAGCCTAGGGCAATGAGGCAAGATATGCATGACATGTGGGATGTAAGAGAACAGATTTCCTGGAGCCTTTGGAGTGCTGATTAAACCTAGGTCTCCCAAGGAAGAGTGCAGTGTGTTGCCCTACACTCAGCATACGCAGAGTGACTGGGAAAGGTTTCCGGGCCTGGATGTTTCTTAGCAGCCTAGTGGAGCCTGCCGGTACTAGGTGTTCTTGCAGGGAATAGGGAGCCCACGCGAGGTCCTCGGTGTCCTGAAAGCTTACTAACCTTAAAAGAAAACAAACCTAAAGCTAATGCTTCAAGGACTCTGCTCCAAGCTTCCGCTTTGGTAGGCTATTCAAGGCTTTATCTTGGGGAAAGGACTCACGTCACGTTTCCTTTTAGCTCTAGAGCGTCTCAGGAGGAGCTCCCACCCAGGCTATGAAAGCACCCTGTTGATCTAGAGAACACTCGTTCCCTTCCCAGAGCCGTGCCTACAGTGTCTAAAGGCCCGTCCTAAAACTGTAATTTAGGTAGCTTCAAGGCAGCATGAGTGGTGCATTCAAAATGGGAAAGCAAGCCTTGTGCCATCAGGTGACCGTTTCCAGCGAAAACGCAGCCTACCTCCTTGTGATTTCTACCAAGTAAATATACACTCTAGCTACACACTGACCCCTTCCTTAATAAAGTTGGTTTGGCACGGAGTTCTGCGTGTAGCCACGGCCTCCCCAAAGGAGCGCTCTAGGTACGCTATCGGGGCTTAGCCTCTTCTAAATCCCTGCAGTGTAGGAGGAAGAAATGTGCTTTGGTACCAGCAGGAACGCAAGCCGACTTTCTCCTGTAAGTATGGCATCTTAAGGTATGACTTTGTAGAAGGAATGCTAAGCAGTTTTGGTTTCTCAGTGCGGATCAGCTTAGGGCAATGAGGCAGATTGGCATGATCTGTAGGAAATGAGAGAACAGATTTCCTGGAGCTGGTGGAGTGCGGAGGAAATCCAGCTCCTCCAAGGAAGAGTGCAGTGTGTTGCCCTACACTTAGCATCCAGAGAGTGACTGGGAAACTTTTCCGGGCCTGGATGTTTCCTGGCAGGCCAGGGGAGCCTGGCCGGTCCCGGTGTTCTTGCAGGGAATAGAGTGCCCACGCGAGGTCCTCGGTACCTGAAATGCTTACTAACGTTAAAAGAAAGCAGTCCTAAAATTAAGCCTCAAGTTCTCTGCTCCAAGCTTCCGCTTCGGCAGGCTATTCAAGGCTTTACCTTGAGGAAAGGACTCCCGTCAAGTTTCCTTTTAGCTCTAGAGCGTCTCAGGAGGAGCTCCCACCCAGGCTATGAAAGCACCCTGTTGATTTAGAGAAAACTCTTTCCCTTCCCAGTATACTGCCTACAGTGACAGGGACCCGTGCAAAACACTGTTATTTAGGTAGCTTCAAGGCAGCAAGAATGGAGCATTCAATATGGAAAAGCAAGCCTTGTGCCATAAATTCCCCGTTTCCAGTGAACACGCAGCCTACCTCCTTGTGATTTCGACCAAGTAAATATACACTGTAGCTCCACACTGGTCCCTTCCTTGAATAAAGTTGGTTTGGCAGGGAGTTCTGCGTCTAGCCAACGGCGTCCACCAAGGAGCGATCTAGGTTCGCTATCGGGGCTTAGCTTCTTCTAAAACCCTGCACTGGAAGAGCAAGAATTGGGCTTTGGTTACAGCAGGAATGCAAGCCGACTCTCTCCTGTAAATATGGGGTCTTAAGGTATGACACTCTAGAAGGAATGCGAAGCAGTTTTGGTTTCTCAGTGCCGCTCAACCTAGGGCAATGAGGCAGATTTCCATGACATGTAGGATGTAAGAGAACAGATTTCCTGGAGCTGTTGGAGTGCGGAGGAAACCTAGGTCTCCCAAGGAAGAGTGCAGTGTGTTGCCCTACACTCAGCATACACAGAGTGACTGGGAAAGGTTTCCGGGCCTGGATGTTCCTTAGCAGCCCAGGGGAGCCTGCCGGAACTCTGTGTTCTAGTAGGGAATAGGGTGCCCACGCGAGGTCCTGGTGCCCTGAAAAGCTTACTAACTTTAAAAGAAAGCAGACCTAAATTTAAGCCTCAAGGACTCTGCTCCAAGCTTCCGCTTCGGCAGGCTATTCAAGGCTTTACCTTGAGGAAGGGACTCCCGTCAAGTTTCCTTTTAGCTCTAGAGCGTCTCAGGAGGAGCTCCCACCCAGGCTATGAAAGCACCCTGTTGATGGAGAGAACACTCGTTCCCTTCCCAGAGCCCTGCCTACTGCGACTAGACACCCGTCCTAAAACTGTTATTTAGGTAGTGTTAAGGCAACATGAATGGAGCATTCAAAATGGGAAAGCAAGGCCTGTGCCATCAGGTCCCTGTTTCCAGCGAACACGCAGCCTACCTCCTTGTGCTTTCTACCAGGTAAATACACACTCTAGCTAAACCCTGGTCCCTTCCCTGAATAACGTTTTCTTGGCACGGAGTTCTCCGTGTAGCCAACTGCCTCTCCCAAGGAAGGCTCTAGGTACGCTATCGGGGCTTAGCTTCTTCTAAAACCCTGCAGTGTAAGACGTAGAAGTGTGCTTTGCTTCCAGCAGGAAAGCAAGCCGACTTTCTCCTGTAAGTATGGGGTGTTAAGGTATGACACTCTAGAAGGAATGCGAAGCAGTTTTGGTTTCTCAGTGCCGCTCAGCCTAGGGCAATGAGGCAAGATATGCATGACATGTGGGATGTAAGAGAACAGATTTCCTGGAGCCTTTGGAGTGCTGATTAAACCTAGGTCTCCCAAGGAAGAGTGCAGTGTGTTGCCCTACACTCAGCATACGCAGAGTGACTGGGAAAGGTTTCCGGGCCTGGATGTTTCTTAGCAGCCTAGTGGAGGCTGCCGGTACTAGGTGTTCTTGCAGGGAATAGGGAGCCCACGCGAGGTCCTCGGTGTCCTGAAAGCTTACTAACCTTTAAAGAAAACAAACCTAAAGCTAATGCTTCAAGGGCTCTGCTCCAAGCTTCCGCTTTGGTAGGCTATTCAAGGCTTTATCTTGGGGAAAGGACTCACGTCACGTTTCCTTTTAGCTCTAGAGCGTCTCAGGAGGAGCTCCCACCCAGGCTATGAAAGCACCCTGTTGATCTAGAGAACACTCGTTCCCTTCCCAGAGCCGTGCCTACAGTGTCTAAAGGCCCGTCCTAAAACTGTAATTTAGGTAGCTTCAAGGCAGCATGAGTGGTGCATTCAAAATGGGAAAGCAAGCCTTGTGCCATCAGGTGACCGTTTCCAGCGAAAACGCAGCCTACCTCCTTGTGATTTCTACCAAGTAAATATACACTCTAGCTACACACTGGCCCCTTCCTTAATAAAGTTGGTTTGGCACGGAGTTCTGCGTGTAGCCACGGCCTCCCCAAAGGAGCGCTCTAGGTACGCTATCGGGGCTTAGCCTCTTCTAAAACCCTGCAGTGTAGGAGGAAGAACTGTGCTTTGGTACCAGCAGGAACGCAAGCCGACTTTCTCCTGTAAGTATGGCATCTTAAGGTATGACTTTGTAGAAGGAATGCTAAGCAGTTTTGGTTTCTCAGTGCCGATCAGCTTAGGGCAATGAGGCAGATTGGCATGACATGTAGGAAATGAGAGAACAGATTTCCTGGAGCTGGTGGAGTGCGGAGGAAATCCAGCTCCTCCAAGGAAGAGTGCAGTGTGTTGCCCTACACTTAGCATCCAGAGGGTGACTGGGAAACTTTTCCGTGCCTGGATGTTTCCTGGCAGGCCAGGGGAGCCTGGCCGGTCCCGGTGTTCTTGCAGGGAATAGGGTGCCCACGCGAGGTCCTCGGCACCTGAAAAGCTTACTAACGTTAAAAGAAAGCAGACCTAAAATTAAGCCTCAGGTTCTCTGCTCCAAGCTTCCGCTTCGGCAGGCTATTCAAGGCTTTACCTTGAGGAAAGGACCCCCGTCAAGTTTCCTTTTAGCTCTAGAGCGTCTCAGGAGGAGCTCCCACCCAGGCTATGAAAGCACCCTGTTGATTTAGAGAAAACTCTTTCCCTTCCCAGGACACTGCCTATAGAGACAAGGGACCCGTCCGAAACACTCTTATTTAAGTATCTTCAAGGCAGCAAGAATGGAGCATTCAATATGGAAAAGCAAGTCTTGTGCCATAAATTCCCCGTTTCCAATGAACACGCAGCCTACCTCCTTGTGATTTCGACCAAGTAAATATACACTCTAGCTACACACTGGTCCCTTCCTTGAATAAAGTTGGTTTGGCAGGGAGTTCTGCGTCTAGCCAAGGCCCTCCACCAAGGAGCGATCTAGGTTCGCTATCGGGGCTTAGCTTCTTCTAAAACCCTGCACTGTAAGAGGAAGAACTGGGCTTTGGTTACAGCAGGAACGCAAGCCGACTTTCTCCTGTAAATATGGGATCTTAAGGTATGACACTCTAGAAGGAATGCGAAGCAGTTTTGGTTTCTCAGTGTCGCTCAGCCTAGGGCAAGGAGGCAGATTTGCATGACATGTAGGTTGTAAGAGAAGAGATTTCCTGGAGCCTTTGGAGTGCTGAGGAAACCTAGGTCTCCCAAGGAAGAGTGCAGTGTGTTGCCCTACACTCAGCATACACAGAGTGACTGGGAAAGGTTTCCGGGCCTGGATGTTTCTTAGCAGGCCAGGGGAGCCTGCCGGAACTCGGTGTTCTAGCAGGGAATAGGGTGCCCATGCGAGGTCCTGGTGCCCTGAAAAGCTTACTAACGTTAAAAGAAAGCAGACCTAAATTTAAGCCTCAAGGACTCTGCTCCATGCTTCCTCTTCGGCAGGCTATTCAAGGCTTTACCTTGAGGAAGGGACTCCCGTCAAGTTTCCTTTTAGCTCTAGAGCGTCTCAGGAGGAGCTCCCACCCAGGCTATGAAAGCACCCTGTTGATGGAGAGAACACTCGTTCCCTTCCCAGAGCCCTGCCTACTGCGACTAGACACCCGTCCTAAAACTGTTATTTAGGTAGTGTTAAGGCAACATGAATGGAGCATTCAAAATGGGAAAGCAAGGCCTGTGCCATCAGGTCCCTGTTTCCAGCGAACACGCAGCCTACCTCCTTGTGCTTTCTACCAGGTAAATACACACTCTAGCTAAACCCTGGTCCCTTCCCTGAATAACGTTTTCTTGGCATGGAGTTCTCCGTGTAGCCAACTGCCTATCCCAAGGAAGGCTCTAGGTACGCTATCGGGGCTTAGCTTCTTCTAAAACCCTGCAGTGTAAGACGTAGAAGTGTGCTTTGCTTCCAGCAGGAAAGCAAGCCGACTTTCTCCTGTAAGTATGGGGTGTTAAGGTATGACACTCTAGAAGGAATGCGAAGCAGTTTTGGTTTCTCAGTGCCGCTCAGCCTAGGGCAATGAGGCAAGATATGCATGACATGTGGGATGTAAGAGAACAGATTTCCTGGAGCCTTTGGAGTGCTGATTAAACCTAGGTCTCCCAAGGAAGAGTGCAGTGTGTTGCCCTACACTTAGCATCCAGAGAGTGACTGGGAAACTTTTCCGGGCCTGGATGTTTCCTGGCAGGCCAGGGGAGCCTGGCCGGTCCCGGTGTTCTTGCAGGGAATAGGGTGCCCACGCGAGGTCCTCGGTACCTGAAAAGCTTACTAACGTTAAAAGAAAGCAGTCCTAAAATTAAGCCTCAAGTTCTCTGCTCCAAGCTTCCGCTTCGGCAGGCTATTCAAGGCTTTACCTTGAGGAAAGGACTCCCGTCAAGTTTCCTTTTAGCTCTAGAGCGTCTCAGGAGGAGCTCCCACCCAGGCTATGAAAGCACCCTGTTGATTTAGAGAAAACTCTTTCCCTTCCCAGTATACTGCCTACAGTGACAGGGACCCGTGCAAAACACTGTTATTTAGGTAGCTTCAAGGCAGCAAGAATGGAGCATTCAATATGGAAAAGCAAGCCTTGTGCCATAAATTCCCCGTTTCCAGTGAACACGCAGCCTACCTCCTTGTGATTTCGACCAAGTAAATATACACTCTAGCTCCACACTGGTCCCTTCCTTGAATAAAGTTGGTTTGGCAGGGAGTTCTGCGTCTAGCCAACGGCGTCCACCAAGGAGCGATCTAGGTTCGCTATCGGGGCTTAGCTTCTTCTAAAACCCTGCACTGGAAGAGCAAGAACTGGGCTTTGGTTACAGCAGGAATGCAAGCCGACTCTCTCCTGTAAATATGGGGTCTTAAGGTATGACACTCTAGAAGGAATGCGAAGCAGTTTTGGTTTCTCAGTGCCGCTCAGCCTAGGGCAATGAGGCAGATTTCCATGACATGTAGGATGTAAGAGAACAGATTTCCTGGAGCTGTTGGAGTGCGGAGGAAACCTAGGTCTCCCAAGGAAGAGTGCAGTGTGTTGCCCTACACTCAGCATACACAGAGTGACTGGGAAAGGTTTCCGGGCCTGGATGTTCCTTAGCAGCCCAGGGGAGCCTGCCGGAACTCTGTGTTCCAGTAGGGAATAGGGTGCCCACGCGAGGTCCTGGTGCCCTGAAAAGCTTACTAACTTTAAAAGAAAGCAGACCTAAATTTAAGCCTCAAGGACTCTGCTCCAAGCTTCCGCTTCGGCAGGCTATTCAAGGCTTTACCTTGAGGAAGGGACTCCCGTCAAGTTTCCTTTTAGCTCTAGAGCGTCTCAGGAGGAGCTCCCACCCAGGCTATGAAAGCACCCTGTTGATGGAGAGAACACTCGTTCCCTTCCCAGAGCCCTGCCTACTGCGACTAGACACCCGTCCTAAAACTGTTATTTAGGTAGTGTTAAGGCAACATGAATGGAGCATTCAAAATGGGAAAGCAAGGCCTGTGCCATCAGGTCCCTGTTTCCAGCGAACACGCAGCCTACCTCCTTGTGCTTTCTACCAGGTAAATACACACTCTAGCTAAACCCTGGTCCCTTCCCTGAATAACGTTTTCTTGGCACGGAGTTCTCCGTGTAGCCAACTGCCTCTCCCAAGGAAGGCTCTAGGTACGCTATCGGGGCTTAGCTTCTTCTAAAACCCTGCAGTGTAAGACGTAGAACTGTGCTTTGCTTCCAGCAGGAAAGCAAGCCGACTTTCTCCTGTAAGTATGGGGTGTTAAGGTATGACACTCTAGAAGGAATGCGAAGCAGTTTTGGTTTCTCAGTGCCGCTCAGCCTAGGGCAATGAGGCAAGATATGCATGACATGTGGGATGTAAGAGAACAGATTTCCTGGAGCCTTTGGAGTGCTGATTAAACCTAGGTCTCCCAAGGAAGAGTGCAGTGTGTTGCCCTACACTCAGCATACGCAGAGTGACTGGGAAAGGTTTCCGGGCCTGGATGTTTCTTAGCAGCCTAGTGGAGCCTGCCGGTACTAGGTGCTCTTGCAGGGAATAGGGAGCCCACGCGAGGTCCTCGGTGTCCTGAAAGCTTACTAACCTTTAAAGAAAACAAACCTAAAGCTAATGCTTCAAGGGCTCTGCTCCAAGCTTCCGCTTTGGTAGGCTATTCAAGGCTTTATCTTGGGGAAAGGACTCACGTCACGTTTCCTTTTAGCTCTAGAGCGTCTCAGGAGGAGCTCCCACCCAGGCTATGAAAGCACCCTGTTGATCTAGAGAACACTCGTTCCCTTCCCAGAGCCCTGCCTACAGTGTCTAAAGGCCCGTCCTAAAACTGTAATTTAGGTAGCTTCAAGGCAGCATGAGTGGTGCATTCAAAATGGGAAAGCAAGCCTTGTGCCATCAGGTGACCGTTTCCAGCGAAAACGCAGCCTACCTCCTTGTGATTTCTACCAAGTAAATATACACTCTAGCTACACACTGGCCCCTTCCTTAATAAAGTTGGTTTGGCACGGAGTTCTGCGTGTAGCCACGGCCTCCCCAAAGGAGCGCTCTAGGTACGCTATCGGGGCTTAGCCTCTTCTAAAACCCTGCAGTGTAGGAGGAAGAACTGTGCTTTGGTACCAGCAGGAACGCAAGCCGACTTTCTCCTGTAAGTATGGCATCTTAAGGTATGACTTTGTAGAAGGAATGCTAAGCAGTTTTGGTTTCTCAGTGCCGATCAGCTTAGGGCAATGAGGCAGATTGGCATGACATGTAGGAAATGAGAGAACAGATTTCCTGGAGCTGGTGGAGTGTGGAGGAAATCCAGCTCCTTTAAGGAAGAGTGCAGTGTGTTGCCCTACACTTAGCATCCAGAGAGTGACTGGGAAACTTTTCCGGGCCTGGATGTTTCCTGGCAGGCCAGGGGAGCCTGGCCGGTCCCGGGGTTCTTGCAGGGAATAGGGTGCCCACGCGAGGTCCTCGGTACCTGAAAAGCTTACTAACGTTAAAAGAAAGCGGACCTAAATTTAAGCCTCAAGTTCTCTGCTCCAAGCTTCCGCTTCGGCAGGCTATTCAAGGCTTTACCTTGAGGAAAGGACTCCCGTCAAGTTTCCTTTTAGCTCTAGAGCGTCTCAGGTGGAGCTCCCAGCCAGGCTATGAAAGCACCCTGTTGATTTAGAGAAAACTCTTTCCCTTCCCAGTACACTGCCTACAGTGACAGGGACCCGTGCAAAACACTGTTATTTAGGTAGCTTCAAGGCAGCAAGAATGGAGCATTCAATATGGAAAAGCAAGCCTTGTGCCATAAATTCCCCGTTTCCAGTGAACACGCAGCCTACCTCCTTGAGATTTTACCAAGTAAATATACACTCTAGCTCCACACTGGTCCCTTCCTTGAATAAAGTTGGTTTGGCAGGGAGTTCTGCGTCTAGCCAACGGCGTCCACCAAGGAGCGATCTAGGTTCGCTATCGGGGCTTAGCTTCTTCTAAAACCCTGCACTGGAAGAGCAAGAACTGGGCTTTGGTTACAGCAGGAATGCAAGCCGACTCTCTCCTGTAAATATGGGGTCTTAAGGTATGACACTCTAGAAGGAATGCGAAGCAGTTTTGGTTTCTCAGTGCCGCTCAGCCTAGGGCAATGAGGCAGATTTCCATGACATGTAGGATGTAAGAGAACAGATTTCCTGGAGCTGTTGGAGTGCGGAGGAAACCTAGGTCTCCCAAGGAAGAGTGCAGTGTGTTGCCCTACACTCAGCATACACAGAGTGACTGGGAAAGGTTTCCGGGCCTGGATGTTCCTTAGCAGCCCAGGGGAGCCTGCCGGAACTCTGTGTTCTAGTAGGGAATAGGGTGCCCACGCGAGGTCCTGGTGCCCTGAAAAGCTTACTAACTTTAAAAGAAAGCAGACCTAAATTTAAGCCTCAAGGACTCTGCTCCAAGCTTCCGCTTCGGCAGGCTATTCAAGGCTTTACCTTGAGGAAGGGACTCCCGTCAAGTTTCCTTTTAGCTCTAGAGCGTCTCAGGAGGAGCTCCCACCCAGGCTATGAAAGCACCCTGTTGATGGAGAGAACACTCGTTCCCTTCCCAGAGCCCTGCCTACTGCGACTAGACACCCGTCCTAAAACTGTTATTTAGGTAGTGTTAAGGCAACATGAATGGAGCATTCAAAATGGGAAAGCAAGGCCTGTGCCATCAGGTCCCTGTTTCCAGCGAACACGCAGCCTACCTCCTTGTGCTTTCTACCAGGTAAATACACACTCTAGCTAAACCCTGGTCCCTTCCCTGAATAACGTTTTCTTGGCACGGAGTTCTCCGTGTAGCCAACTGCCTCTCCCAAGGAAGGCTCTAGGTACGCTATCGGGGCTTAGCTTCTTCTAAAACCCTGCAGTGTAAGACGTAGAAGTGTGCTTTGCTTCCAGCAGGAAAGCAAGCCGACTTTCTCCTGTAAGTATGGGGTGTTAAGGTATGACACTCTAGAAGGAATGCGAAGCAGTTTTGGTTTCTCAGTGCCGCTCAGCCTAGGGCAATGAGGCAAGATATGCATGACATGTGGGATGTAAGAGAACAGATTTCCTGGAGCCTTTGGAGTGCTGATTAAACCTAGGTCTCCCAAGGAAGAGTGCAGTGTGTTGCCCTACACTCAGCATACGCAGAGTGACTGGGAAAGGTTTCCGGGCCTGGATGTTTCTTAGCAGCCTAGTGGAGCCTGCCGGTACTAGGTGTTCTTGCAGGGAATAGGGAGCCCACGCGAGGTCCTCGGTGTCCTGAAAGCTTACTAACCTTTAAAGAAAACAAACCTAAAGCTAATGCTTCAAGGGCTCTGCTCCAAGCTTCCGCTTTGGTAGGCTATTCAAGGCTTTATCTTGGGGAAAGGACTCACGTCACGTTTCCTTTTAGCTCTAGAGCGTCTCAGGAGGAGCTCCCACCCAGGCTATGAAAGCACCCTGTTGATCTAGAGAACACTCGTTCCCTTCCCAGAGCCCTGCCTACAGTGTCTAAAGGCCCGTCCTAAAACTGTAATTTAGGTAGCTTCAAGGCAGCATGAGTGGTGCATTCAAAATGGGAAAGCAAGCCTTGTGCCATCAGGTGACCGTTTCCAGCGAAAACGCAGCCTACCTCCTTGTGATTTCTACCAAGTAAATATACACTCTAGCTACACACTGGCCCCTTCCTTAATAAAGTTGGTTTGGCACGGAGTTCTGCGTGTAGCCACGGCCTCCCCAAAGGAGCGCTCTAGGTACGCTATCGGGGCTTAGCCTCTTCTAAAACCCTGCAGTGTAGGAGGAAGAACTGTGCTTTGGTACCAGCAGGAACGCAAGCCGACTTTCTCCTGTAAGTATGGCATCTTAAGGTATGACTTTGTAGAAGGAATGCTAAGCAGTTTTGGTTTCTCAGTGCCGATCAGCTTAGGGCAATGAGGCAGATTGGCATGACATGTAGGAAATGAGAGAACAGATTTCCTGGAGCTGGTGGAGTGCAGAGGAAATCCAGCTCCTCCAAGGAAGAGTGCAGTGTGTTGCCCTACACTTAGCATCCAGAGGGTGACTGGGAAACTTTTCCGTGCCTGGATGTTTCCTGGCAGGCCAGGGGAGCCTGGCCGGTCCCGGTGTTCTTGCAGGGAATAGGGTGCCCACGCGAGGTCCTCGGCACCTGAAAAGCTTACTAACGTTAAAAGAAAGCAGACCTAAAATTAAGCCTCAGGTTCTCTGCTCCAAGCTTCCGCTTCGGCAGGCTATTCAAGGCTTTACCTTGAGGAAAGGACTCCCGTCAAGTTTCCTTTTAGCTCTAGAGCGTCTCAGGAGGAGCTCCCACCCAGGCTATGAAAGCACCCTGTTGATTTAGAGAAAACTCTTTCCCTTCCCAGGACACTGCCTATAGAGAAAAGGGACCCGTCCAAAACACTCTTATTTAAGTATCTTCAAGGCAGCAAGAATGGAGCATTCAATATGGAAAAGCAAGTCTTGTGCCATAAATTCCCCGTTTCCAATGAACACGCAGCCTACCTCCTTGTGATTTCGACCAAGTAAATATACACTCTAGCTACACACTGGTCCCTTCCTTGAATAAAGTTGGATTGGCAGGGAGTTCTGCGTCTAGCCAACGCCCTCCACCAAGGAGCGATCTAGGTTCGCTATCGGGGCTTAGCTTCTTCTAAAACCCTGCACTGGAAGAGGAAGAACTGGGCTTTGGTTACAGCAGGAACGCAAGCCGACTCTCTCCTGTAAATATGGGATCTTAAGGTATGACACTCTAGAAGGAATGCGAAGCAGTTTTGGTTTCTCAGTGTCGCTCAGCCTAGGGCAAGGAGGCAGATTTGCATGACATGTAGGTTTTAAGAGAAGAGATTTCCTGGAGCCTTTGGAGTGCTGAGGAAACCTAGGTCTCCCAAGGAAGAGTGCAGTGTGTTGCCCTACACTCAGCATACACAGAGTGACTGGGAAAGGTTTCCGGGCCTGGATGTTTCTTAGCAGGCCAGGGGAGCCTTCCGGAAATCGGTGTTCTAGCAGGGAATAGGGTGCCCACGCGAGGTCCTGGTGCCCTGAAAAGCTTACTAACGTTAAAAGAAAGCAGACCTAAATTTAAGCCTCAAGGACTCTGCTCCATGCTTCCTCTTCGGCAGGCTATTCAAGGCTTTACCTTGAGGAAGGGACTCCCGTCAAGTTTCCTTTTAGCTCTAGAGCGTCTCAGGAGGAGCTCCCACCCAGGCTATGAAAGCACCCTGTTGATGGAGAGAACACTCGTTCCCTTCCCAGAGCCCTGCCTACTGCGACTAGACACCCGTCCTAAAACTGTTATTTAGGTAGTGTTAAGGCAACATGAATGGAGCATTCAAAATGGGAAAGCAAGGCCTGTGCCATCAGGTCCCTGTTTCCAGCGAACACGCAGCCTACCTCCTTGTGCTTTCTACCAGGTAAATACACACTCTAGCTAAACCCTGGTCCCTTCCCTGAATAACGTTTTCTTGGCACGGAGTTCTCCGTGTAGCCAACTGCCTCTCCCAAAGAAGGCTCTAGGTACGCTATCGGGGCTTAGCTTCTTCTAAAACCCTGCAGTGTAAGACGTAGAAGTGTGCTTTGCTTCCAGCAGGAAAGCAAGCCGACTTTCTCCTGTAAGTATGGGGTGTTAAGGTATGACACTCTAGAAGGAATGCGAAGCAGTTTTGGTTTCTCAGTGCCGCTCAGCCTAGGGCAATGAGGCAAGATATGCATGACATGTGGGATGTAAGAGAACAGATTTCCTGGAGCCTTTGGAGTGCTGATTAAACCTAGGTCTCCCAAGGAAGAGTGCAGTGTGTTGCCCTACACTCAGCATACGCAGAGTGACTGGGAAAGGTTTCCGGGCCTGGATGTTTCTTAGCAGCCTAGTGGAGCCTGACGGTACTAGGTGTTCTTGCAGGGAATAGGGAGCCCACGCGAGGTCCTCGGTGTCCTGAAAGCTTACTAACCTTTAAAGAAAACAAACCTAAAGCTAATGCTTCAAGGACTCTGCTCCAAGCTTCCGCTTTGGTAGGCTATTCAAGGCTTTACCTTGGGGAAAGGACTCACGTCACGTTTCCTTTTAGCTCTAGAGCGTCTCAGGAGGAGCTCCCACCCAGGTTATGAAAGCACCCTGTTGATCTAGAGAACACTCGTTCCCTTCCCAGAGCCCTGCCTACAGTGTCTAAAGGCCCGTCCTAAAACTGTAATTTAGGTAGCTTCAAGGCAGCATGAGTGGTGCATTCAAAATGGGAAAGCAAGCCTTGTGCCATCAGGTGACCGTTTCCAGCGAAAACGCAGCCTACCTCCTTGTGATTTCTACCAAGTAAATATACACTCTAGCTACACACTGGCCCCTTCCTTAATAAAGTTGGTTTGGCACGGAGTTCTGCGTGTAGCCACGGCCTCCCCAAAGGAGCGCTCTAGGTACGCTATCGGGGCTTAGCCTCTTCTAAAACCCTGCAGTGTAGGAGGAAGAACTGTGCTTTGGTACCAGCAGGAACGCAAGCCGACTTTCTCCTGTAAGTATGGCATCTTAAGGTATGACTTTGTAGAAGGAATGCTAAGCAGTTTTGGTTTCTCAGTGCCGATCAGCTTAGGGCAATGAGGCAGATTGGCATGACATGTAGGAAATGAGAGAACAGATTTCCTGGAGCTGGTGGAGTGCGGAGGAAATCCAGCTCCTCCAAGGAAGAGTGCAGTGTGTTGCCCTACACTTAGCATCCAGAGAGTGACTGGGAAACTTTTCGGGGCCTGGATGTTTCCTGGCAGGCCAGGGGAGCCTGGCCGGTCCCGGTGTTCTTGCAGGGAATAGGGTGCCCACGCGAGGTCCTCGGTACCTGAAAAGCTTACTAACGTTAAAAGAAAGCAGACCTAAAATTAAGCCTCAAGTTCTCTGCTCCAAGCTTCCGCTTCGGCAGGCTATTCAAGGCTTTACCTTGAGGAAAGGACTCCCGTCAAGTTTCCTTTTAGCTCTAGAGCGTCTCAGGAGGAGCTCCCAGCCAGGCTATGAAAGCACCCTGTTGATTTAGAGAAAACTCTTTCCCTTCCCAGTACACTGCCTACAGTGACAGGGACCCGTGCAAAACACTGTTATTTAGGTAGCTTCAAGGCAGCAAGAATGGAGCATTCAATATGGAAAAGCAAGCCTTGAGCCATAAATTCCCCGTTTCCAGTGAACACGCAGCCTACCTCCTTGAGATTTTACCAAGTAAATATACACTCTAGCTCCACACTGGTCCCTTCCTTGAATAAAGTTGGTTTGGCAGGGAGTTCTGCGTCTAGCCAACGGCGTCCACCAAGGAGCGATCTAGGTTCGCTATCGGGGCTTAGCTTCTTCTAAAACCCTGCACTGGAAGAGCAAGAACTGGGCTTTGGTTACAGCAGGAATGCAAGCCGACTCTCTCCTGTAAATATGGGGTCTTAAGGTATGACACTCTAGAAGGAATGCGAAGCAGTTTTGGTTTCTCAGTGCCGCTCAGCCTAGGGCAATGAGGCAGATTTCCATGACATGTAGGATGTAAGAGAACAGATTTCCTGGAGCTGTTGGAGTGCGGAGGAAACCTAGGTCTCCCAAGGAAGAGTGCAGTGTGTTGCCCTACACTCAGCATACACAGAGTGACTGGGAAAGGTTTCCGGGCCTGGATGTTCCTTAGCAGCCCAGGGGAGCCTGCCGGAACTCTGTGTTCTAGTAGGGAATAGGGTGCCCACGCGAGGTCCTGGTGCCCTGAAAAGCTTACTAACTTTAAAAGAAAGCAGACCTAAATTTAAGCCTCAAGGACTCTGCTCCAAGCTTCCGCTTCGGCAGGCTATTCAAGGCTTTACCTTGAGGAAGGGACTCCCGTCAAGTTTCCTTTTAGCTCTAGAGCGTCTCAGGAGGAGCTCCCACCCAGGCTATGAAAGCACCCTGTTGATGGAGAGAACACTCGTTCCCTTCCCAGAGCCCTGCCTACTGCGACTAGACACCCGTCCTAAAACTGTTATTTAGGTAGTGTTAAGGCAACATGAATGGAGCATTCAAAATGGGAAAGCAAGGCCTGTGCCATCAGGTCCCTGTTTCCAGCGAACACGCAGCCTACCTCCTTGTGCTTTCTACCAGGTAAATACACACTCTAGCTAAACCCTGGTCCCTTCCCTGAATAACGTTTTCTTGGCACGGAGTTCTCCGTGTAGCCAACTGCCTCTCCCAAGGAAGGCTCTAGGTACGCTATCGGGGCTTAGCTTCTTCTAAAACCCTGCAGTGTAAGACGTAGAACTGTGCTTTGCTTCCAGCAGGAAAGCAAGCCGACTTTCTCCTGTAAGTATGGGGTGTTAAGGTATGACACTCTAGAAGGAATGCGAAGCAGTTTTGGTTTCTCAGTGCCGCTCAGCCTAGGGCAATGAGGCAAGATATGCATGACATGTGGGATGTAAGAGAACAGATTTCCTGGAGCCTTTGGAGTGCTGATTAAACCTAGGTCTCCCAAGGAAGAGTGCAGGGTGTTGCCCTACACTCAGCATACGCAGAGTGACTGGGAAAGGTTTCCGGGCCTGGATGTTTCTTAGCAGCCTAGTGGAGCCTGCCGGTACTAGGTGCTCTTGCAGGGAATAGGGAGCCCACGCGAGGTCCTCGGTGTCCTGAAAGCTTACTAACCTTTAAAGAAAACAAACCTAAAGCTAATGCTTCAAGGGCTCTGCTCCAAGCTTCCGCTTTGGTAGGCTATTCAAGGCTTTATCTTGGGGAAAGGACTCACGTCACGTTTCCTTTTAGCTCTAGAGCGTCTCAGGAGGAGCTCCCACCCAGGCTATGAAAGCACCCTGTTGATCTAGAGAACACTCGTTCCCTTCCCAGAGCCCTGCCTACAGTGTCTAAAGGCCCGTCCTAAAACTGTAATTTAGGTAGCATCAAGGAAGCATGAGTGGTGCATTCAAAATGGGAAAGCAAGCCTTGTGCCATCAGGTGACCGTTTCCAGCGAAAACGCAGCCTACCTCCTTGTGATTTCTACCAAGTAAATATACACTCTAGCTACACACTGGCCCCTTCCTTAATAAAGTTGGTTTGGCACGGAGTTCTGCGTGTAGCCACGGCCTCCCCAAAGGAGCGCTCTAGGTACGCTATCGGGGCTTAGCCTCTTCTAAATCCCTGCAGTGTAGGAGGAAGAACTGTGCTTTGGTACCAGCAGGAACGCAAGCCGACTTTCTCCTGTAAGTATGGCATCTTAAGGTATGACTTTGTAGAAGGAATGCTAAGCAGTTTTGGTTTCTCAGTGCCGATCAGCTTAGGGCAATGAGGCAGATTGGCATGACCTGTAGGAAATGAGAGAACAGATTTCCTGGAGCTGGTGGAGTGCGGAGGAAATCCAGCTCCTCCAAGGAAGAGGGCAGTGTGTTGCCCTACACTTAGCATCCAGAGAGTGACTGGGAAACTTTTCCGGGCCTGGATGTTTCCTGGCAGGCCAGGGGAGCCTGGCCGGTCCCGGTGTTCTTGCAGGGAATAGGGTGCCCACGCGAGGTCCTCGGTACCTGAAAAGCTTACTAACGTTAAAAGAAAGCAGTCCTAAAATTAAGCCTCAAGTTCTCTGCTCCAAGCTTCCGCTTCGGCAGGCTATTCAAGGCTTTACCTTGAGGAAAGGACTCCCGTCAAGTTTCCTTTTAGCTCTAGAGCGTCTCAGGAGGAGCTCCCACCCAGGCTATGAAAGCACCCTGTTGATTTAGAGAAAACTCTTTCCCTTCCCAGTATACTGCCTACAGTGACAGGGACCCGTGCAAAACACTGTTATTTAGGTAGCTTCAAGGCAGCAAGAATGGAGCATTCAATATGGAAAAGCAAGCCTTGTGCCATAAATTCCCCGTTTCCAGTGAACACGCAGCCTATCTCCTTGTGATTTCGACCAAGTAAATATACACTCTAGCTCCACACTGGTCCCTTCCTTGAATAAAGTTGGTTTGGCAGGGAGTTCTGCGTCTAGCCAACGGCGTCCACCAAGGAGCGATCTAGGTTCGCTATCGGGGCTTAGCTTCTTCTAAAACCCTGCACTGGAAGAGCAAGAACTGGGCTTTGGTTACAGCAGGAATGCAAGCCGACTCTCTCCTGTAAATATGGGGTCTTAAGGTATGACACTCTAGAAGGAATGCGAAGCAGTTTTGGTTTCTCAGTGCCGCTCAGCCTAGGGCAATGAGGCAGATTTCCATGACATGTAGGATGTAAGAGAACAGATTTCCTGGAGCTGTTGGAGTGCGGAGGAAACCTAGGTCTCCCAAGGAAGAGTGCAGTGTGTTGCCCTACACTCAGCATACACAGAGTGACTGGGAAAGGTTTCCGGGCCTGGATGTTCCTTAGCAGCCCAGGGGAGCCTGCCGGAACTCTGTGTTCCAGTAGGGAATAGGGTGCCCACGCGAGGTCCTGGTGCCCTGAAAAGCTTACTAACTTTAAAAGAAAGCAGACCTAAATTTAAGCCTCAAGGACTCTGCTCCAAGCTTCCGCTTCGGCAGGCTATTCAAGGCTTTACCTTGAGGAAGGGACTCCCGTCAAGTTTCCTTTTAGCTCTAGAGCGTCTCAGGAGGAGCTCCCACCCAGGCTATGAAAGCACCCTGTTGATGGAGAGAACACTCGTTCCCTTCCCAGAGCCCTGCCTACTGCGACTAGACACCCGTCCTAAAACTGTTATTTAGGTAGTGTTAAGGCAACATGAATGGAGCATTCAAAATGGGAAAGCAAGGCCTGTGCCATCAGGTCCCTGTTTCCAGCGAACACGCAGCCTACCTCCTTGTGCTTTCTACCAGGTAAATACACACTCTAGCTAAACCCTGGTCCCTTCCCTGAATAACGTTTTCTTGGCACGGAGTTCTCCGTGTAGCCAACTGCCTCTCCCAAGGAAGGCTCTAGGTACGCTATCGGGGCTTAGCTTCTTCTAAAACCCTGCAGTGTAAGACGTAGAACTGTGCTTTGCTTCCAGCAGGAAAGCAAGCCGACTTTCTCCTGTAAGTATGGGGTGTTAAGGTATGACACTCTAGAAGGAATGCGAAGCAGTTTTGGTTTCTCAGTGCCGCTCAGCCTAGGGCAATGAGGCAAGATATGCATGACATGTGGGATGTAAGAGAACAGATTTCCTGGAGCCTTTGGAGTGCTGATTAAACCTAGGTCTCCCAAGGAAGAGTGCAGTGTGTTGCCCTACACTCAGCATACGCAGAGTGACTGGGAAAGGTTTCCGGGCCTGGATGTTTCTTAGCAGCCTAGTGGAGCCTGCCGGTACTAGGTGCTCTTGCAGGGAATAGGGAGCCCACGCGAGGTCCTCGGTGTCCTGAAAGCTTACTAACCTTTAAAGAAAACAAACCTAAAGCTAATGCTTCAAGGGCTCTGCTCCAAGCTTCCGCTTTGGTAGGCTATTCAAGGCTTTATCTTGGGGAAAGGACTCACGTCACGTTTCCTTTTAGCTCTAGAGCGTCTCAGGAGGAGCTCCCACCCAGGCTATGAAAGCACCCTGTTGATCTAGAGAACACTCGTTCCCTTCCCAGAGCCCTGCCTACAGTGTCTAAAGGCCCGTCCTAAAACTGTAATTTAGGTAGCATCAAGGAAGCATGAGTGGTGCATTCAAAATGGGAAAGCAAGCCTTGTGCCATCAGGTGACCGTTTCCAGCGAAAACGCAGCCTACCTCCTTGTGATTTCTACCAAGTAAATATACACTCTAGCTACACACTGGCCCCTTCCTTAATAAAGTTGGTTTGGCACGGAGTTCTGCGTGTAGCCACGGCCTCCCCAAAGGAGCGCTCTAGGTACGCTATCGGGGCTTAGCCTCTTCTAAATCCCTGCAGTGTAGGAGGAAGAACTGTGCTTTGGTACCAGCAGGAACGCAAGCCGACTTTCTCCTGTAAGTATGGCATCTTAAGGTATGACTTTGTAGAAGGAATGCTAAGCAGTTTTGGTTTCTCAGTGCCGATCAGCTTAGGGCAATGAGGCAGATTGGCATGACCTGTAGGAAATGAGAGAACAGATTTCCTGGAGCTGGTGGAGTGCGGAGGAAATCCAGCTCCTCCAAGGAAGAGTGCAGTGTGTTGCCCTACACTTAGCATCCAGAGAGTGACTGGGAAACTTTTCCGGGCCTGGATGTTTCCTGGCAGGCCAGGGGAGCCTGGCCGGTCCCGGTGTTCTTGCAGGGAATAGGGTGCCCACGCGAGGTCCTCGGTACCTGAAAAGCTTACTAACGTTAAAAGAAAGCAGTCCTAAAATTAAGCCTCAAGTTCTCTGCTCCAAGCTTCCGCTTCGGCAGGCTATTCAAGGCTTTACCTTGAGGAAAGGACTCCCGTCAAGTTTCCTTTTAGCTCTAGAGCGTCTCAGGAGGAGCTCCCACCCAGGCTATGAAAGCACCCTGTTGATTTAGAGAAAACTCTTTCCCTTCCCAGTATACTGCCTACAGTGACAGGGACCCGTGCAAAACACTGTTATTTAGGTAGCTTCAAGGCAGCAAGAATGGAGCATTCAATATGGAAAAGCAAGCCTTGTGCCATAAATTCCCCGTTTCCAGTGAACACGCAGCCTACCTCCTTGTGATTTCGACCAAGTAAATATACACTCTAGCTCCACACTGGTCCCTTCCTTGAATAAAGTTGGTTTGGCAGGGAGTTCTGCGTCTAGCCAACGGCGTCCACCAAGGAGCGATCTAGGTTCGCTATCGGGGCTTAGCTTCTTCTAAAACCCTGCACTGGAAGAGCAAGAACTGGGCTTTGGTTACAGCAGGAATGCAAGCCGACTCTCTCCTGTAAATATGGGGTCTTAAGGTATGACACTCTAGAAGGAATGCGAAGCAGTTTTGGTTTCTCAGTGCCGCTCAGCCTAGGGCAATGAGGCAGATTTCCATGACATGTAGGATGTAAGAGAACAGATTTCCTGGAGCTGTTGGAGTGCGGAGGAAACCTAGGTCTCCCAAGGAAGAGTGCAGTGTGTTGCCCTACACTCAGCATACACAGAGTGACTGGGAAAGGTTTCCGGGCCTGGATGTTCCTTAGCAGCCCAGGGGAGCCTGCCGGAACTCTGTGTTCCAGTAGGGAATAGGGTGCCCACGCGAGGTTCTGGTGCCCTGAAAAGCTTACTAACTTTAAAAGAAAGCAGACCTAAATTTAAGCCTCAAGGACTCTGCTCCAAGCTTCCGCTTCGGCAGGCTATTCAAGGCTTTACCTTGAGGAAGGGACTCCCGTCAAGTTTCCTTTTAGCTCTAGAGCGTCTCAGGAGGAGCTCCCACCCAGGCTATGAAAGCACCCTGTTGATGGAGAGAACACTCGTTCCCTTCCCAGAGCCCTGCCTACTGCGACTAGACACCCGTCCTAAAACTGTTATTTAGGTAGTGTTAAGGCAACATGAATGGAGCATTCAAAATGGGAAAGCAAGGCCTGTGCCATCAGGTCCCTGTTTCCAGCGAACACGCAGCCTACCTCCTTGTGCTTTCTACCAGGTAAATACACACTCTAGCTAAACCCTGGTCCCTTCCTTGAATAACGTTTTCTTGGCACGGAGTTCTCCGTGTAGCCAACTGCCTCTCCCAAGGAAGGCTCTAGGTACGCTATCGGGGCTTAGCTTCTTCTAAAACCGTGCAGTGTAAGACGTAGAAGTGTGCTTTGCTTCCAGCAGGAAAGCAAGCCGACTTTCTCCTGTAAGTATGGGGTGTTAAGGTATGACACTCTAGAAGGAATGCGAAGCAGTTTTGGTTTCTCAGTGCCGCTCAGCCTAGGGCAATGAGGCAAGATATGCATGACATGTGGGATGTAAGAGAACAGATTTCCTGGAGCCTTTGGAGTGCTGATTAAACCTAGGTCTCCCAAGGAAGAGTGCAGTGTGTTGCCCTACACTCAGCATACGCAGAGTGACTGGGAAAGGTTTCCGGGCCTGGATGTTTCTTAGCAGCCTAGTGGAGGCTGCCGGTACTAGGTGTTCTTGCAGGGAATAGGGAGCCCACGCGAGGTCCTCGGTGTCCTGAAAGCTTACTAACCTTAAAAGAAAACAAACCTAAAGCTAATGCTTCAAGGACTCTGCTCCAAGCTTCCGCTTTGGTAGGCTATTCAAGGCTTTATCTTGGGGAAAGGACTCACGTCACGTTTCCTTTTAGCTCTAGAGCGTCTCAGGAGGAGCTCCCACCCAGGCTATGAAAGCACCCTGTTGATCTAGAGAACACTCGTTCCCTTCCCAGAGCCCTGCCTACAGTGTCTAAAGGCCCGTCCTAAAACTGTAATTTAGGTAGCTTCAAGGCAGCATGAGTGGTGCATTCAAAATGGGAAAGCAAGCCTTGTGCCATCAGGTGACCGTTTCCAGCGAAAACGCAGCCTACCTCCTTGTGATTTCTACCAAGTAAATATACACTCTAGCTACACACTGGCCCCTTCCTTAATAAAGTTGGTTTGGCACGGAGTTCTGCGTGTAGCCACGGCCTCCCCAAAGGAGCGCTCTAGGTACGCTATCGGGGCTTAGCCTCTTCTAAAACCCTGCAGTGTAGGAGGAAGAACTGTGCTTTGGTACCAGCAGGAACGCAAGCCGACTTTCTCCTGTAAGTATGGCATCTTAAGGTATGACTTTGTAGAAGGAATGCTAAGCAGTTTTGGTTTCTCAGTGCCGATCAGCTTAGGGCAATGAGGCAGATTGGCATGACATGTAGGAAATGAGAGAACAGATTTCCTGGAGCTGGTGGAGTGCGGAGGAAATCCAGCTCCTCCAAGGAAGAGTGCAGTGTGTTGCCCTACACTTAGCATCCAGAGAGTGACTGGGAAACTTTTCGGGGCCTGGATGTTTCCTGGCAGGCCAGGGGAGCCTGGCCGGTCCCGGTGTTCTTGCAGGGAATAGGGTGCCCACGCGAGGTCCTCGGTACCTGAAAAGCTTACTAACGTTAAAAGAAAGCAGACCTAAAATTAAGCCTCAAGTTCTCTGCTCCAAGCTTCCGCTTCGGCAGGCTATTCAAGGCTTTACCTTGAGGAAAGGACTCCCGTCAAGTTTCCTTTTAGCTCTAGAGCGTCTCAGGAGGAGCTCCCAGCCAGGCTATGAAAGCACCCTGTTGATTTAGAGAAAACTCTTTCCCTTCCCAGTACACTGCCTACAGTGACAGGGACCCGTGCAAAACACTGTTATTTAGGTAGCTTCAAGGCAGCAAGAATGGAGCATTCAATATGGAAAAGCAAGCCTTGAGCCATAAATTCCCCGTTTCCAGTGAACACGCAGCCTACCTCCTTGAGATTTTACCAAGTAAATATACACTCTAGCTCCACACTGGTCCCTTCCTTGAATAAAGTTGGTTTGGCAGGGAGTTCTGCGTCTAGCCAACGGCGTCCACCAAGGAGCGATCTAGGTTCGCTATCGGGGCTTAGCTTCTTCTAAAACCCTGCACTGGAAGAGCAAGAACTGGGCTTTGGTTACAGCAGGAATGCAAGCCGACTCTCTCCTGTAAATATGGGGTCTTAAGGTATGACACTCTAGAAGGAATGCGAAGCAGTTTTGGTTTCTCAGTGCCGCTCAGCCTAGGGCAATGAGGCAGATTTCCATGACATGTAGGATGTAAGAGAACAGATTTCCTGGAGCTGTTGGAGTGCGGAGGAAACCTAGGTCTCCCAAGGAAGAGTGCAGTGTGTTGCCCTACACTCAGCATACACAGAGTGACTGGGAAAGGTTTCCGGGCCTGGATGTTCCTTAGCAGCCCAGGGGAGCCTGCCGGAACTCTGTGTTCTAGTAGGGAATAGGGTGCCCACGCGAGGTCCTGGTGCCCTGAAAAGCTTACTAACTTTAAAAGAAAGCAGACCTAAATTTAAGCCTCAAGGACTCTGCTCCAAGCTTCCGCTTCGGCAGGCTATTCAAGGCTTTACCTTGAGGAAGGGACTCCCGTCAAGTTTCCTTTTAGCTCTAGAGCGTCTCAGGAGGAGCTCCCACCCAGGCTATGAAAGCACCCTGTTGATGGAGAGAACACTCGTTCCCTTCCCAGAGCCCTGCCTACTGCGACTAGACACCCGTCCTAAAACTGTTATTTAGGTAGTGTTAAGGCAACATGAATGGAGCATTCAAAATGGGAAAGCAAGGCCTGTGCCATCAGGTCCCTGTTTCCAGCGAACACGCAGCCTACCTCCTTGTGCTTTCTACCAGGTAAATACACACTCTAGCTAAACCCTGGTCCCTTCCCTGAATAACGTTTTCTTGGCACGGAGTTCTCCGTGTAGCCAACTGCCTCTCCCAAGGAAGGCTCTAGGTACGCTATCGGGGCTTAGCTTCTTCTAAAACCCTGCAGTGTAAGACGTAGAACTGTGCTTTGCTTCCAGCAGGAAAGCAAGCCGACTTTCTCCTGTAAGTATGGGGTGTTAAGGTATGACACTCTAGAAGGAATGCGAAGCAGTTTTGGTTTCTCAGTGCCGCTCAGCCTAGGGCAATGAGGCAAGATATGCATGACATGTGGGATGTAAGAGAACAGATTTCCTGGAGCCTTTGGAGTGCTGATTAAACCTAGGTCTCCCAAGGAAGAGTGCAGTGTGTTGCCCTACACTTAGCATCCAGAGAGTGACTGGGAAACTTTTCCGGGCCTGGATGTTTCCTGGCAGGCCAGGGGAGCCTGGCCGGTCCCGGTGTTCTTGCAGGGAATAGGGTGCCCACGCGAGGTCCTCGGTACCTGAAAAGCTTACTAACGTTAAAAGAAAGCAGTCCTAAAATTAAGCCTCAAGTTCTCTGCTCCAAGCTTCCGCTTCGGCAGGCTATTCAAGGCTTTACCTTGAGGAAAGGACTCCCGTCAAGTTTCCTTTTAGCTCTAGAGCGTCTCAGGAGGAGCTCCCACCCAGGCTATGAAAGCACCCTGTTGATTTAGAGAAAACTCTTTCCCTTCCCAGTATACTGCCTACAGTGACAGGGACCCGTGCAAAACACTGTTATTTAGGTAGCTTCAAGGCAGCAAGAATGGAGCATTCAATATGGAAAAGCAAGCCTTGTGCCATAAATTCCCCGTTTCCAGTGAACACGCAGCCTACCTCCTTGTGATTTCGACAAAGTAAATATACACTCTAGCTACACACTGGCCCCTTCCTTAATAAAGTTGGTTTGGCACGGAGTTCTGCGTGTAGCCACGGCCTCCCCAAAGGAGCGATCTAGGTTCGCTATCGGGGCTTAGCTTCTTCTAAAACCCTGCACTGGAAGAGCAAGAACTGGGCTTTGGTTACAGCAGGAATGCAAGCCGACTCTCTCCTGTAAATATGGGGTCTTAAGGTATGACACTCTAGAAGGAATGCGAAGCAGTTTTGGTTTCTCAGTGCCGCTCAGCCTAGGGCAATGAGGCAGATTTCCATGACATGTAGGATGTAAGAGAACAGATTTCCTGGAGCTGTTGGAGTGCGGAGGAAACCTAGGTCTCCCAAGGAAGAGTGCAGTGTGTTGCCCTACACTCAGCATACACAGAGTGACTGGGAAAGGTTTCCGGGCCTGGATGTTCCTTAGCAGCCCAGGGGAGCCTGCCGGAACTCTGTGTTCCAGTAGGGAATAGGGTGCCCACGCGAGGTCCTGGTGCCCTGAAAAGCTTACTAACTTTAAAAGAAAGCAGACCTAAATTTAAGCCTCAAGGACTCTGCTCCAAGCTTCCGCTTCGGCAGGCTATTCAAGGCTTTACCTTGAGGAAGGGACTCCCGTCAAGTTTCCTTTTAGCTCTAGAGCGTCTCAGGAGGAGCTCCCACCCAGGCTATGAAAGCACCCTGTTGATGGAGAGAACACTCGTTCCCTTCCCAGAGCCCTGCCTACTGCGACTAGACACCCGTCCTAAAACTGTTATTTAGGTAGTGTTAAGGCAACATGAATGGAGCATTCAAAATGGGAAAGCAAGGCCTGTGCCATCAGGTCCCTGTTTCCAGCGAACACGCAGCCTACCTCCTTGTGCTTTCTACCAGGTAAATACACACTCTAGCTAAACCCTGGTCCCTTCCTTGAATAACGTTTTCTTGGCACGGAGTTCTCCGTGTAGCCAACTGCCTCTCCCAAGGAAGGCTCTAGGTACGCTATCGGGGCTTAGCTTCTTCTAAAACCGTGCAGTGTAAGACGTAGAAGTGTGCTTTGCTTCCAGCAGGAAAGCAAGCCGACTTTCTCCTGTAAGTATGGGGTGTTAAGGTATGACACTCTAGAAGGAATGCGAAGCAGTTTTGGTTTCTCAGTGCCGCTCAGCCTAGGGCAATGAGGCAAGATATGCATGACATGTGGGATGTAAGAGAACAGATTTCCTGGAGCCTTTGGAGTGCTGATTAAACCTAGGTCTCCCAAGGAAGAGTGCAGTGTGTTGCCCTACACTCAGCATACGCAGAGTGACTGGGAAAGGTTTCCGGGCCTGGATGTTTCTTAGCAGCCTAGTGGAGGCTGCCGGTACTAGGTGTTCTTGCAGGGAATAGGGAGCCCACGCGAGGTCCTCGGTGTCCTGAAAGCTTACTAACCTTAAAAGAAAACAAACCTAAAGCTAATGCTTCAAGGACTCTGCTCCAAGCTTCCGCTTTGGTAGGCTATTCAAGGCTTTATCTTGGGGAAAGGACTCACGTCACGTTTCCTTTTAGCTCTAGAGCGTCTCAGGAGGAGCTCCCACCCAGGCTATGAAAGCACCCTGTTGATCTAGAGAACACTCGTTCCCTTCCCAGAGCCCTGCCTACAGTGTCTAAAGGCCCGTCCTAAAACTGTAATTTAGGTAGCTTCAAGGCAGCATGAGTGGTGCATTCAAAATGGGAAAGCAAGCCTTGTGCCATCAGGTGACCGTTTCCAGCGAAAACGCAGCCTACCTCCTTGTGATTTCTACCAAGTAAATATACACTCTAGCTACACACTGGCCCCTTCCTTAATAAAGTTGGTTTGGCACGGAGTTCTGCGTGTAGCCACGGCCTCCCCAAAGGAGCGCTCTAGGTACGCTATCGGGGCTTAGCCTCTTCTAAAACCCTGCAGTGTAGGAGGAAGAACTGTGCTTTGGTACCAGCAGGAACGCAAGCCGACTTTCTCCTGTAAGTATGGCATCTTAAGGTATGACTTTGTAGAAGGAATGCTAAGCAGTTTTGGTTTCTCAGTGCCGATCAGCTTAGGGCAATGAGGCAGATTGGCATGACATGTAGGAAATGAGAGAACAGATTTCCTGGAGCTGGTGGAGTGCGGAGGAAATCCAGCTCCTCCAAGGAAGAGTGCAGTGTGTTGCCCTACACTTAGCATCCAGAGAGTGACTGGGAAACTTTTCGGGGCCTGGATGTTTCCTGGCAGGCCAGGGGAGCCTGGCCGGTCCCGGTGTTCTTGCAGGGAATAGGGTGCCCACGCGAGGTCCTCGGTACCTGAAAAGCTTACTAACGTTAAAAGAAAGCAGACCTAAAATTAAGCCTCAAGTTCTCTGCTCCAAGCTTCCGCTTCGGCAGGCTATTCAAGGCTTTACCTTGAGGAAAGGACTCCCGTCAAGTTTCCTTTTAGCTCTAGAGCGTCTCAGGAGGAGCTCCCAGCCAGGCTATGAAAGCACCCTGTTGATTTAGAGAAAACTCTTTCCCTTCCCAGTACACTGCCTACAGTGACAGGGACCCGTGCAAAACACTGTTATTTAGGTAGCTTCAAGGCAGCAAGAATGGAGCATTCAATATGGAAAAGCAAGCCTTGAGCCATAAATTCCCCGTTTCCAGTGAACACGCAGCCTACCTCCTTGAGATTTTACCAAGTAAATATACACTCTAGCTCCACACTGGTCCCTTCCTTGAATAAAGTTGGTTTGGCAGGGAGTTCTGCGTCTAGCCAACGGCGTCCACCAAGGAGCGATCTAGGTTCGCTATCGGGGCTTAGCTTCTTCTAAAACCCTGCACTGGAAGAGCAAGAACTGGGCTTTGGTTACAGCAGGAATGCAAGCCGACTCTCTCCTGTAAATATGGGGTCTTAAGGTATGACACTCTAGAAGGAATGCGAAGCAGTTTTGGTTTCTCAGTGCCGCTCAGCCTAGGGCAATGAGGCAGATTTCCATGACATGTAGGATGTAAGAGAACAGATTTCCTGGAGCTGTTGGAGTGCGGAGGAAACCTAGGTCTCCCAAGGAAGAGTGCAGTGTGTTGCCCTACACTCAGCATACACAGAGTGACTGGGAAAGGTTTCCGGGCCTGGATGTTCCTTAGCAGCCCAGGGGAGCCTGCCGGAACTCTGTGTTCTAGTAGGGAATAGGGTGCCCACGCGAGGTCCTGGTGCCCTGAAAAGCTTACTAACTTTAAAAGAAAGCAGACCTAAATTTAAGCCTCAAGGACTCTGCTCCAAGCTTCCGCTTCGGCAGGCTATTCAAGGCTTTACCTTGAGGAAGGGACTCCCGTCAAGTTTCCTTTTAGCTCTAGAGCGTCTCAGGAGGAGCTCCCACCCAGGCTATGAAAGCACCCTGTTGATGGAGAGAACACTCGTTCCCTTCCCAGAGCCCTGCCTACTGCGACTAGACACCCGTCCTAAAACTGTTATTTAGGTAGTGTTAAGGCAACATGAATGGAGCATTCAAAATGGGAAAGCAAGGCCTGTGCCATCAGGTCCCTGTTTCCAGCGAACACGCAGCCTACCTCCTTGTGCTTTCTACCAGGTAAATACACACTCTAGCTAAACCCTGGTCCCTTCCCTGAATAACGTTTTCTTGGCACGGAGTTCTCCGTGTAGCCAACTGCCTCTCCCAAGGAAGGCTCTAGGTACGCTATCGGGGCTTAGCTTCTTCTAAAACCCTGCAGTGTAAGACGTAGAACTGTGCTTTGCTTCCAGCAGGAAAGCAAGCCGACTTTCTCCTGTAAGTATGGGGTGTTAAGGTATGACACTCTAGAAGGAATGCGAAGCAGTTTTGGTTTCTCAGTGCCGCTCAGCATAGGGCAATGAGGCAAGATATGCATGACATGTGGGATGTAAGAGAACAGATTTCCTGGAGCCTTTGGAGTGCTGATTAAACCTAGGTCTCCCAAGGAAGAGTGCAGTGTGTTGCCCTACACTCAGCATACGCAGAGTGACTGGGAAAGGTTTCCGGGCCTGGATGTTTCTTAGCAGCCTAGTGGAGCCTGCCGGTACTAGGTGCTCTTGCAGGGACTAGGGAGCCCACGCGAGGTCCTCGGTGTCCTGAAAGCTTACTAACCTTTAAAGAAAACAAACCTAAAGCTAATGCTTCAAGGGCTCTGCTCCAAGCTTCCGCTTTGGTAGGCTATTCAAGGCTTTATCTTGGGGAAAGGACTCACGTCACGTTTCCTTTTAGCTCTAGAGCGTCTCAGGAGGAGCTCCCACCCAGGCTATGAAAGCACCCTGTTGATCTAGAGAACACTCGTTCCCTTCCCAGAGCCCTGCCTACAGTGTCTAAAGGCCCGTCCTAAAACTGTAATTTAGGTAGCATCAAGGAAGCATGAGTGGTGCATTCAAAATGGGAAAGCAAGCCTTGTGCCATCAGGTGACCGTTTCCAGCGAAAACGCAGCCTACCTCCTTGTGATTTCTACCAAGTAAATATACACTCTAGCTACACACTGGCCCCTTCCTTAATAAAGTTGGTTTGGCACGGAGTTCTGCGTGTAGCCACGGCCTCCCCAAAGGAGCGCTCTAGGTACGCTATCGGGGCTTAGCCTCTTCTAAATCCCTGCAGTGTAGGAGGAAGAACTGTGCTTTGGTACCAGCAGGAACGCAAGCCGACTTTCTCCTGTAAGTATGGCATCTTAAGGTATGACTTTGTAGAAGGAATGCTAAGCAGTTTTGGTTTCTCAGTGCCGATCAGCTTAGGGCAATGAGGCAGATTGGCATGACCTGTAGGAAATGAGAGAACAGATTTCCTGGAGCTGGTGGAGTGCGGAGGAAATCCAGCTCCTCCAAGGAAGAGTGCAGTGTGTTGCCCTACACTTAGCATCCAGAGAGTGACTGGGAAACTTTTCGGGGCCTGGATGTTTCCTGGCAGGCCAGGGGAGCCTGGCCGGTCCCGGTGTTCTTGCAGGGAATAGGGTGCCCACGCGAGGTCCTCGGTACCTGAAAAGCTTACTAACGTTAAAAGAAAGCAGTCCTAAAATTAAGCCTCAAGTTCTCTGCTCCAAGCTTCCGCTTCGGCAGGCTATTCAAGGCTTTACCTTGAGGAAAGGACTCCCGTCAAGTTTCCTTTTAGCTCTAGAGCGTCTCAGGAGGAGCTCCCACCCAGGCTATGAAAGCACCCTGTTGATTTAGAGAAAACTCTTTCCCTTCCCAGTATACTGCCTACAGTGACAGGGACCCGTGCAAAACACTGTTATTTAGGTAGCTTCAAGGCAGCAAGAATGGAGCATTCAATATGGAAAAGCAAGCCTTGTGCCATAAATTCCCCGTTTCCAGTGAACACGCAGCCTACCTCCTTGTGATTTCGACCAAGTAAATATACACTCTAGCTCCACACTGGTCCCTTCCTTGAATAAAGTTGGTTTGGCAGGGAGTTCTGCGTCTAGCCAACGGCGTCCACCAAGGAGCGATCTAGGTTCGCTATCGGGGCTTAGCTTCTTCTAAAACCCTGCACTGGAAGAGCAAGAACTGGGCTTTGGTTACAGCAGGAATGCAAGCCGACTCTCTCCTGTAAATATGGGGTCTTAAGGTATGACACTCTAGAAGGAATGCGAAGCAGTTTTGGTTTCTCAGTGCCGCTCAGCCTAGGGCAATGAGGCAGATTTCCATGACATGTAGGATGTAAGAGAACAGATTTCCTGGAGCTGTTGGAGTGCGGAGGAAACCTAGGTCTCCCAAGGAAGAGTGCAGTGTGTTGCCCTACACTCAGCATACACAGAGTGACTGGGAAAGGTTTCCGGGCCTGGATGTTCCTTAGCAGCCCAGGGGAGCCTGCCGGAACTCTGTGTTCCAGTAGGGAATAGGGTGCCCACGCGAGGTCCTGGTGCCCTGAAAAGCTTACTAACTTTAAAAGAAAGCAGACCTAAATTTAAGCCTCAAGGACTCTGCTCCAAGCTTCCGCTTCGGCAGGCTATTCAAGGCTTTACCTTGAGGAAGGGACTCCCGTCAAGTTTCCTTTTAGCTCTAGAGCGTCTCAGGAGGAGCTCCCACCCAGGCTATGAAAGCACCCTGTTGATGGAGAGAACACTCGTTCCCTTCCCAGAGCCCTGCCTACTGCGACTAGACACGCGTCCTAAAACTGTTATTTAGGTAGTGTTAAGGCAACATGAATGGAGCATTCAAAATGGGAAAGCAAGGCCTGTGCCATCAGGTCCCTGTTTCCAGCGAACACGCAGCCTACCTCCTTGTGCTTTCTACCAGGTAAATACACACTCTAGCTAAACCCTGGTCCCTTCCTTGAATAACGTTTTCTTGGCACGGAGTTCTCCGTGTAGCCAACTGCCTCTCCCAAGGAAGGCTCTAGGTACGCTATCGGGGCTTAGCTTCTTCTAAAACCGTGCAGTGTAAGACGTAGAAGTGTGCTTTGCTTCCAGCAGGAAAGCAAGCCGACTTTCTCCTGTAAGTATGGGGTGTTAAGGTATGACACTCTAGAAGGAATGCGAAGCAGTTTTGGTTTCTCAGTGCCGCTCAGCCTAGGGCAATGAGGCAAGATATGCATGACATGTGGGATGTAAGAGAACAGATTTCCTGGAGCCTTTGGAGTGCTGATTAAACCTAGGTCTCCCAAGGAAGAGTGCAGTGTGTTGCCCTACACTCAGCATACGCAGAGTGACTGGGAAAGGTTTCCGGGCCTGGATGTTTCTTAGCAGCCTAGTGGAGGCTGCCGGTACTAGGTGTTCTTGCAGGGAATAGGGAGCCCACGCGAGGTCCTCGGTGTCCTGAAAGCTTACTAACCTTAAAAGAAAACAAACCTAAAGCTAATGCTTCAAGGACTCTGCTCCAAGCTTCCGCTTTGGTAGGCTATTCAAGGCTTTATCTTGGGGAAAGGACTCACGTCACGTTTCCTTTTAGCTCTAGAGCGTCTCAGGAGGAGCTCCCACCCAGGCTATGAAAGCACCCTGTTGATCTAGAGAACACTCGTTCCCTTCCCAGAGCCCTGCCTACAGTGTCTAAAGGCCCGTCCTAAAACTGTAATTTAGGTAGCTTCAAGGCAGCATGAGTGGTGCATTCAAAATGGGAAAGCAAGCCTTGTGCCATCAGGTGACCGTTTCCAGCGAAAACGCAGCCTACCTCCTTGTGATTTCTACCAAGTAAATATACACTCTAGCTACACACTGACCCCTTCCTTAATAAAGTTGGTTTGGCACGGAGTTCTGCGTGTAGCCACGGCCTCCCCAAAGGAGCGCTCTAGGTACGCTATCGGGGCTTAGCCTCTTCTAAAACCCTGCAGTGTAGGAGGAAGAACTGTGCTTTGGTACCAGCAGGAACGCAAGCCGACTTTCTCCTGTAAGTATGGCATCTTAAGGTATGACTTTGTAGAAGGAATGCTAAGCAGTTTTGGTTTCTCAGTGCCGATCAGCTTAGGGCAATGAGGCAGATTGGCATGACCTGTAGGAAATGAGAGAACAGATTTCCTGGAGCTGGTGGAGTGCGGAGGAAATCCAGCTCCTCCAAGGAAGAGTGCAGTGTGTTGCCCTACACTTAGCATCCAGAGAGTGACTGGGAAACTTTTCCGGGCCTGGATGTTTCCTGGCAGGCCAGGGGAGCCTGGCCGATCCCGGTGTTCTTGCAGGGAATAGGGTGCCCACGCGAGGTCCTCGGTACCTGAAAAGCTTACTAACGTTAAAAGAAAGCAGTCCTAAAATTAAGCCTCAAGTTCTCTGCTCCAAGCTTCCGCTTCGGCAGGCTATTCAAGGCTTTACCTTGAGGAAAGGACTCCCGTCAAGTTTCCTTTTAGCTCTAGAGCGTCTCAGGAGGAGCTCCCACCCAGGCTATGAAAGCACCCTGTTGATTTAGAGAAAACTCTTTCCCTTCCCAGTATACTGCCTACAGTGACAGGGACCCGTGCAAAACACTGTTATTTAGGTAGCTTCAAGGCAGCAAGAATGGAGCATTCAATATGGAAAAGCAAGCCTTGTGCCATAAATTCCCCGTTTCCAGTGAACACGCAGCCTACCTCCTTGTGATTTCGACCAAGTAAATATACACTCTAGCTCCACACTGGTCCCTTCCTTGAATAAAGTTGGTTTGGCAGGGAGTTCTGCGTCTAGCCAACGGCGTCCACCAAGGAGCGATCTAGGTTCGCTATCGGGGCTTAGCTTCTTCTAAAACCCTGCACTGGAAGAGCAAGAACTGGGCTTTGGTTACAGCAGGAATGCAAGCCGACTCTCTCCTGTAAATATGGGGTCTTAAGGTATGACACTCTAGAAGGAATGCGAAGCAGTTTTGGTTTCTCAGTGCCGCTCAGCCTAGGGCAATGAGGCAGATTTCCATGACATGTAGGATGTAAGAGAACAGATTTCCTGGAGCTGTTGGAGTGCGGAGGAAACCTAGGTCTCCCAAGGAAGAGTGCAGTGTGTTGCCCTACACTCAGCATACACAGAGTGACTGGGAAAGGTTTCCGGGCCTGGATGTTCCTTAGCAGCCCAGGGGAGCCTGCCGGAACTCTGTGTTCTAGTAGGGAATAGGGTGCCCACGCGAGGTCCTGGTGCCCTGAAAAGCTTACTAACTTTAAAAGAAAGCAGACCTAAATTTAAGCCTCAAGGACTCTGCTCCAAGCTTCCGCTTCGGCAGGCTATTCAAGGCTTTACCTTGAGGAAGGGACTCCCGTCAAGTTTCCTTTTAGCTCTAGAGCGTCTCAGGAGGAGCTCCCACCCAGGCTATGAAAGCACCCTGTTGATGGAGAGAACACTCGTTCCCTTCCCAGAGCCCTGCCTACTGCGACTAGACACCCGTCCTAAAACTGTTATTTAGGTAGTGTTAAGGCAACATGAATGGAGCATTCAAAATGGGAAAGCAAGGCCTGTGCCATCAGGTCCCTGTTTCCAGCGAACACGCAGCCTACCTCCTTGTGCTTTCTACCAGGTAAATACACACTCTAGCTAAACCCTGGTCCCTTCCTTGAATAACGTTTTCTTGGCACGGAGTTCTCCGTGTAGCCAACTGCCTCTCCCAAGGAAGGCTCTAGGTACGCTATCGGGGCTTAGCTTCTTCTAAAACCCTGCAGTGTAAGACGTAGAAGTGTGCTTTGCTTCCAGCAGGAAAGCAAGCCGACTTTCTCCTGTAAGTATGGGGTGTTAAGGTATGACACTCTAGAAGGAATGCGAAGCAGTTTTGGTTTCTCAGTGCCGCTCAGCCTAGGGCAATGAGGCAAGATATGCATGACATGTGGGATGTAAGAGAACAGATTTCCTGGAGCCTTTGGAGTGCTGATTAAACCTAGGTCTCCCAAGGAAGAGTGCAGTGTGTTGCCCTACACTCAGCATACGCAGAGTGACTGGGAAAGGTTTCCGGGCCTGGATGTTTCTTAGCAGCCTAGTGGAGGCTGCCGGTACTAGGTGTTCTTGCAGGGAATAGGGAGCCCACGCGAGGTCCTCGGTGTCCTGAAAGGTTACTAACCGTAAAAGAAAACAAACCTAAAGCTAATGCTTCAAGGACTCTGCTCCAAGCTTCCGCTTTGGTAGGCTATTCAAGGCTTTATCTTGGGGAAAGGACTCACGTCACGTTTCCTTTTAGCTCTAGAGCGTCTCAGGAGGAGCTCCCACCCAGGCTATGAAAGCACCCTGTTGATCTAGAGAACACTCGTTCCCTTTCCAGAGCCCTGCCTACAGTGTCTAAAGGCCCGTCCTAAAACTGTAATTTAGGTAGCTTCAAGGCAGCATGAGTGGTGCATTCAAAATGGGAAAGCAAGCCTTGTGCCATCAGGTGACCGTTTCCAGCGAAAACGCAGCCTACCTCCTTGTGATTTCTACCAAGTAAATATACACTCTAGCTACACACTGACCCCTTCCTTAATAAAGTTGGTTTGGCACGGAGTTCTGCGTGAAGCCACGGCCTCCCCAAAGGAGCGCTCTAGGTACGCTATCGGGGCTTAGCCTCTTCTAAAACCCTGCAGTGTAGGAGGAAGAACTGTGCTTTGGTACCAGCAGGAACGCAAGCCGACTTTCTCCTGTAAGTATGGCATCTTAAGGTATGACTTTGTAGAAGGAATGCTAAGCAGTTTTGGTTTCTCAGTGCCGATCAGCTTAGGGCAATGAGGCAGATTGGCATGACATGTAGGAAATGAGAGAACAGATTTCCTGGAGCTGGTGGAGTGCGGAGGAAATCCAGCTCCTCCAAGGAAGAGTGCAGTGTGTTGCCCTACAATTAGCATCCAGAGAGTGACTGGGAAACTTTTCGGGGCCTGGATGTTTCCTGGCAGGCCAGGGGAGCCTGGCCGGTCCCGGTGTTCTTGCAGGGAATAGGGTGCCCACGCGAGGTCCTCGGTACCTGAAAAGCTTACTAACGTTAAAAGAAAGCAGACCTAAAATTAAGCCTCAAGTTCTCTGCTCCAAGCTTCCGCTTCGGCAGGCTATTCAAGGCTTTACCTTGAGGAAAGGACTCCCATCAAGTTTCCTTTTAGCTCTAGAGCGTCTCAGGAGGAGCTCCCAGCCAGGCTATGAAAGCACCCTGTTGATTTAGAGAAAACTCTTTCCCTTCCCAGTACACTGCCTACAGTGACAGGGACCCGTGCAGAACACTGTTATTTAGGTAGCTTCAAGGCAGCAAGAATGGAGCATTCAATATGGAAAAGCAAGCCTTGAGCCATAAATTCCCCGTTTCCAGTGAACACGCAGCCTACCTCCTTGAGATTTTACCAAGTAAATATACACTCTAGCTCCACACTGGTCCCTTCCTTGAATAAAGTTGGTTTGGCAGGGAGTTCTGCGTCTAGCCAACGGCGTCCACCAAGGAGCGATCTAGGTTCGCTATCGGGGCTTAGCTTCTTCTAAAACCCTGCACTGGAAGAGCAAGAACTGGGCTTTGGTTACAGCAGGAATGCAAGCCGACTCTCTCCTGTAAATATGGGGTCTTAAGGTATGACACTCTAGAAGGAATGCGAAGCAGTTTTGGTTTCTCAGTGCCGCTCAGCCTAGGGCAATGAGGCAGATTTCCATGACATGTAGGATGTAAGAGAACAGATTTCCTGGAGCTGTTGGAGTGCGGAGGAAACCTAGGTCTCCCAAGGAAGAGTGCAGTGTGTTGCCCTACACTCAGCATACACAGAGTGACTGGGAAAGGTTTCCGGGCCTGGATGTTCCTTAGCAGCCCAGGGGAGCCTGCCGGAACTCTGTGTTCCAGTAGGGAATAGGGTGCCCACGCGAGGTCCTGGTGCCCTGAAAAGCTTACTAACTTTAAAAGAAAGCAGACCTAAATTTAAGCCTCAAGGACTCTGCTCCAAGCTTCCGCTTCGGCAGGCTATTCAAGGCTTTACCTTGAGGAAGGGACTCCCGTCAAGTTTCCTTTTAGCTCTAGAGCGTCTCAGGAGGAGCTCCCACCCAGGCTATGAAAGCACCCTGTTGATGGAGAGAACACTCGTTCCCTTCCCAGAGCCCTGCCTACTGCGACTAGACACCCGTCCTAAAACTGTTATTTAGGTAGTGTTAAGGCAACATGAATGGAGCATTCAAAATGGGAAAGCAAGGCCTGTGCCATCAGGTCCCTGTTTCCAGCGAACACGCAGCCTACCTCCTTGTGCTTTCTACCAGGTAAATACACACTCTAGCTAAACCCTGGTCCCTTCCTTGAATAACGTTTTCTTGGCACGGAGTTCTCCGTGTAGCCAACTGCCTCTCCCAAGGAAGGCTCTAGGTACGCTATCGGGGCTTAGCTTCTTCTAAAACCCTGCAGTGTAAGACGTAGAAGTGTGCTTTGCTTCCAGCAGGAAAGCAAGCCGACTTTCTCCTGTAAGTATGGGGTGTTAAGGTATGACACTCTAGAAGGAATGCGAAGCAGTTTTGGTTTCTCAGTGCCGCTCAGCCTAGGGCAATGAGGCAAGATATGCATGACATGTGGGATGTAAGAGAACAGATTTCCTGGAGCCTTTGGAGTGCTGATTAAACCTAGGTCTCCCAAGGAAGAGTGCAGTGTGTTGCCCTACACTCAGCATACGCAGAGTGACTGGGAAAGGTTTCCGGGCCTGGATGTTTCTTAGCAGCCTAGTGGAGGCTGCCGGTACTAGGTGTTCTTGCAGGAAATAGGGAGCCCACGCGAGGTCCTCGGTGTCCTGAAAGCTTACTAACCTTAAAAGAAAACAAACCTAAAGCTAATGCTTCAAGGACTCTGCTCCAAGCTTCCGCTTTGGTAGGCTATTCAAGGCTTTATCTTGGGGAAAGGACTCACGTCACGTTTCCTTTTAGCTCTAGAGCGTCTCAGGAGGAGCTCCCACCCAGGCTATGAAAGCACCCTGTTGATCTAGAGAACACTCGTTCCCTTCCCAGAGCCCTGCCTACAGTGTCTAAAGGCCCGTCCTAAAACTGTAATTTAGGTAGCTTCAAGGCAGCATGAGTGGTGCATTCAAAATGGGAAAGCAAGCCTTGTGCCATCAGGTGACCGTTTCCAGCGAAAACGCAGCCTACCTCCTTGTGATTTCTACCAAGTAAATATACACTCTAGCTACACACTGACCCCTTCCTTAATAAAGTTGGTTTGGCACGGAGTTCTGCGTGTAGCCACGGCCTCCCCAAAGGAGCGCTCTAGGTATGCTATCGGGGCTTAGCCTCTTCTAAAACCCTGCAGTGTAGGAGGAAGAACTGTGCTTTGGTACCAGCAGGAACGCAAGCCGACTTTCTCCTGTAAGTATGGCATCTTAAGGTATGACTTTGTAGAAGGAATGCTAAGCAGTTTTGGTTTCTCAGTGCCGATCAGCTTAGGGCAATGAGGCAGATTGGCATGACCTGTAGGAAATGAGAGAACAGATTTCCTGGAGCTGGTGGAGTGCGGAGGAAATCCAGCTCCTCCAAGGAAGAGTGCAGTGTGTTGCCCTACACTTAGCATCCAGAGGGTGACTGGGAAACTTTTCGGGGCCTGGATGTTTCCTGGCAGGCCAGGGGAGCCTGGCCGGTCACGGTGTTCTTGCAGGGAATAGGGTGCCCACACGAGGTCCTCGGTACCTGAAAAGCTTACTAACGTTAAAAGAAAGCAGACCTAAAATTAAGCCTCAAGTTCTCTGCTCCAAGCTTCCGCTTCGGCAGGCTATTCAAGGCTTTACCTTGAGGAAAGGACTCCCATCAAGTTTCCTTTTAGCTCTAGAGCGTCTCAGGAGGAGCTCCCAGCCAGGCTATGAAAGCACCCTGTTGATTTAGAGAAAACTCTTTCCCTTCCCAGTACACTGCCTACAGTGACAGGGACCCGTGCAGAACACTGTTATTTAGGTAGCTTCAAGGCAGCATGAATGGAGCATTCAATATGGAAAAGCAAGCCTTGAGCCATAAATTCCCCGTTTCCAGTGAACACGCAGCCTACCTCCTTGAGATTTTACCAAGTAAATATACACTCTAGCTCCACACTGGTCCCTTCCTTGAATAAAGTTGGTTTGGCAGGGAGTTCTGCGTCTAGCCAACGGCGTCCACCAAGGAGCGATCTAGGTTCGCTATCGGGGCTTAGCTTCTTCTAAAACCCTGCACTGGAAGAGCAAGAACTGGGCTTTGGTTACAGCAGGAATGCAAGCCGACTCTCTCCTGTAAATATGGGGTCTTAAGGTATGACACTCTAGAAGGAATGCGAAGCAGTTTTGGTTTCTCAGTGCCGCTCAGCCTAGGGCAATGAGGCAGATTTCCATGACATGTAGGATGTAAGAGAACAGATTTCCTGGAGCTGTTGGAGTGCGGAGGAAACCTAGGTCTCCCAAGGAAGAGTGCAGTGTGTTGCCCTACACTCAGCATACACAGAGTGACTGGGAAAGGTTTCCGGGCCTGGATGTTCCTTAGCAGCCCAGGGGAGCCTGCCGGAACTCTGTGTTCTAGTAGGGAATAGGGTGCCCACGCGAGGTCCTGGTGCCCTGAAAAGCTTACTAACTTTAAAAGAAAGCAGACCTAAATTTAAGCCTCAAGGACTCTGCTCCAAGCTTCCGCTTCGGCAGGCTATTCAAGGCTTTACCTTGAGGAAGGGACTCCCGTCAAGTTTCCTTTTAGCTCTAGAGCGTCTCAGGAGGAGCTCCCACCCAGGCTATGAAAGCACCCTGTTGATGGAGAGAACACTCGTTCCCTTCCCAGAGCCCTGCCTACTGCGACTAGACACCCGTCCTAAAACTGTTATTTAGGTAGTGTTAAGGCAACATGAATGGAGCATTCAAAATGGGAAAGCAAGGCCTGTGCCATCAGGTCCCTGTTTCCAGCGAACACGCAGCCTACCTCCTTGTGCTTTCTACCAGGTAAATACACACTCTAGCTAAACCCTGGTCCCTTCCCTGAATAACGTTTTCTTGGCACGGAGTTCTCCGTGTAGCCAACTGCCTCTCCCAAGGAAGGCTCTAGGTACGCTATCGGGGCTTAGCTTCTTCTAAAACCCTGCAGTGTAAGACGTAGAAGTGTGCTTTGCTTCCAGCAGGAAAGCAAGCCGACTTTCTCCTGTAAGTATGGGGTGTTAAGGTATGACACTCTAGAAGGAATGCGAAGCAGTTTTGGTTTCTCAGTGCCGCTCAGCCTAGGGCAATGAGGCAAGATATGCGTGACATGTGGGATGTAAGAGAACAGATTTCCTGGAGCCTTTGGAGTGCTGATTAAACCTAGGTCTCCCAAGGAAGAGTGCAGTGTGTTGCCCTACACTCAGCATACGCAGAGTGACTGGGAAAGGTTTCCGGGCCTGGATGTTTCTTAGCAGCCTAGTGGAGCCTGCCGGTACTAGGTGTTCTTGCAGGGAATAGGGAGCCCACGCGAGGTCCTCGGGGTCCTGAAAGCTTACTAACCTTTAAAGAAAACAAACCTAAAGCTAATGCTTCAAGGGCTCTGCTCCAAGCTTCCGCTTTGGTAGGCTATTCAAGGCTTTATCTTGGGGAAAGGACTCACGTCACGTTTCCTTTTAGCTCTAGAGCGTCTCAGGAGGAGCTCCCACCCAGGCTATGAAAGCACCCTGTTGATCTAGAGAACACTCGTTCCCTTCCCAGAGCCCTGCCTACAGTGTCTAAAGGCCCGTCCTAAAACTGTAATTTAGGTAGCTTCAAGGCAGCATGAGTGGTGCATTCAAAATGGGAAAGCAAGCCTTGTGCCATCAGGTGACCGTTTCCAGCGAAAACGCAGCCTACCTCCTTGTGATTTCTACCAAGTAAATATACACTCTAGCTACACAGTGGCCCCTTCCTTAATAAAGTTGGTTTGGCACGGAGTTCTGCGTGTAGCCACGGCCTCCCCAAAGGAGCGCTCTAGGTACGCTATCGGGGCTTAGCCTCTTCTAAAACCCTGCAGTGTAGGAGGAAGAACTGTGCTTTGGTACCAGCAGGAACGCAAGCCGACTTTCTCCTGTAAGTATGGCATCTTAAGGTATGACTTTGTAGAAGGAATGCTAAGCAGTTTTGGTTTCTCAGTGCCGATCAGCTTAGGGCAATGAGGCAGATTGGCATGACATGTAGGAAATGAGAGAACAGATTTCCTGGAGCTGGTGGAGTGCGGAGGAAATCCAGCTCCTCCAAGGAAGAGTGCAGTGTGTTGCCCTACACTTAGCATCCAGAGGGTGACTGGGAAACTTTTCCGTGCCTGGATGTTTCCTGGCAGGCCAGGGGAGCCTGGCCGGTCCCGGTGTTCTTGCAGGGAATAGGGTGCCCACGCGAGGTCCTCGGCACCTGAAAAGCTTACTAACGTTAAAAGAAAGCAGACCTAAAATTAAGCCTCAGGTTCTCTGCTCCAAGCTTCCGCTTCGGCAGGCTATTCAAGGCTTTACCTTGAGGAAAGGACCCCCGTCAAGTTTCCTTTTAGCTCTAGAGCGTCTCAGGAGGAGCTCCCACCCAGGCTATGAAAGCACCCTGTTGATTTAGAGAAAACTCTTTCCCTTCCCAGGACACTGCCTATAGAGACAAGGGACCCGTCCGAAACACTCTTATTTAAGTATCTTCAAGGCAGCAAGAATGGAGCATTCAATATGGAAAAGCAAGTCTTTTGCCATAAATTCCCCGTTTCCAATGAACACGCAGCCTACCTCCTTGTGATTTCGACCAAGTAAATATACACTCTAGCTACACACTGGTCCCTTCCTTGAATAAAGTTGGTTTGGCAGGGAGTTCTGCGTCTAGCCAACGCCCTCCACCAAGGAGCGATCTAGGTTCGCTATCGGGGCTTAGCTTCTTCTAAAACCCTGCACTGTAAGAGGAAGAACTGGGCTTTGGTTACAGCAGGAACGCAAGCCGACTTTCTCCTGTAAATATGGGATCTTAAGGTATGACACTCTAGAAGGAATGCGAAGCAGTTTTGGTTTCTCAGTGTCGCTCAGCCTAGGGCAAGGAGGCAGATTTGCATGACATGTAGGTTGTAAGAGAAGAGATTTCCTGGAGCCTTTGGAGTGCTGAGGAAACCTAGGTCTCCCAAGGAAGAGTGCAGTGTGTTGCCCTACACTCAGCATACACAGAGTGACTGGGAAAGGTTTCCGGGCCTGGATGTTTCTTAGCAGGCCAGGGGAGCCTGCCGGAACTCGGTGTTCTAGCAGGGAATAGGGTGCCCATGCGAGGTCCTGGTGCCCTGAAAAGCTTACTAACGTTAAAAGAAAGCAGACCTAAATTTAAGCCTCAAGGACTCTGCTCCATGCTTCCTCTTCGGCAGGCTATTCAAGGCTTTACCTTGAGGAAGGGACTCCCGTCAAGTTTCCTTTTAGCTCTAGAGCGTCTCAGGAGGAGCTCCCACCCAGGCTATGAAAGCACCCTGTTGATGGAGAGAACACTCGTTCCCTTCCCAGAGCCCTGCCTACTGCGACTAGACACCCGTCCTAAAACTGTTATTTAGGTAGTGTTAAGGCAACATGAATGGAGCATTCAAAATGGGAAAGCAAGGCCTGTGCCATCAGGTCCCTGTTTCCAGCGAACACGCAGCCTACCTCCTTGTGCTTTCTACCAGGTAAATACACACTCTAGCTAAACCCTGGTCCCTTCCCTGAATAACGTTTTCTTGGCATGGAGTTCTCCGTGTAGCCAACTGCCTATCCCAAGGAAGGCTCTAGGTACGCTATCGGGGCTTAGCTTCTTCTAAAACCCTGCAGTGTAAGACGTAGAAGTGTGCTTTGCTTCCAGCAGGAAAGCAAGCCGACTTTCTCCTGTAAGTATGGGGTGTTAAGGTATGACACTCTAGAAGGAATGCGAAGCAGTTTTGGTTTCTCAGTGCCGCTCAGCCTAGGGCAATGAGGCAAGATATGCATGACATGTGGGATGTAAGAGAACAGATTTCCTGGAGCCTTTGCAGTGCTGATTAAACCTAGGTCTCCCAAGGAAGAGTGCAGTGTGTTGCCCTACACTCAGCATACGCAGAGTGGCTGGGAAAGGTTTCCGGGCCTGGATGTTTCTAAGCAGCCTAGTGGAGCCTGCCGGTACTAGGTGTTCTTGCAGGGAATAGGGAGCCCACGCGAGTTCCTCGGTGTCCTGAAAGCTTACTAACCTTAAAAGAAAACAAACCTAAAGCTAATGCTTCAAGGACTCTGCTCCAAGCTTCCGCTTTGGTAGGCTATTCAAGGCTTTATCTTGGGGAAAGGACTCACGTCACGTTTCCTTTTAGCTCTAGAGCGTCTCAGGAGGAGCTCCCACCCAGGTTATGAAAGCACCCTGTTGATCTAGAGAACACTCGTTCCCTTCCCAGAGCCCTGCCTACAGTGTCTAAATGCCTGTCCTAAAACTGTAATTTAGGTAGCTTCAAGGCAGCATGAGTGGTGCATTCAAAATGGGAAAGCAAGCCTTGTGCCATCAGGTGACCGTTTCCAGCGAAAACGCAGCCTACCTCCTTGTGATTTCTACCAAGTAAATATACACTCTAGCTACACACTGGCCCCTTCCTTAATAAAGTTGGTTTGGCACGGAGTTCTGCGTGTAGCCACGGCCTCCCCAAAGGAGCGCTCTAGGTACGCTATCGGGGCTTAGCCTCTTCTAAAACCCTGCAGTGTAGGAGGAAGAACTGTGCTTTGGTACCAGCAGGAACGCAAGCCGACTTTCTCCTGTAAGTATGGCATCTTAAGGTATGACTTTGTAGAAGGAATGCTAAGCAGTTTTGGTTTCTCAGTGCCGATGAGCTTAGGGCAATGAGGCAGATTGGCATGACCTGTAGGAAATGAGAGAACAGATTTCCTGGAGCTGGTGGAGTGCGGAGGAAATCCAGCTCCTCCAAGGAAGAGTGCAGTGTGTTGCCCTACACTTAGCATCCAGAGAGTGACTGGGAAACTTTTCGGGGCCTGGATGTTTCCTGGCAGGCCAGGGGAGCCTGGCCGGTCCCGGTGTTCTTGCAGGGAATAGGGTGCCCACGCGAGGTCCTCGGTACCTGAAAAGCTTACTAACGTTAAAAGAAAGCAGACCTAAAATTAAGCCTCAAGTTCTCTGCTCCAAGCTTCCGCTTCGGCAGGCTATTCAAGGCTTTACCTTGAGGAAAGGACTCCCGTCAAGTTTCCTTTTAGCTCTAGAGCGTCTCAGGAGGAGCTCCCAGCCAGGCTATGAAAGCACCCTGTTGATTTAGAGAAAACTCTTTCCCTTCCCAGTATACTGCCTACAGTGACAGGGACCCGTGCAAAACACTGTTATTTAGGTAGCTTCAAGGCAGCAAGAATGGAGCATTCAATATGGAAAAGCAAGCCTTGTGCCATAAATTCCCCGTTTCCAGTGAACACGCAGCCTACCTCCTTGTGATTTCGACCAAGTAAATATACACTCTAGCTCCACACTGGTCCCTTCCTTGAATAAAGTTGGTTTGGCAGGGAGTTCTGCGTCTAGCCAACGGCGTCCACCAAGGAGCGATCTAGGTTCGCTATCGGGGCTTAGCTTCTTCTAAAACCCTGCACTGGAAGAGCAAGAACTGGGCTTTGGTTACAGCAGGAATGCAAGCCGACTCTCTCCTGTAAATATGGGGTCTTAAGGTATGACACTCTAGAAGGAATGCGAAGCAGTTTTGGTTTCTCAGTGCCGCTCAGCCTAGGGCAATGAGGCAGATTTCCATGACATGTAGGATGTAAGAGAACAGATTTCCTGGAGCTGTTGGAGTGCGGAGGAAACCTAGGTCTCCCAAGGAAGAGTGCAGTGTGTTGCCCTACACTCAGCATACACAGAGTGACTGGGAAAGGTTTCCGGGCCTGGATGTTCCTTAGCAGCCCAGGGGAGCCTGCCGGAACTCTGTGTTCTAGTAGGGAATAGGGTGCCCACGCGAGGTCCTGCTGCCCTGGAAAGCTTACTAACTTTAAAAGAAAGCAGACCTAAATTTAAGCCTCAAGGACTCTGCTCCAAGCTTCCGCTTCGGCAGGCTATTCAAGGCTTTACCTTGAGGAAGGGACTCCCGTCAAGTTTCCTTTTAGCTCTAGAGCGTCTCAGGAGGAGCTCCCACCCAGGCTATGAAAGCACCCTGTTGATGGAGAGAACACTCGTTCCCTTCCCAGAGCCCTGCCTACTGCGACTAGACACCCGTCCTAAAACTGTTATTTAGGTAGTGTTAAGGCAACATGAATGGAGCATTCAAAATGGGAAAGCAAGGCCTGTGCCATCAGGTCCCTGTTTCCAGCGAACACGCAGCCTACCTCCTTGTGCTTTCTACCAGGTAAATACACACTCTAGCTAAACCCTGGTCCCTTCCCTGAATAACGTTTTCTTGGCACGGAGTTCTCCGTGTAGCCAACTGCCTCTCCCAAGGAAGGCTCTAGGTACGCTATCGGGGCTTAGCTTCTTCTAAAACCCTGCAGTGTAAGACGTAGAAGTGTGCTTTGCTTCCAGCAGGAAAGCAAGCCGACTTTCTCCTGTAAGTATGGGGTGTTAAGGTATGACACTCTAGAAGGAATGCGAAGCAGTTTTGGTTTCTCAGTGCCGCTCAGCCTAGGGCAATGAGGCAAGATATGCATGACATGTGGGATGTAAGAGAACAGATTTCCTGGAGCCTTTGGAGTGCTGATTAAACCTAGGTCTCCCAAGGAAGAGTGCAGTGTGTTGCCCTACACTCAGCATACGCACAGTGACTGGGAAAGGTTTCCGGGCCTGGATGTTTCTTAGCAGCCTAGTGGAGGCTGCCGGTACTAGGTGTTCTTGCAGGGAATAGGGAGCCCACGCGAGGTCCTCGGTGTCCTGAAAGCTTACTAACCGTAAAAGAAAACAAACCTAAAGCTAATGCTTCAAGGACTCTGCTCCAAGCTTCCGCTTTGGTAGGCTATTCAAGGCTTTATCTTGGGGAAAGGACTCACGTCACGTTTCCTTTTAGCTCTAGAGCGTCTCAGGAGGAGCTCCCACCCAGGCTATGAAAGCACCCTGTTGATCTAGAGAACACTCGTTCCCTTTCCAGAGCCCTGCCTACAGTGTCTAAAGGCCCGTCCTAAAACTGTAATTTAGGTAGCTTCAAGGCAGCATGAGTGGTGCATTCAAAATGGGAAAGCAAGCCTTGTGCCATCAGGTGACCGTTTCCAGCGAAAACGCAGCCTACCTCCTTGTGATTTCTACCAAGTAAATATACACTCTAGCTACACACTGACCCCTTCCTTAATAAAGTTGGTTTGGCACGGAGTTCTGCGTGAAGCCACGGCCTCCCCAAAGGAGCGCTCTAGGTACGCTATCGGGGCTTAGCCTCTTCGAAAACCCTGCAGTGTAGGAGGAAGAACTGTGCTTTGGTACCAGCAGGAACGCAAGCCGACTTTCTCCTGTAAGTATGGCATCTTAAGGTATGACTTTGTAGAAGGAATGCTAAGCAGTTTTGGTTTCTCAGTGCCGATCAGCTTAGGGCAATGAGGCAGATTGGCATGACATGTAGGAAATGAGAGAACAGATTTCCTGGAGCTGGTGGAGTGCGGAGGAAATCCAGCTCCTCCAAGGAAGAGTGCAGTGTGTTGCCCTACAATTAGCATCCAGAGAGTGACTGGGAAACTTTTCGGGGCCTGGATGTTTCCTGGCAGGCCAGGGGAGCCTGGCCGGTCCCGGTGTTCTTGCAGGGAATAGGGTGCCCACGCGAGGTCCTCGGTACCTGAAAAGCTTACTAACGTTAAAAGAAAGCAGACCTAAAATTAAGCCTCAAGTTCTCTGCTCCAAGCTTCCGCTTCGGCAGGCTATTCAAGGCTTTACCTTGAGGAAAGGACTCCCGTCAAGTTTCCTTTTAGCTCTAGAGCGTCTCAGGAGGAGCTCCCAGCCAGGCTATGAAAGCACCCTGTTGATTTAGAGAAAACTCTTTCCCTTCCCAGTACACTGCCTACAGTGACAGGGACCCGTGCAGAACACTGTTATTTAGGTAGCTTCAAGGCAGCAAGAATGGAGCATTCAATATGGAAAAGCAAGCCTTGAGCCATAAATTCCCCGTTTCCAGTGAACACGCAGCCTACCTCCTTGAGATTTTACCAAGTAAATATACACTCTAGCTCCACACTGGTCCCTTCCTTGAATAAAGTTGGTTTGGCAGGGAGTTCTGCGTCTAGCCAACGGCGTCCACCAAGGAGCGATCTAGGTTCGCTATCGGGGCTTAGCTTCTTCTAAAACCCTGCACTGGAAGAGCAAGAACTGGGCTTTGGTTACAGCAGGAATGCAAGCCGACTCTCTCCTGTAAATATGGGGTCTTAAGGTATGACACTCTAGAAGGAATGCGAAGCAGTTTTGGTTTCTCAGTGCCGCTCAGCCTAGGGCAATGAGGCAGATTTCCATGACATGTAGGATGTAAGAGAACAGATTTCCTGGAGCTGTTGGAGTGCGGAGGAAACCTAGGTCTCCCAAGGAAGAGTGCAGTGTGTTGCCCTACACTCAGCATACACAGAGTGACTGGGAAAGGTTTCCGGGCCTGGATGTTCCTTAGCAGCCCAGGGGAGCCTGCCGGAACTCTGTGTTCCAGTAGGGAATAGGGTGCCCACGCGAGGTCCTGGTGCCCTGAAAAGCTTACTAACTTTAAAAGAAAGCAGACCTAAATTTAAGCCTCAAGGACTCTGCTCCAAGCTTCCGCTTCGGCAGGCTATTCAAGGCTTTACCTTGAGGAAGGGACTCCCGTCAAGTTTCCTTTTAGCTCTAGAGCGTCTCAGGAGGAGCTCCCACCCAGGCTATGAAAGCACCCTGTTGATGGAGAGAACACTCGTTCCCTTCCCAGAGCCCTGCCTACTGCGACTAGACACCCGTCCTAAAACTGTTATTTAGGTAGTGTTAAGGCAACATGAATGGAGCATTCAAAATGGGAAAGCAAGGCATGTGCCATCAGGTCCCTGTTTCCAGCGAACACGCAGCCTACCTCCTTGTGCTTTCTACCAGGTAAATACACACTCTAGCTAAACCCTGGTCCCTTCCTTGAATAACGTTTTCTTGGCACGGAGTTCTCCGTGTAGCCAACTGCCTCTCCCAAGGAAGGCTCTAGGTACGCTATCGGGGCTTAGCTTCTTCTAAAACCCTGCAGTGTAAGACGTAGAAGTGTGCTTTGCTTCCAGCAGGAAAGCAAGCCGACTTTCTCCTGTAAGTATGGGGTGTTAAGGTATGACACTCTAGAAGGAATGCGAAGCAGTTTTGGTTTCTCAGTGCCGCTCAGCCTAGGGCAATGAGGCAAGATATGCATGACATGTGGGATGTAAGAGAACAGATTTCCTGGAGCCTTTGGAGTGCTGATTAAACCTAGGTCTCCCAAGGAAGAGTGCAGTGTGTTGCCCTACACTCAGCATACGCAGAGTGACTGGGAAAGGTTTCCGGGCCTGGATGTTTCTTAGCAGCCTAGTGGAGGCTGCCGGTACTAGGTGTTCTTGCAGGAAATAGGGAGCCCACGCGAGGTCCTCGGTGTCCTGAAAGCTTACTAACCTTAAAAGAAAACAAACCTAAAGCTAATGCTTCAAGGACTCTGCTCCAAGCTTCCGCTTTGGTAGGCTATTCAAGGCTTTATCTTGGGGAAAGGACTCACGTCACGTTTCCTTTTAGCTCTAGAGCGTCTCAGGAGGAGCTCCCACCCAGGCTATGAAAGCACCCTGTTGATCTAGAGAACACTCGTTCCCTTCCCAGAGCCCTGCCTACAGTGTCTAAAGGCCCGTCCTAAAACTGTAATTTAGGTAGCTTCAAGGCAGCATGAGTGGTGCATTCAAAATGGGAAAGCAAGCCTTGTGCCATCAGGTGACCGTTTCCAGCGAAAACGCAGCCTACCTCCTTGTGATTTCTACCAAGTAAATATACACTCTAGCTACACACTGACCCCTTCCTTAATAAAGTTGGTTTGGCACGGAGTTCTGCGTGTAGCCACGGCCTCCCCAAAGGAGCGCTCTAGGTATGCTATCGGGGCTTAGCCTCTTCTAAAACCCTGCAGTGTAGGAGGAAGAACTGTGCTTTGGTACCAGCAGGAACGCAAGCCGACTTTCTCCTGTAAGTATGGCATCTTAAGGTATGACTTTGTAGAAGGAATGCTAAGCAGTTTTGGTTTCTCAGTGCCGATCAGCTTAGGGCAATGAGGCAGATTGGCATGACCTGTAGGAAATGAGAGAACAGATTTCCTGGAGCTGGTGGAGTGCGGAGGAAATCCAGCTCCTCCAAGGAAGAGTGCAGTGTGTTGCCCTACACTTAGCATCCAGAGGGTGACTGGGAAACTTTTCGGGGCCTGGATGTTTCCTGGCAGGCCAGGGGAGCCTGGCCGGTCACGGTGTTCTTGCAGGGAATAGGGTGCCCACACGAGGTCCTCGGTACCTGAAAAGCTTACTAACGTTAAAAGAAAGCCGACCTAAAATTAAGCCTCAAGTTCTCTGCTCCAAGCTTCCGCTTCGGCAGGCTATTCAAGGCTTTACCTTGAGGAAAGGACTCCCATCAAGTTTCCTTTTAGCTCTAGAGCGTCTCAGGAGGAGCTCCCAGCCAGGCTATGAAAGCACCCTGTTGATTTAGAGAAAACTCTTTCCCTTCCCAGTACACTGCCTACAGTGACAGGGACCCGTGCAGAACACTGTTATTTAGGTAGCTTCAAGGCAGCATGAATGGAGCATTCAATATGGAAAAGCAAGCCTTGAGCCATAAATTCCCCGTTTCCAGTGAACACGCAGCCTACCTCCTTGAGATTTTACCAAGTAAATATACACTCTAGCTCCACACTGGTCCCTTCCTTGAATAAAGTTGGTTTGGCAGGGAGTTCTGCGTCTAGCCAACGGCGTCCACCAAGGAGCGATCTAGGTTCGCTATCGGGGCTTAGCTTCTTCTAAAACCCTGCACTGGAAGAGCAAGAACTGGGCTTTGGTTACAGCAGGAATGCAAGCCGACTCTCTCCTGTAAATATGGGGTCTTAAGGTATGACACTCTAGAAGGAATGCGAAGCAGTTTTGGTTTCTCAGTGCCGCTCAGCCTAGGGCAATGAGGCAGATTTCCATGACATGTAGGATGTAAGAGAACAGATTTCCTGGAGCTGTTGGAGTGCGGAGGAAACCTAGGTCTCCCAAGGAAGAGTGCAGTGTGTTGCCCTACACTCAGCATACACAGAGTGACTGGGAAAGGTTTCCGGGCCTGGATGTTCCTTAGCAGCCCAGGGGAGCCTGCCGGAACTCTGTGTTCTAGTAGGGAATAGGGTGCCCACGCGAGGTCCTGGTGCCCTGAAAAGCTTACTAACTTTAAAAGAAAGCAGACCTAAATTTAAGCCTCAAGGACTCTGCTCCAAGCTTCCGCTTCGGCAGGCTATTCAAGGCTTTACCTTGAGGAAGGGACTCCCGTCAAGTTTCCTTTTAGCTCTAGAGCGTCTCAGGAGGAGCTCCCACCCAGGCTATGAAAGCACCCTGTTGATGGAGAGAACACTCGTTCCCTTCCCAGAGCCCTGCCTACTGCGACTAGACACCCGTCCTAAAACTGTTATTTAGGTAGTGTTAAGGCAACATGAATGGAGCATTCAAAATGGGAAAGCAAGGCCTGTGCCATCAGGTCCCTGTTTCCAGCGAACACGCAGCCTACCTCCTTGTGCTTTCTACCAGGTAAATACACACTCTAGCTAAACCCTGGTCCCTTCCCTGAATAACGTTTTCTTGGCACGGAGTTCTCCGTGTAGCCAACTGCCTCTCCCAAGGAAGGCTCTAGGTACGCTATCGGGGCTTAGCTTCTTCTAAAACCCTGCAGTGTAAGACGTAGAAGTGTGCTTTGCTTCCAGCAGGAAAGCAAGCCGACTTTCTCCTGTAAGTATGGGGTGTTAAGGTATGACACTCTAGAAGGAATGCGAAGCAGTTTTGGTTTCTCAGTGCCGCTCAGCCTAGGGCAATGAGGCAAGATATGCGTGACATGTGGGATGTAAGAGAACAGATTTCCTGGAGCCTTTGGAGTGCTGATTAAACCTAGGTCTCCCAAGGAAGAGTGCAGTGTGTTGCCCTACACTCAGCATACGCAGAGTGACTGGGAAAGGTTTCCGGGCCTGGATGTTTCTTAGCAGCCTAGTGGAGCCTGCCGGTACTAGGTGTTCTTGCAGGGAATAGGGAGCCCACGCGAGGTCCTCGGTGTCCTGAAAGCTTACTAACCTTTAAAGAAAACAAACCTAAAGCTAATGCTTCAAGGGCTCTGCTCCAAGCTTCCGCTTTGGTAGGCTATTCAAGGCTTTATCTTGGGGAAAGGACTCACGTCACGTTTCCTTTTAGCTCTAGAGCGTCTCAGGAGGAGCTCCCACCCAGGCTATGAAAGCACCCTGTTGATCTAGAGAACACTCGTTCCCTTCCCAGAGCCCTGCCTACAGTGTCTAAAGGCCCGTCCTAAAACTGTAATTTAGGTAGCTTCAAGGCAGCATGAGTGGTGCATTCAAAATGGGAAAGCAAGCCTTGTGCCATCAGGTGACCGTTTCCAGCGAAAACGCAGCCTACCTCCTTGTGATTTCTACCAAGTAAATATACACTCTAGCTACACACTGGCCCCTTCCTTAATAAAGTTGGTTTGGCACGGAGTTCTGCGTGTAGCCACGGCCTCCCCAAAGGAGCGCTCTAGGTACGCTATCGGGGCTTAGCCTCTTCTAAAACCCTGCAGTGTAGGAGGAAGAACTGTGCTTTGGTACCAGCAGGAACGCAAGCCGACTTTCTCCTGTAAGTATGGCATCTTAAGGTATGACTTTGTAGAAGGAATGCTAAGCAGTTTTGGTTTCTCAGTGCCGATCAGCTTAGGGCAATGAGGCAGATTGGCATGACATGTAGGAAATGAGAGAACAGATTTCCTGGAGCTGGTGGAGTGCGGAGGAAATCCAGCTCCTCCAAGGAAGAGTGCAGTGTGTTGCCCTACACTTAGCATCCAGAGGGTGACTGGGAAACTTTTCCGTGCCTGGATGTTTCCTGGCAGGCCAGGGGAGCCTGGCCGGTCCCGGTGTTCTTGCAGGGAATAGGGTGCCCACGCGAGGTCCTCGGCACCTGAAAAGCTTACTAACGTTAAAAGAAAGCAGACCTAAAATTAAGCCTCAGGTTCTCTGCTCCAAGCTTCCGCTTCGGCAGGCTATTCAAGGCTTTACCTTGAGGAAAGGACCCCCGTCAAGTTTCCTTTTAGCTCTAGAGCGTCTCAGGAGGAGCTCCCACCCAGGCTATGAAAGCACCCTGTTGATTTAGAGAAAACTCTTTCCCTTCCCAGGACACTGCCTATAGAGACAAGGGACCCGTCCGAAACACTCTTATTTAAGTATCTTCAAGGCAGCAAGAATGGAGCATTCAATATGGAAAAGCAAGTCTTGTGCCATAAATTCCCCGTTTCCAATGAACACGCAGCCTACCTCCTTGTGATTTCGACCAAGTAAATATACACTCTAGCTACACACTGGTCCCTTCCTTGAATAAAGTTGGTTTGGCAGGGAGTTCTGCGTCTAGCCAACGCCCTCCACCAAGGAGCGATCTAGGTTCGCTATCGGGGCTTAGCTTCTTCTAAAACCCTGCACTGTAAGAGGAAGAACTGGGCTTTGGTTACAGCAGGAACGCAAGCCGACTTTCTCCTGTAAATATGGGATCTTAAGGTATGACACTCTAGAAGGAATGCGAAGCAGTTTTGGTTTCTCAGTGTCGCTCAGCCTAGGGCAAGGAGGCAGATTTGCATGACATGTAGGTTGTAAGAGAAGAGATTTCCTGGAGCCTTTGGAGTGCTGAGGAAACCTAGGTCTCCCAAGGAAGAGTGCAGTGTGTTGCCCTACACTCAGCATACACAGAGTGACTGGGAAAGGTTTCCGGGCCTGGATGTTTCTTAGCAGGCCAGGGGAGCCTGCCGGAACTCGGTGTTCTAGCAGGGAATAGGGTGCCCATGCGAGGTCCTGGTGCCCTGAAAAGCTTACTAACGTTAAAAGAAAGCAGACCTAAATTTAAGCCTCAAGGACTCTGCTCCATGCTTCCTCTTCGGCAGGCTATTCAAGGCTTTACCTTGAGGAAGGGACTCCCGTCAAGTTTCCTTTTAGCTCTAGAGCGTCTCAGGAGGAGCTCCCACCCAGGCTATGAAAGCACCCTGTTGATGGAGAGAACACTCGTTCCCTTCCCAGAGCCCTGCCTACTGCGACTAGACACCCGTCCTAAAACTGTTATTTAGGTAGTGTTAAGGCAACATGAATGGAGCATTCAAAATGGGAAAGCAAGGCCTGTGCCATCAGGTCCCTGTTTCCAGCGAACACGCAGCCTACCTCCTTGTGCTTTCTACCAGGTAAATACACACTCTAGCTAAACCCTGGTCCCTTCCCTGAATAACGTTTTCTTGGCATGGAGTTCTCCGTGTAGCCAACTGCCTATCCCAAGGAAGGCTCTAGGTACGCTATCGGGGCTTAGCTTCTTCTAAAACCCTGCAGTGTAAGACGTAGAAGTGTGCTTTGCTTCCAGCAGGAAAGCAAGCCGACTTTCTCCTGTAAGTATGGGGTGTTAAGGTATGACACTCTAGAAGGAATGCGAAGCAGTTTTGGTTTCTCAGTGCCGCTCAGCCTAGGGCAATGAGGCAAGATATGCATGACATGTGGGATGTAAGAGAACAGATTTCCTGGAGCCTTTGCAGTGCTGATTAAACCTAGGTCTCCCAAGGAAGAGTGCAGTGTGTTGCCCTACACTCAGCATACGCAGAGTGGCTGGGAAAGGTTTCCGGGCCTGGATGTTTCTAAGCAGCCTAGTGGAGCCTGCCGGTACTAGGTGTTCTTGCAGGGAATAGGGAGCCCACGCGAGTTCCTCGGTGTCCTGAAAGCTTACTAACCTTAAAAGAAAACAAACCTAAAGCTAATGCTTCAAGGACTCTGCTCCAAGCTTCCGCTTTGGTAGGCTATTCAAGGCTTTATCTTGGGGAAAGGACTCACGTCACGTTTCCTTTTAGCTCTAGAGCGTCTCAGGAGGAGCTCCCACCCAGGTTATGAAAGCACCCTGTTGATCTAGAGAACACTCGTTCCCTTCCCAGAGCCCTGCCTACAGTGTCTAAATGCCTGTCCTAAAACTGTAATTTAGGTAGCTTCAAGGCAGCATGAGTGGTGCATTCAAAATGGGAAAGCAAGCCTTGTGCCATCAGGTGACCGTTTCCAGCGAAAACGCAGCCTACCTCCTTGTGATTTCTACCAAGTAAATATACACTCTAGCTACACACTGGCCCCTTCCTTAATAAAGTTGGTTTGGCACGGAGTTCTGCGTGTAGCCACGGCCTCCCCAAAGGAGCGCTCTAGGTACGCTATCGGGGCTTAGCCTCTTCTAAAACCCTGCAGTGTAGGAGGAAGAACTGTGCTTTGGTACCAGCAGGAACGCAAGCCGACTTTCTCCTGTAAGTATGGCATCTTAAGGTATGACTTTGTAGAAGGAATGCTAAGCAGTTTTGGTTTCTCAGTGCCGATGAGCTTAGGGCAATGAGGCAGATTGGCATGACCTGTAGGAAATGAGAGAACAGATTTCCTGGAGCTGGTGGAGTGCGGAGGAAATCCAGCTCCTCCAAGGAAGAGTGCAGTGTGTTGCCCTACACTTAGCATCCAGAGAGTGACTGGGAAACTTTTCGGGGCCTGGATGTTTCCTGGCAGGCCAGGGGAGCCTGGCCGGTCCCGGTGTTCTTGCAGGGAATAGGGTGCCCACGCGAGGTCCTCGGTACCTGAAAAGCTTACTAACGTTAAAAGAAAGCAGACCTAAAATTAAGCCTCAAGTTCTCTGCTCCAAGCTTCCGCTTCGGCAGGCTATTCAAGGCTTTACCTTGAGGAAAGGACTCCCGTCAAGTTTCCTTTTAGCTCTAGAGCGTCTCAGGAGGAGCTCCCAGCCAGGCTATGAAAGCACCCTGTTGATTTAGAGAAAACTCTTTCCCTTCCCAGTATACTGCCTACAGTGACAGGGACCCGTGCAAAACACTGTTATTTAGGTAGCTTCAAGGCAGCAAGAATGGAGCATTCAATATGGAAAAGCAAGCCTTGTGCCATAAATTCCCCGTTTCCAGTGAACACGCAGCCTACCTCCTTGTGATTTCGACCAAGTAAATATACACTCTAGCTCCACACTGGTCCCTTCCTTGAATAAAGTTGGTTTGGCAGGGAGTTCTGCGTCTAGCCAACGGCGTCCACCAAGGAGCGATCTAGGTTCGCTATCGGGGCTTAGCTTCTTCTAAAACCCTGCACTGGAAGAGCAAGAACTGGGCTTTGGTTACAGCAGGAATGCAAGCCGACTCTCTCCTGTAAATATGGGGTCTTAAGGTATGACACTCTAGAAGGAATGCGAAGCAGTTTTGGTTTCTCAGTGCCGCTCAGCCTAGGGCAATGAGGCAGATTTCCATGACATGTAGGATGTAAGAGAACAGATTTCCTGGAGCTGTTGGAGTGCGGAGGAAACCTAGGTCTCCCAAGGAAGAGTGCAGTGTGTTGCCCTACACTCAGCATACACAGAGTGACTGGGAAAGGTTTCCGGGCCTGGATGTTCCTTAGCAGCCCAGGGGAGCCTGCCGGAACTCTGTGTTCTAGTAGGGAATAGGGTGCCCACGCGAGGTCCTGCTGCCCTGAAAAGCTTACTAACTTTAAAAGAAAGCAGACCTAAATTTAAGCCTCAAGGACTCTGCTCCAAGCTTCCGCTTCGGCAGGCTATTCAAGGCTTTACCTTGAGGAAGGGACTCCCGTCAAGTTTCCTTTTAGCTCTAGAGCGTCTCAGGAGGAGCTCCCACCCAGGCTATGAAAGCACCCTGTTGATGGAGAGAACACTCGTTCCCTTCCCAGAGCCCTGCCTACTGCGACTAGACACCCGTCCTAAAACTGTTATTTAGGTAGTGTTAAGGCAACATGAATGGAGCATTCAAAATGGGAAAGCAAGGCCTGTGCCATCAGGTCCCTGTTTCCAGCGAACACGCAGCCTACCTCCTTGTGCTTTCTACCAGGTAAATACACACTCTAGCTAAACCCTGGTCCCTTCCCTGAATAACGTTTTTTTGGCACGGAGTTCTCCGTGTAGCCAACTGCCTCTCCCAAGGAAGGCTCTAGGTACGCTATCGGGGCTTAGCTTCTTCTAAAACCCTGCAGTGTAAGACGTAGAAGTGTGCTTTGCTTCCAGCAGGAAAGCAAGCCGACTTTCTCCTGTAAGTATGGGGTGTTAAGGTATGACACTCTAGAAGGAATGCGAAGCAGTTTTGGTTTCTCAGTGCCGCTCAGCCTAGGGCAATGAGGCAAGATATGCATGACATGTGGGATGTAAGAGAACAGATTTCCTGGAGCCTTTGGAGTGCTGATTAAACCTAGGTCTCCCAAGGAAGAGTGCAGTGTGTTGCCCTACACTCAGCATACGCAGAGTGACTGGGAAAGGTTTCCGGGCCTGGATGTTTCTTAGCAGCCTAGTGGAGGCTGCCGGTACTAGGTGTTCTTGCAGGGAATAGGGAGCCCACGCGAGGTCCTCGGTGTCCTGAAAGCTTACTAACCTTAAAAGAAAACAAACCTAAAGCTAATGCTTCAAGGACTCTGCTCCAAGCTTCCGCTTTGGTAGGCTATTCAAGGCTTTATCTTGGGGAAAGGACTCACGTCACGTTTCCTTTTAGCTCTAGAGCGTCTCAGGAGGAGCTCCCACCCAGGCTATGAAAGCACCCTGTTGATCTAGAGAACACTCGTTCCCTTCCCAGAGCCCTGCCTACAGTGTCTAAAGGCCCGTCCTAAAACTGTAATTTAGGTAGCTTCAAGGCAGCATGAGTGGTGCATTCAAAATGGGAAAGCAAGCCTTGTGCCATCAGGTGACCGTTTCCAGCGAAAACGCAGCCTACCTCCTTGTGATTTCTACCAAGTAAATATACACTCTAGCTACACACTGACCCCTTCCTTAATAAAGTTGGTTTGGCACGGAGTTCTGCGTGTAGCCACGGCCTCCCCAAAGGAGCGCTCTAGGTACGCTATCGGGGCTTAGCCTCTTCTAAAACCCTGCAGTGTAGGAGGAAGAACTGTGCTTTGGTACCAGCAGGAACGCAAGCCGACTTTCTCCTGTAAGTATGGCATCTTAAGGTATGACTTTGTAGAAGGAATGCTAAGCAGTTTTGGTTTCTCAGTGCCGATCAGCTTAGGGCAATGAGGCAGATTGGCATGACCTGTAGGAAATGAGAGAACAGATTTCCTGGAGCTGGTGGAGTGCGGAGGAAATCCAGCTCCTCCAAGGAAGAGTGCAGTGTGTTGCCCTACACTTAGCATCCAGAGAGTGACTGGGAAACTTTTCGGGGCCTGGATGTTTCCTGGCAGGCCAGGGGAGCCTGGCCGGTCCCGGTGTTCTTGCAGGGAATAGGGTGCCCACGCGAGGTCCTCGGTACCAGAAAAGCTTACTAACGTTAAAAGAAAGCAGACCTAAAATTAAGCCTCAAGTTCTCTGCTCCAAGCTTCCGCTTCGGCAGGCTATTCAAGGCTTTACCTTGAGGAAAGGACTCCCGTCAAGTTTCCTTTTAGCTCTAGAGCGTCTCAGGAGGAGCTCCCAGCCAGGCTATGAAAGCACCCTGTTGATTTAGAGAAAACTCTTTCCCTTCCCAGTACACTGCCTACAGTGACAGGGACCCGTGCAGAACACTGTTATTTAGGTAGCTTCAAGGCAGCAAGAATGGAGCATTCAATATGGAAAAGCAAGCCTTGAGCCATAAATTCCCCGTTTCCAGTGAACACGCAGCCTACCTCCTTGAGATTTTACCAAGTAAATATACACTCTAGCTCCACACTGGTCCCTTCCTTGAATAAAGTTGGTTTGGCAGGGAGTTCTGCGTCTAGCCAACGGCGTCCACCAAGGAGCGATCTAGGTTCGCTATCGGGGCTTAGCTTCTTCTAAAACCCTGCACTGGAAGAGCAAGAACTGGGCTTTGGTTACAGCAGGAATGCAAGCCGACTCTCTCCTGTAAATATGGGGTCTTAAGGTATGACACTCTAGAAGGAATGCGAAGCAGTTTTGGTTTCTCAGTGCCGCTCAGCCTAGGGCAATGAGGCAGATCTCCATGACATGTAGGATGTAAGAGAACAGATTTCCTGGAGCTGTTGGAGTGCGGAGGAAACCTAGGTCTCCCAAGGAAGAGTGCAGTGTGTTGCCCTACACTCAGCATACACAGAGTGACTGGGAAAGGTTTCCGGGCCTGGATGTTCCTTAGCAGCCCAGGGGAGCCTGCCGGAACTCTGTGTTCTAGTAGGGAATAGGGTGCCCACGCGAGGTCCTGCTGCCCTGAAAAGCTTACTAACTTTAAAAGAAAGCAGACCTAAATTTAAGCCTCAAGGACTCTGCTCCAAGCTTCCGCTTCGGCAGGCTATTCAAGGCTTTACCTTGAGGAAGGGACTCCCGTCAAGTTTCCTTTTAGCTCTAGAGCGTCTCAGGAGGAGCTCCCACCCAGGCTATGAAAGCACCCTGTTGATGGAGAGAACACTCGTTCCCTTCCCAGAGCCCTGCCTACTGCGACTAGACACCCGTCCTAAAACTGTTATTTAGGTAGTGTTAAGGCAACATGAATGGAGCATTCAAAATGGGAAAGCAAGGCCTGTGCCATCAGGTCCCTGTTTCCAGCGAACACGCAGCCTACCTCCTTGTGCTTTCTACCAGGTAAATACACACTCTAGCTAAACCCTGGTCCCTTCCCTGAATAACGTTTTCTTGGCACGGAGTTCTCCGTGTAGCCAACTGCCTCTCCCAAGGAAGGCTCTAGGTACGCTATCGGGGCTTAGCTTCTTCTAAAACCCTGCAGTGTAAGACGTAGAAGTGTGCTTTGCTTCCAGCAGGAAAGCAAGCCGACTTTCTCCTGTAAGTATGGGGTGTTAAGGTATGACACTCTAGAAGGAATGCGAAGCAGTTTTGGTTTCTCAGTGCCGCTCAGCCTAGGGCAATGAGGCAAGATATGCATGACATGTGGGATGTAAGAGAACAGATTTCCTGGAGCCTTTGGAGTGCTGATTAAACCTAGGTCTCCCAAGGAAGAGTGCAGTGTGTTGCCCTACACTCAGCATACGCAGAGTGACTGGGAAAGGTTTCCGGGCCTGGATGTTTCTTAGCAGCCTAGTGGAGCCTGCCGGTACTAGGTGTTCTTGCAGGGAATAGGGAGCCCACGCGAGGTCCTCGGTGTCCTGAAAGCTTACTAACCTTTAAAGAAAACAAACCTAAAGCTAATGCTTCAAGGACTCTGCTCCAAGCTTCCGCTTTGGTAGGCTATTCAAGGCTTTATCTTGGGGAAAGGACTCACGTCACGTTTCCTTTTAGCTCTAGAGCGTCTCAGGAGGAGCTCCCACCCAGGCTATGAAAGCACCCTGTTGATCTAGAGAACACTCGTTCCCTTCCCAGAGCCCTGCCTACAGTGTCTAAAGGCCCGTCCTAAAACTGTAATTTAGGTAGCTTCAAGGCAGCATGAGTGGTGCATTCAAAATGGGAAAGCAAGCCTTGTGCCATCAGGTGACCGTTTCCAGCGAAAACGCAGCCTACCTCCTTGTGATTTCTACCAAGTAAATATACACTCTAGCTACACACTGGCCCCTTCCTTAATAAAGTTGGTTTGGCACGGAGTTCTGCGTGTAGCCACGGCCTCCCCAAAGGAGCGCTCTAGGTACGCTATCGGGGCTTAGCCTCTTCTAAAACCCTGCAGTGTAGGAGGAAGAACTGTGCTTTGGTACCAGCAGGAACGCAAGCCGACTTTCTCCTGTAAGTATGGCATCTTAAGGTATGACTTTGTAGAAGGAATGCTAAGCAGTTTTGGTTTCTCAGTGCCGATCAGCTTAGGGCAATGAGGCAGATTGGCATGACATGTAGGAAATGAGAGAACAGATTTCCTGGAGCTGGTGGAGTGCGGAGGAAATCCAGCTCCTCCAAGGAAGAGTGCAGTGTGTTGCCCTACACTTAGCATCCAGAGGGTGACTGGGAAACTTTTCCGTGCCTGGATGTTTCCTGGCAGGCCAGGGGAGCCTGGCCGGTCCCGGTGTTCTTGCAGGGAATAGGGTGCCCATGCGAGATCCTGGTGCCCTGAAAAGCTTACTAACTTTAAAAGAAAGCAGACCTAAATTTAAGCCTCAAGGACTCTGCTCCAAGCTTCCGCTTCGGCAGGCTATTCAAGGCTTTACCTTGAGGAAAGGACTCCCGTCAAGTTTCCTTTTAGCTCTAGAGCGTCTCAGGAGGAGCTCCCACCCAGGCTATGAAAGCACCCTGTTGATTTAGAGAAAACTCTTTCCCTTCCCAGGACACTGCCTATAGAGACAAGGGACCCGTCCAAAACACTCTTATTTAAGTATCTTCAAGGCAGCAAGAATGGAGCATTCAATATGGAAAAGCAAGCCTTGTGCCATAAATTCCCCGTTTCCAATGAACACGCAGCCTACCTCCTTGTGATTTCGACCAAGTAAATATACACTCTAGCTACACACTGGTCCCTTCCTTGAATAAAGTTGGTTTGGCAGGGAGTTCTGCGTCTAGCCAACGCCCTCCACCAAGGAGCGATCTAGGTTCGCTATCGGGGCTTAGCTTCTTCTAAAACCCTGCACTGGAAGAGGAAGAACTGGGCTTTGGTTACAGCAGGAACGCAAGCCGACTCTCTCCTGTAGATATGGGATCTTAAGGTATGACACTCTAGAAGGAATGCGAAGCAGTTTTGGTTTCTCAGTGTCGCTCAGCCTAGGGCAAGGAGGCAGATTTGCATGACATGTAGGTTGTAAGAGAAGAGATTTCCTGGAGCCTTTGGAGTGCTGAGGAAACCTAGGTCTCCCAAGGAAGAGTGCAGTGTGTTGCCCTACACTCAGCATACACAGAGTGACTGGGAAAGGTTTCCGGGCCTGGATGTTTCTTAGCAGGCCAGGGGAGCCTGCCGGAACTCGGTGTTCTAGCAGGGAATAGGGTGCCCACGCGAGGTCCTGGTGCCCTGAAAAGCTTACTAACGTTAAAAGAAAGCAGACCTAAATTTAAGCCTCAAGGACTCTGCTCCATGCTTCCTCTTCGGCAGGCTATTCAAGGCTTTACCTTGAGGAAGGGACTCCCGTCAAGTTTCCTTTTAGCTCTAGAGCGTCTCAGGAGGAGCTCCCACCCAGGCTATGAAAGCACCCTGTTGATGGAGAGAACACTCGTTCCCTTCCCAGAGCCCTGCCTACTGCGACTAGACACCCGTCCTAAAACTGTTATTTAGGTAGTGTTAAGGCAACATGAATGGAGCATTCAAAATGGGAAAGCAAGGCCTGTGCCATCAGGTCCCTGTTTCCAGCGAACACGCAGCCTACCTCCTTGTGCTTTCTACCAGGTAAATACACACTCTAGCTAAACCCTGGTCCCTTCCCTGAATAACGTTTTCTTGGCACGGAGTTCTCCGTGTAGCCAACTGCGTATCCCAAGGAAGGCTCTAGGTACGCTATCGGGGCTTAGCTTCTTCTAAAACCGTGCAGTGTAAGACGTAGAACTGTGCTTTGCTTACAGCAGGAAAGCAAGCCGACTTTCTCCTGTAAGTATGGGGTGTTAAGGTATGACACTCTAGAAGAAATGCGAAGCAGTTTTGGTTTCTCAGTGCCGCTCAGCCTAGGGCAATGAGGCAAGATATGCATGACATGTGGGATGTAAGAGAACAGATTTCCTGGAGCCTTTGGAGTGCTGATTAAACCTAGGTCTCCCAAGGAAGAGTGCAGTGTGTTGCCCTACACTCAGCATACGCAGAGTGACTGGGAAAGGTTTCCGGGCCTGGATGTTTCTTAGCAGCCTAGTGGAGCCTGCCGGTACTAGGTGTTCTTGCAGGGAATAGGGAGCCCACGCGAGGTCCTCGGTGTCCTGAAAGCTTACTAACCTTTAAAGAAAACAAACCTAAAGCTAATGCTTCAAGGACTCTGCTCCAAGCTTCCGCTTTGGTAGGCTATTCAAGGCTTTATCTTGGGGAAAGGACTCACGTCACGTTTCCTTTTAGCTCTAGAGCGTCTCAGGAGGAGCTCCCACCCAGGCTATGAAAGCACCCTGTTGATCTAGAGAACACTCGTTCCCTTCCCAGAGGCCTGCCTACAGTGTCTAAAGGCCCGTCCTAAAACTGTAATTTAGGTAGCTTCAAGGCAGCATGAGTGGTGCATTCAAAATGGGAAAGCAAGCCTTGTGCCATCAGGTGACCGTTTCCAGAGAAAACGCAGCCTACCTCCTTGTGATTTCTACCAAGTAAATATACACTCTAGCTACACACTGGCCCCTTCCTTAATAAAGTTGTTTTGGCACGGAGTTCTGCGTGTAGCCACGGCCTCCCCAAAGGAGCGCTCTAGGTACGCTATCGGGGCTTAGCCTCTTCTAAATCCCTGCAGTGTAGGAGGAAGAACTGTGCTTTGGTACCAGCAGGAACGCAAGCCGACTTTCTCCTGTAAGTATGGCATCTTAAGGTATGACTTTGTAGAAGGAATGCTAAGCAGTTTTGGTTTCTCAGTGCCGATCAGCTTAGGGCAATGAGGCAGATTGGCATGACCTGTAGGAAATGAGAGAACAGATTTCCTGGAGCTGGTGGAGTGCGGAGGAAATCCAGCTCCTCCAAGGAAGAGTGCAGTGTGTTGCCCTACACTTAGCATCCAGAGAGTGACTGGGAAACTTTTCCGGGCCTGGATGTTTCCTGGCAGGACAGGGGAGCCTGGCCGGTCCCGGTGTTCTTGCAGGGAATAGGGTGCCCACGCGAGGTCCTCGGTACCTGAAAAGCTTACTAACGTTAAAAGAAAGCAGTCCTAAAATTAAGCCTCAAGTTCTCTGCTCCAAGCTTCCGCTTCGGCAGGCTATTCAAGGCTTTACCTTGAGGAAAGGACTCCCGTCAAGTTTCCTTTTAGCTCTAGAGCGTCTCAGGAGGAGCTCCCACCCAGGCTATGAAAGCACCCTGTTGATTTAGAGAAAACTCTTTCCCTTCCCAGTATACTGCCTACAGTGACAGGGACCCGTGCAAAACACTGTTATTTAGGTAGCTTCAAGGCAGCAAGAATGGAGCATTCAATATGGAAAAGCAAGCCTTCTGCCATAAATTCCCCGTTTCCAATGAACACGCAGCCTACCTCCTTGTGATTTCGACCAAGTAAATATACACTCTAGCTCCACACTGGTCCCTTCCTTGAATAAAGTTGGTTTGGCAGGGAGTTCTGCGTCTAGCCAACGGCGTCCACCAAGGAGCGATCTAGGTTCGCTATCGGGGCTTAGCTTCTTCTAAAACCCTGCACTGGAAGAGCAAGAACTGGGCTTTGGTTACAGCAGGAATGCAAGCCGACTCTCTCCTGTAAATATGGGGTCTTAAGGTATGACACTCTAGAAGGAATGCGAAGCAGTTTTGGTTTCTCAGTGCCGCTCAGCCTAGGGCAATGAGGCAGATTTCCATGACATGTAGGATGTAAGAGAACAGATTTCCTGGAGCTGTTGGAGTGCGGAGGAAACCTAGGTCTCCCAAGGAAGAGTGCAGTGTGTTGCCCTACACTCAGCATACACAGAGTGACTGGGAAAGGTTTCCGGGCCTGGATGTTCCTTAGCAGCCCAGGGGAGCCTGCCGGAACTCTGTGTTCTAGTAGGGAATAGGGTGCCCACGCGAGGTCCTGGTGCCCTGAAAAGCTTACTAACTTTAAAAGAAAGCAGACCTAAATTTAAGCCTCAAGGACTCTGCTCCAAGCTTCCGCTTCGGCAGGCTATTCAAGGCTTTACCTTGAGGAAGGGACTCCCGTCAAGTTTCCTTTTAGCTCTAGAGCGTCTCAGGAGGAGCTCCCACCCAGGCTATGAAAGCACCCTGTTGATGGAGAGAACACTCGTTCCCTTCCCAGAGCCCTGCCTACTGCGACTAGACACCCGTCCTAAAACTGTTATTTAGGTAGTGTTAAGGCAACATGAATGGAGCATTCAAAATGGGAAAGCAAGGCCTGTGCCATCAGGTCCCTGTTTCCAGCGAACACGCAGCCTACCTCCTTGTGCTTTCTACCAGGTAAATACACACTCTAGCTAAACCCTGGTCCCTTCCCTGAATAACGTTTTCTTGGCACGGAGTTCTCCGTGTAGCCAACTGCCTCTCCCAAGGAAGGCTCTAGGTACGCTATCGGGGCTTAGCTTCTTCTAAAACCCTGCAGTGTAAGACGTAGAAGTGTGCTTTGCTTCCAGCAGGAAAGCAAGCCGACTTTCTCCTGTAAGTATGGGGTGTTAAGGTATGACACTCTAGAAGGAATGCGAAGCAGTTTTGGTTTCTCAGTGCCGCTCAGCCTAGGGCAAGGAGGCAGATTTGCATGACATGTAGGTTTTAAGAGAAGAGATTTCCTGGAGCCTTTGGAGTGCTGAGGAAACCTAGGTCTCCCAAGGAAGAGTGCAGTGTGTTGCCCTACACTCAGCATACACAGAGTGACTGGGAAAGGTTTCCGGGCCTGGATGTTTCTTAGCAGGCCAGGGGAGCCTTCCGGAAATCGGTGTTCTAGCAGGGAATAGGGTGCCCACGCGAGGTCCTGGTGCCCTGAAAAGCTTACTAACGTTAAAAGAAAGCAGACCTAAATTTAAGCCTCAAGGACTCTGCTCCATGCTTCCTCTTCGGCAGGCTATTCAAGGCTTTACCTTGAGGAAGGGACTCCCGTCAAGTTTCCTTTTAGCTCTAGAGCGTCTCAGGAGGAGCTCCCACCCAGGCTATGAAAGCACCCTGTTGATGGAGAGAACACTCGTTCCCTTCCCAGAGCCCTGCCTACTGCGACTAGACACCCGTCCTAAAACTGTTATTTAGGTAGTGTTAAGGCAACATGAATGGAGCATTCAAAATGGGAAAGCAAGGCCTGTGCCATCAGGTCCCTGTTTCCAGCGAACACGCAGCCTACCTCCTTGTGCTTTCTACCAGGTAAATACACACTCTAGCTAAACCCTGGTCCCTTCCCTGAATAACGTTTTCTTGGCACGGAGTTCTCCGTGTAGCCAACTGCCTCTCCCAAGGAAGGCTCTAGGTACGCTATCGGGGCTTAGCTTCTTCTAAAACCCTGCAGTGTAAGACGTAGAAGTGTGCTTTGCTTCCAGCAGGAAAGCAAGCCGACTTTCTCCTGTAAGTATGGGGTGTTAAGGTATGACACTCTAGAAGGAATGCGAAGCAGTTTTGGTTTCTCAGTGCCGCTCAGCCTAGGGCAATGAGGCAAGATATGCATGACATGTGGGATGTAAGAGAACAGATTTCCTGGAGCCTTTGGAGTGCTGATTAAACCTAGGTCTCCCAAGGAAGAGTGCAGTGTGTTGCCCTACACTCAGCATACGCAGAGTGACTGGGAAAGGTTTCCGGGCCTGGATGTTTCTTAGCAGCCTAGTGGAGCCTGCCGGTACTAGGTGTTCTTGCAGGGAATAGGGAGCCCACGCGAGGTCCTCGGTGTCCTGAAAGCTTACTAACCTTTAAAGAAAACAAACCTAAAGCTAATGCTTCAAGGACTCTGCTCCAAGCTTCCGCTTTGGTAGGCTATTCAAGGCTTTATCTTGGGGAAAGGACTCACGTCACGTTTCCTTTTAGCTCTAGAGCGTCTCAGGAGGAGCTCCCACCCAGGCTATGAAAGCACCCTGTTGATCTAGAGAACACTCGTTCCCTTCCCAGAGCCCTGCCTACAGTGTCTAAAGGCCCGTCCTAAAACTGTAATTTAGGTAGCTTCAAGGCAGCATGAGTGGTGCATTCAAAATGGGAAAGCAAGCCTTGTGCCATCAGGTGACCGTTTCCAGCGAAAACGCAGCCTACCTCCTTGTGATTTCTACCAAGTAAATATACACTCTAGCTACACACTGGCCCCTTCCTTAATAAAGTTGGTTTGGCACGGAGTTCTGCGTGTAGCCACGGGCTCCCCAAAGGAGCGCTCTAGGTACGCTATCGGGGCTTAGCCTCTTCTAAAACCCTGCAGTGTAGGAGGAAGAACTGTGCTTTGGTACCAGCAGGAACGCAAGCCGACTTTCTCCTGTAAGTATGGCATCTTAAGGTATGACTTTGTAGAAGGAATGCTAAGCAGTTTTGGTTTCTCAGTGCCGATCAGCTTAGGGCAATGAGGCAGATTGGCATGACCTGTAGGAAATGAGAGAACAGATTTCCTGGAGCTGGTGGAGTGCGGAGGAAATCCAGCTCCTCCAAGGAAGAGTGCAGTGTGTTGCCCTACACTTAGCATCCAGAGGGTGACTGGGAAACTTTTCCGTGCCTGGATGTTTCCTGGCAGGCCAGGGGAGCCTGGCCGGTCCCGGTGTTCTTGCAGGGAATAGGGTGCCCACGCGAGGTCCTCGGCACCTGAAAAGCTTACTAACGTTAAAAGAAAGCAGACCTAAAATTAAGCCTCAGGTTCTCTGCTCCAAGCTTCCGCTTCGGCAGGCTATTCAAGGCTTTACCTTGAGGAAAGGACTCCCGTCAAGTTTCCTTTTAGCTCTAGAGCGTCTCAGGAGGAGCTCCCACCCAGGCTATGAAAGCACCCTGTTGATTTAGAGAAAACTCTTTCCCTTCCCAGGACACTGCCTATAGAGACAAGGGACCCGTCCAAAACACTCTTATTTAAGTATCTTCAAGGCAGCAAGAATGGAGCATTCAATATGGAAAAGCAAGCCTTGTGCCATAAATTCCCCGTTTCCAATGAACACGCAGCCTACCTCCTTGTGATTTCGACCAAGTAAATATACACTCTAGCTACACACTGGTCCCTTCCTTGAATAAAGTTGGTTTGGCAGGGAGTTCTGCGTCTAGCCAACGCCCTCCACCAAGGAGCGATCTAGGTTCGCTATCGGGGCTTAGCTTCTTCTAAAACCCTGCACTGGAAGAGGAAGAACTGGGCTTTGGTTACAGCAGGAACGCAAGCCGACTCTCTCCTGTAAATATGGGATCTTAAGGTATGACACTCTAGAAGGAATGCGAAGCAGTTTTGGTTTCTCAGTGTCGCTCAGCCTAGGGCAAGGAGGCAGATTTGCAAGACATGTAGGTTTTAAGAGAAGAGATTCCCTGGAGCCTTTGGAGTGCTGAGGAAACCTAGGTCTCCCAAGGAAGAGTGCAGTGTGTTGCCCTACACTCAGCATACACAGAGTGACTGGGAAAGGTTTCCGGGCCTGGATGTTTCTTAGCAGGCAAGGGGAGCCTGCCGGAACTCGGTGTTCTAGCAGGGAATAGGGTGCCCACGCGAGGTCCTGGTGCCCTGAAAAGCTTACTAACGTTAAAAGAAAGCAGACCTAAATTTAAGCCTCAAGGACTCTGCTCCATGCTTCCTCTTCGGCAGGCTATTCAAGGCTTTACCTTGAGGCAGGGACTCCCGTCAAGTTTCCTTTTAGCTCTAGAGCGTCTCAGGAGGAGCTCCCACCCAGGCTATGAAAGCACCCTGTTGATGGAGAGAACACTCGTTCCCTTCCCAGAGCCCTGCCTACTGCGACTAGACACCCGTCCTAAAACTGTTATTTAGGTAGTGTTAAGGCAACATGAATGGAGCATTCAAAATGGGAAAGCAAGGCCTGTGCCATCAGGTCCCTGTTTCCAGCGAACACGCAGCCTACCTCCTTGTGCTTTCTACCAGGTAAATACACACTCTAGCTAAACCCTGGTCCCTTCCCTGAATAACGTTTTCTTGGCACGGAGTTCTCCGTGTAGCCAACTGCGTATCCCAAGGAAGGCTCTAGGTACGCTATCGGGGCTTAGCTTCTTCTAAAACCGTGCAGTGTAAGACGTAGAACTGTGCTTTGCTTACAGCAGGAAAGCAAGCCGACTTTCTCCTGTAAGTATGGGGTGTTAAAGTATGACACTCTAGAAGGAATGCGAAGCAGTTTTGGTTTCTCAGTGCCGCTCAGCCTAGGGCAATGAGGCAAGATATGCATGACATGTGGGATGTAAGAGAACAGATTTCCTGGAGCCTTTGGAGTGCTGGTTAAACCTAGGTCTCCCAAGGAAGAGTGCAGTGTGTTGCCCTACACTCAGCATACGCAGAGTGACTGGGAAAGGTTTCCGGGCCTGGATGTTTCTTAGCAGCCTAGTGGAGCCTGCCGGTACTAGGTGTTCTTGCAGGGAATAGGGAGCCCACGCGAGGTCCTCGGTGTCCTGAAAGCTTACTAACCTTTAAAGAAAACAAACCTAAAGCTAATGCTTCAAGGGCTCTGCTCCAAGCTTCCGCTTTGGTAGGCTATTCAAGGCTTTATCTTGGGGAAAGGACTCACGTCACGTTTCCTTTTAGCTCTAGAGCGTCTCAGGAGGAGCTCCCACCCAGGCTATGAAAGCACCCTGTTGATCTAGAGAACACTCGTTCCCTTCCCAGAGCCCTGCCTACAGTGTCTAAAGGCCCGTCCTAAAACTGTAATTTAGGTAGCTTCAAGGCAGCATGAGTGGTGCATTCAAAATGGGAAAGCAAGCCTTGTGCCATCAGGTGACCGTTTCCAGCGAAAACGCAGCCTACCTCCTTGTGATTTCTACCAAGTAAATATACACTCTAGCTACACACTGGCCCCTTCCTTAATAAAGTTGGTTTGGCACGGAGTTCTGCGTGTATCCACGGCCTCCCCAAAGGAGCGCTCTAGGTACGCTATCGGGGCTTAGCCTCTTCTAAAACCCTGCAGTGTAGGAGGAAGAACTGTGCTTTGGTACCAGCAGGAACGCAAGCCGACTTTCTCCTGTAAGTATGGCATCTTAAGGTATGACTTTGTAGAAGGAATGCTAAGCAGTTTTGGTTTCTCAGTGCCGATCAGCTTAGGGCAATGAGGCAGATTGGCATGACATGTAGGAAATGAGAGAACAGATTTCCTGGAGCTGGTGGAGTGCGGAGGAAATCCAGCTCCTCCAAGGAAGAGTGCAGTGTGTTGCCCTACACTTAGCATCCAGAGGGTGACTGGGAAACTTTTCCGTGCCTGGATGTTTCCTGGCAGGCCAGGGGAGCCTGGCCGGTCCCGGTGTTCTTGCAGGGAATAGGGTGCCCACGCGAGGTCCTCGGCACCTGAAAAGCTTACTAACGTTAAAAGAAAGCAGACCTAAAATTAAGCCTCAGGTTCTCTGCTCCAAGCTTCCGCTTCGGCAGGCTATTCAAGGCTTTACCTTGAGGAAAGGACTCCCGTCAAGTTTCCTTTTAGCTCTAGAGCGTCTCAGGAGGAGCTCCCAGCCAGGCTATGAAAGCACCCTGTTGATTTAGAGAAAACTCTTTCCCTTCCCAGGACACTGCCTATAGAGACAAGGGACCCGTCCGAAACACTCTTATTTAAGTATCTTCAAGGCAGCAAGAATGGAGCATTCAATATGGAAAAGCAAGTCTTGTGCCATAAATTCCCCGTTTCCAATGAACACGCAGCCTACCTCCTTGTGATTTCGACCAAGTAAATATACACTCTAACTACACACTGGTCCCTTCCTTGAATAAAGTTGGTTTGGCAGGGAGTTCTGCGTCTAGCCAACGCCCTCCACCAAGGAGCGATCTAGGTTCGCTATCGGGGCTTAGCTTCTTCTAAAACCCTGCACTGTAAGAGGAAGAACTGGGCTTTGGTTACAGCAGGAACGCAAGCCGACTTTCTCCTGTAAATATGGGATCTTAAGGTATGACACTCTAGAAGGAATGCGAAGCAGTTTTGGTTTCTCAGTGTCGCTCAGCCTAGGGCAAGGAGGCAGATTTGCATGACATGTAGGTTGTAAGAGAAGAGATTTCCTGGAGCCTTTGGAGTGCTGAGGAAACCTAGGTCTCCCAAGGAAGAGTGCAGTGTGTTGCCCTACACTCAGCATACACAGAGTGACTGGGAAAGGTTTCCGGGCCTGGATGTTTCTTAGCAGGCCAGGGGAGCCTGCCGGAACTCGGTGTTCTAGCAGGGAATAGGGTGCCCATGCGAGGTCCTGGTGCCCTGAAAAGCTTACTAACGTTAAAAGAAAGCAGACCTAAATTTAAGCCTCAAGGACTCTGCTCCATGCTTCCTCTTCGGCAGGCTATTCAAGGCTTTACCTTGAGGAAGGGACTCCCGTCAAGTTTCCTTTTAGCTCTAGAGCGTCTCAGGAGGAGCTCCCACCCAGGCTATGAAAGCACCCTGTTGATGGAGAGAACACTCGTTCCCTTCCCAGAGCCCTGCCTACTGCGACTAGACACCCGTCCTAAAACTGTTATTTAGGTAGTGTTAAGGCAACATGAATGGAGCATTCAAAATGGGAAAGCAAGGCCTGTGCCATCAGGTCCCTGTTTCCAGCGAACACGCAGCCTACCTCCTTGTGCTTTCTACCAGGTAAATACACACTCTAGCTAAACCCTGGTCCCTTCCCTGAATAACGTTTTCTTGGCACGGAGTTCTCCGTGTAGCCAACTGCCTCTCCCAAGGAAGGCTCTAGGTACGCTATCGGGGCTTAGCTTCTTCTAAAACCCTGCAGTGTAAGACGTAGAAGTGTGCTTTGCTTCCAGCAGGAGAGCAAGCCGACTTTCTCCTGTAAGTATGGGGTGTTAAGGTATGACACTCTAGAAGGAATGCGAAGCAGTTTTGGTTTCTCAGTGCCGCTCAGCCTAGGGCAATGAGGCAAGATATGCATGACATGTGGGATGTAAGAGAACAGATTTCCTGGAGCCTTTGCAGTGCTGATTAAACCTAGGTCTCCCAAGGAAGAGTGCAGTGTGTTGCCCTACACTCAGCATACGCAGAGTGACTGGGAAAGGTTTCCGGGCCTGGATGTTTCTTAGCAGCCTAGTGGAGCCTGCCGGTACTAGGTGTTCTTGCAGGGAATAGGGAGCCCACGCGAGGTCCTCGGTGTCCTGAAAGCTTACTAACCTTAAAAGAAAACAAACCTAAAGCTAATGCTTCAAGGACTCTGCTCCAAGCTTCCGCTTTGGTAGGCTATTCAAGGCTTTATCTTGGGGAAAGGACTCACGTCACGTTTCCTTTTAGCTCTAGAGCGTCTCAGGAGGAGCTCCCACCCAGGCTATGAAAGCACCCTGTTGATCTAGAGAACACTCGTTCCCTTCCCAGAGCCCTGCCTACAGTGTCTAAAGGCCCGTCCTAAAACTGTAATTTAGGTAGCTTCAAGGCAGCATGAGTGGTGCATTCAAAATGGGAAAGCAAGCCTTGTGCCATCAGGTGACCGTTTCCAGCGAAAACGCAGCCTACCTCCTTGTGATTTCTACCAAGTAAATATACACTCTAGCTACACACTGACCCCTTCCTTAATAAAGTTGGTTTGGCACGGAGTTCTGCGTGTAGCCACGGCCTCCCCAAAGGAGCGCTCTAGGTACGCTATCGGGGCTTAGCCTCTTCTAAAACCCTGCAGTGTAGGAGGAAGAACTGTGCTTTGGTACCAGCAGGAACGCAAGCCGACTTTCTCCTGTAAGTATGGCATCTTAAGGTATGACTTTGTAGAAGGAATGCTAAGCAGTTTTGGTTTCTCAGTGCCGATCAGCTTAGGGCAATGAGGCAGATTGGCATGACCTGTAGGAAATGAGAGAACAGATTTCCTGGAGCTGGTGGAGTGCGGAGGAAATCCAGCTCCTCCAAGGAAGAGTGCAGTGTGTTGCCCTACACTTAGCATCCAGAGAGTGACTGGGAAACTTTTCGGGGCCTGGATGTTTCCTGGCAGGCCAGGGGAGCCTGGCCGGTCCCGGTGTTCTTGCAGGGAATAGGGTGCCCACGCGAGGTCCTCGGTACCTGAAAAGCTTACTAACGTTAAAAGAAAGCAGACCTAAAATTAAGCCTCAAGTTCTCTGCTCCAAGCTTCCGCTTCGGCAGGCTATTCAAGGCTTTACCTTGAGGAAAGGACTCCCGTCAAGTTTCCTTTTAGCTCTAGAGCGTCTCAGGAGGAGCTCCCAGCCAGGCTATGAAAGCACCCTGTTGATTTAGAGAAAACTCTTTCCCTTCCCAGTACACTGCCTACAGTGACAGGGACCCGTGCAGAACACTGTTATTTAGGTAGCTTCAAGGCAGCAAGAATGGAGCATTCAATATGGAAAAGCAAGCCTTGAGCCATAAATTCCCCGTTTCCAGTGAACACGCAGCCTACCTCCTTGAGATTTTACCAAGTAAATATACACTCTAGCTCCACACTGGTCCCTTCCTTGAATAAAGTTGGTTTGGCAGGGAGTTCTGCGTCTAGCCAACGGCGTCCACCAAGGAGCGATCTAGGTTCGCTATCGGGGCTTAGCTTCTTCTAAAACCCTGCACTGGAAGAGCAAGAACTGGGCTTTGGTTACAGCAGGAATGCAAGCCGACTCTCTCCTGTAAATATGGGGTCTTACGGTATGACACTCTAGAAGGAATGCGAAGCAGTTTTGGTTTCTCAGTGCCGCTCAGCCTAGGGCAATGAGGCAGATTTCCATGACATGTAGGATGTAAGAGAACAGATTTCCTGGAGCTGTTGGAGTGCGGAGGAAACCTAGGTCTCCCAAGGAAGAGTGCAGTGTGTTGCCCTACACTCAGCATACACAGAGTGACTGGGAAAGGTTTCCGGGCCTGGATGTTCCTTAGCAGCCCAGGGGAGCCTGCCGGAACTCTGTGTTCTAGTAGGGAATAGGGTGCCCACGCGAGGTCCTGGTGCCCTGAAAAGCTTACTAACTTTAAAAGAAAGCAGACCTAAATTTAAGCCTCAAGGACTCTGCTCCAAGCTTCCGCTTCGGCAGGCTATTCAAGGCTTTACCTTGAGGAAGGGACTCCCGTCAAGTTTCCTTTTAGCTCTAGAGCGTCTCAGGAGGAGCTCCCACCCAGGCTATGAAAGCACCCTGTTGATGGAGAGAACACTCGTTCCCTTCCCAGAGCCCTGCCTACTGCGACTAGACACCCGTCCTAAAACTGTTATTTAGGTAGTGTTAAGGCAACATGAATGGAGCATTCAAAATGGGAAAGCAAGGCCTGTGCCATCAGGTCCCTGTTTCCAGCGAACACGCAGCCTACCTCCTTGTGCTTTCTACCAGGTAAATACACACTCTAGCTAAACCCTGGTCCCTTCCCTGAATAACGTTTTCTTGGCACGGAGTTCTCCGTGTAGCCAACTGCCTCTCCCAAGGAAGGCTCTAGGTACGCTATCGGGGCTTAGCTTCTTCTAAAACCCTGCAGTGTAAGACGTAGAAGTGTGCTTTGCTTCCAGCAGGAAAGCAAGCCGACTTTCTCCTGTAAGTATGGGGTGTTAAGGTATGACACTCTAGAAGGAATGCGAAGCAGTTTTGGTTTCTCAGTGCCGCTCAGCCTAGGGCAATGAGGCAAGATATGCATGACATGTGGGATGTAAGAGAACAGATTTCCTGGAGCCTTTGGAGTGCTGATTAAACCTAGGTCTCCCAAGGAAGAGTGCAGTGTGTTGCCCTACACTCAGCATACGCAGAGTGACTGGGAAAGGTTTCCGGGCCTGGATGTTTCTTAGCAGCCTAGTGGAGCCTGCCGGTACTAGGTGTTCTTGCAGGGAATAGGGAGCCCACGCGAGGTCCTCGGTGTCCTGAAAGCTTACTAACCTTTAAAGAAAACAAACCTAAAGCTAATGCTTCAAGGACTCTGCTCCAAGCTTCCGCTTTGGTAGGCTATTCAAGGCTTTATCTTGGGGAAAGGACTCACGTCACGTTTCCTTTTAGCTCTAGAGCGTCTCAGGAGGAGCTCCCACCCAGGCTATGAAAGCACCCTGTTGATCTAGAGAACACTCGTTCCCTTCCCAGAGCCCTGCCTACAGTGTCTAAAGGCCCGTCCTAAAACTGTAATTTAGGTAGCTTCAAGGCAGCATGAGTGGTGCATTCAAAATGGGAAAGCAAGCCTTGTGCCATCAGGTGACCGTTTCCAGCGAAAACGCAGCCTACCTCCTTGTGATTTCTACCAAGTAAATATACACTCTAGCTACACACTGGCCCCTTCCTTAATAAAGTTGGTTTGGCACGGAGTTCTGCGTGTAGCCACGGCCTCCCCAAAGGAGCGCTCTAGGTACGCTATCGGGGCTTAGCCTCTTCTAAAACCCTGCAGTGTAGGAGGAAGAACTGTGCTTTGGTACCAGCAGGAACGCAAGCCGACTTTCTCCTGTAAGTATGGCATCTTAAGATATGACTTTGTAGAAGGAATGCTAAGCAGTTTTGGTTTCTCAGTGCCGATCAGCTTAGGGCAATGAGGCAGATTGGCATGACATGTAGGAAATGAGAGAACAGATTTCCTGGAGCTGGTGGAGTGCGGAGGAAATCCAGCTCCTCCAAGGAAGAGTGCAGTGTGTTGCCCTACACTTAGCATCCAGAGGGTGACTGGGAAACTTTTCCGTGCCTGGATGTTTCCTGGCAGGCCAGGGGAGCCTGGCCGGTCCCGGTGTTCTTGCAGGGAATAGGGTGCCCACGCGAGGTCCTCGGCACCTGAAAAGCTTACTAACGTTAAAAGAAAGCAGACCTAAAATTAAGCCTCAGGTTCTCTGCTCCAAGCTTCCGCTTCGGCAGGCTATTCAAGGCTTTACCTTGAGGAAAGGACCCCCGTCAAGTTTCCTTTTAGCTCTAGAGCGTCTCAGGAGGAGCTCCCACCCAGGCTATGAAAGCACCCTGTTGATTTAGAGAAAACTCTTTCCCTTCCCAGGACACTGCCTATAGAGACAAGGGACCCGTCCGAAACACTCTTATTTAAGTATCTTCAAGGCAGCAAGAATGGAGCATTCAATATGGAAAAGCAAGTCTTGTGCCATAAATTCCCCGTTTCCAATGAACACGCAGCCTACCTCCTTGTGATTTCGACCAAGTAAATATACACTCTAACTACACACTGGTCCCTTCCTTGAATAAAGTTGGTTTGGCAGGGAGTTCTGCGTCTAGCCAACGCCCTCCACCAAGGAGCGATCTAGGTTCGCTATCGGGGCTTAGCTTCTTCTAAAACCCTGCACTGTAAGAGGAAGAACTGGGCTTTGGTTACAGCAGGAACGCAAGCCGACTTTCTCCTGTAAATATGGGATCTTAAGGTATGACACTCTAGAAGGAATGCGAAGCAGTTTTGGTTTCTCAGTGTCGCTCAGCCTAGGGCAAGGAGGCAGATTTGCATGACATGTAGGTTGTAAGAGAAGAGATTTCCTGGAGCCTTTGGAGTGCTGAGGAAACCTAGGTCTCCCAAGGAAGAATGCAGTGTGTTGCCCTACACTCAGCATACACAGAGTGACTGGGAAAGGTTTCCGGGCCTGGATGTTTCTTAGCAGGCCAGGGGAGCCTGCCGGAAATCGGTGTTCTAGCAGGGAATAGGGTGTCCATGCGAGGTCCTGGTGCCCTGAAAAGCTTACTAACGTTAAAAGAAAGCAGACCTAAATTTAAGCCTCAAGGACTCTGCTCCATGCTTCCTCTTCGGCAGGCTATTCAAGGCTTTACCTTGAGGAAGGGACTCCCGTCAAGTTTCTTTTTAGCTCTAGAGAGTCTCAGGAGGAGCTCCCACCCAGGCTATGAAAGCACCCTGTTGATGGAGAGAACACTCGTTCCCTTCCCAGAGCCCTGCCTACTGCGACTAGACACCCGTCCTAAAACTGTTATTTAGGTAGTGTTAAGGCAACATGAATGGAGCATTCAAAATGGGAAAGCAAGGCCTGTGCCATCAGGTCCCTGTTTCCAGCGAACACGCAGCCTACCTCCTTGTGCTTTCTACCAGGTAAATACACACTCTAGCTAAACCCTGGTCCCTTCCCTGAATAACGTTTTCTTGGCATGGAGTTCTCCGTGTAGCCAACTGCCTATCCCAAGGAAGGCTCTAGGTACGCTATCGGGGCTTAGCTTCTTCTAAAACCCTGCAGTGTAAGACGTAGAAGTGTGCTTTGCTTCCAGCAGGAAAGCAAGCCGACTTTCTCCTGTAAGTATGGGGTGTTAAGGTATGACACTCTAGAAGGAATGCGAAGCAGTTTTGGTTTCTCAGTGCCGCTCAGCCTAGGGCAATGAGGCAAGATATGCATGACATGTGGGATGTAAGAGAACAGATTTCCTGGAGCCTTTGCAGTGCTGATTAAACCTAGGTCTCCCAAGGAAGAGTGCAGTGTGTTGCCCTACACTCAGCATACGCAGAGTGACTGGGAAAGGTTTCCGGGCCTGGATGTTTCTTAGCAGCCTAGTGGAGCCTGCCGGTACTAGGTGTTCTTGCAGGGAATAGGGAGCCCACGCGAGTTCCTCGGTGTCCTGAAAGCTTACTAACCTTAAAAGAAAACAAACCTAAAGCTAATGCTTCAAGGACTCTGCTCCAAGCTTCCGCTTTGGTAGGCTATTCAAGGCTTTATCTTGGGGAAAGGACTCACGTCACGTTTCCTTTTAGCTCTAGAGCGTCTCAGGAGGAGCTCCCACCCAGGTTATGAAAGCACCCTGTTGATCTAGAGAACACTCGTTCCCTTCCCAGAGCCCTGCCTACAGTGTCTAAATGCCTGTCCTAAAACTGTAATTTAGGTAGCTTCAAGGCAGCATGAGTGGTGCATTCAAAATGGGAAAGCAAGCCTTGTGCCATCAGGTGACCGTTTCCAGCGAAAACGCAGCCTACCTCCTTGTGATTTCTACCAAGTAAATATACACTCTAGCTACACACTGGCCCCTTCCTTAATAAAGTTGGTTTGGCACGGAGTTCTGCGTGTAGCCACGGCCTCCCCAAAGGAGCGCTCTAGGTACGCTATCGGGGCTTAGCCTCTTCTAAAACCCTGCAGTGTAGGAGGAAGAACTGTGCTTTGGTACCAGCAGGAACGCAAGCCGACTTTCTCCTGTAAGTATGGCATCTTAAGGTATGACTTTGTAGAAGGAATGCTAAGCAGTTTTGGTTTCTCAGTGCCGATCAGCTTAGGGCAATGAGGCAGATTGGCATGACATGTAGGAAATGAGAGAACAGATTTCCTGGAGCTGGTGGAGTGCGGAGGAAATCCAGCTCCTCCAAGGAAGAGTGCAGTGTGTTGCCCTACACTTAGCATCCAGAGAGTGACTGGGAAACTTTTCGGGGCCTGGATGTTTCCTGGCAGGCCAGGGGAGCCTGGCCGGTCCCGGTGTTCTTGCAGGGAATAGGGTGCCCACGCGAGGTCCTCGGTACCTGAAAAGCTTACTAACGTTAAAAGAAAGCAGACCTAAAATTAAGCCTCAAGTTCTCTGCTCCAAGCTTCCGCTTCGGCAGGCTATTCAAGGCTTTACCTTGAGGAAAGGACTCCCGTCAAGTTTCCTTTTAGCTCTAGAGCGTCTCAGGAGGAGCTCCCAGCCAGGCTATGAAAGCACCCTGTTGATTTAGAGAAAACTCTTTCCCTTCCCAGTACACTGCCTACAGTGACAGGGACCCGTGCAGAACACTGTTATTTAGGTAGCTTCAAGGCAGCAAGAATGGAGCATTCAATATGGAAAAGCAAGCCTTGAGCCATAAATTCCCCGTTTCCAGTGAACACGCAGCCTACCTCCTTGAGATTTTACCAAGTAAATATACACTCTAGCTCCACACTGGTCCCTTCCTTGAATAAAGTTGGTTTGGCAGGGAGTTCTGCGTCTAGCCAACGGCGTCCACCAAGGAGCGATCTAGGTTCGCTATCGGGGCTTAGCTTCTTCTAAAACCCTGCACTGGAAGAGCAAGAACTGGGCTTTGGTTACAGCAGGAATGCAAGCCGACTCTCTCCTGTAAATATGGGGTCTTACGGTATGACACTCTAGAAGGAATGCGAAGCAGTTTTGGTTTCTCAGTGCCGCTCAGCCTAGGGCAATGAGGCAGATTTCCATGACATGTAGGATGTAAGAGAACAGATTTCCTGGAGCTGTTGGAGTGCGGAGGAAACCTAGGTCTCCCAAGGAAGAGTGCAGTGTGTTGCCCTACACTCAGCATACACAGAGTGACTGGGAAAGGTTTCCGGGCCTGGATGTTCCTTAGCAGCCCAGGGGAGCCTGCCGGAACTCTGTGTTCTAGTAGGGAATAGGGTGCCCACGCGAGGTCCTGGTGCCCTGAAAAGCTTACTAACTTTAAAAGAAAGCAGACCTAAATTTAAGCCTCAAGGACTCTGCTCCAAGCTTCCGCTTCGGCAGGCTATTCAAGGCTTTACCTTGAGGAAGGGACTCCCGTCAAGTTTCCTTTTAGCTCTAGAGCTTCTCAGGAGGAGCTCCCACCCAGGCTATGAAAGCACCCTGTTGATGGAGAGAACACTCGTTCCCTTCCCAGAGCCCTGCCTACTGCGACTAGACACCCGTCCTAAAACTGTTATTTAGGTAGTGTTAAGGCAACATGAATGGAGCATTCAAAATGGGAAAGCAAGGCCTGTGCCATCAGGTCCCTGTTTCCAGCGAACACGCAGCCTACCTCCTTGTGCTTTCTACCAGGTAAATACACACTCTAGCTAAACCCTGGTCCCTTCCCTGAATAACGTCTTCTTGGCACGGAGTTCTCCGTGTAGCCAACTGCCTCTCCCAAGGAAGGCTCTAGGTACGCTATCGGGGCTTAGCTTCTTCTAAAACCCTGCAGTGTAAGACGTAGAAGTGTGCTTTGCTTCCAGCAGGAAAGCAAGCCGACTTTCTCCTGTAAGTATGGGGTGTTAAGGTATGACACTCTAGAAGGAATGCGAAGCAGTTTTGGTTTCTCAGTGCCGCTCAGCCTAGGGCAATGAGGCAAGATATGCGTGACATGTGGGATGTAAGAGAACAGATTTCCTGGAGCCTTTGGAGTGCTGATTAAACCTAGGTCTCCCAAGGAAGAGTGCAGTGTGTTGCCCTACACTCAGCATACGCAGAGTGACTGGGAAAGGTTTCCGGGCCTGGATGTTTCTTAGCAGCCTAGTGGAGGCTGCCGGTACTAGGTGTTCTTGCAGGGAATAGGGAGCCCACGCGAGGTCCTCGGTGTCCTGAAAGCTTACTAACCTTAAAAGAAAACAAACCTAAAGCTAATGCTTCAAGGACTCTGCTCCAAGCTTCCGCTTTGGTAGGCTATTCAAGGCTTTATCTTGGGGAAAGGACTCACGTCACGTTTCCTTTTAGCTCTAGAGCGTCTCAGGAGGAGCTCCCACCCAGGCTATGAAAGCACCCTGTTGATCTAGAGAACACTCGTTCCCTTCCCAGAGCCCTGCCTACAGTGTCTAAAGGCCCGTCCTAAAACTGTAATTTAGGTAGCTTCAAGGCAGCATGAGTGGTGCATTCAAAATGGGAAAGCAAGCCTTGTGCCATCAGGTGACCGTTTCCAGCGAAAACGCAGCCTACCTCCTTGTGATTTCTACCAAGTAAATATACACTCTAGCTACACACTGACCCCTTCCTTAATAAAGTTGGTTTGGCACGGAGTTCTGCGTGTAGCCACGGCCTCCCCAAAGGAGCGCTCTAGGTACGCTATCGGGGCTTAGCCTCTTCTAAAACCCTGCAGTGTAGGAGGAAGAACTGTGCTTTGGTACCAGCAGGAACGCAAGCCGACTTTCTCCTGTAAGTATGGCATCTTAAGGTATGACTTTGTAGAAGGAATGCTAAGCAGTTTTGGTTTCTCAGTGCCGATCAGCTTAGGGCAATGAGGCAGATTGGCATGACCTGTAGGAAATGAGAGAACAGATTTCCTGGAGCTGGTGGAGTGCGGAGGAAATCCAGCTCCTCCAAGGAAGAGTGCAGTGTGTTGCCCTACACTTAGCATCCAGAGAGTGACTGGGAAACTTTTCGGGGCCTGGATGTTTCCTGGCAGGCCAGGGGAGCCTGGCCGGTCCCGGTGTTCTTGCAGGGAATAGGGTGCCCACGCGAGGTCCTCGGTACCTGAAAAGCTTACTAACGTTAAAAGAAAGCAGACCTAAAATTAAGCCTCAAGTTCTCTGCTCCAAGCTTCCGCTTCGGCAGGCTATTCAAGGCTTTACCTTGAGGAAAGGACTCCCGTCAAGTTTCCTTTTAGCTCTAGAGCGTCTCAGGAGGAGCTCCCAGCCAGGCTATGAAAGCACCCTGTTGATTTAGAGAAAACTCTTTCCCTTCCCAGTACACTGCCTACAGTGACAGGGACCCGTGCAGAACACTGTTATTTAGGTAGCTTCAAGGCAGCAAGAATGGAGCATTCAATATGGAAAAGCAAGCCTTGAGCCATAAATTCCCCTTTTCCAGTGAACACGCAGCCTACCTCCTTGAGATTTTACCAAGTAAATATACACTCTAGATCCACACTGGTCCCTTCCTTGAATAAAGTTGGTTTGGCAGGGAGTTCTGCGTCTAGCCAACGGCGTCCACCAAGGAGCGATCTAGGTTCGCTATCGGGGCTTAGCTTCTTCTAAAACCCTGCACTGGAAGAGCAAGAACTGGGCTTTGGTTACAGCAGGAATGCAAGCCGACTCTCTCCTGTAAATATGGGATCTTAAGGTATGACACTCTAGAAGGAATGCGAAGCAGTTTTGGTTTCTCAGTGTCGCTCAGCCTAGGGCAAGGAGGCAGATTTGCATGACATGTAGGTAGTAAGAGAAGAGATTTCCTGGAGCCTTTGGAGTGCTGAGGAAACCTAGGTCTCCCAAGGAAGAGTGCAGTGTGTTGCCCTACACTCAGCATACACAGAGTGACTGGGAAAGGTTTCCGGGCCTGGATGTTTCTTAGCAGGCCAGGGGAGCCTGCCGGAACTCGGTGTTCTAGCAGGGAATAGGGTGCCCATGCGAGGTCCTGGTGCCCTGAAAAGCTTACTAACTTTAAAAGAAAGCAGACCTAAATTTAAGCCTCAAGGACTCTGCTCCATGCTTCCTCTTCGGCAGGCTATTCAAGGCTTTACCTTGAGGAAGGGACTCCCGTCAAGTTTCTTTTTAGCTCTAGAGCGTCTCAGGAGGAGCTCCCACCCAGGCTATGAAAGCACCCTGTTGATGGAGAGAACACTCGTTCCCTTCCCAGAGCCCTGCCTACTGCGACTAGACACCCGTCCTAAAACTGTTATTTAGGTAGTGTTAAGGCAACATGAATGGAGCATTCAAAATGGGAAAGCAAGGCCTGTGCCATCAGGTCCCTGTTTCCAGCGAACACGCAGCCTACCTCCTTGTGCTTTCTACCAGGTAAATACACACTCTAGCTAAACCCTGGTCCCTTCCCTGAATAACGTTTTCTTGGCACGGAGTTCTCCGTGTAGCCAACTGCCTATCCCAAGGAAGGCTCTAGGTACGCTATCGGGGCTTAGCTTCTTCTAAAACCCTGCAGTGTAAGACGTAGAAGTGTGCTTTGCTTCCAGCAGGAAAGCAAGCCGACTTTCTCCTGTAAGTATGGGGTGTTAAGGTATGACACTCTAGAAGGAATGCGAAGCAGTTTTGGTTTCTCAGTGCCGCTCAGCCTAGGGCAATGAGGCAAGATATGCATGACATGTGGGATGTAAGAGAACAGATTTCCTGGAGCCTTTGCAGTGCTGATTAAACCTAGGTCTCCCAAGGAAGAGTGCAGTGTGTTGCCCTACACTCAGCATACGCAGAGTGACTGGGAAAGGTTTCCGGGCCTGGATGTTTCTTAGCAGCCTAGTGGAGCCTGCCGGTACTAGGTGTTCTTGCAGGGAATAGGGAGCCCACGCGAGTTCCTCGGTGTCCTGAAAGCTTACTAACCTTAAAAGAAAACAAACCTAAAGCTAATGCTTCAAGGACTCTGCTCCAAGCTTCCACTTTGGTAGGCTATTCAAGGCTTTATCTTGGGGAAAGGACTCACGTCACGTTTCCTTTTAGCTCTAGAGCGTCTCAGGAGGAGCTCCCACCCAGGTTATGAAAGCACCCTGTTGATCTAGAGAACACTCGTTCCCTTCCCAGAGCCCTGCCTACAGTGTCTAAATGCCTGTCCTAAAACTGTAATTTAGGTAGCTTCAAGGCAGCATGAGTGGTGCATTCAAAATGGGAAAGCAAGCCTTGTGCCATCAGGTGACCGTTTCCAGCGAAAACGCAGCCTACCTCCTTGTGATTTCTACCAAGTAAATATACACTCTAGCTACACACTGGCCCCTTCCTTAATAAAGTTGGTTTGGCACGGAGTTCTGCGTGTAGCCACGGCCTCCCCAAAGGAGCGCTCTAGGTACGCTATCGGGGCTTAGCCTCTTCTAAAACCCTGCAGTGTAGGAGGAAGAACTGTGCTTTGGTACCAGCAGGAACGCAAGCCGACTTTCTCCTGTAAGTATGGCATCTTAAGGTATGACTTTGTAGAAGGAATGCTAAGCAGTTTTGGTTTCTCAGTGCCGATCAGCTTAGGGCAATGAGGCAGATTGGCATGACCTGTAGGAAATGAGAGAACAGATTTCCTGGAGCTGGTGGAGTGCGGAGGAAATCCAGCTCCTCCAAGGAAGAGTGCAGTGTGTTGCCCTACACTTAGCATCCAGAGAGTGACTGGGAAACTTTTCGGGGCCTGGATGTTTCCTGGCAGGCCAGGGGAGCCTGGCCGGTCCCGGTGTTCTTGCAGGGAATAGGGTGCCCACGCGAGGTCCTCGGTACCTGAAAAGCTTACTAACGTTAAAAGAAAGCAGACCTAAAATTAAGCCTCAAGTTCTCTGCTCCAAGCTTCCGCTTCGGCAGGCTATTCAAGGCTTTACCTTGAGGAAAGGACTCCCGTCAAGTTTCCTTTTAGCTCTAGAGCGTCTCAGGAGGAGCTCCCAGCCAGGCTATGAAAGCACCCTGTTGATTTAGAGAAAACTCTTTCCCTTCCCAGTACACTGCCTACAGTGACAGGGACCCGTGCAGAACACTGTTATTTAGGTAGCTTCAAGGCAGCAAGAATGGAGCATTCAATATGGAAAAGCAAGCCTTGAGCCATAAATTCCCCGTTTCCAGTGAACACGCAGCCTACCTCCTTGAGATTTTACCAAGTAAATATACACTCTAGCTCCACACTGGTCCCTTCCTTGAATAAAGTTGGTTTGGCAGGGAGTTCTGCGTCTAGCCAACGGCGTCCACCAAGGAGCGATCTAGGTTCGCTATCGGGGCTTAGCTTCTTCTAAAACCCTGCACTGGAAGAGCAAGAGCTGGGCTTTGGTTACAGCAGGAATGCAAGCCGACTCTCTCCTGTAAATATGGGGTCTTACGGTATGACACTCTAGAAGGAATGCGAAGCAGTTTTGGTTTCTCAGTGCCGCTCAGCCTAGGGCAATGAGGCAGATTTCCATGACATGTAGGATGTAAGAGAACAGATTTCCTGGAGCTGTTGGAGTGCGGAGGAAACCTAGGTCTCCCAAGGAAGAGTGCAGTGTGTTGCCCTACACTCAGCATACACAGAGTGACTGGGAAAGGTTTCCGGGCCTGGATGTTCCTTAGCAGCCCAGGGGAGCCTGCCGGAACTCTGTGTTCTAGTAGGGAATAGGGTGCCCACGCGAGGTCCTGGTGCCCTGAAAAGCTTACTAACTTTAAAAGAAAGCAGACCTAAATTTAAGCCTCAAGGACTCTGCTCCAAGCTTCCGCTTCGGCAGGCTATTCAAGGCTTTACCTTGAGGAAAGGACTCCCGTCAAGTTTCCTTTTAGCTCTAGAGCGTCTCAGGAGGAGCTCCCACCCAGGCTATGAAAGCACCCTGTTGATTTAGAGAAAACTCTTTCCCTTCCCAGGACACTGCCTATAGAGACAAGGGACCCGTCCAAAACACTCTTATTTAAGTATCTTCAAGGCAGCAAGAATGGAGCATTCAATATGGAAAAGCAAGCCTTGTGCCATAAATTCCCCGTTTCCAATGAACACGCAGCCTACCTCCTTGTGATTTCGACCAAGTAAATATACACTCTAGCTACACACTGGTCCCTTCCTTGAATAAAGTTGGTTTGGCAGGGAGTTCTGCGTCTAGCCAACGCCCTCCACCAAGGAGCGATCTAGGTTCGCTATCGGGGCTTAGCTTCTTCTAAAACCCTGCACTGGAAGAGGAAGAACTGGGCTTTGGTTACAGCAGGAACGCAAGCCGACTCTCTCCTGTAAATATGGGATCTTAAGGTATGACACTCTAGAAGGAATGCGAAGCAGTTTTGGTTTCTCAGTGTCGCTCAGCCTAGGGCAAGGAGGCAGATTTGCATGACATGTAGGTTGTAAGAGAAGAGATTTCCTGGAGCCTTTGGAGTGCTGAGGAAACCTAGGTCTCCCAAGGAAGAGTGCAGTGTGTTGCCCTACACTCAGCATACACAGAGTGACTGGGAAAGGTTTCCGGGCCTGGATGTTCCTTAGCAGCCCAGGGAAGCCTTCCGGAAATCGGTGTTCTAGCAGGGAATAGGGTGCCCACGCGAGGTCCTGGTGCCCTGAAAAGCTTACTAACGTTAAAAGAAAGCAGACCTAAATTTAAGCCTCAAGGACTCTGCTCCATGCTTCCTCTTCGGCAGGCTATTCAAGGCTTTACCTTGAGGAAGGGACTCCCGTCAAGTTTCCTTTTAGCTCTAGAGCGTCTCAGGAGGAGCTCCCACCCAGGCTATGAAAGCACCCTGTTGATGGAGAGAACACTCGTTCCCTTCCCAGAGCCCTGCCTACTGCGACTAGACACCCGTCCTAAAACTGTTATTTAGGTAGTGTTAAGGCAACATGAATGGAGCATTCAAAATGGGAAAGCAAGGCCTGTGCCATCAGGTCCCTGTTTCCAGCGAACACGCAGCCTACCTCCTTGTGCTTTCTACCAGGTAAATACACACTCTAGCTAAACCCTGGTCCCTTCCCTGAATAACGTTTTCTTGGCACGGAGTTCTCCGTGTAGCCAACTGCCTCTCCCAAGGAAGGCTCTAGGTACGCTATCGGGGCTTAGCTTCTTCTAAAACCCTGCAGTGTAAGACGTAGAAGTGTGCTTTGCTTCCAGCAGGAAAGCAAGCCGACTTTCTCCTGTAAGTATGGGGTGTTAAGGTATGACACTCTAGAAGGAATGCGAAGCAGTTTTGGTTTCTCAGTGCCGCTCAGCCTAGGGCAATGAGGCAAGATATGCATGACATGTGGGATGTAAGAGAACAGATTTCCTGGAGCCTTTGGAGTGCTGATTAAACCTAGGTCTCCCAAGGAAGAGTGCAGTGTGTTGCCCTACACTCAGCATACGCAGAGTGACTGGGAAAGGTTTCCGGGCCTGGATGTTTCTTAGCAGCCTAGTGGAGCCTGCCGGTACTAGGTGTTCTTGCAGGGAATAGGGAGCCCACGCGAGGTCCTCGGTGTCCTGAAAGCTTACTAACCTTTAAAGAAAACAAACCTAAAGCTAATGCTTCAAGGACTCTGCTCCAAGCTTCCGCTTTGGTAGGCTATTCAAGGCTTTATCTTGGGGAAAGGACTCACGTCACGTTTCCTTTTAGCTCTAGAGCGTCTCAGGAGGAGCTCCCACCCAGGCTATGAAAGCACCCTGTTGATCTAGAGAACACTCGTTCCCTTCCCAGAGCCCTGCCTACAGTGTCTAAAGGCCCGTCCTAAAACTGTAATTTAGGTAGCTTCAAGGCAGCATGAGTGGTGCATTCAAAATGGGAAAGCAAGCCTTGTGCCATCAGGTGACCGTTTCCAGCGAAAACGCAGCCTACCTCCTTGTGATTTCTACCAAGTAAATATACACTCTAGCTACACACTGGCCCCTTCCTTAATAAAGTTGGTTTGGCACGGAGTTCTGCGTGTAGCCACGGCCTCCCCAAAGGAGCGCTCTAGGTACGCTATCGGGGCTTAGCCTCTTCTAAAACCCTGCAGTGTAGGAGGAAGAACTGTGCTTTGGTACCAGCAGGAACGCAAGCCGACTTTCTCCTGTAAGTATGGCATCTTAAGATATGACTTTGTAGAAGGAATGCTAAGCAGTTTTGGTTTCTCAGTGCCGATCAGCTTAGGGCAATGAGGCAGATTGGCATGACATGTAGGAAATGAGAGAACAGATTTCCTGGAGCTGGTGGAGTGCGGAGGAAATCCAGCTCCTCCAAGGAAGAGTGCAGTGTGTTGCCCTACACTTAGCATCCAGAGGGTGACTGGGAAACTTTTCCGTGCCTGGATGTTTCCTGGCAGGCCAGGGGAGCCTGGCCGGTCCCGGTGTTCTTGCAGGGAATAGGGTGCCCACGCGAGGTCCTCGGCACCTGAAAAGCTTACTAACGTTAAAAGAAAGCAGACCTAAAATTAAGCCTCAGGTTCTCTGCTCCAAGCTTCCGCTTTGGCAGGCTATTCAAGGCTTTACCTTGAGGAAAGGACCCCCGTCAAGTTTCCTTTTAGCTCTAGAGCGTCTCAGGAGGAGCTCCCACCCAGGCTATGAAAGCACCCTGTTGATTTAGAGAAAACTCTTTCCCTTCCCAGGACACTGCCTATAGAGACAAGGGACCCGTCCGAAACACTCTTATTTAAGTATCTTCAAGGCAGCAAGAATGGAGCATTCAATATGGAAAAGCAAGTCTTGTGCCATAAATTCCCCGTTTCCAATGAACACGCAGCCTACCTCCTTGTGATTTCGACCAAGTAAATATACACTCTAGCTACACACTGGTCCCTTCCTTGAATAAAGTTGGTTTGGCAGGGAGTTCTGCGTCTAGCCAACGCCCTCCACCAAGGAGCGATCTAGGTTCGCTATCGGGGCTTAGCTTCTTCTAAAACCCTGCACTGGAAGAGGAAGAACTGGGCTTTGGTCACAGCAGGAACGCAAGCCGACTCTCTCCTGTAAATATGGGATCTTAAGGTATGACACTCTAGAAGGAATGCGAAGCAGTTTTGGTTTCTCAGTGTCGCTCAGCCTAGGGCAAGGAGGCAGATTTGCATGACATGTAGGTTTTAAGAGAAGAGATTTCCTGGAGCCTTTGGAGTGCTGAGGAAACCTAGGTCTCCCAAGGAAGAGTGCAGTGTGTTGCCCTACACTCAGCATACACAGAGTGACTGGGAAAGGTTTCCGGGCCTGGATGTTTCTTAGCAGGCCAGGGGAGCCTTCCGGAAATCGGTGTTCTAGCAGGGAATAGGGTGCCCACGCGAGGTCCTGGTGCCCTGAAAAGCTTACTAACGTTAAAAGAAAGCAGACCTAAATTTAAGCCTCAAGGACTCTGCTCCATGCTTCCTCTTCGGCAGGCTATTCAAGGCTTTACCTTGAGGAAGGGACTCCCGTCAAGTTTCCTTTTAGCTCTAGAGCGTCTCAGGAGGAGCTCCCACCCAGGCTATGAAAGCACCCTGTTGATGGAGAGAACACTCGTTCCCTTCCCAGAGCCCTGCCTACTGCGACTAGACACCCGTCCTAAAACTGTTATTTAGGTAGTGTTAAGGCAACATGAATGGAGCATTCAAAATGGGAAAGCAAGGCCTGTGCCATCAGGTCCCTGTTTCCAGCGAACACGCAGCCTACCTCCTTGTGCTTTCTACCAGGTAAATACACACTCTAGCTAAACCCTGGTCCCTTCCCTGAATAACGTTTTCATGGCACGGAGTTCTCCGTGTAGCCAACTGCGTATCCCAAGGAAGGCTCTAGGTACGCTATCGGGGCTTAGCTTCTTCTAAAACCGTGCAGTGTAAGACGTAGAACTGTGCTTTGCTTACAGCAGGAAAGCAAGCCGACTTTCTCCTGTAAGTATGGGGTGTTAAGGTATGACACTCTAGAAGGAATGCGAAGCAGTTTTGGTTTCTCAGTGCCGCTCAGACTAGGGCAATGAGGCAAGATATGCATGACATGTGGGATGTAAGAGAACAGATTTCCTGGAGCCTTTGGAGTGCTGATTAAACCTAGGTCTCCCAAGGAAGAGTGCAGTGTGTTGCCCTACACTCAGCATACGCAGAGTGACTGGGAAAGGTTTCCGGGCCTGGATGTTTCTTAGCAGCCTAGTGGAGCCTGCCGGTACTAGGTGTTCTTGCAGGGAATAGGGAGCCCACGCGAGGTCCTCGGTGTCCTGAAAGCTTACTAACCTTTAAAGAAAACAAACCTAAAGCTAATGCTTCAAGGGCTCTGCTCCAAGCTTCCGCTTTGGTAGGCTATTCAAGGCTTTATCTTGGGGAAAGGACTCACGTCACGTTTCCTTTTAGCTCTAGAGCGTCTCAGGAGGAGCTCCCACCCAGGCTATGAAAGCACCCTGTTGATCTAGAGAACACTCGTTCCCTTCCCAGAGCCCTGCCTACAGTGTCTAAAGGCCCGTCCTAAAACTGTAATTTAGGTAGCTTCAAGGCAGCATGAGTGGTGCATTCAAAATGGGAAAGCAAGCCTTGTGCCATCAGGTGACCGTTTCCAGCGAAAACGCAGCCTACCTCCTTGTGATTTCTACCAAGTAAATATACACTCTAGCTACACACTGACCCCTTCCTTAATAAAGTTGGTTTGGCACGGAGTTCTGCGTGTAGCCACGGCCTCCCCAAAGGAGCGCTCTAGGTACGCTATCGGGGCTTAGCCTCTTCTAAAACCCTGCAGTGTAGGAGGAAGAACTGTGCTTTGGTACCAGCAGGAACGCAAGCCGACTTTCTCCTGTAAGTATGGCATCTTAAGGTATGACTTTGTAGAAGGAATGCTAAGCAGTTTTGGTTTCTCAGTGCCGATCAGCTTAGGGCAATGAGGCAGATTGGCATGACATGTAGGAAATGAGAGAACAGATTTCCTGGAGCTGGTGGAGTGCGGAGGAAATCCAGCTCCTCCAAGGAAGAGTGCAGTGTGTTGCCCTACACTTAGCATCCAGAGGGTGACTGGGAAACTTTTCCGTGCCTGGATGTTTCCTGGCAGGCCAGGGGAGCCTGGCCGGTCCCGGTGTTCTTGCAGGGAATAGGGTGCCCATGCGAGGTCCTGGTGCCCTGAAAAGCTTACTAACTTTAAAAGAAAGCAGACCTAAATTTAAGCCTCAAGGACTCTGCTCCAAGCTTCCGCTTCGGCAGGCTATTCAAGGCTTTACCTTGAGGAAAGGACTCCCGTCAAGTTTCCTTTTAGCTCTAGAGCGTCTCAGGAGGAGCTCCCACCCAGGCTATGAAAGCACCCTGTTGATTTAGAGAAAACTCTTTCCCTTCCCAGGACACTGCCTATAGAGACAAGGGACCCGTCCAAAACACTCTTATTTAAGTATCTTCAAGGCAGCAAGAATGGAGCATTCAATATGGAAAAGCAAGCCTTGTGCCATAAATTCCCCGTTTCCAATGAACACGCAGCCTACCTCCTTGTGATTTCGACCAAGTAAATATACACTCTAGCTACACACTGGTCCCTTCCTTGAATAAAGTTGGTTTGGCAGGGAGTTCTGCGTCTAGCCAACGCCCTCCACCAAGGAGCGATCTAGGTTCGCTATCGGGGCTTAGCTTCTTCTAAAACCCTGCACTGGAAGAGGAAGAACTGGGCTTTGGTTACAGCAGGAACGCAAGCCGACTCTCTCCTGTAAATATGGGATCTTAAGGTATGACACTCTAGAAGGAATGCGAAGCAGTTTTGGTTTCTCAGTGTCGCTCAGCCTAGGGCAAGGAGGCAGATTTGCATGACATGTAGGTTGTAAGAGAAGAGATTTCCTGGAGCCTTTGGAGTGCTGAGGAAACCTAGGTCTCCCAAGGAAGAGTGCAGTGTGTTGCCCTACACTCAGCATACACAGAGTGACTGGGAAAGGTTTCCGGGCCTGGATGTTCCTTAGCAGCCCAGGGAAGCCTTCCGGAAATCGGTGTTCTAGCAGGGAATAGGGTGCCCACGCGAGGTCCTGGTGCCCTGAAAAGCTTACTAACGTTAAAAGAAAGCAGACCTAAATTTAAGCCTCAAGGACTCTGCTCCATGCTTCCTCTTCGGCAGGCTATTCAAGGCTTTACCTTGAGGAAGGGACTCCCGTCAAGTTTCCTTTTAGCTCTAGAGCGTCTCAGGAGGAGCTCCCACCCAGGCTATGAAAGCACCCTGTTGATGGAGAGAACACTCGTTCCCTTCCCAGAGCCCTGCCTACTGCGACTAGACACCCGTCCTAAAACTGTTATTTAGGTAGTGTTAAGGCAACATGAATGGAGCATTCAAAATGGGAAAGCAAGGCCTGTGCCATCAGGTCCCTGTTTCCAGCGAACACGCAGCCTACCTCCTTGTGCTTTCTACCAGGTAAATACACACTCTAGCTAAACCCTGGTCCCTTCCCTGAATAACGTTTTCTTGGCACGGAGTTCTCCGTGTAGCCAACTGCGTATCCCAAGGAAGGCTCTAGGTACGCTATCGGGGCTTAGCTTCTTCTAAAACCGTGCAGTGTAAGACGTAGAACTGTGCTTTGCTTACAGCAGGAAAGCAAGCCGACTTTCTCCTGTAAGTATGGGGTGTTAAGGTATGACACTCTAGAAGGAATGCGAAGCAGTTTTGGTTTCTCAGTGCCGCTCAGCCTAGGGCAATGAGGCAAGATATGCATGACATGTGGGATGTAAGAGAACAGATTTCCTGGAGCCTTTGGAGTGCTGGTTAAACCTAGGTCTCCCAAGGAAGAGTGCAGTGTGTTGCCCTACACTCAGCATACGCAGAGTGACTGGGAAAGGTTTCCGGGCCTGGATGTTTCTTAGCAGCCTAGTGGAGCCTGCCGGTACTAGGTGTTCTTGCAGGGAATAGGGAGCCCACGCGAGGTCCTCGGTGTCCTGAAAGCTTACTAACCTTTAAAGAAAACAAACCTAAAGCTAATGCTTCAAGGGCTCTGCTCCAAGCTTCCGCTTTGGTAGGCTATTCAAGGCTTTATCTTGGGGAAAGGACTCACGTCACGTTTCCTTTTAGCTCTAGAGCGTCTCAGGAGGAGCTCCCACCCAGGCTATGAAAGCACCCTGTTGATCTAGAGAACACTCGTTCCCTTCCCAGAGCCCTGCCTACAGTGTCTAAAGGCCCGTCCTAAAACTGTAATTTAGGTAGCTTCAAGGCAGCATGAGTGGTGCATTCAAAATGGGAAAGCAAGCCTTGTGCCATCAGGTGACCGTTTCCAGCGAAAACGCAGCCTACCTCCTTGTGATTTCTACCAAGTAAATATACACTCTAGCTACACACTGACCCCTTCCTTAATAAAGTTGGTTTGGCACGGAGTTCTGCGTGTAGCCACGGCCTCCCCAAAGGAGCGCTCTAGGTACGCTATCGGGGCTTAGCCTCTTCTAAAACCCTGCAGTGTAGGAGGAAGAACTGTGCTTTGGTACCAGCAGGAACGCAAGCCGACTTTCTCCTGTAAGTATGGCATCTTAAGGTATGACTTTGTAGAAGGAATGCTAAGCAGTTTTGGTTTCTCAGTGCCGATCAGCTTAGGGCAATGAGGCAGATTGGCATGACATGTAGGAAATGAGAGAACAGATTTCCTGGAGCTGGTGGAGTGCGGAGGAAATCCAGCTCCTCCAAGGAAGAGTGCAGTGTGTTGCCCTACACTTAGCATCCAGAGGGTGACTGGGAAACTTTTCCGTGCCTGGATGTTTCCTGGCAGGCCAGGGGAGCCTGGCCGGTCCCGGTGTTCTTGCAGGGAATAGGGTGCCCATGCGAGGTCCTGGTGCCCTGAAAAGCTTACTAACTTTAAAAGAAAGCAGACCTAAATTTAAGCCTCAAGGACTCTGCTCCAAGCTTCCGCTTCGGCAGGCTATTCAAGGCTTTACCTTGAGGAAAGGACTCCCGTCAAGTTTCCTTTTAGCTCTAGAGCGTTTCAGGAGGAGCTCCCACCCAGGCTATGAAAGCACCCTGTTGATTTAGAGAAAACTCTTTCCCTTCCCAGGACACTGCCTATAGAGACAAGGGACCCGTCCAAAACACTCTTATTTAAGTATCTTCAAGGCAGCAAGAATGGAGCATTCAATATGGAAAAGCAAGCCTTGTGCCATAAATTCCCCGTTTCCAATGAACACGCAGCCTACCTCCTTGTGATTTCGACCAAGTAAATATACACTCTAGCTACACACTGGTCCCTTCCTTGAATAAAGTTGGTTTGGCAGGGAGTTCTGCGTCTAGCCAACGCCCTCCACCAAGGAGCGATCTAGGTTCGCTATCGGGGCTTAGCTTCTTCTAAAACCCTGCACTGGAAGAGGAAGAACTGGGCTTTGGTTACAGCAGGAACGCAAGCCGACTCTCTCCTGTAAATATGGGATCTTAAGGTATGACACTCTAGAAGGAATGCGAAGCAGTTTTGGTTTCTCAGTGTCGCTCAGCCTAGGGCAAGGAGGCAGATTTGCATGAAATGTAGGTTGTAAGAGAAGAGATTTCCTGGAGCCTTTGGAGTGCTGAGGAAACCTAGGTCTCCCAAGGAAGAGTGCAGTGTGTTGCCCTACACTCAGCATACACAGAGTGACTGGGAAAGGTTTCCGGGCCTGGATGTTTCTTAGCAGGCCAGGGGAGCCTTCCGGAAATCGGTGTTCTAGCAGGGAATAGGGTGCCCACGCGAGGTCCTGGTGCCCTGAAAAGCTTACTAACGTTAAAAGAAAGCAGACCTAAATTTAAGCCTCAAGGACTCTGCTCCATGCTTCCTCTTCGGCAGGCTATTCAAGGCTTTACCTTGAGGAAGGGACTCCCGTCAAGTTTCCTTTTAGCTCTAGAGCGTCTCAGGAGGAGCTCCCACCCAGGCTATGAAAGCACCCTGTTGATGGAGAGAACACTCGTTCCCTTCCCAGAGCCCTGCCTACTGCGACTAGACACCCGTCCTAAAACTGTTATTTAGTTAGTGTTAAGGCAACATGAATGGAGCATTCAAAATGGGAAAGCAAGGCCTGTGCCATCAGGTCCCTGTTTCCAGCGAACACGCAGCCTACCTCCTTGTGCTTTCTACCAGGTAAATACACACTCTAGCTAAACCCTGGTCCCTTCCCTGAATAACGTTTTCTTGGCACGGAGTTCTCCGTGTAGCCAACTGCGTATCCCAAGGAAGGCTCTAGGTACGCTATCGGGGCTTAGCTTCTTCTAAAACCGTGCAGTGTAAGACGTAGAACTGTGCTTTGCTTACAGCAGGAAAGCAAGCCGACTTTCTCCTGTAAGTATGGGGTGTTAAGGTATGACACTCTAGAAGGAATGCGAAGCAGTTTTGGTTTCTCAGTGCCGCTCAGCCTAGGGCAATGAGGCAAGATATGCATGACATGTGGGATGTAAGAGAACAGATTTCCTGGAGCCTTTGGAGTGCTGGTTAAACCTAGGTCTCCCAAGGAAGAGTGCAGTGTGTTGCCCTACACTCAGCATACGCAGAGTGACTGGGAAAGGTTTCCGGGCCTGGATGTTTCTTAGCAGCCTAGTGGAGCCTGCCGGTACTAGGTGTTCTTGCAGGGAATAGGGAGCCCACGCGAGGTCCTCGGTGTCCTGAAAGCTTACTAACCTTTAAAGAAAACAAACCTAAAGCTAATGCTTCAAGGGCTCCGCTCCAAGCTTCCGCTTTGGTAGGCTATTCAAGGCTTTATCTTGGGGAAAGGACTCACGTCACGTTTCCTTTTAGCTCTAGAGCGTCTCAGGAGGAGCTCCCACCCAGGCTATGAAAGCACCCTGTTGATCTAGAGAACACTCGTTCCCTTCCCAGAGCCCTGCCTACAGTGTCTAAAGGCCCGTCCTAAAACTGTAATTTAGGTAGCTTCAAGGCAGCATGAGTGGTGCATTCAAAATGGGAAAGCAAGCCTTGTGCCATCAGGTGACCGTTTCCAGCGAAAACGCAGCCTACCTCCTTGTGATTTCTACCAAGTAAATATACACTCTAGCTACACACTGACCCCTTCCTTAATAAAGTTGGTTTGGCACGGAGTTCTGCGTGTAGCCACGGCCTCCCCAAAGGAGCGCTCTAGGTACGCTATCGGGGCTTAGCCTCTTCTAAAACCCTGCAGTGTAGGAGGAAGAACTGTGCTTTGGTACCAGCAGGAACGCAAGCCGACTTTCTCCTGTAAGTATGGCATCTTAAGGTATGACTTTGTAGAAGGAATGCTAAGCAGTTTTGGTTTCTCAGTGCCGATCAGCTTAGGGCAATGAGGCAGATTGGCATGACATGTAGGAAATGAGAGAACAGATTTCCTGGAGCTGGTGGAGTGCGGAGGAAATCCAGCTCCTCCAAGGAAGAGTGCAGTGTGTTGCCCTACACTTAGCATCCAGAGGGTGACTGGGAAACTTTTCCGTGCCTGGATGTTTCCTGGCAGGCCAGGGGAGCCTGGCCGGTCCCGGTGTTCTTGCAGGGAATAGGGTGCCCATGCGAGGTCCTGGTGCCCTGAAAAGCTTACTAACTTTAAAAGAAAGCAGACCTAAATTTAAGCCTCAAGGACTCTGCTCCAAGCTTCCGCTTCGGCAGGCTATTCAAGGCTTTACCTTGAGGAAAGGACTCCCGTCAAGTTTCCTTTTAGCTCTAGAGCGTCTCAGGAGGAGCTCCCACCCAGGCTATGAAAGCACCCTGTTGATTTAGAGAAAACTCTTTCCCTTCCCAGGACACTGCCTATAGAGACAAGGGACCCGTCCAAAACACTCTTATTTAAGTATCTTCAAGGCAGCAAGAATGGAGCATTCAATATGGAAAAGCAAGCCTTGTGCCATAAATTCCCCGTTTCCAATGAACACGCAGCCTACCTCCTTGTGATTTCGACCAAGTAAATATACACTCTAGCTACACACTGGTCCCTTCCTTGAATAAAGTTGGTTTGGCAGGGAGTTCTGCGTCTAGCCAACGCCCTCCACCAAGGAGCGATCTAGGTTCGCTATCGGGGCTTAGCTTCTTCTAAAACCCTGCACTGGAAGAGGAAGAACTGGGCTTTGGTTACAGCAGGAACGCAAGCCGACTCTCTCCTGTAAATATGGGATCTTAAGGTATGACACTCTAGAAGGAATGCGAAGCAGTTTTGGTTTCTCAGTGTCGCTCAGCCTAGGGCAAGGAGGCAGATTTGCATGACATGTAGGTTGTAAGAGAAGAGATTTCCTGGAGCCTTTGGAGTGCTGAGGAAACCTAGGTCTCCCAAGGAAGAGTGCAGTGTGTTGCCCTACACTCAGCATACACAGAGTGACTGGGAAAGGTTTCCGGGCCTGGATGTTCCTTAGCAGCCCAGGGGAGCCTTCCGGAAATCGGTGTTCTAGCAGGGAATAGGGTGCCCACGCGAGGTCCTGGTGCCCTGAAAAGCTTACTAACGTTAAAAGAAAGCAGACCTAAATTTAAGCCTCAAGGACTCTGCTCCATGCTTCCTCTTCGGCAGGCTATTCAAGGCTTTACCTTGAGGAAGGGACTCCCGTCAAGTTTCCTTTTAGCTCTAGAGCGTCTCAGGAGGAGCTCCCACCCAGGCTATGAAAGCACCCTGTTGATGGAGAGAACACTCGTTCCCTTCCCAGAGCCCTGCCTACTGCGACTAGACACCCGTCCTAAAACTGTTATTTAGGTAGTGTTAAGGCAACATGAATGGAGCATTCAAAATGGGAAAGCAAGGCCTGTGCCATCAGGTCCCTGTTTCCAGCGAACACGCAGCCTACCTCCTTGTGCTTTCTACCAGGTAAATACACACTCTAGCTAAACCCTGGTCCCTTCCCTGAATAACGTTTTCTTGGCACGGAGTTCCCCGTGTAGCCAACTGCCTCTCCCAAGGAAGGCTCTAGGTACGCTATCGGGGCTTAGCTTCTTCTAAAACCCTGCAGTGTAAGACGTAGAAGTGTGCTTTGCTTCCAGCAGGAAAGCAAGCCGACTTTCTCCTGTAAGTATGGGGTGTTAAGGTATGACACTCTAGAAGGAATGCGAAGCAGTTTTGGTTTCTCAGTGCCGCTCAGCCTAGGGCAATGAGGCAAGATATGCGTGACATGTGGGATGTAAGAGAACAGATTTCCTGGAGCCTTTGGAGTGCTGATTAAACCTAGGTCTCCCAAGGAAGAGTGCAGTGTGTTGCCCTACACTCAGCATACGCAGAGTGACTGGGAAAGGTTTCCGGGCCTGGATGTTTCTTAGCAGCCTAGTGGAGGCTGCCGGTACTAGGTGTTCTTGCAGGGAATAGGGAGCCCACGCGAGGTCCTCGGTGTCCTGAAAGCTTACTAACCTTAAAAGAAAACAAACCTAAAGCTAATGCTTCAAGGACTCTGCTCCAAGCTTCCGCTTTGGTAGGCTATTCAAGGCTTTATCTTGGGGAAAGGACTCACGTCACGTTTCCTTTTAGCTCTAGAGCGTCTCAGGAGGAGCTCCCACCCAGGCTATGAAAGCACCCTGTTGATCTAGAGAACACTCGTTCCCTTCCCAGAGCCCTGCCTACAGTGTCTAAAGGCCCGTCCTAAAACTGTAATTTAGGTAGCTTCAAGGCAGCATGAGTGGTGCATTCAAAATGGGAAAGCAAGCCTTGTGCCATCAGGTGACCGTTTCCAGCGAAAACGCAGCCTACCTCCTTGTGATTTCTACCAAGTAAATATACACTCTAGCTACACACTGGCCCCTTCCTTAATAAAGTTGGTTTGGCACGGAGTTCTGCGTGTAGCCACGGCCTCCCCAAAGGAGCGCTCTAGGTACGCTATCGGGGCTTAGCCTCTTCTAAAACCCTGCAGTGTAGGAGGAAGAACTGTGCTTTGGTACCAGCAGGAACGCAAGCCGACTTTCTCCTGTAAGTATGGCATCTTAAGGTATGACTTTGTAGAAGGAATGCTAAGCAGTTTTGGTTTCTCAGTGCCGATCAGCTTAGGGCAATGAGGCAGATTGGCATGACATGTAGGAAATGAGAGAACAGATTTCCTGGAGCTGGTGGAGTGCGGAGGAAATCCAGCTCCTCCAAGGAAGAGTGCAGTGTGTTGCCCTACACTTAGCATCCAGAGGGTGACTGGGAAACTTTTCCGTGCCTGGATGTTTCCTGGCAGGCCAGGGGAGCCTGGCCGGTCCCGGTGTTCTTGCAGGGAATAGGGTGCCCACGCGAGGTCCTCGGCACCTGAAAAGCTTACTAACGTTAAAAGAAAGCAGACCTAAAATTAAGCCTCAGGTTCTCTGCTCCAAGCTTCCGCTTCGGCAGGCTATTCAAGGTTTTACCTTGAGGAAAGGACCCCCGTCAAGTTTCCTTTTAGCTCTAGAGCGTCTCAGGAGGAGCTCCCACCCAGGCTATGAAAGCACCCTGTTGATTTAGAGAAAACTCTTTCCCTTCCCAGGACACTGCCTATAGAGACAAGGGACCCGTCCGAAACACTCTTATTTAAGTATCTTCAAGGCAGCAAGAATGGAGCATTCAATATGGAAAAGCAAGTCTTGTGCCATAAATTCCCCGTTTCCAATGAACACGCAGCCTACCTCCTTGTGATTTCGACCAAGTAAATATACACTCTAGCTACACACTGGTCCCTTCCTTGAATAAAGTTGGTTTGGCAGGGAGTTCTGCGTCTAGCCAACGCCCTCCACCAAGGAGCGATCTAGGTTCGCTATCGGGGCTTAGCTTCTTCTAAAACCCTGCACTGGAAGAGGAAGAACTGGGCTTTGGTCACAGCAGGAACGCAAGCCGACTCTCTCCTGTAAATATGGGATCTTAAGGTATGACACTCTAGAAGGAATGCGAAGCAGTTTTGGTTTCTCAGTGTCGCTCAGCCTAGGGCAAGGAGGCAGATTTGCATGACATGTAGGTTTTAAGAGAAGAGATTTCCTGGAGCCTTTGGAGTGCTGAGGAAACCTAGGTCTCCCAAGGAAGAGTGCAGTGTGTTGCCCTACACTCAGCATACACAGAGTGACTGGGAAAGGTTTCCGGGCCTGGATGTTCCTTAGCAGCCCAGGGGAGCCTTCCGGAAATCGGTGTTCTAGCAGGGAATAGGGTGCCCACGCGAGGTCCTGGTGCCCTGAAAAGCTTACTAACGTTAAAAGAAAGCAGACCTAAATTTAAGCCTCAAGGACTCTGCTCCATGCTTCCTCTTCGGCAGGCTATTCAAGGCTTTACCTTGAGGAAGGGACTCCCGTCAAGTTTCCTTTTAGCTCTAGAGCGTCTCAGGAGGAGCTCCCACCCAGGCTATGAAAGCACCCTGTTGATGGAGAGAACACTCGTTCCCTTCCCAGAGCCCTGCCTACTGCGACTAGACACCCGTCCTAAAACTGTTATTTAGGTAGTGTTAAGGCAACATGAATGGAGCATTCAAAATGGGAAAGCAAGGCCTGTGCCATCAGGTCCCTGTTTCCAGCGAACACGCAGCCTACCTCCTTGTGCTTTCTACCAGGTAAATACACACTCTAGCTAAACCCTGGTCCCTTCCCTGAATAACGTTTTCATGGCACGGAGTTCTCCGTGTAGCCAACTGCGTATCCCAAGGAAGGCTCTAGGTACGCTATCGGGGCTTAGCTTCTTCTAAAACCGTGCAGTGTAAGACGTAGAACTGTGCTTTGCTTACAGCAGGAAAGCAAGCCGACTTTCTCCTGTAAGTATGGGGTGTTAAGGTATGACACTCTAGAAGGAATGCGAAGCAGTTTTGGTTTCTCAGTGCCGCTCAGACTAGGGCAATGAGGCAAGATATGCATGACATGTGGGATGTAAGAGAACAGATTTCCTGGAGCCTTTGGAGTGCTGATTAAACCTAGGTCTCCCAAGGAAGAGTGCAGTGTGTTGCCCTACACTCAGCATACGCAGAGTGACTGGGAAAGGTTTCCGGGCCTGGATGTTTCTTAGCAGCCTAGTGGAGCCTGCCGGTACTAGGTGTTCTTGCAGGGAATAGGGAGCCCACGCGAGGTCCTCGGTGTCCTGAAAGCTTACTAACCTTTAAAGAAAACAAACCTAAAGCTAATGCTTCAAGGGCTCTGCTCCAAGCTTCCGCTTTGGTAGGCTATTCAAGGCTTTATCTTGGGGAAAGGACTCACGTCACGTTTCCTTTTAGCTCTAGAGCGTCTCAGGAGGAGCTCCCACCCAGGCTATGAAAGCACCCTGTTGATCTAGAGAACACTCGTTCCCTTCCCAGAGCCCTGCCTACAGTGTCTAAAGGCCCGTCCTAAAACTGTAATTTAGGTAGCTTCAAGGCAGCATGAGTGGTGCATTCAAAATGGGAAAGCAAGCCTTGTGCCATCAGGTGACCGTTTCCAGCGAAAACGCAGCCTACCTCCTTGTGATTTCTACCAAGTAAATATACACTCTAGCTACACACTGACCCCTTCCTTAATAAAGTTGGTTTGGCACGGAGTTCTGCGTGTAGCCACGGCCTCCCCAAAGGAGCGCTCTAGGTACGCTATCGGGGCTTAGCCTCTTCTAAAACCCTGCAGTGTAGGAGGAAGAACTGTGCTTTGGTACCAGCAGGAACGCAAGCCGACTTTCTCCTGTAAGTATGGCATCTTAAGGTATGACTTTGTAGAAGGAATGCTAAGCAGTTTTGGTTTCTCAGTGCCGATCAGCTTAGGGCAATGAGGCAGATTGGCATGACATGTAGGAAATGAGAGAACAGATTTCCTGGAGCTGGTGGAGTGCGGAGGAAATCCAGCTCCTCCAAGGAAGAGTGCAGTGTGTTGCCCTACACTTAGCATCCAGAGGGTGACTGGGAAACTTTTCCGTGCCTGGATGTTTCCTGGCAGGCCAGGGGAGCCTGGCCGGTCCCGGTGTTCTTGCAGGGAATAGGGTGCCCACGCGAGGTCCTCGGCACCTGAAAAGCTTACTAACGTTAAAAGAAAGCAGACCTAAAATTAAGCCTCAGGTTCTCTGCTCCAAGCTTCCGCTTCGGCAGGCTATTCAAGGCTTTACCTTGAGGAAAGGACCCCCGTCAAGTTTCCTTTTAGCTCTAGAGCGTCTCAGGAGGAGCTCCCACCCAGGCTATGAAAGCACCCTGTTGATTTAGAGAAAACTCTTTCCCTTCCCAGGACACTGCCTATAGAGACAAGGGACCCGTCCGAAACACTCTTATTTAAGTATCTTCAAGGCAGCAAGAATGGAGCATTCAATATGGAAAAGCAAGTCTTGTGCCATAAATTCCCCGTTTCCAATGAACACGCAGCCTACCTCCTTGTGATTTCGACCAAGTAAATATACACTCTAGCTACACACTGGTCCCTTCCTTGAATAAAGTTGGTTTGGCAGGGAGTTCTGCGTCTAGCCAACGCCCTCCACCAAGGAGCGATCTAGGTTCGCTATCGGGGCTTAGCTTCTTCTAAAACCCTGCACTGGAAGAGGAAGAACTGGGCTTTGGTTACAGCAGGAACGCAAGCCGACTCTCTCCTGTAAATATGGGATCTTAAGGTATGACACTCTAGAAGGAATGCGAAGCAGTTTTGGTTTCTCAGTGTCGCTCAGCCTAGGGCAAGGAGGCAGATTTGCATGACATGTAGGTTTTAAGAGAAGAGATTTCCTGGAGCCTTTGGAGTGCTGAGGAAACCTAGGTCTCCCAAGGAAGAGTGCAGTGTGTTGCCCTACACTCAGCATACACAGAGTGACTGGGAAAGGTTTCCGGGCCTGGATGTTTCTTAGCAGGCCAGGGGAGCCTTCCGGAAATCGGTGTTCTAGCAGGGAATAGGGTGCCCACGCGAGGTCCTGGTGCCCTGAAAAGCTTACTAACGTTAAAAGAAAGCAGACCTAAATTTAAGCCTCAAGGACTCTGCTCCATGCTTCCTCTTCGGCAGGCTATTCAAGGCTTTACCTTGAGGAAGGGACTCCCGTCAAGTTTCCTTTTAGCTCTAGAGCGTCTCAGGAGGAGCTCCCACCCAGGCTATGAAAGCACCCTGTTGATGGAGAGAACACTCGTTCCCTTCCCAGAGCCCTGCCTACTGCGACTAGACACCCGTCCTAAAACTGTTATTTAGGTAGTGTTAAGGCAACATGAATGGAGCATTCAAAATGGGAAAGCAAGGCCTGTGCCGTCAGGTCCCTGTTTCCAGCGAACACGCAGCCTACCTCCTTGTGCTTTCTACCAGGTAAATACACACTCTAGCTAAACCCTGGTCCCTTCCCTGAATAACGTTTTCATGGCACGGAGTTCTCCGTGTAGCCAACTGCGTATCCCAAGGAAGGCTCTAGGTACGCTATCGGGGCTTAGCTTCTTCTAAAACCGTGCAGTGTAAGACGTAGAACTGTGCTTTGCTTACAGCAGGAAAGCAAGCCGACTTTCTCCTGTAAGTATGGGGTGTTAAGGTATGACACTCTAGAAGGAATGCGAAGCAGTTTTGGTTTCTCAGTGCCGCTCAGACTAGGGCAATGAGGCAAGATATGCATGACATGTGGGATGTAAGAGAACAGATTTCCTGGAGCCTTTGGAGTGCTGATTAAACCTAGGTCTCCCAAGGAAGAGTGCAGTGTGTTGCCCTACACTCAGCATACGCAGAGTGACTGGGAAAGGTTTCCGGGCCTGGATGTTTCTTAGCAGCCTAGTGGAGCCTGCCGGTACTAGGTGTTCTTGCAGGGAATAGGGAGCCCACGCGAGGTCCTCGGTGTCCTGAAAGCTTACTAACCTTTAAAGAAAACAAACCTAAAGCTAATGCTTCAAGGGCTCTGCTCCAAGCTTCCGCTTTGGTAGGCTATTCAAGGCTTTATCTTGGGGAAAGGACTCACGTCACGTTTCCTTTTAGCTCTAGAGCGTCTCAGGAGGAGCTCCCACCCAGGCTATGAAAGCACCCTGTTGATCTAGAGAACACTCGTTCCCTTCCCAGAGCCCTGCCTACAGTGTCTAAAGGCCCGTCCTAAAACTGTAATTTAGGTAGCTTCAAGGCAGCATGAGTGGTGCATTCAAAATGGGAAAGCAAGCCTTGTGCCATCAGGTGACCGTTTCCAGCGAAAACGCAGCCTACCTCCTTGTGATTTCTACCAAGTAAATATACACTCTAGCTACACACTGACCCCTTCCTTAATAAAGTTGGTTTGGCACGGAGTTCTGCGTGTAGCCACGGCCTCCCCAAAGGAGCGCTCTAGGTACGCTATCGGGGCTTAGCCTCTTCTAAAACCCTGCAGTGTAGGAGGAAGAACTGTGCTTTGGTACCAGCAGGAACGCAAGCCGACTTTCTCCTGTAAGTATGGCATCTTAAGGTATGACTTTGTAGAAGGAATGCTAAGCAGTTTTGGTTTCTCAGTGCCGATCAGCTTAGGGCAATGAGGCAGATTGGCATGACATGTAGGAAATGAGAGAACAGATTTCCTGGAGCTGGTGGAGTGCGGAGGAAATCCAGCTCCTCCAAGGAAGAGTGCAGTGTGTTGCCCTACACTTAGCATCCAGAGGGTGACTGGGAAACTTTTCCGTGCCTGGATGTTTCCTGGCAGGCCAGGGGAGCCTGGCCGGTCCCGGTGTTCTTGCAGGGAATAGGGTGCCCATGCGAGGTCCTGGTGCCCTGAAAAGCTTACTAACTTTAAAAGAAAGCAGACCTAAATTTAAGCCTCAAGGACTCTGCTCCAAGCTTCCGCTTCGGCAGGCTATTCAAGGCTTTACCTTGAGGAAAGGACTCCCGTCAAGTTTCCTTTTAGCTCTAGAGCGTCTCAGGAGGAGCTCCCACCCAGGCTATGAAAGCACCCTGTTGATTTAGAGAAAACTCTTTCCCTTCCCAGGACACTGCCTATAGAGACAAGGGACCCGTCCAAAACACTCTTATTTAAGTATCTTCAAGGCAGCAAGAATGGAGCATTCAATATGGAAAAGCAAGCCTTGTGCCATAAATTCCCCGTTTCCAATGAACACGCAGCCTACCTCCTTGTGATTTCGACCAAGTAAATATACACTCTAGCTACACACTGGTCCCTTCCTTGAATAAAGTTGGTTTGGCAGGGAGTTCTGCGTCTAGCCAACGCCCTCCACCAAGGAGCGATCTAGGTTCGCTATCGGGGCTTAGCTTCTTCTAAAACCCTGCACTGGAAGAGGAAGAACTGGGCTTTGGTTACAGCAGGAACGCAAGCCGACTCTCTCCTGTAAATATGGGATCTTAAGGTATGACACTCTAGAAGGAATGCGAAGCAGTTTTGGTTTCTCAGTGTCGCTCAGCCTAGGGCAAGGAGGCAGATTTGCATGACATGTAGGTTTTAAGAGAAGAGATTTCCTGGAGCCTTTGGAGTGCTGAGGAAACCTAGGTCTCCCAAGGAAGAGTGCAGTGTGTTGCCCTACACTCAGCATACACAGAGTGACTGGGAAAGGTTTCCGGGCCTGGATGTTCCTTAGCAGCCCAGGGAAGCCTTCCGGAAATCGGTGTTCTAGCAGGGAATAGGGTGCCCACGCGAGGTCCTGGTGCCCTGAAAAGCTTACTAACGTTAAAAGAAAGCAGACCTAAATTTAAGCCTCAAGGACTCTGCTCCATGCTTCCTCTTCGGCAGGCTATTCAAGGCTTTACCTTGAGGAAGGGACTCCCGTCAAGTTTCCTTTTAGCTCTAGAGCGTCTCAGGAGGAGCTCCCACCCAGGCTATGAAAGCACCCTGTTGATGGAGAGAACACTCGTTCCCTTCCCAGAGCCCTGCCTACTGCGACTAGACACCCGTCCTAAAACTGTTATTTAGGTAGTGTTAAGGCAACATGAATGGAGCATTCAAAATGGGAAAGCAAGGCCTGTGCCATCAGGTCCCTGTTTCCAGCGAACACGCAGCCTACCTCCTTGTGCTTTCTACCAGGTAAATACACACTCTAGCTAAACCCTGGTCCCTTCCCTGAATAACGTTTTCTTGGCACGGAGTTCTCCGTGTAGCCAACTGCCTCTCCCAAGGAAGGCTCTAGGTACGCTATCGGGGCTTAGCTTCTTCTAAAACCCTGCAGTGTAAGACGTAGAAGTGTGCTTTGCTTCCAGCAGGAAAGCAAGCCGACTTTCTCCTGTAAGTATGGGGTGTTAAGGTATGACACTCTAGAAGGAATGCGAAGCAGTTTTGGTTTCTCAGTGCCGCTCAGCCTAGGGCAATGAGGCAAGATATGCATGACATGTGGGATGTAAGAGAACAGATTTCCTGGAGCCTTTGGAGTGCTGATTAAACCTAGGTCTCCCAAGGAAGAGTGCAGTGTGTTGCCCTACACTCAGCATACGCAGAGTGACTGGGAAAGGTTTCCGGGCCTGGATGTTTCTTAGCAGCCTAGTGGAGCCTGCCGGTACTAGGTGTTCTTGCAGGGAATAGGGAGCCCACGCGAGGTCCTCGGTGTCCTGAAAGCTTACTAACCTTTAAAGAAAACAAACCTAAAGCTAATGCTTCAAGGGCTCTGCTCCAAGCTTCCGCTTTGGTAGGCTATTCAAGGCTTTATCTTGGGGAAAGGACTCACGTCACGTTTCCTTTTAGCTCTAGAGCGTCTCAGGAGGAGCTCCCACCCAGGCTATGAAAGCACCCTGTTGATCTAGAGAACACTCGTTCCCTTCCCAGAGCCCTGCCTACAGTGTCTAAAGGCCCGTCCTAAAACTGTAATTTAGGTAGCTTCAAGGCAGCATGAGTGGTGCATTCAAAATGGGAAAGCAAGCCTTGTGCCATCAGGTGACCGTTTCCAGCGAAAACGCAGCCTACCTCCTTGTGATTTCTACCAAGTAAATATACACTCTAGCTACACACTGGCCCCTTCCTTAATAAAGTTGGTTTGGCACGGAGTTCTGCGTGTAGCCACGGCCTCCCCAAAGGAGCGCTCTAGGTACGCTATCGGGGCTTAGCCTCTTCTAAAACCCTGCAGTGTAGGAGGAAGAACTGTGCTTTGGTACCAGCAGGAACGCAAGCCGACTTTCTCCTGTAAGTATGGCATCTTAAGGTATGACTTTGTAGAAGGAATGCTAAGCAGTTTTGGTTTCTCAGTGCCGATCAGCTTAGGGCAATGAGGCAGATTGGCATGACATGTAGGAAATGAGAGAACAGATTTCCTGGAGCTGGTGGAGTGCGGAGGAAATCCAGCTCCTCCAAGGAAGAGTGCAGTGTGTTGCCCTACACTTAGCATCCAGAGGGTGACTGGGAAACTTTTCCGTGCCTGGATGTTTCCTGGCAGGCCAGGGGAGCCTGGCCGGTCCCGGTGTTCTTGCAGGGAATAGGGTGCCCACGCGAGGTCCTCGGCACCTGAAAAGCTTACTAACGTTAAAAGAAAGCAGACCTAAAATTAAGCCTCAGGTTCTCTGCTCCAAGCTTCCGCTTCGGCAGGCTATTCAAGGCTTTACCTTGAGGAAAGGACCCCCGTCAAGTTTCCTTTTAGCTCTAGAGCGTCTCAGGAGGAGCTCCCACCCAGGCTATGAAAGCACCCTGTTGATTTAGAGAAAACTCTTTCCCTTCCCAGGACACTGCCTATAGAGACAAGGGACCCGTCCGAAACACTCTTATTTAAGTATCTTCAAGGCAGCAAGAATGGAGCATTCAATATGGAAAAGCAAGTCTTGTGCCATAAATTCCCCGTTTCCAATGAACACGCAGCCTACCTCCTTGTGATTTCGACCAAGTAAATATACACTCTAGCTACACACTGGTCCCTTCCTTGAATAAAGTTGGTTTGGCAGGGAGTTCTGCGTCTAGCCAACGCCCTCCACCAAGGAGCGATCTAGGTTCGCTATCGGGGCTTAGCTTCTTCTAAAACCCTGCACTGGAAGAGGAAGAACTGGGCTTTGGTTACAGCAGGAACGCAAGCCGACTCTCTCCTGTAAATATGGGATCTTAAGGTATGACACTCTAGAAGGAATGCGAAGCAGTTTTGGTTTCTCAGTGTCGCTCAGCCTAGGGCAAGGAGGCAGATTTGCATGACATGTAGGTTTTAAGAGAAGAGATTTCCTGGAGCCTTTGGAGTGCTGAGGAAACCTAGGTCTCCCAAGGAAGAGTGCAGTGTGTTGCCCTACACTCAGCATACACAGAGTGACTGGGAAAGGTTTCCGGGCCTGGATGTTTCTTAGCAGGCCAGGGGAGCCTTCCGGAAATCGGTGTTCTAGCAGGGAATAGGGTGCCCACGCGAGGTCCTGGTGCCCTGAAAAGCTTACTAACGTTAAAAGAAAGCAGACCTAAATTTAAGCCTCAAGGACTCTGCTCCATGCTTCCTCTTCGGCAGGCTATTCAAGGCTTTACCTTGAGGAAGGGACTCCCGTCAAGTTTCCTTTTAGCTCTAGAGCGTCTCAGGAGGAGCTCCCACCCAGGCTATGAAAGCACCCTGTTGATGGAGAGAACACTCGTTCCCTTCCCAGAGCCCTGCCTACTGCGACTAGACACCCGTCCTAAAACTGTTATTTAGGTAGTGTTAAGGCAACATGAATGGAGCATTCAAAATGGGAAAGCAAGGCCTGTGCCATCAGGTCCCTGTTTCCAGCGAACACGCAGCCTACCTCCTTGTGCTTTCTACCAGGTAAATACACACTCTAGCTAAACCCTGGTCCCTTCCCTGAATAACGTTTTCATGGCACGGAGTTCTCCGTGTAGCCAACTGCGTATCCCAAGGAAGGCTCTAGGTACGCTATCGGGGCTTAGCTTCTTCTAAAACCGTGCAGTGTAAGACGTAGAACTGTGCTTTGCTTACAGCAGGAAAGCAAGCCGACTTTCTCCTGTAAGTATGGGGTGTTAAGGTATGACACTCTAGAAGGAATGCGAAGCAGTTTTGGTTTCTCAGTGCCGCTCAGACTAGGGCAATGAGGCAAGATATGCATGACATGTGGGATGTAAGAGAACAGATTTCCTGGAGCCTTTGGAGTGCTGATTAAACCTAGGTCTCCCAAGGAAGAGTGCAGTGTGTTGCCCTACACTCAGCATACGCAGAGTGACTGGGAAAGGTTTCCGGGCCTGGATGTTTCTTAGCAGCCTAGTGGAGCCTGCCGGTACTAGGTGTTCTTGCAGGGAATAGGGAGCCCACGCGAGGTCCTCGGTGTCCTGAAAGCTTACTAACCTTTAAAGAAAACAAACCTAAAGCTAATGCTTCAAGGGCTCTGCTCCAAGCTTCCGCTTTGGTAGGCTATTCAAGGCTTTATCTTGGGGAAAGGACTCACGTCACGTTTCCTTTTAGCTCTAGAGCGTCTCAGGAGGAGCTCCCACCCAGGCTATGAAAGCACCCTGTTGATCTAGAGAACACTCGTTCCCTTCCCAGAGCCCTGCCTACAGTGTCTAAAGGCCCGTCCTAAAACTGTAATTTAGGTAGCTTCAAGGCAGCATGAGTGGTGCATTCAAAATGGGAAAGCAAGCCTTGTGCCATCAGGTGACCGTTTCCAGCGAAAACGCAGCCTACCTCCTTGTGATTTCTACCAAGTAAATATACACTCTAGCTACACACTGACCCCTTCCTTAATAAAGTTGGTTTGGCACGGAGTTCTGCGTGTAGCCACGGCCTCCCCAAAGGAGCGCTCTAGGTACGCTATCGGGGCTTAGCCTCTTCTAAAACCCTGCAGTGTAGGAGGAAGAACTGTGCTTTGGTACCAGCAGGAACGCAAGCCGACTTTCTCCTGTAAGTATGGCATCTTAAGGTATGACTTTGTAGAAGGAATGCTAAGCAGTTTTGGTTTCTCAGTGCCGATCAGCTTAGGGCAATGAGGCAGATTGGCATGACATGTAGGAAATGAGAGAACAGATTTCCTGGAGCTGGTGGAGTGCGGAGGAAATCCAGCTCCTCCAAGGAAGAGTGCAGTGTGTTGCCCTACACTTAGCATCCAGAGGGTGACTGGGAAACTTTTCCGTGCCTGGATGTTTCCTGGCAGGCCAGGGGAGCCTGGCCGGTCCCGGTGTTCTTGCAGGGAATAGGGTGCCCATGCGAGGTCCTGGTGCCCTGAAAAGCTTACTAACTTTAAAAGAAAGCAGACCTAAATTTAAGCCTCAAGGACTCTGCTCCAAGCTTCCGCTTCGGCAGGCTATTCAAGGCTTTACCTTGAGGAAAGGACTCCCGTCAAGTTTCCTTTTAGCTCTAGAGCGTTTCAGGAGGAGCTCCCACCCAGGCTATGAAAGCACCCTGTTGATTTAGAGAAAACTCTTTCCCTTCCCAGGACACTGCCTATAGAGACAAGGGACCCGTCCAAAACACTCTTATTTAAGTATCTTCAAGGCAGCAAGAATGGAGCATTCAATATGGAAAAGCAAGCCTTGTGCCATAAATTCCCCGTTTCCAATGAACACGCAGCCTACCTCCTTGTGATTTCGACCAAGTAAATATACACTCTAGCTACACACTGGTCCCTTCCTTGAATAAAGTTGGTTTGGCAGGGAGTTCTGCGTCTAGCCAACGCCCTCCACCAAGGAGCGATCTAGGTTCGCTATCGGGGCTTAGCTTCTTCTAAAACCCTGCACTGGAAGAGGAAGAACTGGGCTTTGGTTACAGCAGGAACGCAAGCCGACTCTCTCCTGTAAATATGGGATCTTAAGGTATGACACTCTAGAAGGAATGCGAAGCAGTTTTGGTTTCTCAGTGTCGCTCAGCCTAGGGCAAGGAGGCAGATTTGCATGACATGTAGGTTGTAAGAGAAGAGATTTCCTGGAGCCTTTGGAGTGCTGAGGAAACCTAGGTCTCCCAAGGAAGAGTGCAGTGTGTTGCCCTACACTCAGCATACACAGAGTGACTGGGAAAGGTTTCCGGGCCTGGATGTTTCTTAGCAGGCCAGGGGAGCCTTCCGGAAATCGGTGTTCTAGCAGGGAATAGGGTGCCCACGCGAGGTCCTGGTGCCCTGAAAAGCTTACTAACGTTAAAAGAAAGCAGACCTAAATTTAAGCCTCAAGGACTCTGCTCCATGCTTCCTCTTCGGCAGGCTATTCAAGGCTTTACCTTGAGGAAGGGACTCCCGTCAAGTTTCCTTTTAGCTCTAGAGCGTCTCAGGAGGAGCTCCCACCCAGGCTATGAAAGCACCCTGTTGATGGAGAGAACACTCGTTCCCTTCCCAGAGCCCTGCCTACTGCGACTAGACACCCGTCCTAAAACTGTTATTTAGTTAGTGTTAAGGCAACATGAATGGAGCATTCAAAATGGGAAAGCAAGGCCTGTGCCATCAGGTCCCTGTTTCCAGCGAACACGCAGCCTACCTCCTTGTGCTTTCTACCAGGTAAATACACACTCTAGCTAAACCCTGGTCCCTTCCCTGAATAACGTTTTCTTGGCACGGAGTTCTCCGTGTAGCCAACTGCGTATCCCAAGGAAGGCTCTAGGTACGCTATCGGGGCTTAGCTTCTTCTAAAACCGTGCAGTGTAAGACGTAGAACTGTGCTTTGCTTACAGCAGGAAAGCAAGCCGACTTTCTCCTGTAAGTATGGGGTGTTAAGGTATGACACTCTAGAAGGAATGCGAAGCAGTTTTGGTTTCTCAGTGCCGCTCAGCCTAGGGCAATGAGGCAAGATATGCATGACATGTGGGATGTAAGAGAACAGATTTCCTGGAGCCTTTGGAGTGCTGGTTAAACCTAGGTCTCCCAAGGAAGAGTGCAGTGTGTTGCCCTACACTCAGCATACGCAGAGTGACTGGGAAAGGTTTCCGGGCCTGGATGTTTCTTAGCAGCCTAGTGGAGCCTGCCGGTACTAGGTGTTCTTGCAGGGAATAGGGAGCCCACGCGAGGTCCTCGGTGTCCTGAAAGCTTACTAACCTTTAAAGAAAACAAACCTAAAGCTAATGCTTCAAGGGCTCTGCTCCAAGCTTCCGCTTTGGTAGGCTATTCAAGGCTTTATCTTGGGGAAAGGACTCACGTCACGTTTCCTTTTAGCTCTAGAGCGTCTCAGGAGGAGCTCCCACCCAGGCTATGAAAGCACCCTGTTGATCTAGAGAACACTCGTTCCCTTCCCAGAGCCCTGCCTACAGTGTCTAAAGGCCCGTCCTAAAACTGTAATTTAGGTAGCTTCAAGGCAGCATGAGTGGTGCATTCAAAATGGGAAAGCAAGCCTTGTGCCATCAGGTGACCGTTTCCAGCGAAAACGCAGCCTACCTCCTTGTGATTTCTACCAAGTAAATATACACTCTAGCTACACACTGACCCCTTCCTTAATAAAGTTGGTTTGGCACGGAGTTCTGCGTGTAGCCACGGCCTCCCCAAAGGAGCGCTCTAGGTACGCTATCGGGGCTTAGCCTCTTCTAAAACCCTGCAGTGTAGGAGGAAGAACTGTGCTTTGGTACCAGCAGGAACGCAAGCCGACTTTCTCCTGTAAGTATGGCATCTTAAGGTATGACTTTGTAGAAGGAATGCTAAGCAGTTTTGGTTTCTCAGTGCCGATCAGCTTAGGGCAATGAGGCAGATTGGCATGACATGTAGGAAATGAGAGAACAGATTTCCTGGAGCTGGTGGAGTGCGGAGGAAATCCAGCTCCTCCAAGGAAGAGTGCAGTGTGTTGCCCTACACTTAGCATCCAGAGGGTGACTGGGAAACTTTTCCGTGCCTGGATGTTTCCTGGCAGGCCAGGGGAGCCTGGCCGGTCCCGGTGTTCTTGCAGGGAATAGGGTGCCCATGCGAGGTCCTGGTGCCCTGAAAAGCTTACTAACTTTAAAAGAAAGCAGACCTAAATTTAAGCCTCAAGGACTCTGCTCCAAGCTTCCGCTTCGGCAGGCTATTCAAGGCTTTACCTTGAGGAAAGGACTCCCGTCAAGTTTCCTTTTAGCTCTAGAGCGTCTCAGGAGGAGCTCCCACCCAGGCTATGAAAGCACCCTGTTGATTTAGAGAAAACTCTTTCCCTTCCCAGGACACTGCCTATAGAGACAAGGGACCCGTCCAAAACACTCTTATTTAAGTATCTTCAAGGCAGCAAGAATGGAGCATTCAATATGGAAAAGCAAGCCTTGTGCCATAAATTCCCCGTTTCCAATGAACACGCAGCCTACCTCCTTGTGATTTCGACCAAGTAAATATACACTCTAGCTACACACTGGTCCCTTCCTTGAATAAAGTTGGTTTGGCAGGGAGTTCTGCGTCTAGCCAACGCCCTCCACCAAGGAGCGATCTAGGTTCGCTATCGGGGCTTAGCTTCTTCTAAAACCCTGCACTGGAAGAGGAAGAACTGGGCTTTGGTTACAGCAGGAACGCAAGCCGACTCTCTCCTGTAAATATGGGATCTTAAGGTATGACACTCTAGAAGGAATGCGAAGCAGTTTTGGTTTCTCAGTGTCGCTCAGCCTAGGGCAAGGAGGCAGATTTGCATGACATGTAGGTTGTAAGAGAAGAGATTTCCTGGAGCCTTTGGAGTGCTGAGGAAACCTAGGTCTCCCAAGGAAGAGTGCAGTGTGTTGCCCTACACTCAGCATACACAGAGTGACTGGGAAAGGTTTCCGGGCCTGGATGTTCCTTAGCAGCCCAGGGGAGCCTTCCGGAAATCGGTGTTCTAGCAGGGAATAGGGTGCCCACGCGAGGTCCTGGTGCCCTGAAAAGCTTACTAACGTTAAAAGAAAGCAGACCTAAATTTAAGCCTCAAGGACTCTGCTCCATGCTTCCTCTTCGGCAGGCTATTCAAGGCTTTACCTTGAGGAAGGGACTCCCGTCAAGTTTCCTTTTAGCTCTAGAGCGTCTCAGGAGGAGCTCCCACCCAGGCTATGAAAGCACCCTGTTGATGGAGAGAACACTCGTTCCCTTCCCAGAGCCCTGCCTACTGCGACTAGACACCCGTCCTAAAACTGTTATTTAGGTAGTGTTAAGGCAACATGAATGGAGCATTCAAAATGGGAAAGCAAGGCCTGTGCCATCAGGTCCCTGTTTCCAGCGAACACGCAGCCTACCTCCTTGTGCTTTCTACCAGGTAAATACACACTCTAGCTAAACCCTGGTCCCTTCCCTGAATAACGTTTTCTTGGCACGGAGTTCTCCGTGTAGCCAACTGCCTCTCCCAAGGAAGGCTCTAGGTACGCTATCGGGGCTTAGCTTCTTCTAAAACCCTGCAGTGTAAGACGTAGAAGTGTGCTTTGCTTCCAGCAGGAAAGCAAGCCGACTTTCTCCTGTAAGTATGGGGTGTTAAGGTATGACACTCTAGAAGGAATGCGAAGCAGTTTTGGTTTCTCAGTGCCGCTCAGCCTAGGGCAATGAGGCAAGATATGCATGACATGTGGGATGTAAGAGAACAGATTTCCTGGAGCCTTTGGAGTGCTGATTAAACCTAGGTCTCCCAAGGAAGAGTGCAGTGTGTTGCCCTACACTCAGCATACGCAGAGTGACTGGGAAAGGTTTCCGGGCCTGGATGTTTCTTAGCAGCCTAGTGGAGCCTGCCGGTACTAGGTGTTCTTGCAGGGAATAGGGAGCCCACGCGAGGTCCTCGGTGTCCTGAAAGCTTACTAACCTTTAAAGAAAACAAACCTAAAGCTAATGCTTCAAGGGCTCTGCTCCAAGCTTCCGCTTTGGTAGGCTATTCAAGGCTTTATCTTGGGGAAAGGACTCACGTCACGTTTCCTTTTAGCTCTAGAGCGTCTCAGGAGGAGCTCCCACCCAGGCTATGAAAGCACCCTGTTGATCTAGAGAACACTCGTTCCCTTCCCAGAGCCCTGCCTACAGTGTCTAAAGGCCCGTCCTAAAACTGTAATTTAGGTAGCTTCAAGGCAGCATGAGTGGTGCATTCAAAATGGGAAAGCAAGCCTTGTGCCATCAGGTGACCGTTTCCAGCGAAAACGCAGCCTACCTCCTTGTGATTTCTACCAAGTAAATATACACTCTAGCTACACACTGGCCCCTTCCTTAATAAAGTTGGTTTGGCACGGAGTTCTGCGTGTAGCCACGGCCTCCCCAAAGGAGCGCTCTAGGTACGCTATCGGGGCTTAGCCTCTTCTAAAACCCTGCAGTGTAGGAGGAAGAACTGTGCTTTGGTACCAGCAGGAACGCAAGCCGACTTTCTCCTGTAAGTATGGCATCTTAAGGTATGACTTTGTAGAAGGAATGCTAAGCAGTTTTGGTTTCTCAGTGCCGATCAGCTTAGGGCAATGAGGCAGATTGGCATGACATGTAGGAAATGAGAGAACAGATTTCCTGGAGCTGGTGGAGTGCGGAGGAAATCCAGCTCCTCCAAGGAAGAGTGCAGTGTGTTGCCCTACACTTAGCATCCAGAGGGTGACTGGGAAACTTTTCCGTGCCTGGATGTTTCCTGGCAGGCCAGGGGAGCCTGGCCGGTCCCGGTGTTCTTGCAGGGAATAGGGTGCCCACGCGAGGTCCTCGGCACCTGAAAAGCTTACTAACGTTAAAAGAAAGCAGACCTAAAATTAAGCCTCAGGTTCTCTGCTCCAAGCTTCCGCTTCGGCAGGCTATTCAAGGCTTTACCTTGAGGAAAGGACCCCCGTCAAGTTTCCTTTTAGCTCTAGAGCGTCTCAGGAGGAGCTCCCACCCAGGCTATGAAAGCACCCTGTTGATTTAGAGAAAACTCTTTCCCTTCCCAGGACACTGCCTATAGAGACAAGGGACCCGTCCGAAACACTCTTATTTAAGTATCTTCAAGGCAGCAAGAATGGAGCATTCAATATGGAAAAGCAAGTCTTGTGCCATAAATTCCCCGTTTCCAATGAACACGCAGCCTACCTCCTTGTGATTTCGAGCAAGTAAATATACACTCTAGCTACACACTGGTCCCTTCCTTGAATAAAGTTGGTTTGGCAGGGAGTTCTGCGTCTAGCCAACGCCCTCCACCAAGGAGCGATCTAGGTTCGCTATCGGGGCTTAGCTTCTTCTAAAACCCTGCACTGGAAGAGGAAGAACTGGGCTTTGGTTACAGCAGGAACGCAAGCCGACTCTCTCCTGTAAATATGGGATCTTAAGGTATGACACTCTAGAAGGAATGCGAAGCAGTTTTGGTTTCTCAGTGTCGCTCAGCCTAGGGCAAGGAGGCAGATTTGCATGACATGTAGGTTTTAAGAGAAGAGATTTCCTGGAGCCTTTGGAGTGCTGAGGAAACCTAGGTCTCCCAAGGAAGAGTGCAGTGTGTTGCCCTACACTCAGCATACACAGAGTGACTGGGAAAGGTTTCCGGGCCTGGATGTTTCTTAGCAGGCCAGGGGAGCCTTCCGGAAATCGGTGTTCTAGCAGGGAATAGGGTGCCCACGCGAGGTCCTGGTGCCCTGAAAAGCTTACTAACGTTAAAAGAAAGCAGACCTAAATTTAAGCCTCAAGGACTCTGCTCCATGCTTCCTCTTCGGCAGGCTATTCAAGGCTTTACCTTGAGGAAGGGACTCCCGTCAAGTTTCCTTTTAGCTCTAGAGCGTCTCAGGAGGAGCTCCCACCCAGGCTATGAAAGCACCCTGTTGATGGAGAGAACACTCGTTCCCTTCCCAGAGCCCTGCCTACTGCGACTAGACACCCGTCCTAAAACTGTTATTTAGGTAGTGTTAAGGCAACATGAATGGAGCATTCAAAATGGGAAAGCAAGGCCTGTGCCATCAGGTCCCTGTTTCCAGCGAACACGCAGCCTACCTCCTTGTGCTTTCTACCAGGTAAATACACACTCTAGCTAAACCCTGGTCCCTTCCCTGAATAACGTTTTCTTGGCACGGAGTTCTCCGTGTAGCCAACTGCCTCTCCCAAGGAAGGCTCTAGGTACGCTATCGGGGCTTAGCTTCTTCTAAAACCCTGCAGTGTAAGACGTAGAAGTGTGCTTTGCTTCCAGCAGGAAAGCAAGCCGACTTTCTCCTGTAAGTATGGGGTGTTAAGGTATGACACTCTAGAAGGAATGCGAAGCAGTTTTGGTTTCTCAGTGCCGCTCAGCCTAGGGCAATGAGGCAAGATATGCATGACATGTGGGATGTAAGAGAACAGATTTCCTGGAGCCTTTGGAGTGCTGATTAAACCTAGGTCTCCCAAGGAAGAGTGCAGTGTGTTGCCCTACACTCAGCATACGCAGAGTGACTGGGAAAGGTTTCCGGGCCTGGATGTTTCTTAGCAGCCTAGTGGAGCCTGCCGGTACTAGGTGTTCTTGCAGGGAATAGGGAGCCCACGCGAGGTCCTCGGTGTCCTGAAAGCTTACTAACCTTTAAAGAAAACAAACCTAAAGCTAATGCTTCAAGGGCTCTGCTCCAAGCTTCCGCTTTGGTAGGCTATTCAAGGCTTTATCTTGGGGAAAGGACTCACGTCACGTTTCCTTTTAGCTCTAGAGCGTCTCAGGAGGAGCTCCCACCCAGGCTATGAAAGCACCCTGTTGATCTAGAGAACATTCGTTCCCTTCCCAGAGCCCTGCCTACAGTGTCTAAAGGCCCGTCCGAAAACTGTAATTTAGGTAGCTTCAAGGCAGCATGAGTGGTGCATTCAAAATGGGAAAGCAAGCCTTGTGCCATCAGGTGACCGTTTCCAGCGAAAACGCAGCCTACCTCCTTGTGATTTCTACCAAGTAAATATACACTCTAGCTACACACTGGCCCCTTCCTTAATAAAGTTGGTTTGGCACGGAGTTCTGCGTGTAGCCACGGCCTCCCCAAAGGAGCGCTCTAGGTACGCTATCGGGGCTTAGCCTCTTCTAAAACCCTGCAGTGTAGGAGGAAGAACTGTGCTTTGGTACCAGCAGGAACGCAAGCCGACTTTCTCCTGTAAGTATGGCATCTTAAGGTATGACTTTGTAGAAGGAATGCTAAGCAGTTTTGGTTTCTCAGTGCCGATCAGCTTAGGGCAATGAGGCAGATTGGCATGACATGTAGGAAATGAGAGAACAGATTTCCTGGAGCTGGTGGAGTGCGGAGGAAATCCAGCTCCTCCAAGGAAGAGTGCAGTGTGTTGCCCTACACTTAGCATCCAGAGGGTGACTGGGAAACTTTTCCGTGCCTGGATGTTTCCTGGCAGGCCAGGGGAGCCTGGCCGGTCCCGGTGTTCTTGCAGGGAATAGGGTGCCCACGCGAGGTCCTCGGCACCTGAAAAGCTTACTAACGTTAAAAGAAAGCAGACCTAAAATTAAGCCTCAGGTTCTCTGCTCCAAGCTTCCGCTTCGGCAGGCTATTCAAGGCTTTACCTTGAGGAAAGGACCCCCGTCAAGTTTCCTTTTAGCTCTAGAGCGTCTCAGGAGGAGCTCCCACCCAGGCTATGAAAGCACCCTGTTGATTTAGAGAAAACTCTTTCCCTTCCCAGGACACTGCCTATAGAGACAAGGGACCCGTCCGAAACACTCTTATTTAAGTATCTTCAAGGCAGCAAGAATGGAGCATTCAATATGGAAAAGCAAGTCTTGTGCCATAAATTCCCCGTTTCCAATGAACACGCAGCCTACCTCCTTGTGATTTCGAGCAAGTAAATATACACTCTAGCTACACACTGGTCCCTTCCTTGAATAAAGTTGGTTTGGCAGGGAGTTCTGCGTCTAGCCAACGCCCTCCACCAAGGAGCGATCTAGGTTCGCTATCGGGGCTTAGCTTCTTCTAAAACCCTGCACTGGAAGAGGAAGAACTGGGCTTTGGTTACAGCAGGAACGCAAGCCGACTCTCTCCTGTAAATATGGGATCTTAAGGTATGACACTCTAGAAGGAATGCGAAGCAGTTTTGGTTTCTCAGTGTCGCTCAGCCTAGGGCAAGGAGGCAGATTTGCATGACATGTAGGTTTTAAGAGAAGAGATTTCCTGGAGCCTTTGGAGTGCTGAGGAAACCTAGGTCTCCCAAGGAAGAGTGCAGTGTGTTGCCCTACACTCAGCATACACAGAGTGACTGGGAAAGGTTTCCGGGCCTGGATGTTTCTTAGCAGGCCAGGGGAGCCTTCCGGAAATCGGTGTTCTAGCAGGGAATAGGGTGCCCACGCGAGGTCCTGGTGCCCTGAAAAGCTTACTAACGTTAAAAGAAAGCAGACCTAAATTTAAGCCTCAAGGACTCTGCTCCATGCTTCCTCTTCGGCAGGCTATTCAAGGCTTTACCTTGAGGAAGGGACTCCCGTCAAGTTTCCTTTTAGCTCTAGAGCGTCTCAGGAGGAGCTCCCACCCAGGCTATGAAAGCACCCTGTTGATGGAGAGAACACTCGTTCCCTTCCCAGAGTCCTGCCTACTGCGACTAGACACCCGTCCTAAAACTGTTATTTAGGTAGTGTTAAGGCAACATGAATGGAGCATTCAAAATGGGAAAGCAAGGCCTGTGCCATCAGGTCCCTGTTTCCAGCGAACACGCAGCCTACCTCCTTGTGCTTTCTACCAGGTAAATACACACTCTAGCTAAACCCTGGTCCCTTCCCTGAATAACGTTTTCATGGCACGGAGTTCTCCGTGTAGCCAACTGCGTATCCCAAGGAAGGCTCTAGGTACGCTATCGGGGCTTAGCTTCTTCTAAAACCGTGCAGTGTAAGACGTAGAACTGTGCTTTGCTTACAGCAGGAAAGCAAGCCGACTTTCTCCTGTAAGTATGGGGTGTTAAGGTATGACACTCTAGAAGGAATGCGAAGCAGTTTTGGTTTCTCAGTGCCGCTCAGCCTAGGGCAATGAGGCAAGATATGCATGACATGTGGGATGTAAGAGAACAGATTTCCTGGAGCCTTTGGAGTGCTGATTAAACCTAGGTCTCCCAAGGAAGAGTGCAGTGTGTTGCCCTACACTCAGCATACGCAGAGTGACTGGGAAAGGTTTCCGGGCCTGGATGTTTCTTAGCAGCCTAGTGGAGCCTGCCGGTACTAGGTGTTCTTGCAGGGAATAGGGAGCCCACGCGAGGTCCTCGGTGTCCTGAAAGCTTACTAACCTTTAAAGAAAACAAACCTAAAGCTAATGCTTCAAGGGCTCTGCTCCAAGCTTCCGCTTTGGTAGGCTATTCAAGGCTTTATCTTGGGGAAAGGACTCACGTCACGTTTCCTTTTAGCTCTAGAGCGTCTCAGGAGGAGCTCCCACCCAGGCTATGAAAGCACCCTGTTGATCTAGAGAACACTCGTTCCCTTCCCAGAGCCCTGCCTACAGTGTCTAAAGGCCCGTCCGAAAACTGTAATTTAGGTAGCTTCAAGGCAGCATGAGTGGTGCATTCAAAATGGGAAAGCAAGCCTTGTGCCATCAGGTGACCGTTTCCAGCGAAAACGCAGCCTACCTCCTTGTGATTTCTACCAAGTAAATATACACTCTAGCTACACACTGGCCCCTTCCTTAATAAAGTTGGTTTGGCACGGAGTTCTGCGTGTAGCCACGGCCTCCCCAAAGGAGCGCTCTAGGTACGCTATCGGGGCTTAGCCTCTTCTAAAACCCTGCAGTGTAGGAGGAAGAACTGTGCTTTGGTACCAGCAGGAACGCAAGCCGACTTTCTCCTGTAAGTATGGCATCTTAAGGTATGACTTTGTAGAAGGAATGCTAAGCAGTTTTGGTTTCTCAGTGCCGATCAGCTTAGGGCAATGAGGCAGATTGGCATGACATGTAGGAAATGAGAGAACAGATTTCCTGGAGCTGGTGGAGTGCGGAGGAAATCCAGCTCCTCCAAGGAAGAGTGCAGTGTGTTGCCCTACACTTAGCATCCAGAGGGTGACTGGGAAACTTTTCCGTGCCTGGATGTTTCCTGGCAGGCCAGGGGAGCCTGGCCGGTCCCGGTGTTCTTGCAGGGAATAGGGTGCCCACGCGAGGTCCTCGGCACCTGAAAAGCTTACTAACGTTAAAAGAAAGCAGACCTAAAATTAAGCCTCAGGTTCTCTGCTCCAAGCTTCCGCTTCGGCAGGCTATTCAAGGCTTTACCTTGAGGAAAGGACCCCCGTCAAGTTTCCTTTTAGCTCTAGAGCGTCTCAGGAGGAGCTCCCACCCAGGCTATGAAAGCACCCTGTTGATTTAGAGAAAACTCTTTCCCTTCCCAGGACACTGCCTATAGAGACAAGGGACCCGTCCGAAACACTCTTATTTAAGTATCTTCAAGGCAGCAAGAATGGAGCATTCAATATGGAAAAGCAAGTCTTGTGCCATAAATTCCCCGTTTCCAATGAACACGCAGCCTACCTCCTTGTGATTTCGACCAAGTAAATATACACTCTAGCTACACACTGGTCCCTTCCTTGAATAAAGTTGGTTTGGCAGGGAGTTCTGCGTCTAGCCAACGCCCTCCACCAAGGAGCGATCTAGGTTCGCTATCGGGGCTTAGCTTCTTCTAAAACCCTGCACTGGAAGAGGAAGAACTGGGCTTTGGTTACAGCAGGAACGCAAGCCGACTCTCTCCTGTAAATATGGGATCTTAAGGTATGACACTCTAGAAGGAATGCGAAGCAGTTTTGGTTTCTCAGTGTCGCTCAGCCTAGGGCAAGGAGGCAGATTTGCATGACATGTAGGTTTTAAGAGAAGAGATTTCCTGGAGCCTTTGGAGTGCTGAGGAAACCTAGGTCTCCCAAGGAAGAGTGCAGTGTGTTGCCCTACACTCAGCATACACAGAGTGACTGGGAAAGGTTTCCGGGCCTGGATGTTTCTTAGCAGGCCAGGGGAGCCTTCCGGAAATCGGTGTTCTAGCAGGGAATAGGGTGCCCACGCGAGGTCCTGGTGCCCTGAAAAGCTTACTAACGTTAAAAGAAAGCAGACCTAAATTTAAGCCTCAAGGACTCTGCTCCATGCTTCCTCTTCGGCAGGCTATTCAAGGCTTTACCTTGAGGAAGGGACTCCCGTCAAGTTTCCTTTTAGCTCTAGAGCGTCTCAGGAGGAGCTCCCACCCAGGCTATGAAAGCACCCTGTTGATGGAGAGAACACTCGTTCCCTTCCCAGAGTCCTGCCTACTGCGACTAGACACCCGTCCTAAAACTGTTATTTAGGTAGTGTTAAGGCAACATGAATGGAGCATTCAAAATGGGAAAGCAAGGCCTGTGCCATCAGGTCCCTGTTTCCAGCGAACACGCAGCCTACCTCCTTGTGCTTTCTACCAGGTAAATACACACTCTAGCTAAACCCTGGTCCCTTCCCTGAATAACGTTTTCATGGCACGGAGTTCTCCGTGTAGCCAACTGCGTATCCCAAGGAAGGCTCTAGGTACGCTATCGGGGCTTAGCTTCTTCTAAAACCGTGCAGTGTAAGACGTAGAACTGTGCTTTGCTTACAGCAGGAAAGCAAGCCGACTTTCTCCTGTAAGTATGGGGTGTTAAGGTATGACACTCTAGAAGGAATGCGAAGCAGTTTTGGTTTCTCAGTGCCGCTCAGACTAGGGCAATGAGGCAAGATATGCATGACATGTGGGATGTAAGAGAACAGATTTCCTGGAGCCTTTGGAGTGCTGATTAAACCTAGGTCTCCCAAGGAAGAGTGCAGTGTGTTGCCCTACACTCAGCATACGCAGAGTGACTGGGAAAGGTTTCCGGGCCTGGATGTTTCTTAGCAGCCTAGTGGAGCCTGCCGGTACTAGGTGTTCTTGCAGGGAATAGGGAGCCCACGCGAGGTCCTCGGTGTCCTGAAAGCTTACTAACCTTTAAAGAAAACAAACCTAAAGCTAATGCTTCAAGGGCTCTGCTCCAAGCTTCCGCTTTGGTAGGCTATTCAAGGCTTTATCTTGGGGAAAGGACTCACGTCACGTTTCCTTTTAGCTCTAGAGCGTCTCAGGAGGAGCTCCCACCCAGGCTATGAAAGCACCCTGTTGATCTAGAGAACACTCGTTCCCTTCCCAGAGCCCTGCCTACAGTGTCTAAAGGCCCGTCCTAAAACTGTAATTTAGGTAGCTTCAAGGCAGCATGAGTGGTGCATTCAAAATGGGAAAGCAAGCCTTGTGCCATCAGGTGACCGTTTCCAGCGAAAACGCAGCCTACCTCCTTGTGATTTCTACCAAGTAAATATACACTCTAGCTACACACTGACCCCTTCCTTAATAAAGTTGGTTTGGCACGGAGTTCTGCGTGTAGCCACGGCCTCCCCAAAGGAGCGCTCTAGGTACGCTATCGGGGCTTAGCCTCTTCTAAAACCCTGCAGTGTAGGAGGAAGAACTGTGCTTTGGTACCAGCAGGAACGCAAGCCGACTTTCTCCTGTAAGTATGGCATCTTAAGGTATGACTTTGTAGAAGGAATGCTAAGCAGTTTTGGTTTCTCAGTGCCGATCAGCTTAGGGCAATGAGGCAGATTGGCATGACATGTAGGAAATGAGAGAACAGATTTCCTGGAGCTGGTGGAGTGCGGAGGAAATCCAGCTCCTCCAAGGAAGAGTGCAGTGTGTTGCCCTACACTTAGCATCCAGAGGGTGACTGGGAAACTTTTCCGTGCCTGGATGTTTCCTGGCAGGCCAGGGGAGCCTGGCCGGTCCCGGTGTTCTTGCAGGGAATAGGGTGCCCATGCGAGGTCCTGGTGCCCTGAAAAGCTTACTAACTTTAAAAGAAAGCAGACCTAAATTTAAGCCTCAAGGACTCTGCTCCAAGCTTCCGCTTCGGCAGGCTATTCAAGGCTTTACCTTGAGGAAAGGACTCCCGTCAAGTTTCCTTTTAGCTCTAGAGCGTCTCAGGAGGAGCTCCCACCCAGGCTATGAAAGCACCCTGTTGATTTAGAGAAAACTCTTTCCCTTCCCAGGACACTGCCTATAGAGACAAGGGACCCGTCCAAAACACTCTTATTTAAGTATCTTCAAGGCAGCAAGAATGGAGCATTCAATATGGAAAAGCAAGCCTTGTGCCATAAATTCCCCGTTTCCAATGAACACGCAGCCTACCTCCTTGTGATTTCGACCAAGTAAATATACACTCTAGCTACACACTGGTCTCTTCCTTGAATAAAGTTGGTTTGGCAGGGAGTTCTGCGTCTAGCCAACGCCCTCCACCAAGGAGCGATCTAGGTTCGCTATCGGGGCTTAGCTTCTTCTAAAACCCTGCACTGGAAGAGGAAGAACTGGGCTTTGGTTACAGCAGGAACGCAAGCCGACTCTCTCCTGTAAATATGGGATCTTAAGGTATGACACTCTAGAAGGAATGCGAAGCAGTTTTGGTTTCTCAGTGTCGCTCAGCCTAGGGCAAGGAGGCAGATTTGCATGACATGTAGGTTGTAAGAGAAGAGATTTCCTGGAGCCTTTGGAGTGCTGAGGAAACCTAGGTCTCCCAAGGAAGAGTGCAGTGTGTTGCCCTACACTCAGCATACACAGAGTGACTGGGAAAGGTTTCCGGGCCTGGATGTTTCTTAGCAGGCCAGGGGAGCCTTCCGGAAATCGGTGTTCTAGCAGGGAATAGGGTGCCCACGCGAGGTCCTGGTGCCCTGAAAAGCTTACTAACGTTAAAAGAAAGCAGACCTAAATTTAAGCCTCAAGGACTCTGCTCCATGCTTCCTCTTCGGCAGGCTATTCAAGGCTTTACCTTGAGGAAGGGACTCCCGTCAAGTTTCCTTTTAGCTCTAGAGCGTCTCAGGAGGAGCTCCCACCCAGGCTATGAAAGCACCCTGTTGATGGAGAGAACACTCGTTCCCTTCCCAGAGCCCTGCCTACTGCGACTAGACACCCGTCCTAAAACTGTTATTTAGTTAGTGTTAAGGCAACATGAATGGAGCATTCAAAATGGGAAAGCAAGGCCTGTGCCATCAGGTCCCTGTTTCCAGCGAACACGCAGCCTACCTCCTTGTGCTTTCTACCAGGTAAATACACACTCTAGCTAAACCCTGGTCCCTTCCCTGAATAACGTTTTCTTGGCACGGAGTTCTCCGTGTAGCCAACTGCGTATCCCAAGGAAGGCTCTAGGTACGCTATCGGGGCTTAGCTTCTTCTAAAACCGTGCAGTGTAAGACGTAGAACTGTGCTTTGCTTACAGCAGGAAAGCAAGCCGACTTTCTCCTGTAAGTATGGGGTGTTAAGGTATGACACTCTAGAAGGAATGCGAAGCAGTTTTGGTTTCTCAGTGCCGCTCAGCCTAGGGCAATGAGGCAAGATATGCATGACATGTGGGATGTAAGAGAACAGATTTCCTGGAGCCTTTGGAGTGCTGGTTAAACCTAGGTCTCCCAAGGAAGAGTGCAGTGTGTTGCCCTACACTCAGCATACGCAGAGTGACTGGGAAAGGTTTCCGGGCCTGGATGTTTCTTAGCAGCCTAGTGGAGCCTGCCGGTACTAGGTGTTCTTGCAGGGAATAGGGAGCCCACGTGAGGTCCTCGGTGTCCTGAAAGCTTACTAACCTTTAAAGAAAACAAACCTAAAGCTAATGCTTCAAGGGCTCTGCTCCAAGCTTCCGCTTTGGTAGGCTATTCAAGGCTTTATCTTGGGGAAAGGACTCACGTCACGTTTCCTTTTAGCTCTAGAGCGTCTCAGGAGGAGCTCCCACCCAGGCTATGAAAGCACCCTGTTGATCTAGAGAACACTCGTTCCCTTCCCAGAGCCCTGCCTACAGTGTCTAAAGGCCCGTCCTAAAACTGTAATTTAGGTAGCTTCAAGGCAGCATGAGTGGTGCATTCAAAATGGGAAAGCAAGCCTTGTGCCATCAGGTGACCGTTTCCAGCGAAAACGCAGCCTACCTCCTTGTGATTTCTACCAAGTAAATATACACTCTAGCTACACACTGGCCCCTTCCTTAATAAAGTTGGTTTGGCACGGAGTTCTGCGTGTATCCACGGCCTCCCCAAAGGAGCGCTCTAGGTACGCTATCGGGGCTTAGCCTCTTCTAAAACCCTGCAGTGTAGGAGGAAGAACTGTGCTTTGGTACCAGCAGGAACGCAAGCCGACTTTCTCCTGTAAGTATGGCATCTTAAGGTATGACTTTGTAGAAGGAATGCTAAGCAGTTTTGGTTTCTCAGTGCCGATCAGCTTAGGGCAATGAGGCAGATTGGCATGACCTGTAGGAAATGAGAGAACAGATTTCCTGGAGCTGGTGGAGTGCGGAGGAAATCCAGCTCCTCCAAGGAAGAGTGCAGTGTGTTGCCCTACACTTAGCATCCAGAGAGTGACTGGGAAACTTTTCGGGGCCTGGATGTTTCCTGGCAGGCCAGGGGAGCCTGGCCGGTCCCGGTGTTCTTGCAGGGAATAGGGTGCCCACGCGAGGTCCTCGGTACCTGAAAAGCTTACTAACGTTAAAAGAAAGCAGACCTAAAATTAAGCCTCAAGTTCTCTGCTCCAAGCTTCCGCTTCGGCAGGCTATTCAAGGCTTTACCTTGAGGAAAGGACTCCCGTCAAGTTTCCTTTTAGCTCTAGAGCGTCTCAGGAGGAGCTCCCAGCCAGGCTATGAAAGCACCCTGTTGATTTAGAGAAAACTCTTTCCCTTCCCAGTACACTGCCTACAGTGACAGGGACCCGTGCAGAACACTGTTATTTAGGTAGCTTCAAGGCAGCAAGAATGGAGCATTCAATATGGAAAAGCAAGCCTTGAGCCATAAATTCCCCGTTTCCAGTGAACACGCAGCCTACCTCCTTGAGATTTTACCAAGTAAATATACACTCTAGCTCCACACTGGTCCCTTCCTTGAATAAAGTTGGTTTGGCAGGGAGTTCTGCGTCTAGCCAACGGCGTCCACCAAGGAGCGATCTAGGTTCGCTATCGGGGCTTAGCTTCTTCTAAAACCCTGCACTGGAAGAGCAAGAACTGGGCTTTGGTTACAGCAGGAATGCAAGCCGACTCTCTCCTGTAAATATGGGGTCTTAAGGTATGACACTCTAGAAGGAATGCGAAGCAGTTTTGGTTTCTCAGTGCCGCTCAGCCTAGGGCAATGAGGCAGATTTCCATGACATGTAGGATGTAAGAGAACAGATTTCCTGGAGCTGTTGGAGTGCGGAGGAAACCTAGGTCTCCCAAGGAAGAGTGCAGTGTGTTGCCCTACACTCAGCATACACAGAGTGACTGGGAAAGGTTTCCGGGCCTGGATGTTCCTTAGCAGCCCAGGGGAGCCTGCCGGAACTCTGTGTTCTAGTAGGGAATAGGGTGCCCACGCGAGGTCCTGGTGCCCTGAAAAGCTTACTAACTTTAAAAGAAAGCAGACCTAAATTTAAGCCTCAAGGACTCTGCTCCAAGCTTCCGCTTCGGCAGGCTATTCAAGGCTTTACCTTGAGGAAGGGACTCCCGTCAAGTTTCCTTTTAGCTCTAGAGCGTCTCAGGAGGAGCTCCCACCCAGGCTATGAAAGCACCCTGTTGATGGAGAGAACACTCGTTCCCTTCCCAGAGCCCTGCCTACTGCGACTAGACACCCGTCCTAAAACTGTTATTTAGGTAGTGTTAAGGCAACATGAATGGAGCATTCAAAATGGGAAAGCAAGGCCTGTGCCATCAGGTCCCTGTTTCCAGCGAACACGCAGCCTACCTCCTTGTGCTTTCTACCAGGTAAATACACACTCTAGCTAAACCCTGGTCCCTTCCCTGAATAACGTTTTCTTGGCACGGAGTTCTCCGTGTAGCCAACTGCGTATCCCAAGGAAGGCTCTAGGTACGCTATCGGGGCTTAGCTTCTTCTAAAACCCTGCAGTGTAAGACGTAGAAGTGTGCTTTGCTTCCAGCAGGAAAGCAAGCCGACTTTCTCCTGTAAGTATGGGGTGTTAAGGTATGACACTCTAGAAGGAATGCGAAGCAGTTTTGGTTTCTCAGTGCCGCTCAGCCTAGGGCAATGAGGCAAGATATGCATGACATGTGGGATGTAAGAGAACAGATTTCCTGGAGCCTTTGGAGTGCTGATTAAACCTAGGTCTCCCAAGGAAGAGTGCAGTGTGTTGCCCTACACTCAGCATACGCAGAGTGACTGGGAAAGGTTTCCGGGCCTGGATGTTTCTTAGCAGCCTAGTGGAGCCTGCCGGTACTAGGTGTTCTTGCAGGGAATAGGGAGCCCACGCGAGGTCCTCGGTGTCCTGAAAGCTTACTAACCTTTAAAGAAAACAAACCTAAAGCTAATGCTTCAAGGACTCTGCTCCAAGCTTCCGCTTTGGTAGGCTATTCAAGGCTTTATCTTGGGGAAAGGACTCACGTCACGTTTCCTTTTAGCTCTAGAGCGTCTCAGGAGGAGCTCCCACCCAGGCTATGAAAGCACCCTGTTGATCTAGAGAACACTCGTTCCCTTCCCAGAGCCCTGCCTACAGTGTCTAAAGGCCCGTCCTAAAACTGTAATTTAGGTAGCTTCAAGGCAGCATGAGTGGTGCATTCAAAATGGGAAAGCAAGCCTTGTGCCATCAGGTGACCGTTTCCAGCGAAAACGCAGCCTACCTCCTTGTGATTTCTACCAAGTAAATATACACTCTAGCTACACACTGACCCCTTCCTTAATAAAGTTGGTTTGGCACGAAGTTCTGCGTGTAGCCACGGCCTCCCCAAAGGAGCGCTCTAGGTACGCTATCGGGGCTTAGCCTCTTCTAAAACCCTGCAGTGTAGGAGGAAGAACTGTGCTTTGGTACCAGCAGGAACGCAAGCCGACTTTCTCCTGTAAGTATGGCATCTTAAGGTATGACTTTGTAGAAGGAATGCTAAGCAGTTTTGGTTTCTCAGTGCCGATCAGCTTAGGGCAATGAGGCAGATTGGCATGACCTGTAGGAAATGAGAGAACAGATTTCCTGGAGCTGGTGGAGTGCGGAGGAAATCCAGCTCCTCCAAGGAAGAGTGCAGTGTGTTGCCCTACACTTAGCATCCAGAGAGTGACTGGGAAACTTTTCGGGGCCTGGATGTTTCCTGGCAGGCCAGGGGAGCCTGGCCGGTCCCGGTGTTCTTGCAGGGAATAGGGTGCCCACGCGAGGTCCTCGGTACCTGAAAAGCTTACTAACGTTAAAAGAAAGCAGACCTAAAATTAAGCCTCAAGTTCTCTGCTCCAAGCTTCCGCTTCGGCAGGCTATTCAAGGCTTTACCTTGAGGAAAGGACTCCCGTCAAGTTTCCTTTTAGCTCTAGAGCGTCTCAGGAGGAGCTCCCAGCCAGGCTATGAAAGCACCCTGTTGATTTAGAGAAAACTCTTTCCCTTCCCAGTACACTGCCTACAGTGACAGGGACCCGTGCAGAACACTGTTATTTAGGTAGCTTCAAGGCAGCAAGAATGGAGCATTCAATATGGAAAAGCAAGCCTTGAGCCATAAATTCCCCGTTTCCAGTGAACACGCAGCCTACCTCCTTGAGATTTTACCAAGTAAATATACACTCTAGCTCCACACTGGTCCCTTCCTTGAATAAAGTTGGTTTGGCAGGGAGTTCTGCGTCTAGCCAACGGCGTCCACCAAGGAGCGATCTAGGTTCGCTATCGGGGCTTAGCTTCTTCTAAAACCCTGCACTGGAAGAGCAAGAACTGGGCTTTGGTTACAGCAGGAATGCAAGCCGACTCTCTCCTGTAAATATGGGGTCTTACGGTATGACACTCTAGAAGGAATGCGAAGCAGTTTTGGTTTCTCAGTGCCGCTCAGCCTAGGGCAATGAGGCAGATTTCCATGACATGTAGGATGTAAGAGAACAGATTTCCTGGAGCTGTTGGAGTGCGGAGGAAACCTAGGTCTCCCAAGGAAGAGTGCAGTGTGTTGCCCTACACTCAGCATACACAGAGTGACTGGGAAAGGTTTCCGGGCCTGGATGTTCCTTAGCAGCCCAGGGGAGCCTGCCGGAACTCTGTGTTCTAGTAGGGAATAGGGTGCCCACGCGAGGTCCTGGTGCCCTGAAAAGCTTACTAACTTTAAAAGAAAGCAGACCTAAATTTAAGCCTCAAGGACTCTGCTCCAAGCTTCCGCTTCGGCAGGCTATTCAAGGCTTTACCTTGAGGAAGGGACTCCCGTCAAGTTTCCTTTTAGCTCTAGAGCGTCTCAGGAGGAGCTCCCACCCAGGCTATGAAAGCACCCTGTTGATGGAGAGAACACTCGTTCCCTTCCCAGAGCCCTGCCTACTGCGACTAGACACCCGTCCTAAAACTGTTATTTAGGTAGTGTTAAGGCAACATGAATGGAGCATTCAAAATGGGAAAGCAAGGCCTGTGCCATCAGGTCCCTGTTTCCAGCGAACACGCAGCCTACCTCCTTGTGCTTTCTACCAGGTAAATACACACTCTAGCTAAACCCTGGTCCCTTCCCTGAATAACGTTTTCTTGGCACGGAGTTCTCCGTGTAGCCAACTGCCTCTCCCAAGGAAGGCTCTAGGTACGCTATCGGGGCTTAGCTTCTTCTAAAACCCTGCAGTGTAAGACGTAGAAGTGTGCTTTGCTTCCAGCAGGAAAGCAAGCCGACTTTCTCCTGTAAGTATGGGGTGTTAAGGTATGACACTCTAGAAGGAATGCGAAGCAGTTTTGGTTTCTCAGTGCCGCTCAGCCTAGGGCAATGAGGCAAGATATGCATGACATGTGGGATGTAAGAGAACAGATTTCCTGGAGCCTTTGGAGTGCTGATTAAACCTAGGTCTCCCAAGGAAGAGTGCAGTGTGTTGCCCTACACTCAGCATACGCAGAGTGACTGGGAAAGGTTTCCGGGCCTGGATGTTTCTTAGCAGCCTAGTGGAGGCTGCCGGTACTAGGTGTTCTTGCAGGGAATAGGGAGCCCACGCGAGGTCCTCGGTGTCCTGAAAGCTTACTAACCTTAAAAGAAAACAAACCTAAAGCTAATGCTTCAAGGACTCTGCTCCAAGCTTCCGCTTTGGTAGGCTATTCAAGGCTTTATCTTGGGGAAAGGACTCACGTCACGTTTCCTTTTAGCTCTAGAGCGTCTCAGGAGGAGCTCCCACCCAGGCTATGAAAGCACCCTGTTGATCTAGAGAACACTCGTTCCCTTCCCAGAGCCCTGCCTACAGTGTCTAAAGGCCCGTCCTAAAACTGTAATTTAGGTAGCTTCAAGGCAGCATGAGTGGTGCATTCAAAATGGGAAAGCAAGCCTTGTGCCATCAGGTGACCGTTTCCAGCGAAAACGCAGCCTACCTCCTTGTGATTTCTACCAAGTAAATATACACTCTAGCTACACACTGGCCCCTTCCTTAATAAAGTTGGTTTGGCACGGAGTTCTGCGTGTAGCCACGGCCTCCCCAAAGGAGCGCTCTAGGTACGCTATCGGGGCTTAGCCTCTTCTAAAACCCTGCAGTGTAGGAGGAAGAACTGTGCTTTGGTACCAGCAGGAACGCAAGCCGACTTTCTCCTGTAAGTATGGCATCTTAAGGTATGACTTTGTAGAAGGAATGCTAAGCAGTTTTGGTTTCTCAGTGCCGATCAGCTTAGGGCAATGAGGCAGATTGGCATGACCTGTAGGAAATGAGAGAACAGATTTCCTGGAGCTGGTGGAGTGCGGAGGAAATCCAGCTCCTCCAAGGAAGAGTGCAGTGTGTTGCCCTACACTTAGCATCCAGAGAGTGACTGGGAAACTTTTCGGGGCCTGGATGTTTCCTGGCAGGCCAGGGGAGCCTGGCCGGTCCCGGTGTTCTTGCAGGGAATAGGGTGCCCACGCGAGGTCCTCGGTACCTGAAAAGCTTACTAACGTTAAAAGAAAGCAGACCTAAAATTAAGCCTCAAGTTCTCTGCTCCAAGCTTCCGCTTCGGCAGGCTATTCAAGGCTTTACCTTGAGGAAAGGACTCCCGTCAAGTTTCCTTTTAGCTCTAGAGCGTCTCAGGAGGAGCTCCCAGCCAGGCTATGAAAGCACCCTGTTGATTTAGAGAAAACTCTTTCCCTTCCCAGTACACTGCCTACAGTGACAGGGACCCGTGCAGAACACTGTTATTTAGGTAGCTTCAAGGCAGCAAGAATGGAGCATTCAATATGGAAAAGCAAGCCTTGAGCCATAAATTCCCCGTTTCCAGTGAACACGCAGCCTACCTCCTTGAGATTTTACCAAGTAAATATACACTCTAGCTCCACACTGGTCCCTTCCTTGAATAAAGTTGGTTTGGCAGGGAGTTCTGCGTCTAGCCAACGGCGTCCACCAAGGAGCGATCTAGGTTCGCTATCGGGGCTTAGCTTCTTCTAAAACCCTGCACTGGAAGAGCAAGAACTGGGCTTTGGTTACAGCAGGAATGCAAGCCGACTCTCTCCTGTAAATATGGGGTCTTACGGTATGACACTCTAGAAGGAATGCGAAGCAGTTTTGGTTTCTCAGTGCCGCTCAGCCTAGGGCAATGAGGCAGATTTCCATGACATGTAGGATGTAAGAGAACAGATTTCCTGGAGCTGTTGGAGTGCGGAGGAAACCTAGGTCTCCCAAGGAAGAGTGCAGTGTGTTGCCCTACACTCAGCATACACAGAGTGACTGGGAAAGGTTTCCGGGCCTGGATGTTCCTTAGCAGCCCAGGGGAGCCTGCCGGAACTCTGTGTTCTAGTAGGGAATAGGGTGCCCACGCGAGGTCCTGGTGCCCTGAAAAGCTTACTAACTTTAAAAGAAAGCAGACCTAAATTTAAGCCTCAAGGACTCTGCTCCAAGCTTCCGCTTCGGCAGGCTATTCAAGGCTTTACCTTGAGGAAGGGACTCCCGTCAAGTTTCCTTTTAGCTCTAGAGCGTCTCAGGAGGAGCTCCCACCCAGGCTATGAAAGCACCCTGTTGATGGAGAGAACACTCGTTCCCTTCCCAGAGCCCTGCCTACTGCGACTAGACACCCGTCCTAAAACTGTTATTTAGGTAGTGTTAAGGCAACATGAATGGAGCATTCAAAATGGGAAAGCAAGGCCTGTGCCATCAGGTCCCTGTTTCCAGCGAACACGCAGCCTACCTCCTTGTGCTTTCTACCAGGTAAATACACACTCTAGCTAAACCCTGGTCCCTTCCCTGAATAACGTTTTCTTGGCACGGAGTTCTCCGTGTAGCCAACTGCCTCTCCCAAGGAAGGCTCTAGGTACGCTATCGGGGCTTAGCTTCTTCTAAAACCCTGCAGTGTAAGACGTAGAAGTGTGCTTTGCTTCCAGCAGGAAAGCAAGCCGACTTTCTCCTGTAAGTATGGGGTGTTAAGGTATGACACTCTAGAAGGAATGCGAAGCAGTTTTGGTTTCTCAGTGCCGCTCAGCCTAGGGCAATGAGGCAAGATATGCATGACATGTGGGATGTAAGAGAACAGATTTCCTGGAGCCTTTGGAGTGCTGATTAAACCTAGGTCTCCCAAGGAAGAGTGCAGTGTGTTGCCCTACACTCAGCATACGCAGAGTGACTGGGAAAGGTTTCCGGGCCTGGATGTTTCTTAGCAGCCTAGTGGAGGCTGCCGGTACTAGGTGTTCTTGCAGGGAATAGGGAGCCCACGCGAGGTCCTCGGTGTCCTGAAAGCTTACTAACCTTAAAAGAAAACAAACCTAAAGCTAATGCTTCAAGGACTCTGCTCCAAGCTTCCGCTTTGGTAGGCTATTCAAGGCTTTATCTTGGGGAAAGGACTCACGTCACGTTTCCTTTTAGCTCTAGAGCGTCTCAGGAGGAGCTCCCACCCAGGCTATGAAAGCACCCTGTTGATCTAGAGAACACTCGTTCCCTTCCCAGAGCCCTGCCTACAGTGTCTAAAGGCCCGTCCTAAAACTGTAATTTAGGTAGCTTCAAGGCAGCATGAGTGGTGCATTCAAAATGGGAAAGCAAGCCTTGTGCCATCAGGTGACCGTTTCCAGCGAAAACGCAGCCTACCTCCTTGTGATTTCTACCAAGTAAATATACACTCTAGCTACACACTGGCCCCTTCCTTAATAAAGTTGGTTTGGCACGGAGTTCTGCGTGTAGCCACGGCCTCCCCAAAGGAGCGCTCTAGGTACGCTATCGGGGCTTAGCCTCTTCTAAAACCCTGCAGTGTAGGAGGAAGAACTGTGCTTTGGTACCAGCAGGAACGCAAGCCGACTTTCTCCTGTAAGTATGGCATCTTAAGGTATGACTTTGTAGAAGGAATGCTAAGCAGTTTTGGTTTCTCAGTGCCGATCAGCTTAGGGCAATGAGGCAGATTGGCATGACCTGTAGGAAATGAGAGAACAGATTTCCTGGAGCTGGTGGAGTGCGGAGGAAATCCAGCTCCTCCAAGGAAGAGTGCAGTGTGTTGCCCTACACTTAGCATCCAGAGAGTGACTGGGAAACTTTTCGGGGCCTGGATGTTTCCTGGCAGGCCAGGGGAGCCTGGCCGGTCCCGGTGTTCTTGCAGGGAATAGGGTGCCCACGCGAGGTCCTCGGTACCTGAAAAGCTTACTAACGTTAAAAGAAAGCAGACCTAAAATTAAGCCTCAAGTTCTCTGCTCCAAACTTCCGCTTCGGCAGGCTATTCAAGGCTTTACCTTGAGGAAAGGACTCCCGTCAAGTTTCCTTTTAGCTCTAGAGCGTCTCAGGAGGAGCTCCCAGCCAGGCTATGAAAGCACCCTGTTGATTTAGAGAAAACTCTTTCCCTTCCCAGTACACTGCCTACAGTGACAGGGACCCGTGCAGAACACTGTTATTTAGGTAGCTTCAAGGCAGCAAGAATGGAGCATTCAATATGGAAAAGCAAGCCTTGAGCCATAAATTCCCCTTTTCCAGTGAACACGCAGCCTACCTCCTTGAGATTTTACCAAGTAAATATACACTCTAGCTCCACACTGGTCCCTTCCTTGAATAAAGTTGGTTTGGCAGGGAGTTCTGCGTCTAGCCAACGGCGTCCACCAAGGAGCGATCTAGGTTCGCTATCGGGGCTTAGCTTCTTCTAAAACCCTGCACTGGAAGAGCAAGAACTGGGCTTTGGTTACAGCAGGAATGCAAGCCGACTCTCTCCTGTAAATATGGGATCTTAAGGTATGACACTCTAGAAGGAATGCGAAGCAGTTTTGGTTTCTCAGTGTCGCTCAGCCTAGGGCAAGGAGGCAGATTTGCATGACATGTAGGTTGTAAGAGAAGAGATTTCCTGGAGCCTTTGGAGTGCTGAGGAAACCTAGGTCTCCCAAGGAAGAGTGCAGTGTGTTGCCCTACACTCAGCATACACAGAGTGACTGGGAAAGGTTTCCGGGCCTGGATGTTTCTTAGCAGGCCAGGGGAGCCTGCCGGAACTCGGTGTTCTAGCAGGGAATAGGGTGCCCATGCGAGGTCCTGGTGCCCTGAAAAGCTTACTAACGTTAAAAGAAAGCAGACCTAAATTTAAGCCTCAAGGACTCTGCTCCATGCTTCCTCTTCGGCAGGCTATTCAAGGCTTTACCTTGAGGAAGGGAATCCCGTCAAGTTTCCTTTTAGCTCTAGAGCGTCTCAGGAGGAGCTCCCACCCAGGCTATGAAAGCACCCTGTTGATGGAGAGAACACTCGTTCCCTTCCCAGAGCCCTGCCTACTGCGACTAGACACCCGTCCTAAAACTGTTATTTAGGTAGTGTTAAGGCAACATGAATGGAGCATTCAAAATGGGAAAGCAAGGCCTGTGCCATCAGGTCCCTGTTTCCAGCGAACACGCAGCCTACCTCCTTGTGCTTTCTACCAGGTAAATACACACTCTAGCTAAACCCTGGTCCCTTCCCTGAATAACGTTTTCTTGGCATGGAGTTCTCCGTGTAGCCAACTGCCTATCCCAAGGAAGGCTCTAGGTACCCTATCGGGGCTTAGCTTCTTCTAAAACCCTGCAGTGTAAGACGTAGAAGTGTGCTTTGCTTCCAGCAGGAAAGCAAGCCGACTTTCTCCTGTAAGTATGGGGTGTTAAGGTATGACACTCTAGAAGGAATGCGAAGCAGTTTTGGTTTCTCAGTGCCGCTCAGCCTAGGGCAATGAGGCAAGATATGCATGACATGTGGGATGTAAGAGAACAGATTTCCTGGAGCCTTTGCAGTGCTGATTAAACCTAGGTCTCCCAAGGAAGAGTGCAGTGTGTTGCCCTACACTCAGCATACGCAGAGTGACTGGGAAAGGTTTCCGGGCCTGGATGTTTCTTAGCAGCCTAGTGGAGCCTGCCGGTACCAGGTGTTCTTGCAGGGAATAGGGAGCCCACGCGAGTTCCTCGGTGTCCTGAAAGCTTACTAACCTTAAAAGAAAACAAACCTAAAGCTAATGCTTCAAGGACTCTGCTCCAAGCTTCCGCTTTGGTAGGCTATTCAAGGCTTTATCTTGGGGAAAGGACTCACGTCACGTTTCCTTTTAGCTCTAGAGCGTCTCAGGAGGAGCTCCCACCCAGGCTATGAAAGCACCCTGTTGATCTAGAGAACACTCGTTCCCTTCCCAGAGCCCTGCCTACAGTGTCTAAAGGCCCGTCCTAAAACTGTAATTTAGGTAGCTTCAAGGCAGCATGAGTGGTGCATTCAAAATGGGAAAGCAAGCCTTGTGCCATCAGGTGACCGTTTCCAGCGAAAACGCAGCCTACCTCCTTGTGATTTCTACCAAGTAAATATACACTCTAGCTACACACTGACCCCTTCCTTAATAAAGTTGGTTTGGCTCGGAGTTCTGCGTGTAGCCACGGCCTCCCCAAAGGAGCGCTCTAGGTACACTATCGGGGCTTAGCCTCTTCTAAAACCCTGCAGTGTAGGAGGAAGAACTGTGCTTTGGTACCAGCAGGAACGCAAGCCGACTTTCTCCTGTAAGTATGGCATCTTAAGGTATGACTTTGTAGAAGGAATGCTAAGCAGTTTTGGTTTCTCAGTGCCGATCAGCTTAGGGCAATGAGGCAGATTGGCATGACATGTAGGAAATGAGCGAACAGATTTCCTGGAGCTGGTGGAGTGCGGAGGAAATCCAGCTCCTCCAAGGAAGAGTGCAGTGTGTTGCCCTACACTTAGCATCCAGAGAGTGACTGGGAAACTTTTCGGGGCCTGGATGTTTCCTGGCAGGCCAGGGGAGCCTGGCCAGTCCCGGTGTTCTTGCAGGGAATAGGGTGCCCACGCGAGGTCCTCGGTACCTGAAAAGCTTACTAACGTTAAAAGAAAGCAGACCTAAAATTAAGCCTCAAGTTCTCTGCTCCAAGCTTCCGCTTCGGCAGGCTATTCAAGGCTTTACCTTGAGGAAAGGACTCCCATCAACTTTCCTTTTAGCTCTAGAGCGTCTCAGGAGGAGCTCCCAGCCAGGCTATGAAAGCACCCTGTTGATTTAGAGAAAACTCTTTCCCTTCCCAGTACACTGCCTACAGTGACAGGGACCCGTGCAAAACACTGTTATTTAGGTAGCTTCAAGGCAGCAAGAATGGAGCATTCAATATGGAAAAGCAAGCCTTGAGCCATAAATTCCCCGTTTCCAGTGAACACGCAGCCTACCTCCTTGAGATTTTACCAAGTAAATATACACTCTAGCTCCACACTGGTCCCTTCCTTGAATAAAGTTGGTTTGGCAGGGAGTTCTGCGTCTAGCCAACGGCGTCCACCAAGGAGCGATCTAGGTTCGCTATCGGGGCTTAGCTTCTTCTAAAACCCTGCACTGGAAGAGCAAGAACTGGGCTTTGGTTACAGCAGGAATGCAAGCCGACTCTCTCCTGTAAATATGGGGTCTTAAGGTATGACACTCTAGAAGGAATGCGAAGCAGTTTTGGTTTCTCAGTGCCGCTCAGCCTAGGGCAATGAGGCAGATTTCCATGACATGTAGGATGTAAGAGAACAGATTTCCTGGAGCTGTTGGAGTGCGGAGGAAACCTAGGTCTCCCAAGGAAGAGTGCAGTGTGTTGCCCTACACTCAGCATACACAGAGTGACTGGGAAAGGTTTCCGGGCCTGGATGTTCCTTAGCAGCCCAGGGGAGCCTGCCGGAACTCTGTGTTCTAGTAGGGAATAGGGTGCCCACGCGAGGTCCTGGTGCCCTGAAAAGCTTACTAACTTTAAAAGAAAGCAGACCTAAATTTAAGCCTCAAGGACTCTGCTCCAAGCTTCCGCTTCGGCAGGCTATTCAAGGCTTTACCTTGAGGAAGGGACTCGCGTCAAGTTTCCTTTTAGCTCTAGAGCGTCTCAGGAGGAGCTCCCACCCAGGCTATGAAAGCACCCTGTTGATGGAGAGAACACTCGTTCCCTTCCCAGAGCCCTGCCTACTGCGACTAGACACCCGTCCTAAAACTGTTATTTAGGTAGTGTTAAGGCAACATGAATGGAGCATTCAAAATGGGAAAGCAAGGCCTGTGCCATCAGGTCCCTGTTTCCAGCGAACACGCAGCCTACCTCCTTGTGCTTTCTACCAGGTAAATACACACTCTAGCTAAACACTGGTCCCTTCCCTGAATAACGTTTTCTTGGCACGGAGTTCTCCGTGTAGCCAACTGCCTCTCCCAAGGAAGGCTCTAGGTACGCTATCGGGGCTTAGCTTCTTCTAAAACCCTGCAGTGTAAGACGTAGAAGTGTGCTTTGCTTCCAGCAGGAAAGCAAGCCGACTTTCTCCTGTAAGTATGGGGTGTTAAGGTATGACACTCTAGAAGGAATGCGAAGCAGTTTTGGTTTCTCAGTGCCGCTCAGCCTAGGGCAATGAGGCAAGATATGCATGACATGTGGGATGTAAGAGAACAGATTTCCTGGAGCCTTTGGAGTGCTGATTAAACCTAGGTCTCCCAAGGAAGAGTGCAGTGTGTTGCCCTACACTCAGCATACGCAGAGTGACTGGGAAAGGTTTCCGGGCCTGGATGTTTCTTAGCAGCCTAGTGGAGCCTGCCGGTACTAGGTGTTCTTGCAGGGAATAGGGAGCCCACGCGAGGTCCTCGGTGTCCTGAAAGCTTACTAACCTTTAAAGAAAACAAACCTAAAGCTAATGCTTCAAGGACTCTGCTCCAAGCTTCCGCTTTGGTAGGCTATTCAAGGCTTTATCTTGGGGAAAGGACTCACGTCACGTTTCCTTTTAGCTCTAGAGCGTCTCAGGAGGAGCTCCCACCCAGGCTATGAAAGCACCCTGTTGATCTAGAGAACACTCGTTCCCTTCCCAGAGCCCTGCCTACAGTGTCTAAAGGCCCGTCCTAAAACTGTAATTTAGGTAGCTTCAAGGCAGCATGAGTGGTGCATTCAAAATGGGAAAGCAAGCCTTGTGCCATCAGGTGACCGTTTCCAGCGAAAACGCAGCCTACCTCCTTGTGATTTCTACCAAGTAAATATACACTCTAGCTACACACTGGCCCCTTCCTTAATAAAGTTGGTTTGGCACGGAGTTCTGCGTGTAGCCACGGCCTCCCCAAAGGAGCGCTCTAGGTACGCTATCGGGGCTTAGCCTCTTCTAAAACCCTGCAGTGTAGGAGGAAGAACTGTGCTTTGGTACCAGCAGGAACGCAAGCCGACTTTCTCCTGTAAGTATGGCATCTTAAGGTATGACTTTGTAGAAGGAATGCTAAGCAGTTTTGGTTTCTCAGTGCCGATCAGCTTAGGGCAATGAGGCAGATTGGCATGACATGTAGGAAATGAGAGAACAGATTTCCTGGAGCTGGTGGAGTGCGGAGGAAATCCAGCTCCTCCAAGGAAGAGTGCAGTGTGTTGCCCTACACTTAGCATCCAGAGGGTGACTGGGAAACTTTTCCGTGCCTGGATGTTTCCTGGCAGGCCAGGGGAGCCTGGCCGGTCCCGGTGTTCTTGCAGGGAATAGGGTGCCCACGCGAGGTCCTCGGCACCTGAAAAGCTTACTAACGTTAAAAGAAAGCAGACCTAAAATTAAGCCTCAGGTTCTCTGCTCCAAGCTTCCGCTTCGGCAGGCTATTCAAGGCTTTACCTTGAGGAAAGGACTCCCGTTAAGTTTCCTTTTAGCTCTAGAGCGTCTCAGGAGGAGCTCCCACCCAGGCTATGAAAGCACCCTGTTGATTTAGAGAAAACTCTTTCCCTTCCCAGGACACTGCCTATAGAGACAAGGGACCCGTCCGAAACACTCTTATTTAAGTATCTTCAAGGCAGCAAGAATGGAGCATTCAATATGGAAAAGCAAGTCTTGTGCCATAAACTCCCCGTTTCCAATGAACACGCAGCCTACCTCCTTGTGATTTCGACCAAGTAAATATACACTCTAACTACACACTGGTCCCTTCCTTGAATAAAGTTGGTTTGGCAGGGAGTTCTGCGTCTAGCCAACGCCCTCCACCAAGGAGCGATCTAGGTTCGCTATCGGGGCTTAGCTTCTTCTAAAACCCTGCACTGTAAGAGGAAGAACTGGGCTTTGGTTACAGCAGGAACGCAAGCCGACTTTCTCCTGTAAATATGGGATCTTAAGGTATGACACTCTAGAAGGAATGCGAAGCAGTTTTGGTTTCTCAGTGTCGCTCAGCCTAGGGCAAGGAGGCAGATTTGCATGACATGTAGGTTGTAAGAGAAGAGATTTCCTGGAGCCTTTGGAGTGCTGAGGAAACCTAGGTCTCCCAAGGAAGAGTGCAGTGTGTTGCCCTACACTCAGCATACACAGAGTGACTGGGAAAGGTTTCCGGGCCTGGATGTTTCTTAGCAGGCCAGGGGAGCCTGCCGGAACTCGGTGTTCTAGCAGGGAATAGGGTGCCAATGCGAGGTCCAGGTGCCCTGAAAAGCTTACTAACGTTAAAAGAAAGCAGACCTAAATTTAAGCCTCAAGGACTCTGCTCCATGCTTCCTCTTCGGCAGGCTATTCAAGGCTTTACCTTGAGGAAGGGACTCGCGTCAAGTTTCCTTTTAGCTCTAGAACGTCTCAGGAGGAGCTCCCACCCAGGCTATGAAAGCACCCTGTTGATGGAGAGAACACTCGTTCCCTTCCCAGAGCCCTGCCTACTGCGACTAGACACCCGTCCTAAAACTGTTATTTAGGTAGTGTTAAGGCAACATGAATGGAGCATTCAAAATGGGAAAGCAAGGCCTGTGCCATCAGGTCCCTGTTTCCAGCGAACACGCAGCCTACCTCCTTGTGCTTTCTACCAGGTAAATACACACTCTAGCTAAACCCTGGTCCCTTCCCTGAATAACGTTTTCTTGGCATGGAGTTCTCCGTGTAGCCAACTGCCTATCCCAAGGAAGGCTCTAGGTACGCTATCGGGGCTTAGCTTCTTCTAAAACCCTGCAGTGTAAGACGTAGAAGTGTGCTTTGCTTCCAGCAGGAAAGCAAGCCGACTTTCTCCTGTAAGTATGGGGTGTTAAGGTATGACACTCTAGAAGGAATGCGAAGCAGTTTTGGTTTCTCAGTGCCGCTCAGCCTAGGGCAATGAGGCAAGATATGCATGACATGTGGGATGTAAGAGAACAGATTTCTTGGAGCCTTTGCAGTGCTGATTAAACCTAGGTCTCCCAAGGAAGAGTGCAGTGTGTTGCCCTACACTCAGCATACGCAGAGTGACTGGGAAAGGTTTCCGGGCCTGGATGTTTCTTAGCAGCCTAGTGGAGCCTGCCGGTACTAGGTGTTCTTGCAGGGAATAGGGAGCCCACGCGAGTTCCTCGGTGTCCTGAAAGCTTACTAACCTTAAAAGAAAACAAACCTAAAGCTAATGCTTCAAGGACTCTGCTCCAAGCTTCCGCTTTGGTAGGCTATTCAAGGCTTTATCTTGGGGAAAGGACTCACGTCACGTTTCCTTTTAGCTCTAGAGCGTCTCAGGAGGAGCTCCCACCCAGGTTATGAAAGCACCCTGTTGATCTAGAGAACACTCGTTCCCTTCCCAGAGCCCTGCCTACAGTGTCTAAATGCCTGTCCTAAAACTGTAATTTAGGTAGCTTCAAGGCAGCATGAGTGGTGCATTCAAAATGGGAAAGCAAGCCTTGTGCCATCAGGTGACCGTTTCCAGCGAAAACGCAGCCTACCTCCTTGTGATTTCTACCAAGTAAATATACACTCTAGCTACACACTGGCCCCTTCCTTAATAAAGTTGGTTTGGCACGGAGTTCTGCGTGTAGCCACGGCCTCCCCAAAGGAGCGCTCTAGGTACGCTATCGGGGCTTAGCCTCTTCTAAAACCCTGCAGTGTAGGAGGAAGAACTGTGCTTTGGTACCAGCAGGAACGCAAGCCGACTTTCTCCTGTAAGTATGGCATCTTAAGGTATGACTTTGTAGAAGGAATGCTAAGCAGTTTTGGTTTCTCAGTGCCGATCAGCTTAGGGCAATGAGGCAGATTGGCATGACCTGTAGGAAATGAGAGAACAGATTTCCTGGAGCTGGTGGAGTGCGGAGGAAATCCAGCTCCTCCAAGGAAGAGTGCAGTGTGTTGCCCTACACTTAGCATCCAGAGAGTGACTGGGAAACTTTTCGGGGCCTGGATGTTTCCTGGCAGGCCAGGGGAGCCTGGCCGGTCCCGGTGTTCTTGCAGGGAATAGGGTGCCCACGCGAGGTCCTCGGTACCTGAAAAGCTTACTAACGTTAAAAGAAAGCAGACCTAAAATTAAGCCTCAAGTTCTCTGCTCCAAGCTTCCGCTTCGGCAGGCTATTCAAGGCTTTACCTTGAGGAAAGGACTCCCGTCAAGTTTCCTTTTAGCTCTAGAGCGTCTCAGGAGGAGCTCCCAGCCAGGCTATGAAAACACCCTGTTGATTTAGAGAAAACTCTTTCCCTTCCCAGTACACTGCCTACAGTGACAGGGACCCGTGCAGAACACTGTTATTTAGGTAGCTTCAAGGCAGCAAGAATGGAGCATTCAATATGGAAAAGCAAGCCTTGAGCCATAAATTCCCCGTTTCCAGTGAACACGCAGCCTACCTCCTTGAGATTTTACCAAGTAAATATACACTCTAGCTCCACACTGGTCCCTTCCTTGAATAAAGTTGGTTTGGCAGGGAGTTCTGCGTCTAGCCAACGGCGTCCACCAAGGAGCGATCTAGGTTCGCTATCGGGGCTTAGCTTCTTCTAAAACCCTGCACTGGAAGAGCAAGAACTGGGCTTTGGTTACAGCAGGAATGCAAGCCGACTCTCTCCTGTAAATATGGGGTCTTATGGTATGACACTCTAGAAGGAATGCGAAGCAGTTTTGGTTTCTCAGTGCCGCTCAGCCTAGGGCAATGAGGCAGATTTCCATGACATGTAGGATGTAAGAGAACAGATTTCCTGGAGCTGTTGGAGTGCGGAGGAAACCTAGGTCTCCCAAGGAAGAGTGCAGTGTGTTGCCCTACACTCAGCATACACAGAGTGACTGGGAAAGGTTTCCGGGCCTGGATGTTCCTTAGCAGCCCAGGGGAGCCTGCCGGAACTCTGTGTTCTAGTAGGGAATAGGGTGCCCACGCGAGGTCCTGGTGCCCTGAAAAGCTTACTAACTTTAAAAGAAAGCAGACCTAAATTTAAGCCTCAAGGACTCTGCTCCAAGCTTCCGCTTCGGCAGGCTATTCAAGGCTTTACCTTGAGGAAGGGACTCGCGTCAAGTTTCCTTTTAGCTCTAGAGCGTCTCAGGAGGAGCTCCCACCCAGGCTATGAAAGCACCCTGTTGATGGAGAGAACACTCGTTCCCTTCCCAGAGCCCTGCCTACTGCGACTAGACACCCGTCCTAAAACTGTTATTTAGGTAGTGTTAAGGCAACATGAATGGAGCATTCAAAATGGGAAAGCAAGGCCTGTGCCATCAGGTCCCTGTTTCCAGCGAACACGCAGCCTACCTCCTTGTGCTTTCTACCAGGTAAATACACACTCTAGCTAAACCCTGGTCCCTTCCCTGAATAACGTTTTCTTGGCACGGAGTTCTCCGTGTAGCCAACTGCCTCTCCCAAGGAAGGCTCTAGGTACGCTATCGGGGCTTAGCTTCTTATAAAACCCTGCAGTGTAAGACGTAGAAGTGTGCTTTGCTTCCAGCAGGAAAGCAAGCCGACTTTCTCCTGTAAGTATGGGGTGTTAAGGTATGACACTCTAGAAGGAATGCGAAGCAGTTTTGGTTTCTCAGTGCCGCTCAGCCTAGGGCAATGAGGCAAGATATGCATGACATGTGGGATGTAAGAGAACAGATTTCCTGGAGCCTTTGGAGTGCTGATTAAACCTAGGTCTCCCAAGGAAGAGTGCAGTGTGTTGCCCTACACTCAGCATACACAGAGTGACTGGGAACGGTTTCCGGGCCTGGATGTTCCTTAGCAGCCCAGGGGAGCCTGCCGGAACTCTGTGTTCTAGTAGGGAATAGGGTGCCCACGCGAGGTCCTGGTGCCCTGAAAAGCTTACTAACTTTAAAAGAAAGCAGACCTAAATTTAAGCCTCAAGGACTCTGCTCCAAGCTTCCGCTTCGGCAGGCTATTCAAGGCTTTACCTTGAGGAAGGGACTCGCGTCAAGTTTCCTTTTAGCTCTAGAGCGTCTCAGGAGGAGCTCCCACCCAGGCTATGAAAGCACCCTGTTGATGGAGAGAACACTCGTTCCCTTCCCAGAGCCCTGCCTACTGCGACTAGACACCCGTCCTAAAACTGTTATTTAGGTAGTGTTAAGGCAACATGAATGGAGCATTCAAAATGGGAAAGCAAGGCCTGTGCCATCAGGTCCCTGTTTCCAGCGAACACGCAGCCTACCTCCTTGTGCTTTCTACCAGGTAAATACACACTCTAGCTAAACCCTGGTCCCTTCCCTGAATAACGTTTTCTTGGCACGGAGTTCTCCGTGTAGCCAACTGCCTCTCCCAAGGAAGGCTCTAGGTACGCTATCGGGGCTTAGCTTCTTCTAAAACCCTGCAGTGTAAGACGTAGAAGTGTGCTTTGCTTCCAGCAGGAAAGCAAGCCGACTTTCTCCTGTAAGTATGGGGTGTTAAGGTATGACACTCTAGAAGGAATGCGAAGCAGTTTTGGTTTCTCAGTGCCGCTCAGCCTAGGGCAATGAGGCAAGATATGCATGACATGTGGGATGTAAGAGAACAGATTTCCTGGAGCCTTTGGAGTGCTGATTAAACCTAGGTCTCCCAAGGAAGAGTGCAGTGTGTTGCCCTACACTCAGCATACACAGAGTGACTGGGAAAGGTTTCCGGGCCTGGATGTTCCTTAGCAGCCCAGGGGAGCCTGCCGGAACTCTGTGTTCTAGTAGGGAATAGGGTGCCCACGCGAGGTCCTGGTGCCCTGAAAAGCTTACTAACTTTAAAAGAAAGCAGACCTAAATTTAAGCCTCAAGGACTCTGCTCCAAGCTTCCGCTTCGGCAGGCTATTCAAGGCTTTACCTTGAGGAAGGGACTCGCGTCAAGTTTCCTTTTAGCTCTAGAGCGTCTCAGGAGGAGCTCCCACCCAGGCTATGAAAGCACCCTGTTGATGGAGAGAACACTCGTTCCCTTCCCAGAGCCCTGCCTACTGCGACTAGACACCCGTCCTAAAACTGTTATTTAGGTAGTGTTAAGGCAACATGAATGGAGCATTCAAAATGGGAAAGCAAGGCCTGTGCCATCAGGTCCCTGTTTCCAGCGAACACGCAGCCTACCTCCTTGTGCTTTCTACCAGGTAAATACACACTCTAGCTAAACCCTGGTCCCTTCCCTGAATAACGTTTTCTTGGCACGGAGTTCTCCGTGTAGCCAACTGCCTCTCCCAAGGAAGGCTCTAGGTACGCTATCGGGGCTTAGCTTCTTCTAAAACCCTGCAGTGTAAGACGTAGAAGTGTGCTTTGCTTCCAGCAGGAAAGCAAGCCGACTTTCTCCTGTAAGTATGGGGTGTTAAGGTATGACACTCTAGAAGGAATGCGAAGCAGTTTTGGTTTCTCAGTACCGCTCAGCCTAGGGCAATGAGGCAAGATATGCATGACATGTGGGATGTAAGAGAACAGATTTCCTGGAGCCTTTGGAGTGCTGATTAAACCTAGGTCTCCCAAGGAAGAGTGCAGTGTGTTGCCCTACACTCAGCATACGCAGAGTGACTGGGAAAGGTTTCCGGGCCTGGATGTTTCTTAGCAGCCTAGTGGAGCCTGCCGGTACTAGGTGTTCTTGCAGGGAATAGGGAGCCCACGCGAGGTCCTCGGTGTCCTGAAAGCTTACTAACCTTTAAAGAAAACAAACCTAAAGCTAATGCTTCAAGGACTCTGCTCCAAGCTTCCGCTTTGGTAGGCTATTCAAGGCTTTATCTTGGGGAAAGGACTCACGTCACGTTTCCTTTTAGCTCTAGAGCGTCTCAGGAGGAGCTCCCACCCAGGCTATGAAAGCACCCTGTTGATCTAGAGAACACTCGTTCCCTTCCCAGAGCCCTGCCTACAGTGTCTAAAGGCCCGTCCTAAAACTGTAATTTAGGTAGCTTCAAGGCAGCATGAGTGGTGCATTCAAAATGGGAAAGCAAGCCTTGTGCCATCAGGTGACCGTTTCCAGCGAAAACGCAGCCTACCTCCTTGTGATTTCTACCAAGTAAATATACACTCTAGCTACACACTGGCCCCTTCCTTAATAAAGTTGGTTTGGCACGGAGTTCTGCGTGTAGCCACGGCCTCCCCAAAGGAGCGCTCTAGGTACGCTATCGGGGCTTAGCCTCTTCTAAAACCCTGCAGTGTAGGAGGAAGAACTGTGCTTTGGTACCAGCAGGAACGCAAGCCGACTTTCTCCTGTAAGTATGGCATCTTAAGGTATGACTTTGTAGAAGGAATGCTAAGCAGTTTTGGTTTCTCAGTGCCGATCAGCTTAGGGCAATGAGGCAGATTGGCATGACCTGTAGGAAATGAGAGAACAGATTTCCTGGAGCTGGTGGAGTGCGGAGGAAATCCAGCTCCTCCAAGGAAGAGTGCAGTGTGTTGCCCTACACTTAGCATCCAGAGGGTGACTGGGAAACTTTTCCGTGCCTGGATGTTTCCTGGCAGGCCAGGGGAGCCTGGCCGGTCCCGGTGTTCTTGCAGGGAATAGGGTGCCCACGCGAGGTCCTCGGCACCTGAAAAGCTTACTAACGTTAAAAGAAAGCAGACCTAAAATTAAGCCTCAGGTTCTCTGCTCCAAGCTTCCGCTTCGGCAGGCTATTCAAGGCTTTACCTTGAGGAAAGGACTCCCGTTAAGTTTCCTTTTAGCTCTAGAGCGTCTCAGGAGGAGCTCCCACCCAGGCTATGAAAGCACCCTGTTGATTTAGAGAAAACTCTTTCCCTTCCCAGGACACTGCCTATAGAGACAAGGGACCCGTTCGAAACACTCTTATTTAAGTATCTTCAAGGCAGCAAGAATGGAGCATTCAATATGGAAAAGCAAGTCTTGTGCCATAAATTCCCCGTTTCCAATGAACACGCAGCCTACCTCCTTGTGATTTCGACCAAGTAAATATACACTCTAACTACACACTGGTCCCTTCCTTGAATAAAGTTGGTTTGGCAGGGAGTTCTGCGTCTAGCCAACGCCCTCCACCAAGGAGCGATCTAGGTTCGCTATCGGGGCTTAGCTTCTTCTAAAACCCTGCACTGTAAGAGGAAGAACTGGGCTTTGGTTACAGCAGGAACGCAAGCCGACTTTCTCCTGTAAATATGGGATCTTAAGGTATGACACTCTAGAAGGAATGCGAAGCAGTTTTGGTTTCTCAGTGTCGCTCAGCCTAGGGCAAGGAGGCAGATTTGCATGACATGTAGGTTGTAAGAGAAGAGATTTCCTGGAGCCTTTGGAGTGCTGAGGAAACCTAGGTCTCCCAAGGAAGAATGCAGTGTGTTGCCCTACACTCAGCATACACAGAGTGACTGGGAAAGGTTTCCGGGCCTGGATGTTTCTTAGCAGGCCAGGGGAGCCTGCCGGAAATCGGTGTTCTAGCAGGGAATAGGGTGCCCATGCGAGGTCCTGGTGCCCTGAAAAGCTTACTAACGTTAAAAGAAAGCAGACCTAAATTTAAGCCTCAAGGACTCTGCTCCATGCTTCCTCTTCGGCAGGCTATTCAAGGCTTTACCTTGAGGAAGGGACTCCCGTCAAGTTTCTTTTTAGCTCTAGAGAGTCTCAGGAGGAGCTCCCACCCAGGCTATGAAAGCACCCTGTTGATGGAGAGAACACTCGTTCCCTTCCCAGAGCCCTGCCTACTGCGACTAGACACCCGTCCTAAAACTGTTATTTAGGTAGTGTTAAGGCAACATGAATGGAGCATTCAAAATGGGAAAGCAAGGCCTGTGCCATCAGGTCCCTGTTTCCAGCGAACACGCAGCCTACCTCCTTGTGCTTTCTACCAGGTAAATACACACTCTAGCTAAACCCTGGTCCCTTCCCTGAATAACGTTTTCTTGGCATGGAGTTCTCCGTGTAGCCAACTGCCTATCCCAAGGAAGGCTCTAGGTACGCTATCGGGGCTTAGCTTCTTCTAAAACCCTGCAGTGTAAGACGTAGAAGTGTGCTTTGCTTCCAGCAGGAAAGCAAGCCGACTTTCTCCTGTAAGTATGGGGTGTTAAGGTATGACACTCTAGAAGGAATGCGAAGCAGTTTTGGTTTCTCAGTGCCGCTCAGCCTAGGGCAATGAGGCAAGATATGCATGACATGTGGGATGTAAGAGAACAGATTTCCTGGAGCCTTTGCAGTGCTGATTAAACCTAGGTCTCCCAAGGAAGAGTGCAGTGTGTTGCCCTACACTCAGCATACGCAGAGTGACTGGGAAAGGTTTCCGGGCCTGGATGTTTCTTAGCAGCCTAGTGGAGCCTGCCGGTACTAGGTGTTCTTGCAGGGAATAGGGAGCCCACGCGAGTTCCTCGGTGTCCTGAAAGCTTACTAACCTTAAAAGAAAACAAACCTAAAGCTAATGCTTCAAGGACTCTGCTCCAAGCTTCCGCTTTGGTAGGCTATTCAAGGCTTTATCTTGGGGAAAGGACTCACGTCACGTTTCCTTTTAGCTCTAGAGCGTCTCAGGAGGAGCTCCCACCCAGGTTATGAAAGCACCCTGTTGATCTAGAGAACACTCGTTCCCTTCCCAGAGCCCTGCCTACAGTGTCTAAATGCCTGTCCTAAAACTGTAATTTAGGTAGCTTCAAGGCAGCATGAGTGGTGCATTCAAAATGGGAAAGCAAGCCTTGTGCCATCAGGTGACCGTTTCCAGCGAAAACGCAGCCTACCTCCTTGTGATTTCTACCAAGTAAATATACACTCTAGCTACACACTGGCCCCTTCCTTAATAAAGTTGGTTTGGCACGGAGTTCTGCGTGTAGCCACGGCCTCCCCAAAGGAGCGCTCTAGGTACGCTATCGGGGCTTAGCCTCTTCTAAAACCCTGCAGTGTAGGAGGAAGAACTGTGCTTTGGTACCAGCAGGAACGCAAGCCGACTTTCTCCTGTAAGTATGGCATCTTAAGGTATGACTTTGTAGAAGGAATGCTAAGCAGTTTTGGTTTCTCAGTGCCGATCAGCTTAGGGCAATGAGGCAGATTGGCATGACATGTAGGAAATGAGAGAACAGATTTCCTGGAGCTGGTGGAGTGCGGAGGAAATCCAGCTCCTCCAAGGAAGAGTGCAGTGTGTTGCCCTACACTTAGCATCCAGAGAGTGACTGGGAAACTTTTCGGGGCCTGGATGTTTCCTGGCAGGCCAGGGGAGCCTGGCCGGTCCCGGTGTTCTTGCAGGGAATAGGGTGCCCACGCGAGGTCCTCGGTACCTGAAAAGCTTACTAACGTTAAAAGAAAGCAGACCTAAAATTAAGCCTCAAGTTCTCTGCTCCAAGCTTCCGCTTCGGCAGGCTATTCAAGGCTTTACCTTGAGGAAAGGACTCCCGTCAAGTTTCCTTTTAGCTCTAGAGCGTCTCAGGAGGAGCTCCCAGCCAGGCTATGAAAGCACCCTGTTGATTTAGAGAAAACTCTTTCCCTTCCCAGTACACTGCCTACAGTGACAGGGACCCGTGCAGAACACTGTTATTTAGGTAGCTTCAAGGCAGCAAGAATGGAGCATTCAATATGGAAAAGCAAGCCTTGAGCCATAAATTCCCCGTTTCCAGTGAACACGCAGCCTACCTCCTTGAGATTTTACCAAGTAAATATACACTCTAGCTCCACACTGGTCCCTTCCTTGAATAAAGTTGGTTTGGCAGGGAGTTCTGCGTCTAGCCAACGGCGTCCACCAAGGAGCGATCTAGGTTCGCTATCGGGGCTTAGCTTCTTCTAAAACCCTGCACTGGAAGAGCAAGAACTGGGCTTTGGTTACAGCAGGAATGCAAGCCGACTCTCTCCTGTAAATATGGGGTCTTACGGTATGACACTCTAGAAGGAATGCGAAGCAGTTTTGGTTTCTCAGTGCCGCTCAGCCTAGGGCAATGAGGCAGATTTCCATGACATGTAGGATGTAAGAGAACAGATTTCCTGGAGCTGTTGGAGTGCGGAGGAAACCTAGGTCTCCCAAGGAAGAGTGCAGTGTGTTGCCCTACACTCAGCATACACAGAGTGACTGGGAAAGGTTTCCGGGCCTGGATGTTCCTTAGCAGCCCAGGGGAGCCTGCCGGAACTCTGTGTTCTAGTAGGGAATAGGGTGCCCACGCGAGGTCCTGGTGCCCTGAAAAGCTTACTAACTTTAAAAGAAAGCAGACCTAAATTTAAGCCTCAAGGACTCTGCTCCAAGCTTCCGCTTCGGCAGGCTATTCAAGGCTTTACCTTGAGGAAGGGACTCCCGTCAAGTTTCCTTTTAGCTCTAGAGCTTCTCAGGAGGAGCTCCCACCCAGGCTATGAAAGCACCCTGTTGATGGAGAGAACACTCGTTCCCTTCCCAGAGCCCTGCCTACTGCGACTAGACACCCGTCCTAAAACTGTTATTTAGGTAGTGTTAAGGCAACATGAATGGAGCATTCAAAATGGGAAAGCAAGGCCTGTGCCATCAGGTCCCTGTTTCCAGCGAACACGCAGCCTACCTCCTTGTGCTTTCTACCAGGTAAATACACACTCTAGCTAAACCCTGGTCCCTTCCCTGAATAACGTTTTCTTGGCACGGAGTTCTCCGTGTAGCCAACTGCCTCTCCCAAGGAAGGCTCTAGGTACGCTATCGGGGCTTAGCTTCTTCTAAAACCCTGCAGTGTAAGACGTAGAAGTGTGCTTTGCTTCCAGCAGGAAAGCAAGCCGACTTTCTCCTGTAAGTATGGGGTGTTAAGGTATGACACTCTAGAAGGAATGCGAAGCAGTTTTGGTTTCTCAGTGCCGCTCAGCCTAGGGCAATGAGGCAAGATATGCGTGACATGTGGGATGTAAGAGAACAGATTTCCTGGAGCCTTTGGAGTGCTGATTAAACCTAGGTCTCCCAAGGAAGAGTGCAGTGTGTTGCCCTACACTCAGCATACGCAGAGTGACTGGGAAAGGTTTCCGGGCCTGGATGTTTCTTAGCAGCCTAGTGGAGGCTGCCGGTACTAGGTGTTCTTGCAGGGAATAGGGAGCCCACGCGAGGTCCTCGGTGTCCTGAAAGCTTACTAACCTTAAAAGAAAACAAACCTAAAGCTAATGCTTCAAGGACTCTGCTCCAAGCTTCCGCTTTGGTAGGCTATTCAAGGCTTTATCTTGGGGAAAGGACTCACGTCACGTTTCCTTTTAGCTCTAGAGCGTCTCAGGAGGAGCTCCCACCCAGGCTATGAAAGCACCCTGTTGATCTAGAGAACACTCGTTCCCTTCCCAGAGCCCTGCCTACAGTGTCTAAAGGCCCGTCCTAAAACTGTAATTTAGGTAGCTTCAAGGCAGCATGAGTGGTGCATTCAAAATGGGAAAGCAAGCCTTGTGCCATCAGGTGACCGTTTCCAGCGAAAACGCAGCCTACCTCCTTGTGATTTCTACCAAGTAAATATACACTCTAGCTACACACTGACCCCTTCCTTAATAAAGTTGGTTTGGCACGGAGTTCTGCGTGTAGCCACGGCCTCCCCAAAGGAGCGCTCTAGGTACGCTATCGGGGCTTAGCCTCTTCTAAAACCCTGCAGTGTAGGAGGAAGAACTGTGCTTTGGTACCAGCAGGAACGCAAGCCGACTTTCTCCTGTAAGTATGGCATCTTAAGGTATGACTTTGTAGAAGGAATGCTAAGCAGTTTTGGTTTCTCAGTGCCGATCAGCTTAGGGCAATGAGGCAGATTGGCATGACCTGTAGGAAATGAGAGAACAGATTTCCTGGAGCTGGTGGAGTGCGGAGGAAATCCAGCTCCTCCAAGGAAGAGTGCAGTGTGTTGCCCTACACTTAGCATCCAGAGAGTGACTGGGAAACTTTTCGGGGCCTGGATGTTTCCTGGCAGGCCAGGGGAGCCTGGCCGGTCCCGGTGTTCTTGCAGGGAATAGGGTGCCCACGCGAGGTCCTCGGTACCTGAAAAGCTTACTAACGTTAAAAGAAAGCAGACCTAAAATTAAGCCTCAAGTTCTCTGCTCCAAGCTTCCGCTTCGGCAGGCTATTCAAGGCTTTACCTTGAGGAAAGGACTCCCGTCAAGTTTCCTTTTAGCTCTAGAGCGTCTCAGGAGGAGCTCCCAGCCAGGCTATGAAAGCACCCTGTTGATTTAGAGAAAACTCTTTCCCTTCCCAGTACACTGCCTACAGTGACAGGGACCCGTGCAGAACACTGTTATTTAGGTAGCTTCAAGGCAGCAAGAATGGAGCATTCAATATGGAAAAGCAAGCCTTGAGCCATAAATTCCCCTTTTCCAGTGAACACGCAGCCTACCTCCTTGAGATTTTACCAAGTAAATATACACTCTAGATCCACACTGGTCCCTTCCTTGAATAAAGTTGGTTTGGCAGGGAGTTCTGCGTCTAGCCAACGGCGTCCACCAAGGAGCGATCTAGGTTCGCTATCGGGGCTTAGCTTCTTCTAAAACCCTGCACTGGAAGAGCAAGAACTGGGCTTTGGTTACAGCAGGAATGCAAGCCGACTCTCTCCTGTAAATATGGGATCTTAAGGTATGACACTCTAGAAGGAATGCGAAGCAGTTTTGGTTTCTCAGTGTCGCTCAGCCTAGGGCAAGGAGGCAGATTTGCATGACATGTAGGTAGTAAGAGAAGAGATTTCCTGGAGCCTTTGGAGTGCTGAGGAAACCTAGGTCTCCCAAGGAAGAGTGCAGTGTGTTGCCCTACACTCAGCATACACAGAGTGACTGGGAAAGGTTTCCGGGCCTGGATGTTTCTTAGCAGGCCAGGGGAGCCTGCCGGAACTCGGTGTTCTAGCAGGGAATAGGGTGCCCATGCGAGGTCCTGGTGCCCTGAAAAGCTTACTAACTTTAAAAGAAAGCAGACCTAAATTTAAGCCTCAAGGACTCTGCTCCATGCTTCCTCTTCGGCAGGCTATTCAAGGCTTTACCTTGAGGAAGGGACTCCCGTCAAGTTTCTTTTTAGCTCTAGAGCGTCTCAGGAGGAGCTCCCACCCAGGCTATGAAAGCACCCTGTTGATGGAGAGAACACTCGTTCCCTTCCCAGAGCCCTGCCTACTGCGACTAGACACCCGTCCTAAAACTGTTATTTAGGTAGTGTTAAGGCAACATGAATGGAGCATTCAAAATGGGAAAGCAAGGCCTGTGCCATCAGGTCCCTGTTTCCAGCGAACACGCAGCCTACCTCCTTGTGCTTTCTACCAGGTAAATACACACTCTAGCTAAACCCTGGTCCCTTCCCTGAATAACGTTTTCTTGGCACGGAGTTCTCCGTGTAGCCAACTGCCTATCCCAAGGAAGGCTCTAGGTACGCTATCGGGGCTTAGCTTCTTCTAAAACCCTGCAGTGTAAGACGTAGAAGTGTGCTTTGCTTCCAGCAGGAAAGCAAGCCGACTTTCTCCTGTAAGTATGGGGTGTTAAGGTATGACACTCTAGAAGGAATGCGAAGCAGTTTTGGTTTCTCAGTGCCGCTCAGCCTAGGGCAATGAGGCAAGATATGCATGACATGTGGGATGTAAGAGAACAGATTTCCTGGAGCCTTTGCAGTGCTGATTAAACCTAGGTCTCCCAAGGAAGAGTGCAGTGTGTTGCCCTACACTCAGCATACGCAGAGTGACTGGGAAAGGTTTCCGGGCCTGGATGTTTCTTAGCAGCCTAGTGGAGCCTGCCGGTACTAGGTGTTCTTGCAGGGAATAGGGAGCCCACGCGAGTTCCTCGGTGTCCTGAAAGCTTACTAACCTTAAAAGAAAACAAACCTAAAGCTAATGCTTCAAGGACTCTGCTCCAAGCTTCCACTTTGGTAGGCTATTCAAGGCTTTATCTTGGGGAAAGGACTCACGTCACGTTTCCTTTTAGCTCTAGAGCGTCTCAGGAGGAGCTCCCACCCAGGTTATGAAAGCACCCTGTTGATCTAGAGAACACTCGTTCCCTTCCCAGAGCCCTGCCTACAGTGTCTAAATGCCTGTCCTAAAACTGTAATTTAGGTAGCTTCAAGGCAGCATGAGTGGTGCATTCAAAATGGGAAAGCAAGCCTTGTGCCATCAGGTGACCGTTTCCAGCGAAAACGCAGCCTACCTCCTTGTGATTTCTACCAAGTAAATATACACTCTAGCTACACACTGGCCCCTTCCTTAATAAAGTTGGTTTGGCACGGAGTTCTGCGTGTAGCCACGGCCTCCCCAAAGGAGCGCTCTAGGTACGCTATCGGGGCTTAGCCTCTTCTAAAACCCTGCAGTGTAGGAGGAAGAACTGTGCTTTGGTACCAGCAGGAACGCAAGCCGACTTTCTCCTGTAAGTATGGCATCTTAAGGTATGACTTTGTAGAAGGAATGCTAAGCAGTTTTGGTTTCTCAGTGCCGATCAGCTTAGGGCAATGAGGCAGATTGGCATGACCTGTAGGAAATGAGAGAACAGATTTCCTGGAGCTGGTGGAGTGCGGAGGAAATCCAGCTCCTCCAAGGAAGAGTGCAGTGTGTTGCCCTACACTTAGCATCCAGAGAGTGACTGGGAAACTTTTCGGGGCCTGGATGTTTCCTGGCAGGCCAGGGGAGCCTGGCCGGTCCCGGTGTTCTTGCAGGGAATAGGGTGCCCACGCGAGGTCCTCGGTACCTGAAAAGCTTACTAACGTTAAAAGAAAGCAGACCTAAAATTAAGCCTCAAGTTCTCTGCTCCAAGCTTCCGCTTCGGCAGGCTATTCAAGGCTTTACCTTGAGGAAAGGACTCCCGTCAAGTTTCCTTTTAGCTCTAGAGCGTCTCAGGAGGAGCTCCCAGCCAGGCTATGAAAGCACCCTGTTGATTTAGAGAAAACTCTTTCCCTTCCCAGTACACTGCCTACAGTGACAGGGACCCGTGCAGAACACTGTTATTTAGGTAGCTTCAAGGCAGCAAGAATGGAGCATTCAATATGGAAAAGCAAGCCTTGAGCCATAAATTCCCCGTTTCCAGTGAACACGCAGCCTACCTCCTTGAGATTTTACCAAGTAAATATACACTCTAGCTCCACACTGGTCCCTTCCTTGAATAAAGTTGGTTTGGCAGGGAGTTCTGCGTCTAGCCAACGGCGTCCACCAAGGAGCGATCTAGGTTCGCTATCGGGGCTTAGCTTCTTCTAAAACCCTGCACTGGAAGAGCAAGAACTGGGCTTTGGTTACAGCAGGAATGCAAGCCGACTCTCTCCTGTAAATATGGGGTCTTACGGTATGACACTCTAGAAGGAATGCGAAGCAGTTTTGGTTTCTCAGTGCCGCTCAGCCTAGGGCAATGAGGCAGATTTCCATGACATGTAGGATGTAAGAGAACAGATTTCCTGGAGCTGTTGGAGTGCGGAGGAAACCTAGGTCTCCCAAGGAAGAGTGCAGTGTGTTGCCCTACACTCAGCATACACAGAGTGACTGGGAAAGGTTTCCGGGCCTGGATGTTCCTTAGCAGCCCAGGGGAGCCTGCCGGAACTCTGTGTTCTAGTAGGGAATAGGGTGCCCACGCGAGGTCCTGGTGCCCTGAAAAGCTTACTAACTTTAAAAGAAAGCAGACCTAAATTTAAGCCTCAAGGACTCTGCTCCAAGCTTCCGCTTCGGCAGGCTATTCAAGGCTTTACCTTGAGGAAGGGACTCCCGTCAAGTTTCCTTTTAGCTCTAGAGCGTCTCAGGAGGAGCTCCCACCCAGGCTATGAAAGCACCCTGTTGATGGAGAGAACACTCGTTCCCTTCCCAGAGCCCTGCCTACTGCGACTAGACACCCGTCCTAAAACTGTTATTTAGGTAGTGTTAAGGCAACATGAATGGAGCATTCAAAATGGGAAAGCAAGGCCTGTGCCATCAGGTCCCTGTTTCCAGCGAACACGCAGCCTACCTCCTTGTGCTTTCTACCAGGTAAATACACACTCTAGCTAAACCCTGGTCCCTTCCCTGAATAACGTTTTCTTGGCACGGAGTTCTCCGTGTAGCCAACTGCCTCTCCCAAGGAAGGCTCTAGGTACGCTATCGGGGCTTAGCTTCTTCTAAAACCCTGCAGTGTAAGACGTAGAAGTGTGCTTTGCTTCCAGCAGGAAAGCAAGCCGACTTTCTCCTGTAAGTATGGGGTGTTAAGGTATGACACTCTAGAAGGAATGCGAAGCAGTTTTGGTTTCTCAGTGCCGCTCAGCCTAGGGCAATGAGGCAAGATATGCATGACATGTGGGATGTAAGAGAACAGATTTCCTGGAGCCTTTGGAGTGCTGATTAAACCTAGGTCTCCCAAGGAAGAGTGCAGTGTGTTGCCCTACACTCAGCATACGCAGAGTGACTGGGAAAGGTTTCCGGGCCTGGATGTTTCTTAGCAGCCTAGTGGAGCCTGCCGGTACTAGGTGTTCTTGCAGGGAATAGGGAGCCCACGCGAGGTCCTCGGTGTCCTGAAAGCTTACTAACCTTAAAAGAAAACAAACCTAAAGCTAATGCTTCAAGGACTCTGCTCCAAGCTTCCGCTTTGGTAGGCTATTCAAGGCTTTATCTTGGGGAAAGGACTCACGTCACGTTTCCTTTTAGCTCTAGAGCGTCTCAGGAGGAGCTCCCACCCAGGCTATGAAAGCACCCTGTTGATCTAGAGAACACTCGTTCCCTTCCCAGAGCCCTGCCTACAGTGTCTAAAGGCCCGTCCTAAAACTGTAATTTAGGTAGCTTCAAGGCAGCATGAGTGGTGCATTCAAAATGGGAAAGCAAGCCTTGTGCCATCAGGTGACCGTTTCCAGCGAAAACGCAGCCTACCTCCTTGTGATTTCTACCAAGTAAATATACACTCTAGCTACACACTGACCCCTTCCTTAATAAAGTTGGTTTGGCACGGAGTTCTGCGTGTAGCCACGGCCTCCCCAAAGGAGCGCTCTAGGTACGCTATCGGGGCTTAGCCTCTTCTAAAACCCTGCAGTGTAGGAGGAAGAACTGTGCTTTGGTACCAGCAGGAACGCAAGCCGACTTTCTCCTGTAAGTATGGCATCTTAAGGTATGACTTTGTAGAAGGAATGCTAAGCAGTTTTGGTTTCTCAGTGCCGATCAGCTTAGGGCAATGAGGCAGATTGGCATGACATGTAGGAAATGAGAGAACAGATTTCCTGGAGCTGGTGGAGTGCGGAGGAAATCCAGCTCCTCCAAGGAAGAGTGCAGTGTGTTGCCCTACACTTAGCATCCAGAGGGTGACTGGGAAACTTTTCCGTGCCTGGATGTTTCCTGGCAGGCCAGGGGAGCCTGGCCGGTCCCGGTGTTCTTGCAGGGAATAGGGTGCCCATGCGAGGTCCTGGTGCCCTGAAAAGCTTACTAACTTTAAAAGAAAGCAGACCTAAATTTAAGCCTCAAGGACTCTGCTCCAAGCTTCCGCTTCGGCAGGCTATTCAAGGCTTTACCTTGAGGAAAGGACTCCCGTCAAGTTTCCTTTTAGCTCTAGAGCGTCTCAGGAGGAGCTCCCACCCAGGCTATGAAAGCACCCTGTTGATTTAGAGAAAACTCTTTCCCTTCCCAGGACACTGCCTATAGAGACAAGGGACCCGTCCAAAACACTCTTATTTAAGTATCTTCAAGGCAGCAAGAATGGAGCATTCAATATGGAAAAGCAAGCCTTGTGCCATAAATTCCCCGTTTCCAATGAACACGCAGCCTACCTCCTTGTGATTTCGACCAAGTAAATATACACTCTAGCTACACACTGGTCCCTTCCTTGAATAAAGTTGGTTTGGCAGGGAGTTCTGCGTCTAGCCAACGCCCTCCACCAAGGAGCGATCTAGGTTCGCTATCGGGGCTTAGCTTCTTCTAAAACCCTGCACTGGAAGAGGAAGAACTGGGCTTTGGTTACAGCAGGAACGCAAGCCGACTCTCTCCTGTAAATATGGGATCTTAAGGTATGACACTCTAGAAGGAATGCGAAGCAGTTTTGGTTTCTCAGTGTCGCTCAGCCTAGGGCAAGGAGGCAGATTTGCATGACATGTAGGTTGTAAGAGAAGAGATTTCCTGGAGCCTTTGGAGTGCTGAGGAAACCTAGGTCTCCCAAGGAAGAGTGCAGTGTGTTGCCCTACACTCAGCATACACAGAGTGACTGGGAAAGGTTTCCGGGCCTGGATGTTCCTTAGCAGCCCAGGGAAGCCTTCCGGAAATCGGTGTTCTAGCAGGGAATAGGGTGCCCACGCGAGGTCCTGGTGCCCTGAAAAGCTTACTAACGTTAAAAGAAAGCAGACCTAAATTTAAGCCTCAAGGACTCTGCTCCATGCTTCCTCTTCGGCAGGCTATTCAAGGCTTTACCTTGAGGAAGGGACTCCCGTCAAGTTTCCTTTTAGCTCTAGAGCGTCTCAGGAGGAGCTCCCACCCAGGCTATGAAAGCACCCTGTTGATGGAGAGAACACTCGTTCCCTTCCCAGAGCCCTGCCTACTGCGACTAGACACCCGTCCTAAAACTGTTATTTAGGTAGTGTTAAGGCAACATGAATGGAGCATTCAAAATGGGAAAGCAAGGCCTGTGCCATCAGGTCCCTGTTTCCAGCGAACACGCAGCCTACCTCCTTGTGCTTTCTACCAGGTAAATACACACTCTAGCTAAACCCTGGTCCCTTCCCTGAATAACGTTTTCTTGGCACGGAGTTCTCCGTGTAGCCAACTGCCTCTCCCAAGGAAGGCTCTAGGTACGCTATCGGGGCTTAGCTTCTTCTAAAACCCTGCAGTGTAAGACGTAGAAGTGTGCTTTGCTTCCAGCAGGAAAGCAAGCCGACTTTCTCCTGTAAGTATGGGGTGTTAAGGTATGACACTCTAGAAGGAATGCGAAGCAGTTTTGGTTTCTCAGTGCCGCTCAGCCTAGGGCAATGAGGCAAGATATGCATGACATGTGGGATGTAAGAGAACAGATTTCCTGGAGCCTTTGGAGTGCTGATTAAACCTAGGTCTCCCAAGGAAGAGTGCAGTGTGTTGCCCTACACTCAGCATACGCAGAGTGACTGGGAAAGGTTTCCGGGCCTGGATGTTTCTTAGCAGCCTAGTGGAGCCTGCCGGTACTAGGTGTTCTTGCAGGGAATAGGGAGCCCACGCGAGGTCCTCGGTGTCCTGAAAGCTTACTAACCTTTAAAGAAAACAAACCTAAAGCTAATGCTTCAAGGACTCTGCTCCAAGCTTCCGCTTTGGTAGGCTATTCAAGGCTTTATCTTGGGGAAAGGACTCACGTCACGTTTCCTTTTAGCTCTAGAGCGTCTCAGGAGGAGCTCCCACCCAGGCTATGAAAGCACCCTGTTGATCTAGAGAACACTCGTTCCCTTCCCAGAGCCCTGCCTACAGTGTCTAAAGGCCCGTCCTAAAACTGTAATTTAGGTAGCTTCAAGGCAGCATGAGTGGTGCATTCAAAATGGGAAAGCAAGCCTTGTGCCATCAGGTGACCGTTTCCAGCGAAAACGCAGCCTACCTCCTTGTGATTTCTACCAAGTAAATATACACTCTAGCTACACACTGGCCCCTTCCTTAATAAAGTTGGTTTGGCACGGAGTTCTGCGTGTAGCCACGGCCTCCCCAAAGGAGCGCTCTAGGTACGCTATCGGGGCTTAGCCTCTTCTAAAACCCTGCAGTGTAGGAGGAAGAACTGTGCTTTGGTACCAGCAGGAACGCAAGCCGACTTTCTCCTGTAAGTATGGCATCTTAAGATATGACTTTGTAGAAGGAATGCTAAGCAGTTTTGGTTTCTCAGTGCCGATCAGCTTAGGGCAATGAGGCAGATTGGCATGACATGTAGGAAATGAGAGAACAGATTTCCTGGAGCTGGTGGAGTGCGGAGGAAATCCAGCTCCTCCAAGGAAGAGTGCAGTGTGTTGCCCTACACTTAGCATCCAGAGGGTGACTGGGAAACTTTTCCGTGCCTGGATGTTTCCTGGCAGGCCAGGGGAGCCTGGCCGGTCCCGGTGTTCTTGCAGGGAATAGGGTGCCCACGCGAGGTCCTCGGCACCTGAAAAGCTTACTAACGTTAAAAGAAAGCAGACCTAAAATTAAGCCTCAGGTTCTCTGCTCCAAGCTTCCGCTTCGGCAGGCTATTCAAGGCTTTACCTTGAGGAAAGGACCCCCGTCAAGTTTCCTTTTAGCTCTAGAGCGTCTCAGGAGGAGCTCCCACCCAGGCTATGAAAGCACCCTGTTGATTTAGAGAAAACTCTTTCCCTTCCCAGGACACTGCCTATAGAGACAAGGGACCCGTCCGAAACACTCTTATTTAAGTATCTTCAAGGCAGCAAGAATGGAGCATTCAATATGGAAAAGCAAGTCTTGTGCCATAAATTCCCCGTTTCCAATGAACACGCAGCCTACCTCCTTGTGATTTCGACCAAGTAAATATACACTCTAGCTACACACTGGTCCCTTCCTTGAATAAAGTTGGTTTGGCAGGGAGTTCTGCGTCTAGCCAACGCCCTCCACCAAGGAGCGATCTAGGTTCGCTATCGGGGCTTAGCTTCTTCTAAAACCCTGCACTGGAAGAGGAAGAACTGGGCTTTGGTCACAGCAGGAACGCAAGCCGACTCTCTCCTGTAAATATGGGATCTTAAGGTATGACACTCTAGAAGGAATGCGAAGCAGTTTTGGTTTCTCAGTGTCGCTCAGCCTAGGGCAAGGAGGCAGATTTGCATGACATGTAGGTTTTAAGAGAAGAGATTTCCTGGAGCCTTTGGAGTGCTGAGGAAACCTAGGTCTCCCAAGGAAGAGTGCAGTGTGTTGCCCTACACTCAGCATACACAGAGTGACTGGGAAAGGTTTCCGGGCCTGGATGTTTCTTAGCAGGCCAGGGGAGCCTTCCGGAAATCGGTGTTCTAGCAGGGAATAGGGTGCCCACGCGAGGTCCTGGTGCCCTGAAAAGCTTACTAACGTTAAAAGAAAGCAGACCTAAATTTAAGCCTCAAGGACTCTGCTCCATGCTTCCTCTTCGGCAGGCTATTCAAGGCTTTACCTTGAGGAAGGGACTCCCGTCAAGTTTCCTTTTAGCTCTAGAGCGTCTCAGGAGGAGCTCCCACCCAGGCTATGAAAGCACCCTGTTGATGGAGAGAACACTCGTTCCCTTCCCAGAGCCCTGCCTACTGCGACTAGACACCCGTCCTAAAACTGTTATTTAGGTAGTGTTAAGGCAACATGAATGGAGCATTCAAAATGGGAAAGCAAGGCCTGTGCCATCAGGTCCCTGTTTCCAGCGAACACGCAGCCTACCTCCTTGTGCTTTCTACCAGGTAAATACACACTCTAGCTAAACCCTGGTCCCTTCCCTGAATAACGTTTTCATGGCACGGAGTTCTCCGTGTAGCCAACTGCGTATCCCAAGGAAGGCTCTAGGTACGCTATCGGGGCTTAGCTTCTTCTAAAACCGTGCAGTGTAAGACGTAGAACTGTGCTTTGCTTACAGCAGGAAAGCAAGCCGACTTTCTCCTGTAAGTATGGGGTGTTAAGGTATGACACTCTAGAAGGAATGCGAAGCAGTTTTGGTTTCTCAGTGCCGCTCAGACTAGGGCAATGAGGCAAGATATGCATGACATGTGGGATGTAAGAGAACAGATTTCCTGGAGCCTTTGGAGTGCTGATTAAACCTAGGTCTCCCAAGGAAGAGTGCAGTGTGTTGCCCTACACTCAGCATACGCAGAGTGACTGGGAAAGGTTTCCGGGCCTGGATGTTTCTTAGCAGCCTAGTGGAGCCTGCCGGTACTAGGTGTTCTTGCAGGGAATAGGGAGCCCACGCGAGGTCCTCGGTGTCCTGAAAGCTTACTAACCTTTAAAGAAAACAAACCTAAAGCTAATGCTTCAAGGGCTCTGCTCCAAGCTTCCGCTTTGGTAGGCTATTCAAGGCTTTATCTTGGGGAAAGGACTCACGTCACGTTTCCTTTTAGCTCTAGAGCGTCTCAGGAGGAGCTCCCACCCAGGCTATGAAAGCACCCTGTTGATCTAGAGAACACTCGTTCCCTTCCCAGAGCCCTGCCTACAGTGTCTAAAGGCCCGTCCTAAAACTGTAATTTAGGTAGCTTCAAGGCAGCATGAGTGGTGCATTCAAAATGGGAAAGCAAGCCTTGTGCCATCAGGTGACCGTTTCCAGCGAAAACGCAGCCTACCTCCTTGTGATTTCTACCAAGTAAATATACACTCTAGCTACACACTGACCCCTTCCTTAATAAAGTTGGTTTGGCACGGAGTTCTGCGTGTAGCCACGGCCTCCCCAAAGGAGCGCTCTAGGTACGCTATCGGGGCTTAGCCTCTTCTAAAACCCTGCAGTGTAGGAGGAAGAACTGTGCTTTGGTACCAGCAGGAACGCAAGCCGACTTTCTCCTGTAAGTATGGCATCTTAAGGTATGACTTTGTAGAAGGAATGCTAAGCAGTTTTGGTTTCTCAGTGCCGATCAGCTTAGGGCAATGAGGCAGATTGGCATGACATGTAGGAAATGAGAGAACAGATTTCCTGGAGCTGGTGGAGTGCGGAGGAAATCCAGCTCCTCCAAGGAAGAGTGCAGTGTGTTGCCCTACACTTAGCATCCAGAGGGTGACTGGGAAACTTTTCCGTGCCTGGATGTTTCCTGGCAGGCCAGGGGAGCCTGGCCGGTCCCGGTGTTCTTGCAGGGAATAGGGTGCCCATGCGAGGTCCTGGTGCCCTGAAAAGCTTACTAACTTTAAAAGAAAGCAGACCTAAATTTAAGCCTCAAGGACTCTGCTCCAAGCTTCCGCTTCGGCAGGCTATTCAAGGCTTTACCTTGAGGAAAGGACTCCCGTCAAGTTTCCTTTTAGCTCTAGAGCGTCTCAGGAGGAGCTCCCACCCAGGCTATGAAAGCACCCTGTTGATTTAGAGAAAACTCTTTCCCTTCCCAGGACACTGCCTATAGAGACAAGGGACCCGTCCAAAACACTCTTATTTAAGTATCTTCAAGGCAGCAAGAATGGAGCATTCAATATGGAAAAGCAAGCCTTGTGCCATAAATTCCCCGTTTCCAATGAACACGCAGCCTACCTCCTTGTGATTTCGACCAAGTAAATATACACTCTAGCTACACACTGGTCCCTTCCTTGAATAAAGTTGGTTTGGCAGGGAGTTCTGCGTCTAGCCAACGCCCTCCACCAAGGAGCGATCTAGGTTCGCTATCGGGGCTTAGCTTCTTCTAAAACCCTGCACTGGAAGAGGAAGAACTGGGCTTTGGTTACAGCAGGAACGCAAGCCGACTCTCTCCTGTAAATATGGGATCTTAAGGTATGACACTCTAGAAGGAATGCGAAGCAGTTTTGGTTTCTCAGTGTCGCTCAGCCTAGGGCAAGGAGGCAGATTTGCATGACATGTAGGTTGTAAGAGAAGAGATTTCCTGGAGCCTTTGGAGTGCTGAGGAAACCTAGGTCTCCCAAGGAAGAGTGCAGTGTGTTGCCCTACACTCAGCATACACAGAGTGACTGGGAAAGGTTTCCGGGCCTGGATGTTCCTTAGCAGCCCAGGGAAGCCTTCCGGAAATCGGTGTTCTAGCAGGGAATAGGGTGCCCACGCGAGGTCCTGGTGCCCTGAAAAGCTTACTAACGTTAAAAGAAAGCAGACCTAAATTTAAGCCTCAAGGACTCTGCTCCATGCTTCCTCTTCGGCAGGCTATTCAAGGCTTTACCTTGAGGAAGGGACTCCCGTCAAGTTTCCTTTTAGCTCTAGAGCGTCTCAGGAGGAGCTCCCACCCAGGCTATGAAAGCACCCTGTTGATGGAGAGAACACTCGTTCCCTTCCCAGAGCCCTGCCTACTGCGACTAGACACCCGTCCTAAAACTGTTATTTAGGTAGTGTTAAGGCAACATGAATGGAGCATTCAAAATGGGAAAGCAAGGCCTGTGCCATCAGGTCCCTGTTTCCAGCGAACACGCAGCCTACCTCCTTGTGCTTTCTACCAGGTAAATACACACTCTAGCTAAACCCTGGTCCCTTCCCTGAATAACGTTTTCTTGGCACGGAGTTCTCCGTGTAGCCAACTGCGTATCCCAAGGAAGGCTCTAGGTACGCTATCGGGGCTTAGCTTCTTCTAAAACCGTGCAGTGTAAGACGTAGAACTGTGCTTTGCTTACAGCAGGAAAGCAAGCCGACTTTCTCCTGTAAGTATGGGGTGTTAAGGTATGACACTCTAGAAGGAATGCGAAGCAGTTTTGGTTTCTCAGTGCCGCTCAGCCTAGGGCAATGAGGCAAGATATGCATGACATGTGGGATGTAAGAGAACAGATTTCCTGGAGCCTTTGGAGTGCTGGTTAAACCTAGGTCTCCCAAGGAAGAGTGCAGTGTGTTGCCCTACACTCAGCATACGCAGAGTGACTGGGAAAGGTTTCCGGGCCTGGATGTTTCTTAGCAGCCTAGTGGAGCCTGCCGGTACTAGGTGTTCTTGCAGGGAATAGGGAGCCCACGCGAGGTCCTCGGTGTCCTGAAAGCTTACTAACCTTTAAAGAAAACAAACCTAAAGCTAATGCTTCAAGGGCTCTGCTCCAAGCTTCCGCTTTGGTAGGCTATTCAAGGCTTTATCTTGGGGAAAGGACTCACGTCACGTTTCCTTTTAGCTCTAGAGCGTCTCAGGAGGAGCTCCCACCCAGGCTATGAAAGCACCCTGTTGATCTAGAGAACACTCGTTCCCTTCCCAGAGCCCTGCCTACAGTGTCTAAAGGCCCGTCCTAAAACTGTAATTTAGGTAGCTTCAAGGCAGCATGAGTGGTGCATTCAAAATGGGAAAGCAAGCCTTGTGCCATCAGGTGACCGTTTCCAGCGAAAACGCAGCCTACCTCCTTGTGATTTCTACCAAGTAAATATACACTCTAGCTACACACTGACCCCTTCCTTAATAAAGTTGGTTTGGCACGGAGTTCTGCGTGTAGCCACGGCCTCCCCAAAGGAGCGCTCTAGGTACGCTATCGGGGCTTAGCCTCTTCTAAAACCCTGCAGTGTAGGAGGAAGAACTGTGCTTTGGTACCAGCAGGAACGCAAGCCGACTTTCTCCTGTAAGTATGGCATCTTAAGGTATGACTTTGTAGAAGGAATGCTAAGCAGTTTTGGTTTCTCAGTGCCGATCAGCTTAGGGCAATGAGGCAGATTGGCATGACATGTAGGAAATGAGAGAACAGATTTCCTGGAGCTGGTGGAGTGCGGAGGAAATCCAGCTCCTCCAAGGAAGAGTGCAGTGTGTTGCCCTACACTTAGCATCCAGAGGGTGACTGGGAAACTTTTCCGTGCCTGGATGTTTCCTGGCAGGCCAGGGGAGCCTGGCCGGTCCCGGTGTTCTTGCAGGGAATAGGGTGCCCATGCGAGGTCCTGGTGCCCTGAAAAGCTTACTAACTTTAAAAGAAAGCAGACCTAAATTTAAGCCTCAAGGACTCTGCTCCAAGCTTCCGCTTCGGCAGGCTATTCAAGGCTTTACCTTGAGGAAAGGACTCCCGTCAAGTTTCCTTTTAGCTCTAGAGCGTTTCAGGAGGAGCTCCCACCCAGGCTATGAAAGCACCCTGTTGATTTAGAGAAAACTCTTTCCCTTCCCAGGACACTGCCTATAGAGACAAGGGACCCGTCCAAAACACTCTTATTTAAGTATCTTCAAGGCAGCAAGAATGGAGCATTCAATATGGAAAAGCAAGCCTTGTGCCATAAATTCCCCGTTTCCAATGAACACGCAGCCTACCTCCTTGTGATTTCGACCAAGTAAATATACACTCTAGCTACACACTGGTCCCTTCCTTGAATAAAGTTGGTTTGGCAGGGAGTTCTGCGTCTAGCCAACGCCCTCCACCAAGGAGCGATCTAGGTTCGCTATCGGGGCTTAGCTTCTTCTAAAACCCTGCACTGGAAGAGGAAGAACTGGGCTTTGGTTACAGCAGGAACGCAAGCCGACTCTCTCCTGTAAATATGGGATCTTAAGGTATGACACTCTAGAAGGAATGCGAAGCAGTTTTGGTTTCTCAGTGTCGCTCAGCCTAGGGCAAGGAGGCAGATTTGCATGAAATGTAGGTTGTAAGAGAAGAGATTTCCTGGAGCCTTTGGAGTGCTGAGGAAACCTAGGTCTCCCAAGGAAGAGTGCAGTGTGTTGCCCTACACTCAGCATACACAGAGTGACTGGGAAAGGTTTCCGGGCCTGGATGTTTCTTAGCAGGCCAGGGGAGCCTTCCGGAAATCGGTGTTCTAGCAGGGAATAGGGTGCCCACGCGAGGTCCTGGTGCCCTGAAAAGCTTACTAACGTTAAAAGAAAGCAGACCTAAATTTAAGCCTCAAGGACTCTGCTCCATGCTTCCTCTTCGGCAGGCTATTCAAGGCTTTACCTTGAGGAAGGGACTCCCGTCAAGTTTCCTTTTAGCTCTAGAGCGTCTCAGGAGGAGCTCCCACCCAGGCTATGAAAGCACCCTGTTGATGGAGAGAACACTCGTTCCCTTCCCAGAGCCCTGCCTACTGCGACTAGACACCCGTCCTAAAACTGTTATTTAGTTAGTGTTAAGGCAACATGAATGGAGCATTCAAAATGGGAAAGCAAGGCCTGTGCCATCAGGTCCCTGTTTCCAGCGAACACGCAGCCTACCTCCTTGTGCTTTCTACCAGGTAAATACACACTCTAGCTAAACCCTGGTCCCTTCCCTGAATAACGTTTTCTTGGCACGGAGTTCTCCGTGTAGCCAACTGCGTATCCCAAGGAAGGCTCTAGGTACGCTATCGGGGCTTAGCTTCTTCTAAAACCGTGCAGTGTAAGACGTAGAACTGTGCTTTGCTTACAGCAGGAAAGCAAGCCGACTTTCTCCTGTAAGTATGGGGTGTTAAGGTATGACACTCTAGAAGGAATGCGAAGCAGTTTTGGTTTCTCAGTGCCGCTCAGCCTAGGGCAATGAGGCAAGATATGCATGACATGTGGGATGTAAGAGAACAGATTTCCTGGAGCCTTTGGAGTGCTGGTTAAACCTAGGTCTCCCAAGGAAGAGTGCAGTGTGTTGCCCTACACTCAGCATACGCAGAGTGACTGGGAAAGGTTTCCGGGCCTGGATGTTTCTTAGCAGCCTAGTGGAGCCTGCCGGTACTAGGTGTTCTTGCAGGGAATAGGGAGCCCACGCGAGGTCCTCGGTGTCCTGAAAGCTTACTAACCTTTAAAGAAAACAAACCTAAAGCTAATGCTTCAAGGGCTCCGCTCCAAGCTTCCGCTTTGGTAGGCTATTCAAGGCTTTATCTTGGGGAAAGGACTCACGTCACGTTTCCTTTTAGCTCTAGAGCGTCTCAGGAGGAGCTCCCACCCAGGCTATGAAAGCACCCTGTTGATCTAGAGAACACTCGTTCCCTTCCCAGAGCCCTGCCTACAGTGTCTAAAGGCCCGTCCTAAAACTGTAATTTAGGTAGCTTCAAGGCAGCATGAGTGGTGCATTCAAAATGGGAAAGCAAGCCTTGTGCCATCAGGTGACCGTTTCCAGCGAAAACGCAGCCTACCTCCTTGTGATTTCTACCAAGTAAATATACACTCTAGCTACACACTGACCCCTTCCTTAATAAAGTTGGTTTGGCACGGAGTTCTGCGTGTAGCCACGGCCTCCCCAAAGGAGCGCTCTAGGTACGCTATCGGGGCTTAGCCTCTTCTAAAACCCTGCAGTGTAGGAGGAAGAACTGTGCTTTGGTACCAGCAGGAACGCAAGCCGACTTTCTCCTGTAAGTATGGCATCTTAAGGTATGACTTTGTAGAAGGAATGCTAAGCAGTTTTGGTTTCTCAGTGCCGATCAGCTTAGGGCAATGAGGCAGATTGGCATGACATGTAGGAAATGAGAGAACAGATTTCCTGGAGCTGGTGGAGTGCGGAGGAAATCCAGCTCCTCCAAGGAAGAGTGCAGTGTGTTGCCCTACACTTAGCATCCAGAGGGTGACTGGGAAACTTTTCCGTGCCTGGATGTTTCCTGGCAGGCCAGGGGAGCCTGGCCGGTCCCGGTGTTCTTGCAGGGAATAGGGTGCCCATGCGAGGTCCTGGTGCCCTGAAAAGCTTACTAACTTTAAAAGAAAGCAGACCTAAATTTAAGCCTCAAGGACTCTGCTCCAAGCTTCCGCTTCGGCAGGCTATTCAAGGCTTTACCTTGAGGAAAGGACTCCCGTCAAGTTTCCTTTTAGCTCTAGAGCGTCTCAGGAGGAGCTCCCACCCAGGCTATGAAAGCACCCTGTTGATTTAGAGAAAACTCTTTCCCTTCCCAGGACACTGCCTATAGAGACAAGGGACCCGTCCAAAACACTCTTATTTAAGTATCTTCAAGGCAGCAAGAATGGAGCATTCAATATGGAAAAGCAAGCCTTGTGCCATAAATTCCCCGTTTCCAATGAACACGCAGCCTACCTCCTTGTGATTTCGACCAAGTAAATATACACTCTAGCTACACACTGGTCCCTTCCTTGAATAAAGTTGGTTTGGCAGGGAGTTCTGCGTCTAGCCAACGCCCTCCACCAAGGAGCGATCTAGGTTCGCTATCGGGGCTTAGCTTCTTCTAAAACCCTGCACTGGAAGAGGAAGAACTGGGCTTTGGTTACAGCAGGAACGCAAGCCGACTCTCTCCTGTAAATATGGGATCTTAAGGTATGACACTCTAGAAGGAATGCGAAGCAGTTTTGGTTTCTCAGTGTCGCTCAGCCTAGGGCAAGGAGGCAGATTTGCATGACATGTAGGTTGTAAGAGAAGAGATTTCCTGGAGCCTTTGGAGTGCTGAGGAAACCTAGGTCTCCCAAGGAAGAGTGCAGTGTGTTGCCCTACACTCAGCATACACAGAGTGACTGGGAAAGGTTTCCGGGCCTGGATGTTCCTTAGCAGCCCAGGGGAGCCTTCCGGAAATCGGTGTTCTAGCAGGGAATAGGGTGCCCACGCGAGGTCCTGGTGCCCTGAAAAGCTTACTAACGTTAAAAGAAAGCAGACCTAAATTTAAGCCTCAAGGACTCTGCTCCATGCTTCCTCTTCGGCAGGCTATTCAAGGCTTTACCTTGAGGAAGGGACTCCCGTCAAGTTTCCTTTTAGCTCTAGAGCGTCTCAGGAGGAGCTCCCACCCAGGCTATGAAAGCACCCTGTTGATGGAGAGAACACTCGTTCCCTTCCCAGAGCCCTGCCTACTGCGACTAGACACCCGTCCTAAAACTGTTATTTAGGTAGTGTTAAGGCAACATGAATGGAGCATTCAAAATGGGAAAGCAAGGCCTGTGCCATCAGGTCCCTGTTTCCAGCGAACACGCAGCCTACATCCTTGTGCTTTCTACCAGGTAAATACACACTCTAGCTAAACCCTGGTCCCTTCCCTGAATAACGTTTTCTTGGCACGGAGTTCTCCGTGTAGCCAACTGCCTCTCCCAAGGAAGGCTCTAGGTACGCTATCGGGGCTTAGCTTCTTCTAAAACCCTGCAGTGTAAGACGTAGAAGTGTGCTTTGCTTCCAGCAGGAAAGCAAGCCGACTTTCTCCTGTAAGTATGGGGTGTTAAGGTATGACACTCTAGAAGGAATGCGAAGCAGTTTTGGTTTCTCAGTGCCGCTCAGCCTAGGGCAATGAGGCAAGATATGCGTGACATGTGGGATGTAAGAGAACAGATTTCCTGGAGCCTTTGGAGTGCTGATTAAACCTAGGTCTCCCAAGGAAGAGTGCAGTGTGTTGCCCTACACTCAGCATACGCAGAGTGACTGGGAAAGGTTTCCGGGCCTGGATGTTTCTTAGCAGCCTAGTGGAGGCTGCCGGTACTAGGTGTTCTTGCAGGGAATAGGGAGCCCACGCGAGGTCCTCGGTGTCCTGAAAGCTTACTAACCTTAAAAGAAAACAAACCTAAAGCTAATGCTTCAAGGACTCTGCTCCAAGCTTCCGCTTTGGTAGGCTATTCAAGGCTTTATCTTGGGGAAAGGACTCACGTCACGTTTCCTTTTAGCTCTAGAGCGTCTCAGGAGGAGCTCCCACCCAGGCTATGAAAGCACCCTGTTGATCTAGAGAACACTCGTTCCCTTCCCAGAGCCCTGCCTACAGTGTCTAAAGGCCCGTCCTAAAACTGTAATTTAGGTAGCTTCAAGGCAGCATGAGTGGTGCATTCAAAATGGGAAAGCAAGCCTTGTGCCATCAGGTGACCGTTTCCAGCGAAAACGCAGCCTACCTCCTTGTGATTTCTACCAAGTAAATATACACTCTAGCTACACACTGGCCCCTTCCTTAATAAAGTTGGTTTGGCACGGAGTTCTGCGTGTAGCCACGGCCTCCCCAAAGGAGCGCTCTAGGTACGCTATCGGGGCTTAGCCTCTTCTAAAACCCTGCAGTGTAGGAGGAAGAACTGTGCTTTGGTACCAGCAGGAACGCAAGCCGACTTTCTCCTGTAAGTATGGCATCTTAAGGTATGACTTTGTAGAAGGAATGCTAAGCAGTTTTGGTTTCTCAGTGCCGATCAGCTTAGGGCAATGAGGCAGATTGGCATGACATGTAGGAAATGAGAGAACAGATTTCCTGGAGCTGGTGGAGTGCGGAGGAAATCCAGCTCCTCCAAGGAAGAGTGCAGTGTGTTGCCCTACACTTAGCATCCAGAGGGTGACTGGGAAACTTTTCCGTGCCTGGATGTTTCCTGGCAGGCCAGGGGAGCCTGGCCGGTCCCGGTGTTCTTGCAGGGAATAGGGTGCCCACGCGAGGTCCTCGGCACCTGAAAAGCTTACTAACGTTAAAAGAAAGCAGACCTAAAATTAAGCCTCAGGTTCTCTGCTCCAAGCTTCCGCTTCGGCAGGCTATTCAAGGTTTTACCTTGAGGAAAGGACCCCCGTCAAGTTTCCTTTTAGCTCTAGAGCGTCTCAGGAGGAGCTCCCACCCAGGCTATGAAAGCACCCTGTTGATTTAGAGAAAACTCTTTCCCTTCCCAGGACACTGCCTATAGAGACAAGGGACCCGTCCGAAACACTCTTATTTAAGTATCTTCAAGGCAGCAAGAATGGAGCATTCAATATGGAAAAGCAAGTCTTGTGCCATAAATTCCCCGTTTCCAATGAACACGCAGCCTACCTCCTTGTGATTTCGACCAAGTAAATATACACTCTAGCTACACACTGGTCCCTTCCTTGAATAAAGTTGGTTTGGCAGGGAGTTCTGCGTCTAGCCAACGCCCTCCACCAAGGAGCGATCTAGGTTCGCTATCGGGGCTTAGCTTCTTCTAAAACCCTGCACTGGAAGAGGAAGAACTGGGCTTTGGTCACAGCAGGAACGCAAGCCGACTCTCTCCTGTAAATATGGGATCTTAAGGTATGACACTCTAGAAGGAATGCGAAGCAGTTTTGGTTTCTCAGTGTCGCTCAGCCTAGGGCAAGGAGGCAGATTTGCATGACATGTAGGTTTTAAGAGAAGAGATTTCCTGGAGCCTTTGGAGTGCTGAGGAAACCTAGGTCTCCCAAGGAAGAGTGCAGTGTGTTGCCCTACACTCAGCATACACAGAGTGACTGGGAAAGGTTTCCGGGCCTGGATGTTCCTTAGCAGCCCAGGGGAGCCTTCCGGAAATCGGTGTTCTAGCAGGGAATAGGGTGCCCACGCGAGGTCCTGGTGCCCTGAAAAGCTTACTAACGTTAAAAGAAAGCAGACCTAAATTTAAGCCTCAAGGACTCTGCTCCATGCTTCCTCTTCGGCAGGCTATTCAAGGCTTTACCTTGAGGAAGGGACTCCCGTCAAGTTTCCTTTTAGCTCTAGAGCGTCTCAGGAGGAGCTCCCACCCAGGCTATGAAAGCACCCTGTTGATGGAGAGAACACTCGTTCCCTTCCCAGAGCCCTGCCTACTGCGACTAGACACCCGTCCTAAAACTGTTATTTAGGTAGTGTTAAGGCAACATGAATGGAGCATTCAAAATGGGAAAGCAAGGCCTGTGCCATCAGGTCCCTGTTTCCAGCGAACACGCAGCCTACCTCCTTGTGCTTTCTACCAGGTAAATACACACTCTAGCTAAACCCTGGTCCCTTCCCTGAATAACGTTTTCATGGCACGGAGTTCTCCGTGTAGCCAACTGCGTATCCCAAGGAAGGCTCTAGGTACGCTATCGGGGCTTAGCTTCTTCTAAAACCGTGCAGTGTAAGACGTAGAACTGTGCTTTGCTTACAGCAGGAAAGCAAGCCGACTTTCTCCTGTAAGTATGGGGTGTTAAGGTATGACACTCTAGAAGGAATGCGAAGCAGTTTTGGTTTCTCAGTGCCGCTCAGACTAGGGCAATGAGGCAAGATATGCATGACATGTGGGATGTAAGAGAACAGATTTCCTGGAGCCTTTGGAGTGCTGATTAAACCTAGGTCTCCCAAGGAAGAGTGCAGTGTGTTGCCCTACACTCAGCATACGCAGAGTGACTGGGAAAGGTTTCCGGGCCTGGATGTTTCTTAGCAGCCTAGTGGAGCCTGCCGGTACTAGGTGTTCTTGCAGGGAATAGGGAGCCCACGCGAGGTCCTCGGTGTCCTGAAAGCTTACTAACCTTTAAAGAAAACAAACCTAAAGCTAATGCTTCAAGGGCTCTGCTCCAAGCTTCCGCTTTGGTAGGCTATTCAAGGCTTTATCTTGGGGAAAGGACTCACGTCACGTTTCCTTTTAGCTCTAGAGCGTCTCAGGAGGAGCTCCCACCCAGGCTATGAAAGCACCCTGTTGATCTAGAGAACACTCGTTCCCTTCCCAGAGCCCTGCCTACAGTGTCTAAAGGCCCGTCCTAAAACTGTAATTTAGGTAGCTTCAAGGCAGCATGAGTGGTGCATTCAAAATGGGAAAGCAAGCCTTGTGCCATCAGGTGACCGTTTCCAGCGAAAACGCAGCCTACCTCCTTGTGATTTCTACCAAGTAAATATACACTCTAGCTACACACTGACCCCTTCCTTAATAAAGTTGGTTTGGCACGGAGTTCTGCGTGTAGCCACGGCCTCCCCAAAGGAGCGCTCTAGGTACGCTATCGGGGCTTAGCCTCTTCTAAAACCCTGCAGTGTAGGAGGAAGAACTGTGCTTTGGTACCAGCAGGAACGCAAGCCGACTTTCTCCTGTAAGTATGGCATCTTAAGGTATGACTTTGTAGAAGGAATGCTAAGCAGTTTTGGTTTCTCAGTGCCGATCAGCTTAGGGCAATGAGGCAGATTGGCATGACATGTAGGAAATGAGAGAACAGATTTCCTGGAGCTGGTGGAGTGCGGAGGAAATCCAGCTCCTCCAAGGAAGAGTGCAGTGTGTTGCCCTACACTTAGCATCCAGAGGGTGACTGGGAAACTTTTCCGTGCCTGGATGTTTCCTGGCAGGCCAGGGGAGCCTGGCCGGTCCCGGTGTTCTTGCAGGGAATAGGGTGCCCATGCGAGGTCCTGGTGCCCTGAAAAGCTTACTAACTTTAAAAGAAAGCAGACCTAAATTTAAGCCTCAAGGACTCTGCTCCAAGCTTCCGCTTCGGCAGGCTATTCAAGGCTTTACCTTGAGGAAAGGACTCCCGTCAAGTTTCCTTTTAGCTCTAGAGCGTCTCAGGAGGAGCTCCCACCCAGGCTATGAAAGCACCCTGTTGATTTAGAGAAAACTCTTTCCCTTCCCAGGACACTGCCTATAGAGACAAGGGACCCGTCCAAAACACTCTTATTTAAGTATCTTCAAGGCAGCAAGAATGGAGCATTCAATATGGAAAAGCAAGCCTTGTGCCATAAATTCCCCGTTTCCAATGAACACGCAGCCTACCTCCTTGTGATTTCGACCAAGTAAATATACACTCTAGCTACACACTGGTCCCTTCCTTGAATAAAGTTGGTTTGGCAGGGAGTTCTGCGTCTAGCCAACGCCCTCCACCAAGGAGCGATCTAGGTTCGCTATCGGGGCTTAGCTTCTTCTAAAACCCTGCACTGGAAGAGGAAGAACTGGGCTTTGGTTACAGCAGGAACGCAAGCCGACTCTCTCCTGTAAATATGGGATCTTAAGGTATGACACTCTAGAAGGAATGCGAAGCAGTTTTGGTTTCTCAGTGTCGCTCAGCCTAGGGCAAGGAGGCAGATTTGCATGACATGTAGGTTTTAAGAGAAGAGATTTCCTGGAGCCTTTGGAGTGCTGAGGAAACCTAGGTCTCCCAAGGAAGAGTGCAGTGTGTTGCCCTACACTCAGCATACACAGAGTGACTGGGAAAGGTTTCCGGGCCTGGATGTTCCTTAGCAGCCCAGGGAAGCCTTCCGGAAATCGGTGTTCTAGCAGGGAATAGGGTGCCCACGCGAGGTCCTGGTGCCCTGAAAAGCTTACTAACGTTAAAAGAAAGCAGACCTAAATTTAAGCCTCAAGGACTCTGCTCCATGCTTCCTCTTCGGCAGGCTATTCAAGGCTTTACCTTGAGGAAGGGACTCCCGTCAAGTTTCCTTTTAGCTCTAGAGCGTCTCAGGAGGAGCTCCCACCCAGGCTATGAAAGCACCCTGTTGATGGAGAGAACACTCGTTCCCTTCCCAGAGCCCTGCCTACTGCGACTAGACACCCGTCCTAAAACTGTTATTTAGGTAGTGTTAAGGCAACATGAATGGAGCATTCAAAATGGGAAAGCAAGGCCTGTGCCATCAGGTCCCTGTTTCCAGCGAACACGCAGCCTACCTCCTTGTGCTTTCTACCAGGTAAATACACACTCTAGCTAAACCCTGGTCCCTTCCCTGAATAACGTTTTCTTGGCACGGAGTTCTCCGTGTAGCCAACTGCCTCTCCCAAGGAAGGCTCTAGGTACGCTATCGGGGCTTAGCTTCTTCTAAAACCCTGCAGTGTAAGACGTAGAAGTGTGCTTTGCTTCCAGCAGGAAAGCAAGCCGACTTTCTCCTGTAAGTATGGGGTGTTAAGGTATGACACTCTAGAAGGAATGCGAAGCAGTTTTGGTTTCTCAGTGCCGCTCAGCCTAGGGCAATGAGGCAAGATATGCATGACATGTGGGATGTAAGAGAACAGATTTCCTGGAGCCTTTGGAGTGCTGATTAAACCTAGGTCTCCCAAGGAAGAGTGCAGTGTGTTGCCCTACACTCAGCATACGCAGAGTGACTGGGAAAGGTTTCCGGGCCTGGATGTTTCTTAGCAGCCTAGTGGAGCCTGCCGGTACTAGGTGTTCTTGCAGGGAATAGGGAGCCCACGCGAGGTCCTCGGTGTCCTGAAAGCTTACTAACCTTTAAAGAAAACAAACCTAAAGCTAATGCTTCAAGGGCTCTGCTCCAAGCTTCCGCTTTGGTAGGCTATTCAAGGCTTTATCTTGGGGAAAGGACTCACGTCACGTTTCCTTTTAGCTCTAGAGCGTCTCAGGAGGAGCTCCCACCCAGGCTATGAAAGCACCCTGTTGATCTAGAGAACACTCGTTCCCTTCCCAGAGCCCTGCCTACAGTGTCTAAAGGCCCGTCCTAAAACTGTAATTTAGGTAGCTTCAAGGCAGCATGAGTGGTGCATTCAAAATGGGAAAGCAAGCCTTGTGCCATCAGGTGACCGTTTCCAGCGAAAACGCAGCCTACCTCCTTGTGATTTCTACCAAGTAAATATACACTCTAGCTACACACTGGCCCCTTCCTTAATAAAGTTGGTTTGGCACGGAGTTCTGCGTGTAGCCACGGCCTCCCCAAAGGAGCGCTCTAGGTACGCTATCGGGGCTTAGCCTCTTCTAAAACCCTGCAGTGTAGGAGGAAGAACTGTGCTTTGGTACCAGCAGGAACGCAAGCCGACTTTCTCCTGTAAGTATGGCATCTTAAGGTATGACTTTGTAGAAGGAATGCTAAGCAGTTTTGGTTTCTCAGTGCCGATCAGCTTAGGGCAATGAGGCAGATTGGCATGACATGTAGGAAATGAGAGAACAGATTTCCTGGAGCTGGTGGAGTGCGGAGGAAATCCAGCTCCTCCAAGGAAGAGTGCAGTGTGTTGCCCTACACTTAGCATCCAGAGGGTGACTGGGAAACTTTTCCGTGCCTGGATGTTTCCTGGCAGGCCAGGGGAGCCTGGCCGGTCCCGGTGTTCTTGCAGGGAATAGGGTGCCCACGCGAGGTCCTCGGCACCTGAAAAGCTTACTAACGTTAAAAGAAAGCAGACCTAAAATTAAGCCTCAGGTTCTCTGCTCCAAGCTTCCGCTTCGGCAGGCTATTCAAGGCTTTACCTTGAGGAAAGGACCCCCGTCAAGTTTCCTTTTAGCTCTAGAGCGTCTCAGGAGGAGCTCCCACCCAGGCTATGAAAGCACCCTGTTGATTTAGAGAAAACTCTTTCCCTTCCCAGGACACTGCCTATAGAGACAAGGGACCCGTCCGAAACACTCTTATTTAAGTATCTTCAAGGCAGCAAGAATGGAGCATTCAATATGGAAAAGCAAGTCTTGTGCCATAAATTCCCCGTTTCCAATGAACACGCAGCCTACCTCCTTGTGATTTCGACCAAGTAAATATACACTCTAGCTACACACTGGTCCCTTCCTTGAATAAAGTTGGTTTGGCAGGGAGTTCTGCGTCTAGCCAACGCCCTCCACCAAGGAGCGATCTAGGTTCGCTATCGGGGCTTAGCTTCTTCTAAAACCCTGCACTGGAAGAGGAAGAACTGGGCTTTGGTTACAGCAGGAACGCAAGCCGACTCTCTCCTGTAAATATGGGATCTTAAGGTATGACACTCTAGAAGGAATGCGAAGCAGTTTTGGTTTCTCAGTGTCGCTCAGCCTAGGGCAAGGAGGCAGATTTGCATGACATGTAGGTTTTAAGAGAAGAGATTTCCTGGAGCCTTTGGAGTGCTGAGGAAACCTAGGTCTCCCAAGGAAGAGTGCAGTGTGTTGCCCTACACTCAGCATACACAGAGTGACTGGGAAAGGTTTCCGGGCCTGGATGTTTCTTAGCAGGCCAGGGGAGCCTTCCGGAAATCGGTGTTCTAGCAGGGAATAGGGTGCCCACGCGAGGTCCTGGTGCCCTGAAAAGCTTACTAACGTTAAAAGAAAGCAGACCTAAATTTAAGCCTCAAGGACTCTGCTCCATGCTTCCTCTTCGGCAGGCTATTCAAGGCTTTACCTTGAGGAAGGGACTCCCGTCAAGTTTCCTTTTAGCTCTAGAGCGTCTCAGGAGGAGCTCCCACCCAGGCTATGAAAGCACCCTGTTGATGGAGAGAACACTCGTTCCCTTCCCAGAGCCCTGCCTACTGCGACTAGACACCCGTCCTAAAACTGTTATTTAGGTAGTGTTAAGGCAACATGAATGGAGCATTCAAAATGGGAAAGCAAGGCCTGTGCCATCAGGTCCCTGTTTCCAGCGAACACGCAGCCTACCTCCTTGTGCTTTCTACCAGGTAAATACACACTCTAGCTAAACCCTGGTCCCTTCCCTGAATAACGTTTTCATGGCACGGAGTTCTCCGTGTAGCCAACTGCGTATCCCAAGGAAGGCTCTAGGTACGCTATCGGGGCTTAGCTTCTTCTAAAACCGTGCAGTGTAAGACGTAGAACTGTGCTTTGCTTACAGCAGGAAAGCAAGCCGACTTTCTCCTGTAAGTATGGGGTGTTAAGGTATGACACTCTAGAAGGAATGCGAAGCAGTTTTGGTTTCTCAGTGCCGCTCAGACTAGGGCAATGAGGCAAGATATGCATGACATGTGGGATGTAAGAGAACAGATTTCCTGGAGCCTTTGGAGTGCTGATTAAACCTAGGTCTCCCAAGGAAGAGTGCAGTGTGTTGCCCTACACTCAGCATACGCAGAGTGACTGGGAAAGGTTTCCGGGCCTGGATGTTTCTTAGCAGCCTAGTGGAGCCTGCCGGTACTAGGTGTTCTTGCAGGGAATAGGGAGCCCACGCGAGGTCCTCGGTGTCCTGAAAGCTTACTAACCTTTAAAGAAAACAAACCTAAAGCTAATGCTTCAAGGGCTCTGCTCCAAGCTTCCGCTTTGGTAGGCTATTCAAGGCTTTATCTTGGGGAAAGGACTCACGTCACGTTTCCTTTTAGCTCTAGAGCGTCTCAGGAGGAGCTCCCACCCAGGCTATGAAAGCACCCTGTTGATCTAGAGAACACTCGTTCCCTTCCCAGAGCCCTGCCTACAGTGTCTAAAGGCCCGTCCTAAAACTGTAATTTAGGTAGCTTCAAGGCAGCATGAGTGGTGCATTCAAAATGGGAAAGCAAGCCTTGTGCCATCAGGTGACCGTTTCCAGCGAAAACGCAGCCTACCTCCTTGTGATTTCTACCAAGTAAATATACACTCTAGCTACACACTGACCCCTTCCTTAATAAAGTTGGTTTGGCACGGAGTTCTGCGTGTAGCCACGGCCTCCCCAAAGGAGCGCTCTAGGTACGCTATCGGGGCTTAGCCTCTTCTAAAACCCTGCAGTGTAGGAGGAAGAACTGTGCTTTGGTACCAGCAGGAACGCAAGCCGACTTTCTCCTGTAAGTATGGCATCTTAAGGTATGACTTTGTAGAAGGAATGCTAAGCAGTTTTGGTTTCTCAGTGCCGATCAGCTTAGGGCAATGAGGCAGATTGGCATGACATGTAGGAAATGAGAGAACAGATTTCCTGGAGCTGGTGGAGTGCGGAGGAAATCCAGCTCCTCCAAGGAAGAGTGCAGTGTGTTGCCCTACACTTAGCATCCAGAGGGTGACTGGGAAACTTTTCCGTGCCTGGATGTTTCCTGGCAGGCCAGGGGAGCCTGGCCGGTCCCGGTGTTCTTGCAGGGAATAGGGTGCCCATGCGAGGTCCTGGTGCCCTGAAAAGCTTACTAACTTTAAAAGAAAGCAGACCTAAATTTAAGCCTCAAGGACTCTGCTCCAAGCTTCCGCTTCGGCAGGCTATTCAAGGCTTTACCTTGAGGAAAGGACTCCCGTCAAGTTTCCTTTTAGCTCTAGAGCGTTTCAGGAGGAGCTCCCACCCAGGCTATGAAAGCACCCTGTTGATTTAGAGAAAACTCTTTCCCTTCCCAGGACACTGCCTATAGAGACAAGGGACCCGTCCAAAACACTCTTATTTAAGTATCTTCAAGGCAGCAAGAATGGAGCATTCAATATGGAAAAACAAGCCTTGTGCCATAAATTCCCCGTTTCCAATGAACACGCAGCCTACCTCCTTGTGATTTCGACCAAGTAAATATACACTCTAGCTACACACTGGTCCCTTCCTTGAATAAAGTTGGTTTGGCAGGGAGTTCTGCGTCTAGCCAACGCCCTCCACCAAGGAGCGATCTAGGTTCGCTATCGGGGCTTAGCTTCTTCTAAAACCCTGCACTGGAAGAGGAAGAACTGGGCTTTGGTTACAGCAGGAACGCAAGCCGACTCTCTCCTGTAAATATGGGATCTTAAGGTATGACACTCTAGAAGGAATGCGAAGCAGTTTTGGTTTCTCAGTGTCGCTCAGCCTAGGGCAAGGAGGCAGATTTGCATGACATGTAGGTTGTAAGAGAAGAGATTTCCTGGAGCCTTTGGAGTGCTGAGGAAACCTAGGTCTCCCAAGGAAGAGTGCAGTGTGTTGCCCTACACTCAGCATACACAGAGTGACTGGGAAAGGTTTCCGGGCCTGGATGTTTCTTAGCAGGCCAGGGGAGCCTTCCGGAAATCGGTGTTCTAGCAGGGAATAGGGTGCCCACGCGAGGTCCTGGTGCCCTGAAAAGCTTACTAACGTTAAAAGAAAGCAGACCTAAATTTAAGCCTCAAGGACTCTGCTCCATGCTTCCTCTTCGGCAGGCTATTCAAGGCTTTACCTTGAGGAAGGGACTCCCGTCAAGTTTCCTTTTAGCTCTAGAGCGTCTCAGGAGGAGCTCCCACCCAGGCTATGAAAGCACCCTGTTGATGGAGAGAACACTCGTTCCCTTCCCAGAGCCCTGCCTACTGCGACTAGACACCCGTCCTAAAACTGTTATTTAGTTAGTGTTAAGGCAACATGAATGGAGCATTCAAAATGGGAAAGCAAGGCCTGTGCCATCAGGTCCCTGTTTCCAGCGAACACGCAGCCTACCTCCTTGTGCTTTCTACCAGGTAAATACACACTCTAGCTAAACCCTGGTCCCTTCCCTGAATAACGTTTTCTTGGCACGGAGTTCTCCGTGTAGCCAACTGCGTATCCCAAGGAAGGCTCTAGGTACGCTATCGGGGCTTAGCTTCTTCTAAAACCGTGCAGTGTAAGACGTAGAACTGTGCTTTGCTTACAGCAGGAAAGCAAGCCGACTTTCTCCTGTAAGTATGGGGTGTTAAGGTATGACACTCTAGAAGGAATGCGAAGCAGTTTTGGTTTCTCAGTGCCGCTCAGCCTAGGGCAATGAGGCAAGATATGCATGACATGTGGGATGTAAGAGAACAGATTTCCTGGAGCCTTTGGAGTGCTGGTTAAACCTAGGTCTCCCAAGGAAGAGTGCAGTGTGTTGCCCTACACTCAGCATACGCAGAGTGACTGGGAAAGGTTTCCGGGCCTGGATGTTTCTTAGCAGCCTAGTGGAGCCTGCCGGTACTAGGTGTTCTTGCAGGGAATAGGGAGCCCACGCGAGGTCCTCGGTGTCCTGAAAGCTTACTAACCTTTAAAGAAAACAAACCTAAAGCTAATGCTTCAAGGGCTCTGCTCCAAGCTTCCGCTTTGGTAGGCTATTCAAGGCTTTATCTTGGGGAAAGGACTCACGTCACGTTTCCTTTTAGCTCTAGAGCGTCTCAGGAGGAGCTCCCACCCAGGCTATGAAAGCACCCTGTTGATCTAGAGAACACTCGTTCCCTTCCCAGAGCCCTGCCTACAGTGTCTAAAGGCCCGTCCTAAAACTGTAATTTAGGTAGCTTCAAGGCAGCATGAGTGGTGCATTCAAAATGGGAAAGCAAGCCTTGTGCCATCAGGTGACCGTTTCCAGCGAAAACGCAGCCTACCTCCTTGTGATTTCTACCAAGTAAATATACACTCTAGCTACACACTGACCCCTTCCTTAATAAAGTTGGTTTGGCACGGAGTTCTGCGTGTAGCCACGGCCTCCCCAAAGGAGCGCTCTAGGTACGCTATCGGGGCTTAGCCTCTTCTAAAACCCTGCAGTGTAGGAGGAAGAACTGTGCTTTGGTACCAGCAGGAACGCAAGCCGACTTTCTCCTGTAAGTATGGCATCTTAAGGTATGACTTTGTAGAAGGAATGCTAAGCAGTTTTGGTTTCTCAGTGCCGATCAGCTTAGGGCAATGAGGCAGATTGGCATGACATGTAGGAAATGAGAGAACAGATTTCCTGGAGCTGGTGGAGTGCGGAGGAAATCCAGCTCCTCCAAGGAAGAGTGCAGTGTGTTGCCCTACACTTAGCATCCAGAGGGTGACTGGGAAACTTTTCCGTGCCTGGATGTTTCCTGGCAGGCCAGGGGAGCCTGGCCGGTCCCGGTGTTCTTGCAGGGAATAGGGTGCCCATGCGAGGTCCTGGTGCCCTGAAAAGCTTACTAACTTTAAAAGAAAGCAGACCTAAATTTAAGCCTCAAGGACTCTGCTCCAAGCTTCCGCTTCGGCAGGCTATTCAAGGCTTTACCTTGAGGAAAGGACTCCCGTCAAGTTTCCTTTTAGCTCTAGAGCGTCTCAGGAGGAGCTCCCACCCAGGCTATGAAAGCACCCTGTTGATTTAGAGAAAACTCTTTCCCTTCCCAGGACACTGCCTATAGAGACAAGGGACCCGTCCAAAACACTCTTATTTAAGTATCTTCAAGGCAGCAAGAATGGAGCATTCAATATGGAAAAGCAAGCCTTGTGCCATAAATTCCCCGTTTCCAATGAACACGCAGCCTACCTCCTTGTGATTTCGACCAAGTAAATATACACTCTAGCTACACACTGGTCCCTTCCTTGAATAAAGTTGGTTTGGCAGGGAGTTCTGCGTCTAGCCAACGCCCTCCACCAAGGAGCGATCTAGGTTCGCTATCGGGGCTTAGCTTCTTCTAAAACCCTGCACTGGAAGAGGAAGAACTGGGCTTTGGTTACAGCAGGAACGCAAGCCGACTCTCTCCTGTAAATATGGGATCTTAAGGTATGACACTCTAGAAGGAATGCGAAGCAGTTTTGGTTTCTCAGTGTCGCTCAGCCTAGGGCAAGGAGGCAGATTTGCATGACATGTAGGTTGTAAGAGAAGAGATTTCCTGGAGCCTTTGGAGTGCTGAGGAAACCTAGGTCTCCCAAGGAAGAGTGCAGTGTGTTGCCCTACACTCAGCATACACAGAGTGACTGGGAAAGGTTTCCGGGCCTGGATGTTCCTTAGCAGCCCAGGGGAGCCTTCCGGAAATCGGTGTTCTAGCAGGGAATAGGGTGCCCACGCGAGGTCCTGGTGCCCTGAAAAGCTTACTAACGTTAAAAGAAAGCAGACCTAAATTTAAGCCTCAAGGACTCTGCTCCATGCTTCCTCTTCGGCAGGCTATTCAAGGCTTTACCTTGAGGAAGGGACTCCCGTCAAGTTTCCTTTTAGCTCTAGAGCGTCTCAGGAGGAGCTCCCACCCAGGCTATGAAAGCACCCTGTTGATGGAGAGAACACTCGTTCCCTTCCCAGAGCCCTGCCTACTGCGACTAGACACCCGTCCTAAAACTGTTATTTAGGTAGTGTTAAGGCAACATGAATGGAGCATTCAAAATGGGAAAGCAAGGCCTGTGCCATCAGGTCCCTGTTTCCAGCGAACACGCAGCCTACCTCCTTGTGCTTTCTACCAGGTAAATACACACTCTAGCTAAACCCTGGTCCCTTCCCTGAATAACGTTTTCTTGGCACGGAGTTCTCCGTGTAGCCAACTGCCTCTCCCAAGGAAGGCTCTAGGTACGCTATCGGGGCTTAGCTTCTTCTAAAACCCTGCAGTGTAAGACGTAGAAGTGTGCTTTGCTTCCAGCAGGAAAGCAAGCCGACTTTCTCCTGTAAGTATGGGGTGTTAAGGTATGACACTCTAGAAGGAATGCGAAGCAGTTTTGGTTTCTCAGTGCCGCTCAGCCTAGGGCAATGAGGCAAGATATGCATGACATGTGGGATGTAAGAGAACAGATTTCCTGGAGCCTTTGGAGTGCTGATTAAACCTAGGTCTCCCAAGGAAGAGTGCAGTGTGTTGCCCTACACTCAGCATACGCAGAGTGACTGGGAAAGGTTTCCGGGCCTGGATGTTTCTTAGCAGCCTAGTGGAGCCTGCCGGTACTAGGTGTTCTTGCAGGGAATAGGGAGCCCACGCGAGGTCCTCGGTGTCCTGAAAGCTTACTAACCTTTAAAGAAAACAAACCTAAAGCTAATGCTTCAAGGGCTCTGCTCCAAGCTTCCGCTTTGGTAGGCTATTCAAGGCTTTATCTTGGGGAAAGGACTCACGTCACGTTTCCTTTTAGCTCTAGAGCGTCTCAGGAGGAGCTCCCACCCAGGCTATGAAAGCACCCTGTTGATCTAGAGAACACTCGTTCCCTTCCCAGAGCCCTGCCTACAGTGTCTAAAGGCCCGTCCTAAAACTGTAATTTAGGTAGCTTCAAGGCAGCATGAGTGGTGCATTCAAAATGGGAAAGCAAGCCTTGTGCCATCAGGTGACCGTTTCCAGCGAAAACGCAGCCTACCTCCTTGTGATTTCTACCAAGTAAATATACACTCTAGCTACACACTGGCCCCTTCCTTAATAAAGTTGGTTTGGCACGGAGTTCTGCGTGTAGCCACGGCCTCCCCAAAGGAGCGCTCTAGGTACGCTATCGGGGCTTAGCCTCTTCTAAAACCCTGCAGTGTAGGAGGAAGAACTGTGCTTTGGTACCAGCAGGAACGCAAGCCGACTTTCTCCTGTAAGTATGGCATCTTAAGGTATGACTTTGTAGAAGGAATGCTAAGCAGTTTTGGTTTCTCAGTGCCGATCAGCTTAGGGCAATGAGGCAGATTGGCATGACATGTAGGAAATGAGAGAACAGATTTCCTGGAGCTGGTGGAGTGCGGAGGAAATCCAGCTCCTCCAAGGAAGAGTGCAGTGTGTTGCCCTACACTTAGCATCCAGAGGGTGACTGGGAAACTTTTCCGTGCCTGGATGTTTCCTGGCAGGCCAGGGGAGCCTGGCCGGTCCCGGTGTTCTTGCAGGGAATAGGGTGCCCACGCGAGGTCCTCGGCACCTGAAAAGCTTACTAACGTTAAAAGAAAGCAGACCTAAAATTAAGCCTCAGGTTCTCTGCTCCAAGCTTCCGCTTCGGCAGGCTATTCAAGGCTTTACCTTGAGGAAAGGACCCCCGTCAAGTTTCCTTTTAGCTCTAGAGCGTCTCAGGAGGAGCTCCCACCCAGGCTATGAAAGCACCCTGTTGATTTAGAGAAAACTCTTTCCCTTCCCAGGACACTGCCTATAGAGACAAGGGACCCGTCCGAAACACTCTTATTTAAGTATCTTCAAGGCAGCAAGAATGGAGCATTCAATATGGAAAAGCAAGTCTTGTGCCATAAATTCCCCGTTTCCAATGAACACGCAGCCTACCTCCTTGTGATTTCGAGCAAGTAAATATACACTCTAGCTACACACTGGTCCCTTCCTTGAATAAAGTTGGTTTGGCAGGGAGTTCTGCGTCTAGCCAACGCCCTCCACCAAGGAGCGATCTAGGTTCGCTATCGGGGCTTAGCTTCTTCTAAAACCCTGCACTGGAAGAGGAAGAACTGGGCTTTGGTTACAGCAGGAACGCAAGCCGACTCTCTCCTGTAAATATGGGATCTTAAGGTATGACACTCTAGAAGGAATGCGAAGCAGTTTTGGTTTCTCAGTGTCGCTCAGCCTAGGGCAAGGAGGCAGATTTGCATGACATGTAGGTTTTAAGAGAAGAGATTTCCTGGAGCCTTTGGAGTGCTGAGGAAACCTAGGTCTCCCAAGGAAGAGTGCAGTGTGTTGCCCTACACTCAGCATACACAGAGTGACTGGGAAAGGTTTCCGGGCCTGGATGTTTCTTAGCAGGCCAGGGGAGCCTTCCGGAAATCGGTGTTCTAGCAGGGAATAGGGTGCCCACGCGAGGTCCTGGTGCCCTGAAAAGCTTACTAACGTTAAAAGAAAGCAGACCTAAATTTAAGCCTCAAGGACTCTGCTCCATGCTTCCTCTTCGGCAGGCTATTCAAGGCTTTACCTTGAGGAAGGGACTCCCGTCAAGTTTCCTTTTAGCTCTAGAGCGTCTCAGGAGGAGCTCCCACCCAGGCTATGAAAGCACCCTGTTGATGGAGAGAACACTCGTTCCCTTCCCAGAGCCCTGCCTACTGCGACTAGACACCCGTCCTAAAACTGTTATTTAGGTAGTGTTAAGGCAACATGAATGGAGCATTCAAAATGGGAAAGCAAGGCCTGTGCCATCAGGTCCCTGTTTCCAGCGAACACGCAGCCTACCTCCTTGTGCTTTCTACCAGGTAAATACACACTCTAGCTAAACCCTGGTCCCTTCCCTGAATAACGTTTTCTTGGCACGGAGTTCTCCGTGTAGCCAACTGCCTCTCCCAAGGAAGGCTCTAGGTACGCTATCGGGGCTTAGCTTCTTCTAAAACCCTGCAGTGTAAGACGTAGAAGTGTGCTTTGCTTCCAGCAGGAAAGCAAGCCGACTTTCTCCTGTAAGTATGGGGTGTTAAGGTATGACACTCTAGAAGGAATGCGAAGCAGTTTTGGTTTCTCAGTGCCGCTCAGCCTAGGGCAATGAGGCAAGATATGCATGACATGTGGGATGTAAGAGAACAGATTTCCTGGAGCCTTTGGAGTGCTGATTAAACCTAGGTCTCCCAAGGAAGAGTGCAGTGTGTTGCCCTACACTCAGCATACGCAGAGTGACTGGGAAAGGTTTCCGGGCCTGGATGTTTCTTAGCAGCCTAGTGGAGCCTGCCGGTACTAGGTGTTCTTGCAGGGAATAGGGAGCCCACGCGAGGTCCTCGGTGTCCTGAAAGCTTACTAACCTTTAAAGAAAACAAACCTAAAGCTAATGCTTCAAGGGCTCTGCTCCAAGCTTCCGCTTTGGTAGGCTATTCAAGGCTTTATCTTGGGGAAAGGACTCACGTCACGTTTCCTTTTAGCTCTAGAGCGTCTCAGGAGGAGCTCCCACCCAGGCTATGAAAGCACCCTGTTGATCTAGAGAACATTCGTTCCCTTCCCAGAGCCCTGCCTACAGTGTCTAAAGGCCCGTCCGAAAACTGTAATTTAGGTAGCTTCAAGGCAGCATGAGTGGTGCATTCAAAATGGGAAAGCAAGCCTTGTGCCATCAGGTGACCGTTTCCAGCGAAAACGCAGCCTACCTCCTTGTGATTTCTACCAAGTAAATATACACTCTAGCTACACACTGGCCCCTTCCTTAATAAAGTTGGTTTGGCACGGAGTTCTGCGTGTAGCCACGGCCTCCCCAAAGGAGCGCTCTAGGTACGCTATCGGGGCTTAGCCTCTTCTAAAACCCTGCAGTGTAGGAGGAAGAACTGTGCTTTGGTACCAGCAGGAACGCAAGCCGACTTTCTCCTGTAAGTATGGCATCTTAAGGTATGACTTTGTAGAAGGAATGCTAAGCAGTTTTGGTTTCTCAGTGCCGATCAGCTTAGGGCAATGAGGCAGATTGGCATGACATGTAGGAAATGAGAGAACAGATTTCCTGGAGCTGGTGGAGTGCGGAGGAAATCCAGCTCCTCCAAGGAAGAGTGCAGTGTGTTGCCCTACACTTAGCATCCAGAGGGTGACTGGGAAACTTTTCCGTGCCTGGATGTTTCCTGGCAGGCCAGGGGAGCCTGGCCGGTCCCGGTGTTCTTGCAGGGAATAGGGTGCCCACGCGAGGTCCTCGGCACCTGAAAAGCTTACTAACGTTAAAAGAAAGCAGACCTAAAATTAAGCCTCAGGTTCTCTGCTCCAAGCTTCCGCTTCGGCAGGCTATTCAAGGCTTTACCTTGAGGAAAGGACCCCCGTCAAGTTTCCTTTTAGCTCTAGAGCGTCTCAGGAGGAGCTCCCACCCAGGCTATGAAAGCACCCTGTTGATTTAGAGAAAACTCTTTCCCTTCCCAGGACACTGCCTATAGAGACAAGGGACCCGTCCGAAACACTCTTATTTAAGTATCTTCAAGGCAGCAAGAATGGAGCATTCAATATGGAAAAGCAAGTCTTGTGCCATAAATTCCCCGTTTCCAATGAACACGCAGCCTACCTCCTTGTGATTTCGAGCAAGTAAATATACACTCTAGCTACACACTGGTCCCTTCCTTGAATAAAGTTGGTTTGGCAGGGAGTTCTGCGTCTAGCCAACGCCCTCCACCAAGGAGCGATCTAGGTTCGCTATCGGGGCTTAGCTTCTTCTAAAACCCTGCACTGGAAGAGGAAGAACTGGGCTTTGGTTACAGCAGGAACGCAAGCCGACTCTCTCCTGTAAATATGGGATCTTAAGGTATGACACTCTAGAAGGAATGCGAAGCAGTTTTGGTTTCTCAGTGTCGCTCAGCCTAGGGCAAGGAGGCAGATTTGCATGACATGTAGGTTTTAAGAGAAGAGATTTCCTGGAGCCTTTGGAGTGCTGAGGAAACCTAGGTCTCCCAAGGAAGAGTGCAGTGTGTTGCCCTACACTCAGCATACACAGAGTGACTGGGAAAGGTTTCCGGGCCTGGATGTTTCTTAGCAGGCCAGGGGAGCCTTCCGGAAATCGGTGTTCTAGCAGGGAATAGGGTGCCCACGCGAGGTCCTGGTGCCCTGAAAAGCTTACTAACGTTAAAAGAAAGCAGACCTAAATTTAAGCCTCAAGGACTCTGCTCCATGCTTCCTCTTCGGCAGGCTATTCAAGGCTTTACCTTGAGGAAGGGACTCCCGTCAAGTTTCCTTTTAGCTCTAGAGCGTCTCAGGAGGAGCTCCCACCCAGGCTATGAAAGCACCCTGTTGATGGAGAGAACACTCGTTCCCTTCCCAGAGTCCTGCCTACTGCGACTAGACACCCGTCCTAAAACTGTTATTTAGGTAGTGTTAAGGCAACATGAATGGAGCATTCAAAATGGGAAAGCAAGGCCTGTGCCATCAGGTCCCTGTTTCCAGCGAACACGCAGCCTACCTCCTTGTGCTTTCTACCAGGTAAATACACACTCTAGCTAAACCCTGGTCCCTTCCCTGAATAACGTTTTCATGGCACGGAGTTCTCCGTGTAGCCAACTGCGTATCCCAAGGAAGGCTCTAGGTACGCTATCGGGGCTTAGCTTCTTCTAAAACCGTGCAGTGTAAGACGTAGAACTGTGCTTTGCTTACAGCAGGAAAGCAAGCCGACTTTCTCCTGTAAGTATGGGGTGTTAAGGTATGACACTCTAGAAGGAATGCGAAGCAGTTTTGGTTTCTCAGTGCCGCTCAGCCTAGGGCAATGAGGCAAGATATGCATGACATGTGGGATGTAAGAGAACAGATTTCCTGGAGCCTTTGGAGTGCTGATTAAACCTAGGTCTCCCAAGGAAGAGTGCAGTGTGTTGCCCTACACTCAGCATACGCAGAGTGACTGGGAAAGGTTTCCGGGCCTGGATGTTTCTTAGCAGCCTAGTGGAGCCTGCCGGTACTAGGTGTTCTTGCAGGGAATAGGGAGCCCACGCGAGGTCCTCGGTGTCCTGAAAGCTTACTAACCTTTAAAGAAAACAAACCTAAAGCTAATGCTTCAAGGGCTCTGCTCCAAGCTTCCGCTTTGGTAGGCTATTCAAGGCTTTATCTTGGGGAAAGGACTCACGTCACGTTTCCTTTTAGCTCTAGAGCGTCTCAGGAGGAGCTCCCACCCAGGCTATGAAAGCACCCTGTTGATCTAGAGAACACTCGTTCCCTTCCCAGAGCCCTGCCTACAGTGTCTAAAGGCCCGTCCGAAAACTGTAATTTAGGTAGCTTCAAGGCAGCATGAGTGGTGCATTCAAAATGGGAAAGCAAGCCTTGTGCCATCAGGTGACCGTTTCCAGCGAAAACGCAGCCTACCTCCTTGTGATTTCTACCAAGTAAATATACACTCTAGCTACACACTGGCCCCTTCCTTAATAAAGTTGGTTTGGCACGGAGTTCTGCGTGTAGCCACGGCCTCCCCAAAGGAGCGCTCTAGGTACGCTATCGGGGCTTAGCCTCTTCTAAAACCCTGCAGTGTAGGAGGAAGAACTGTGCTTTGGTACCAGCAGGAACGCAAGCCGACTTTCTCCTGTAAGTATGGCATCTTAAGGTATGACTTTGTAGAAGGAATGCTAAGCAGTTTTGGTTTCTCAGTGCCGATCAGCTTAGGGCAATGAGGCAGATTGGCATGACATGTAGGAAATGAGAGAACAGATTTCCTGGAGCTGGTGGAGTGCGGAGGAAATCCAGCTCCTCCAAGGAAGAGTGCAGTGTGTTGCCCTACACTTAGCATCCAGAGGGTGACTGGGAAACTTTTCCGTGCCTGGATGTTTCCTGGCAGGCCAGGGGAGCCTGGCCGGTCCCGGTGTTCTTGCAGGGAATAGGGTGCCCACGCGAGGTCCTCGGCACCTGAAAAGCTTACTAACGTTAAAAGAAAGCAGACCTAAAATTAAGCCTCAGGTTCTCTGCTCCAAGCTTCCGCTTCGGCAGGCTATTCAAGGCTTTACCTTGAGGAAAGGACCCCCGTCAAGTTTCCTTTTAGCTCTAGAGCGTCTCAGGAGGAGCTCCCACCCAGGCTATGAAAGCACCCTGTTGATTTAGAGAAAACTCTTTCCCTTCCCAGGACACTGCCTATAGAGACAAGGGACCCGTCCGAAACACTCTTATTTAAGTATCTTCAAGGCAGCAAGAATGGAGCATTCAATATGGAAAAGCAAGTCTTGTGCCATAAATTCCCCGTTTCCAATGAACACGCAGCCTACCTCCTTGTGATTTCGACCAAGTAAATATACACTCTAGCTACACACTGGTCCCTTCCTTGAATAAAGTTGGTTTGGCAGGGAGTTCTGCGTCTAGCCAACGCCCTCCACCAAGGAGCGATCTAGGTTCGCTATCGGGGCTTAGCTTCTTCTAAAACCCTGCACTGGAAGAGGAAGAACTGGGCTTTGGTTACAGCAGGAACGCAAGCCGACTCTCTCCTGTAAATATGGGATCTTAAGGTATGACACTCTAGAAGGAATGCGAAGCAGTTTTGGTTTCTCAGTGTCGCTCAGCCTAGGGCAAGGAGGCAGATTTGCATGACATGTAGGTTTTAAGAGAAGAGATTTCCTGGAGCCTTTGGAGTGCTGAGGAAACCTAGGTCTCCCAAGGAAGAGTGCAGTGTGTTGCCCTACACTCAGCATACACAGAGTGACTGGGAAAGGTTTCCGGGCCTGGATGTTTCTTAGCAGGCCAGGGGAGCCTTCCGGAAATCGGTGTTCTAGCAGGGAATAGGGTGCCCACGCGAGGTCCTGGTGCCCTGAAAAGCTTACTAACGTTAAAAGAAAGCAGACCTAAATTTAAGCCTCAAGGACTCTGCTCCATGCTTCCTCTTCGGCAGGCTATTCAAGGCTTTACCTTGAGGAAGGGACTCCCGTCAAGTTTCCTTTTAGCTCTAGAGCGTCTCAGGAGGAGCTCCCACCCAGGCTATGAAAGCACCCTGTTGATGGAGAGAACACTCGTTCCCTTCCCAGAGTCCTGCCTACTGCGACTAGACACCCGTCCTAAAACTGTTATTTAGGTAGTGTTAAGGCAACATGAATGGAGCATTCAAAATGGGAAAGCAAGGCCTGTGCCATCAGGTCCCTGTTTCCAGCGAACACGCAGCCTACCTCCTTGTGCTTTCTACCAGGTAAATACACACTCTAGCTAAACCCTGGTCCCTTCCCTGAATAACGTTTTCATGGCACGGAGTTCTCCGTGTAGCCAACTGCGTATCCCAAGGAAGGCTCTAGGTACGCTATCGGGGCTTAGCTTCTTCTAAAACCGTGCAGTGTAAGACGTAGAACTGTGCTTTGCTTACAGCAGGAAAGCAAGCCGACTTTCTCCTGTAAGTATGGGGTGTTAAGGTATGACACTCTAGAAGGAATGCGAAGCAGTTTTGGTTTCTCAGTGCCGCTCAGACTAGGGCAATGAGGCAAGATATGCATGACATGTGGGATGTAAGAGAACAGATTTCCTGGAGCCTTTGGAGTGCTGATTAAACCTAGGTCTCCCAAGGAAGAGTGCAGTGTGTTGCCCTACACTCAGCATACGCAGAGTGACTGGGAAAGGTTTCCGGGCCTGGATGTTTCTTAGCAGCCTAGTGGAGCCTGCCGGTACTAGGTGTTCTTGCAGGGAATAGGGAGCCCACGCGAGGTCCTCGGTGTCCTGAAAGCTTACTAACCTTTAAAGAAAACAAACCTAAAGCTAATGCTTCAAGGGCTCTGCTCCAAGCTTCCGCTTTGGTAGGCTATTCAAGGCTTTATCTTGGGGAAAGGACTCACGTCACGTTTCCTTTTAGCTCTAGAGCGTCTCAGGAGGAGCTCCCACCCAGGCTATGAAAGCACCCTGTTGATCTAGAGAACACTCGTTCCCTTCCCAGAGCCCTGCCTACAGTGTCTAAAGGCCCGTCCTAAAACTGTAATTTAGGTAGCTTCAAGGCAGCATGAGTGGTGCATTCAAAATGGGAAAGCAAGCCTTGTGCCATCAGGTGACCGTTTCCAGCGAAAACGCAGCCTACCTCCTTGTGATTTCTACCAAGTAAATATACACTCTAGCTACACACTGACCCCTTCCTTAATAAAGTTGGTTTGGCACGGAGTTCTGCGTGTAGCCACGGCCTCCCCAAAGGAGCGCTCTAGGTACGCTATCGGGGCTTAGCCTCTTCTAAAACCCTGCAGTGTAGGAGGAAGAACTGTGCTTTGGTACCAGCAGGAACGCAAGCCGACTTTCTCCTGTAAGTATGGCATCTTAAGGTATGACTTTGTAGAAGGAATGCTAAGCAGTTTTGGTTTCTCAGTGCCGATCAGCTTAGGGCAATGAGGCAGATTGGCATGACATGTAGGAAATGAGAGAACAGATTTCCTGGAGCTGGTGGAGTGCGGAGGAAATCCAGCTCCTCCAAGGAAGAGTGCAGTGTGTTGCCCTACACTTAGCATCCAGAGGGTGACTGGGAAACTTTTCCGTGCCTGGATGTTTCCTGGCAGGCCAGGGGAGCCTGGCCGGTCCCGGTGTTCTTGCAGGGAATAGGGTGCCCATGCGAGGTCCTGGTGCCCTGAAAAGCTTACTAACTTTAAAAGAAAGCAGACCTAAATTTAAGCCTCAAGGACTCTGCTCCAAGCTTCCGCTTCGGCAGGCTATTCAAGGCTTTACCTTGAGGAAAGGACTCCCGTCAAGTTTCCTTTTAGCTCTAGAGCGTCTCAGGAGGAGCTCCCACCCAGGCTATGAAAGCACCCTGTTGATTTAGAGAAAACTCTTTCCCTTCCCAGGACACTGCCTATAGAGACAAGGGACCCGTCCAAAACACTCTTATTTAAGTATCTTCAAGGCAGCAAGAATGGAGCATTCAATATGGAAAAGCAAGCCTTGTGCCATAAATTCCCCGTTTCCAATGAACACGCAGCCTACCTCCTTGTGATTTCGACCAAGTAAATATACACTCTAGCTACACACTGGTCTCTTCCTTGAATAAAGTTGGTTTGGCAGGGAGTTCTGCGTCTAGCCAACGCCCTCCACCAAGGAGCGATCTAGGTTCGCTATCGGGGCTTAGCTTCTTCTAAAACCCTGCACTGGAAGAGGAAGAACTGGGCTTTGGTTACAGCAGGAACGCAAGCCGACTCTCTCCTGTAAATATGGGATCTTAAGGTATGACACTCTAGAAGGAATGCGAAGCAGTTTTGGTTTCTCAGTGTCGCTCAGCCTAGGGCAAGGAGGCAGATTTGCATGACATGTAGGTTGTAAGAGAAGAGATTTCCTGGAGCCTTTGGAGTGCTGAGGAAACCTAGGTCTCCCAAGGAAGAGTGCAGTGTGTTGCCCTACACTCAGCATACACAGAGTGACTGGGAAAGGTTTCCGGGCCTGGATGTTTCTTAGCAGGCCAGGGGAGCCTTCCGGAAATCGGTGTTCTAGCAGGGAATAGGGTGCCCACGCGAGGTCCTGGTGCCCTGAAAAGCTTACTAACGTTAAAAGAAAGCAGACCTAAATTTAAGCCTCAAGGACTCTGCTCCATGCTTCCTCTTCGGCAGGCTATTCAAGGCTTTACCTTGAGGAAGGGACTCCCGTCAAGTTTCCTTTTAGCTCTAGAGCGTCTCAGGAGGAGCTCCCACCCAGGCTATGAAAGCACCCTGTTGATGGAGAGAACACTCGTTCCCTTCCCAGAGCCCTGCCTACTGCGACTAGACACCCGTCCTAAAACTGTTATTTAGTTAGTGTTAAGGCAACATGAATGGAGCATTCAAAATGGGAAAGCAAGGCCTGTGCCATCAGGTCCCTGTTTCCAGCGAACACGCAGCCTACCTCCTTGTGCTTTCTACCAGGTAAATACACACTCTAGCTAAACCCTGGTCCCTTCCCTGAATAACGTTTTCTTGGCACGGAGTTCTCCGTGTAGCCAACTGCGTATCCCAAGGAAGGCTCTAGGTACGCTATCGGGGCTTAGCTTCTTCTAAAACCGTGCAGTGTAAGACGTAGAACTGTGCTTTGCTTACAGCAGGAAAGCAAGCCGACTTTCTCCTGTAAGTATGGGGTGTTAAGGTATGACACTCTAGAAGGAATGCGAAGCAGTTTTGGTTTCTCAGTGCCGCTCAGCCTAGGGCAATGAGGCAAGATATGCATGACATGTGGGATGTAAGAGAACAGATTTCCTGGAGCCTTTGGAGTGCTGGTTAAACCTAGGTCTCCCAAGGAAGAGTGCAGTGTGTTGCCCTACACTCAGCATACGCAGAGTGACTGGGAAAGGTTTCCGGGCCTGGATGTTTCTTAGCAGCCTAGTGGAGCCTGCCGGTACTAGGTGTTCTTGCAGGGAATAGGGAGCCCACGTGAGGTCCTCGGTGTCCTGAAAGCTTACTAACCTTTAAAGAAAACAAACCTAAAGCTAATGCTTCAAGGGCTCTGCTCCAAGCTTCCGCTTTGGTAGGCTATTCAAGGCTTTATCTTGGGGAAAGGACTCACGTCACGTTTCCTTTTAGCTCTAGAGCGTCTCAGGAGGAGCTCCCACCCAGGCTATGAAAGCACCCTGTTGATCTAGAGAACACTCGTTCCCTTCCCAGAGCCCTGCCTACAGTGTCTAAAGGCCCGTCCTAAAACTGTAATTTAGGTAGCTTCAAGGCAGCATGAGTGGTGCATTCAAAATGGGAAAGCAAGCCTTGTGCCATCAGGTGACCGTTTCCAGCGAAAACGCAGCCTACCTCCTTGTGATTTCTACCAAGTAAATATACACTCTAGCTACACACTGGCCCCTTCCTTAATAAAGTTGGTTTGGCACGGAGTTCTGCGTGTATCCACGGCCTCCCCAAAGGAGCGCTCTAGGTACGCTATCGGGGCTTAGCCTCTTCTAAAACCCTGCAGTGTAGGAGGAAGAACTGTGCTTTGGTACCAGCAGGAACGCAAGCCGACTTTCTCCTGTAAGTATGGCATCTTAAGGTATGACTTTGTAGAAGGAATGCTAAGCAGTTTTGGTTTCTCAGTGCCGATCAGCTTAGGGCAATGAGGCAGATTGGCATGACCTGTAGGAAATGAGAGAACAGATTTCCTGGAGCTGGTGGAGTGCGGAGGAAATCCAGCTCCTCCAAGGAAGAGTGCAGTGTGTTGCCCTACACTTAGCATCCAGAGAGTGACTGGGAAACTTTTCGGGGCCTGGATGTTTCCTGGCAGGCCAGGGGAGCCTGGCCGGTCCCGGTGTTCTTGCAGGGAATAGGGTGCCCACGCGAGGTCCTCGGTACCTGAAAAGCTTACTAACGTTAAAAGAAAGCAGACCTAAAATTAAGCCTCAAGTTCTCTGCTCCAAGCTTCCGCTTCGGCAGGCTATTCAAGGCTTTACCTTGAGGAAAGGACTCCCGTCAAGTTTCCTTTTAGCTCTAGAGCGTCTCAGGAGGAGCTCCCAGCCAGGCTATGAAAGCACCCTGTTGATTTAGAGAAAACTCTTTCCCTTCCCAGTACACTGCCTACAGTGACAGGGACCCGTGCAGAACACTGTTATTTAGGTAGCTTCAAGGCAGCAAGAATGGAGCATTCAATATGGAAAAGCAAGCCTTGAGCCATAAATTCCCCGTTTCCAGTGAACACGCAGCCTACCTCCTTGAGATTTTACCAAGTAAATATACACTCTAGCTCCACACTGGTCCCTTCCTTGAATAAAGTTGGTTTGGCAGGGAGTTCTGCGTCTAGCCAACGGCGTCCACCAAGGAGCGATCTAGGTTCGCTATCGGGGCTTAGCTTCTTCTAAAACCCTGCACTGGAAGAGCAAGAACTGGGCTTTGGTTACAGCAGGAATGCAAGCCGACTCTCTCCTGTAAATATGGGGTCTTAAGGTATGACACTCTAGAAGGAATGCGAAGCAGTTTTGGTTTCTCAGTGCCGCTCAGCCTAGGGCAATGAGGCAGATTTCCATGACATGTAGGATGTAAGAGAACAGATTTCCTGGAGCTGTTGGAGTGCGGAGGAAACCTAGGTCTCCCAAGGAAGAGTGCAGTGTGTTGCCCTACACTCAGCATACACAGAGTGACTGGGAAAGGTTTCCGGGCCTGGATGTTCCTTAGCAGCCCAGGGGAGCCTGCCGGAACTCTGTGTTCTAGTAGGGAATAGGGTGCCCACGCGAGGTCCTGGTGCCCTGAAAAGCTTACTAACTTTAAAAGAAAGCAGACCTAAATTTAAGCCTCAAGGACTCTGCTCCAAGCTTCCGCTTCGGCAGGCTATTCAAGGCTTTACCTTGAGGAAGGGACTCCCGTCAAGTTTCCTTTTAGCTCTAGAGCGTCTCAGGAGGAGCTCCCACCCAGGCTATGAAAGCACCCTGTTGATGGAGAGAACACTCGTTCCCTTCCCAGAGCCCTGCCTACTGCGACTAGACACCCGTCCTAAAACTGTTATTTAGGTAGTGTTAAGGCAACATGAATGGAGCATTCAAAATGGGAAAGCAAGGCCTGTGCCATCAGGTCCCTGTTTCCAGCGAACACGCAGCCTACCTCCTTGTGCTTTCTACCAGGTAAATACACACTCTAGCTAAACCCTGGTCCCTTCCCTGAATAACGTTTTCTTGGCACGGAGTTCTCCGTGTAGCCAACTGCGTATCCCAAGGAAGGCTCTAGGTACGCTATCGGGGCTTAGCTTCTTCTAAAACCCTGCAGTGTAAGACGTAGAAGTGTGCTTTGCTTCCAGCAGGAAAGCAAGCCGACTTTCTCCTGTAAGTATGGGGTGTTAAGGTATGACACTCTAGAAGGAATGCGAAGCAGTTTTGGTTTCTCAGTGCCGCTCAGCCTAGGGCAATGAGGCAAGATATGCATGACATGTGGGATGTAAGAGAACAGATTTCCTGGAGCCTTTGGAGTGCTGATTAAACCTAGGTCTCCCAAGGAAGAGTGCAGTGTGTTGCCCTACACTCAGCATACGCAGAGTGACTGGGAAAGGTTTCCGGGCCTGGATGTTTCTTAGCAGCCTAGTGGAGCCTGCCGGTACTAGGTGTTCTTGCAGGGAATAGGGAGCCCACGCGAGGTCCTCGGTGTCCTGAAAGCTTACTAACCTTTAAAGAAAACAAACCTAAAGCTAATGCTTCAAGGACTCTGCTCCAAGCTTCCGCTTTGGTAGGCTATTCAAGGCTTTATCTTGGGGAAAGGACTCACGTCACGTTTCCTTTTAGCTCTAGAGCGTCTCAGGAGGAGCTCCCACCCAGGCTATGAAAGCACCCTGTTGATCTAGAGAACACTCGTTCCCTTCCCAGAGCCCTGCCTACAGTGTCTAAAGGCCCGTCCTAAAACTGTAATTTAGGTAGCTTCAAGGCAGCATGAGTGGTGCATTCAAAATGGGAAAGCAAGCCTTGTGCCATCAGGTGACCGTTTCCAGCGAAAACGCAGCCTACCTCCTTGTGATTTCTACCAAGTAAATATACACTCTAGCTACACACTGACCCCTTCCTTAATAAAGTTGGTTTGGCACGAAGTTCTGCGTGTAGCCACGGCCTCCCCAAAGGAGCGCTCTAGGTACGCTATCGGGGCTTAGCCTCTTCTAAAACCCTGCAGTGTAGGAGGAAGAACTGTGCTTTGGTACCAGCAGGAACGCAAGCCGACTTTCTCCTGTAAGTATGGCATCTTAAGGTATGACTTTGTAGAAGGAATGCTAAGCAGTTTTGGTTTCTCAGTGCCGATCAGCTTAGGGCAATGAGGCAGATTGGCATGACCTGTAGGAAATGAGAGAACAGATTTCCTGGAGCTGGTGGAGTGCGGAGGAAATCCAGCTCCTCCAAGGAAGAGTGCAGTGTGTTGCCCTACACTTAGCATCCAGAGAGTGACTGGGAAACTTTTCGGGGCCTGGATGTTTCCTGGCAGGCCAGGGGAGCCTGGCCGGTCCCGGTGTTCTTGCAGGGAATAGGGTGCCCACGCGAGGTCCTCGGTACCTGAAAAGCTTACTAACGTTAAAAGAAAGCAGACCTAAAATTAAGCCTCAAGTTCTCTGCTCCAAGCTTCCGCTTCGGCAGGCTATTCAAGGCTTTACCTTGAGGAAAGGACTCCCGTCAAGTTTCCTTTTAGCTCTAGAGCGTCTCAGGAGGAGCTCCCAGCCAGGCTATGAAAGCACCCTGTTGATTTAGAGAAAACTCTTTCCCTTCCCAGTACACTGCCTACAGTGACAGGGACCCGTGCAGAACACTGTTATTTAGGTAGCTTCAAGGCAGCAAGAATGGAGCATTCAATATGGAAAAGCAAGCCTTGAGCCATAAATTCCCCGTTTCCAGTGAACACGCAGCCTACCTCCTTGAGATTTTACCAAGTAAATATACACTCTAGCTCCACACTGGTCCCTTCCTTGAATAAAGTTGGTTTGGCAGGGAGTTCTGCGTCTAGCCAACGGCGTCCACCAAGGAGCGATCTAGGTTCGCTATCGGGGCTTAGCTTCTTCTAAAACCCTGCACTGGAAGAGCAAGAACTGGGCTTTGGTTACAGCAGGAATGCAAGCCGACTCTCTCCTGTAAATATGGGGTCTTACGGTATGACACTCTAGAAGGAATGCGAAGCAGTTTTGGTTTCTCAGTGCCGCTCAGCCTAGGGCAATGAGGCAGATTTCCATGACATGTAGGATGTAAGAGAACAGATTTCCTGGAGCTGTTGGAGTGCGGAGGAAACCTAGGTCTCCCAAGGAAGAGTGCAGTGTGTTGCCCTACACTCAGCATACACAGAGTGACTGGGAAAGGTTTCCGGGCCTGGATGTTCCTTAGCAGCCCAGGGGAGCCTGCCGGAACTCTGTGTTCTAGTAGGGAATAGGGTGCCCACGCGAGGTCCTGGTGCCCTGAAAAGCTTACTAACTTTAAAAGAAAGCAGACCTAAATTTAAGCCTCAAGGACTCTGCTCCAAGCTTCCGCTTCGGCAGGCTATTCAAGGCTTTACCTTGAGGAAGGGACTCCCGTCAAGTTTCCTTTTAGCTCTAGAGCGTCTCAGGAGGAGCTCCCACCCAGGCTATGAAAGCACCCTGTTGATGGAGAGAACACTCGTTCCCTTCCCAGAGCCCTGCCTACTGCGACTAGACACCCGTCCTAAAACTGTTATTTAGGTAGTGTTAAGGCAACATGAATGGAGCATTCAAAATGGGAAAGCAAGGCCTGTGCCATCAGGTCCCTGTTTCCAGCGAACACGCAGCCTACCTCCTTGTGCTTTCTACCAGGTAAATACACACTCTAGCTAAACCCTGGTCCCTTCCCTGAATAACGTTTTCTTGGCACGGAGTTCTCCGTGTAGCCAACTGCCTCTCCCAAGGAAGGCTCTAGGTACGCTATCGGGGCTTAGCTTCTTCTAAAACCCTGCAGTGTAAGACGTAGAAGTGTGCTTTGCTTCCAGCAGGAAAGCAAGCCGACTTTCTCCTGTAAGTATGGGGTGTTAAGGTATGACACTCTAGAAGGAATGCGAAGCAGTTTTGGTTTCTCAGTGCCGCTCAGCCTAGGGCAATGAGGCAAGATATGCATGACATGTGGGATGTAAGAGAACAGATTTCCTGGAGCCTTTGGAGTGCTGATTAAACCTAGGTCTCCCAAGGAAGAGTGCAGTGTGTTGCCCTACACTCAGCATACGCAGAGTGACTGGGAAAGGTTTCCGGGCCTGGATGTTTCTTAGCAGCCTAGTGGAGGCTGCCGGTACTAGGTGTTCTTGCAGGGAATAGGGAGCCCACGCGAGGTCCTCGGTGTCCTGAAAGCTTACTAACCTTAAAAGAAAACAAACCTAAAGCTAATGCTTCAAGGACTCTGCTCCAAGCTTCCGCTTTGGTAGGCTATTCAAGGCTTTATCTTGGGGAAAGGACTCACGTCACGTTTCCTTTTAGCTCTAGAGCGTCTCAGGAGGAGCTCCCACCCAGGCTATGAAAGCACCCTGTTGATCTAGAGAACACTCGTTCCCTTCCCAGAGCCCTGCCTACAGTGTCTAAAGGCCCGTCCTAAAACTGTAATTTAGGTAGCTTCAAGGCAGCATGAGTGGTGCATTCAAAATGGGAAAGCAAGCCTTGTGCCATCAGGTGACCGTTTCCAGCGAAAACGCAGCCTACCTCCTTGTGATTTCTACCAAGTAAATATACACTCTAGCTACACACTGGCCCCTTCCTTAATAAAGTTGGTTTGGCACGGAGTTCTGCGTGTAGCCACGGCCTCCCCAAAGGAGCGCTCTAGGTACGCTATCGGGGCTTAGCCTCTTCTAAAACCCTGCAGTGTAGGAGGAAGAACTGTGCTTTGGTACCAGCAGGAACGCAAGCCGACTTTCTCCTGTAAGTATGGCATCTTAAGGTATGACTTTGTAGAAGGAATGCTAAGCAGTTTTGGTTTCTCAGTGCCGATCAGCTTAGGGCAATGAGGCAGATTGGCATGACCTGTAGGAAATGAGAGAACAGATTTCCTGGAGCTGGTGGAGTGCGGAGGAAATCCAGCTCCTCCAAGGAAGAGTGCAGTGTGTTGCCCTACACTTAGCATCCAGAGAGTGACTGGGAAACTTTTCGGGGCCTGGATGTTTCCTGGCAGGCCAGGGGAGCCTGGCCGGTCCCGGTGTTCTTGCAGGGAATAGGGTGCCCACGCGAGGTCCTCGGTACCTGAAAAGCTTACTAACGTTAAAAGAAAGCAGACCTAAAATTAAGCCTCAAGTTCTCTGCTCCAAACTTCCGCTTCGGCAGGCTATTCAAGGCTTTACCTTGAGGAAAGGACTCCCGTCAAGTTTCCTTTTAGCTCTAGAGCGTCTCAGGAGGAGCTCCCAGCCAGGCTATGAAAGCACCCTGTTGATTTAGAGAAAACTCTTTCCCTTCCCAGTACACTGCCTACAGTGACAGGGACCCGTGCAGAACACTGTTATTTAGGTAGCTTCAAGGCAGCAAGAATGGAGCATTCAATATGGAAAAGCAAGCCTTGAGCCATAAATTCCCCTTTTCCAGTGAACACGCAGCCTACCTCCTTGAGATTTTACCAAGTAAATATACACTCTAGCTCCACACTGGTCCCTTCCTTGAATAAAGTTGGTTTGGCAGGGAGTTCTGCGTCTAGCCAACGGCGTCCACCAAGGAGCGATCTAGGTTCGCTATCGGGGCTTAGCTTCTTCTAAAACCCTGCACTGGAAGAGCAAGAACTGGGCTTTGGTTACAGCAGGAATGCAAGCCGACTCTCTCCTGTAAATATGGGATCTTAAGGTATGACACTCTAGAAGGAATGCGAAGCAGTTTTGGTTTCTCAGTGTCGCTCAGCCTAGGGCAAGGAGGCAGATTTGCATGACATGTAGGTTGTAAGAGAAGAGATTTCCTGGAGCCTTTGGAGTGCTGAGGAAACCTAGGTCTCCCAAGGAAGAGTGCAGTGTGTTGCCCTACACTCAGCATACACAGAGTGACTGGGAAAGGTTTCCGGGCCTGGATGTTTCTTAGCAGGCCAGGGGAGCCTGCCGGAACTCGGTGTTCTAGCAGGGAATAGGGTGCCCATGCGAGGTCCTGGTGCCCTGAAAAGCTTACTAACGTTAAAAGAAAGCAGACCTAAATTTAAGCCTCAAGGACTCTGCTCCATGCTTCCTCTTCGGCAGGCTATTCAAGGCTTTACCTTGAGGAAGGGAATCCCGTCAAGTTTCCTTTTAGCTCTAGAGCGTCTCAGGAGGAGCTCCCACCCAGGCTATGAAAGCACCCTGTTGATGGAGAGAACACTCGTTCCCTTCCCAGAGCCCTGCCTACTGCGACTAGACACCCGTCCTAAAACTGTTATTTAGGTAGTGTTAAGGCAACATGAATGGAGCATTCAAAATGGGAAAGCAAGGCCTGTGCCATCAGGTCCCTGTTTCCAGCGAACACGCAGCCTACCTCCTTGTGCTTTCTACCAGGTAAATACACACTCTAGCTAAACCCTGGTCCCTTCCCTGAATAACGTTTTCTTGGCATGGAGTTCTCCGTGTAGCCAACTGCCTATCCCAAGGAAGGCTCTAGGTACCCTATCGGGGCTTAGCTTCTTCTAAAACCCTGCAGTGTAAGACGTAGAAGTGTGCTTTGCTTCCAGCAGGAAAGCAAGCCGACTTTCTCCTGTAAGTATGGGGTGTTAAGGTATGACACTCTAGAAGGAATGCGAAGCAGTTTTGGTTTCTCAGTGCCGCTCAGCCTAGGGCAATGAGGCAAGATATGCATGACATGTGGGATGTAAGAGAACAGATTTCCTGGAGCCTTTGCAGTGCTGATTAAACCTAGGTCTCCCAAGGAAGAGTGCAGTGTGTTGCCCTACACTCAGCATACGCAGAGTGACTGGGAAAGGTTTCCGGGCCTGGATGTTTCTTAGCAGCCTAGTGGAGCCTGCCGGTACCAGGTGTTCTTGCAGGGAATAGGGAGCCCACGCGAGTTCCTCGGTGTCCTGAAAGCTTACTAACCTTAAAAGAAAACAAACCTAAAGCTAATGCTTCAAGGACTCTGCTCCAAGCTTCCGCTTTGGTAGGCTATTCAAGGCTTTATCTTGGGGAAAGGACTCACGTCACGTTTCCTTTTAGCTCTAGAGCGTCTCAGGAGGAGCTCCCACCCAGGCTATGAAAGCACCCTGTTGATCTAGAGAACACTCGTTCCCTTCCCAGAGCCCTGCCTACAGTGTCTAAAGGCCCGTCCTAAAACTGTAATTTAGGTAGCTTCAAGGCAGCATGAGTGGTGCATTCAAAATGGGAAAGCAAGCCTTGTGCCATCAGGTGACCGTTTCCAGCGAAAACGCAGCCTACCTCCTTGTGATTTCTACCAAGTAAATATACACTCTAGCTACACACTGACCCCTTCCTTAGTAAAGTTGGTTTGGCACGGAGTTCTGCGTGTAGCCACGGCCTCCCCAAAGGAGCGCTCTAGGTACACTATCGGGGCTTAGCCTCTTCTAAAACCCTGCAGTGTAGGAGGAAGAACTGTGCTTTGGTACCAGCAGGAACGCAAGCCGACTTTCTCCTGTAAGTATGGCATCTTAAGGTATGACTTTGTAGAAGGAATGCTAAGCAGTTTTGGTTTCTCAGTGCCGATCAGCTTAGGGCAATGAGGCAGATTGGCATGACATGTAGGAAATGAGCGAACAGATTTCCTGGAGCTGGTGGAGTGCGGAGGAAATCCAGCTCCTCCAAGGAAGAGTGCAGTGTGTTGCCCTACACTTAGCATCCAGAGAGTGACTGGGAAACTTTTCGGGGCCTGGATGTTTCCTGGCAGGCCAGGGGAGCCTGGCCAGTCCCGGTGTTCTTGCAGGGAATAGGGTGCCCACGCGAGGTCCTCGGTACCTGAAAAGCTTACTAACGTTAAAAGAAAGCAGACCTAAAATTAAGCCTCAAGTTCTCTGCTCCAAGCTTCCGCTTCGGCAGGCTATTCAAGGCTTTACCTTGAGGAAAGGACTCCCATCAACTTTCCTTTTAGCTCTAGAGCGTCTCAGGAGGAGCTCCCAGCCAGGCTATGAAAGCACCCTGTTGATTTAGAGAAAACTCTTTCCCTTCCCAGTACACTGCCTACAGTGACAGGGACCCGTGCAAAACACTGTTATTTAGGTAGCTTCAAGGCAGCAAGAATGGAGCATTCAATATGGAAAAGCAAGCCTTGAGCCATAAATTCCCCGTTTCCAGTGAACACGCAGCCTACCTCCTTGAGATTTTACCAAGTAAATATACACTCTAGCTCCACACTGGTCCCTTCCTTGAATAAAGTTGGTTTGGCAGGGAGTTCTGCGTCTAGCCAACGGCGTCCACCAAGGAGCGATCTAGGTTCGCTATCGGGGCTTAGCTTCTTCTAAAACCCTGCACTGGAAGAGCAAGAACTGGGCTTTGGTTACAGCAGGAATGCAAGCCGACTCTCTCCTGTAAATATGGGGTCTTAAGGTATGACACTCTAGAAGGAATGCGAAGCAGTTTTGGTTTCTCAGTGCCGCTCAGCCTAGGGCAATGAGGCAGATTTCCATGACATGTAGGATGTAAGAGAACAGATTTCCTGGAGCTGTTGGAGTGCGGAGGAAACCTAGGTCTCCCAAGGAAGAGTGCAGTGTGTTGCCCTACACTCAGCATACACAGAGTGACTGGGAAAGGTTTCCGGGCCTGGATGTTCCTTAGCAGCCCAGGGGAGCCTGCCGGAACTCTGTGTTCTAGTAGGGAATAGGGTGCCCACGCGAGGTCCTGGTGCCCTGAAAAGCTTACTAACTTTAAAAGAAAGCAGACCTAAATTTAAGCCTCAAGGACTCTGCTCCAAGCTTCCGCTTCGGCAGGCTATTCAAGGCTTTACCTTGAGGAAGGGACTCGCGTCAAGTTTCCTTTTAGCTCTAGAGCGTCTCAGGAGGAGCTCCCACCCAGGCTATGAAAGCACCCTGTTGATGGAGAGAACACTCGTTCCCTTCCCAGAGCCCTGCCTACTGCGACTAGACACCCGTCCTAAAACTGTTATTTAGGTAGTGTTAAGGCAACATGAATGGAGCATTCAAAATGGGAAAGCAAGGCCTGTGCCATCAGGTCCCTGTTTCCAGCGAACACGCAGCCTACCTCCTTGTGCTTTCTACCAGGTAAATACACACTCTAGCTAAACACTGGTCCCTTCCCTGAATAACGTTTTCTTGGCACGGAGTTCTCCGTGTAGCCAACTGCCTCTCCCAAGGAAGGCTCTAGGTACGCTATCGGGGCTTAGCTTCTTCTAAAACCCTGCAGTGTAAGACGTAGAAGTGTGCTTTGCTTCCAGCAGGAAAGCAAGCCGACTTTCTCCTGTAAGTATGGGGTGTTAAGGTATGACACTCTAGAAGGAATGCGAAGCAGTTTTGGTTTCTCAGTGCCGCTCAGCCTAGGGCAATGAGGCAAGATATGCATGACATGTGGGATGTAAGAGAACAGATTTCCTGGAGCCTTTGGAGTGCTGATTAAACCTAGGTCTCCCAAGGAAGAGTGCAGTGTGTTGCCCTACACTCAGCATACGCAGAGTGACTGGGAAAGGTTTCCGGGCCTGGATGTTTCTTAGCAGCCTAGTGGAGCCTGCCGGTACTAGGTGTTCTTGCAGGGAATAGGGAGCCCACGCGAGGTCCTCGGTGTCCTGAAAGCTTACTAACCTTTAAAGAAAACAAACCTAAAGCTAATGCTTCAAGGACTCTGCTCCAAGCTTCCGCTTTGGTAGGCTATTCAAGGCTTTATCTTGGGGAAAGGACTCACGTCACGTTTCCTTTTAGCTCTAGAGCGTCTCAGGAGGAGCTCCCACCCAGGCTATGAAAGCACCCTGTTGATCTAGAGAACACTCGTTCCCTTCCCAGAGCCCTGCCTACAGTGTCTAAAGGCCCGTCCTAAAACTGTAATTTAGGTAGCTTCAAGGCAGCATGAGTGGTGCATTCAAAATGGGAAAGCAAGCCTTGTGCCATCAGGTGACCGTTTCCAGCGAAAACGCAGCCTACCTCCTTGTGATTTCTACCAAGTAAATATACACTCTAGCTACACACTGGCCCCTTCCTTAATAAAGTTGGTTTGGCACGGAGTTCTGCGTGTAGCCACGGCCTCCCCAAAGGAGCGCTCTAGGTACGCTATCGGGGCTTAGCCTCTTCTAAAACCCTGCAGTGTAGGAGGAAGAACTGTGCTTTGGTACCAGCAGGAACGCAAGCCGACTTTCTCCTGTAAGTATGGCATCTTAAGGTATGACTTTGTAGAAGGAATGCTAAGCAGTTTTGGTTTCTCAGTGCCGATCAGCTTAGGGCAATGAGGCAGATTGGCATGACATGTAGGAAATGAGAGAACAGATTTCCTGGAGCTGGTGGAGTGCGGAGGAAATCCAGCTCCTCCAAGGAAGAGTGCAGTGTGTTGCCCTACACTTAGCATCCAGAGGGTGACTGGGAAACTTTTCCGTGCCTGGATGTTTCCTGGCAGGCCAGGGGAGCCTGGCCGGTCCCGGTGTTCTTGCAGGGAATAGGGTGCCCACGCGAGGTCCTCGGCACCTGAAAAGCTTACTAACGTTAAAAGAAAGCAGACCTAAAATTAAGCCTCAGGTTCTCTGCTCCAAGCTTCCGCTTCGGCAGGCTATTCAAGGCTTTACCTTGAGGAAAGGACTCCCGTTAAGTTTCCTTTTAGCTCTAGAGCGTCTCAGGAGGAGCTCCCACCCAGGCTATGAAAGCACCCTGTTGATTTAGAGAAAACTCTTTCCCTTCCCAGGACACTGCCTATAGAGACAAGGGACCCGTCCGAAACACTCTTATTTAAGTATCTTCAAGGCAGCAAGAATGGAGCATTCAATATGGAAAAGCAAGTCTTGTGCCATAAACTCCCCGTTTCCAATGAACACGCAGCCTACCTCCTTGTGATTTCGACCAAGTAAATATACACTCTAACTACACACTGGTCCCTTCCTTGAATAAAGTTGGTTTGGCAGGGAGTTCTGCGTCTAGCCAACGCCCTCCACCAAGGAGCGATCTAGGTTCGCTATCGGGGCTTAGCTTCTTCTAAAACCCTGCACTGTAAGAGGAAGAACTGGGCTTTGGTTACAGCAGGAACGCAAGCCGACTTTCTCCTGTAAATATGGGATCTTAAGGTATGACACTCTAGAAGGAATGCGAAGCAGTTTTGGTTTCTCAGTGTCGCTCAGCCTAGGGCAAGGAGGCAGATTTGCATGACATGTAGGTTGTAAGAGAAGAGATTTCCTGGAGCCTTTGGAGTGCTGAGGAAACCTAGGTCTCCCAAGGAAGAGTGCAGTGTGTTGCCCTACACTCAGCATACACAGAGTGACTGGGAAAGGTTTCCGGGCCTGGATGTTTCTTAGCAGGCCAGGGGAGCCTGCCGGAACTCGGTGTTCTAGCAGGGAATAGGGTGCCAATGCGAGGTCCAGGTGCCCTGAAAAGCTTACTAACGTTAAAAGAAAGCAGACCTAAATTTAAGCCTCAAGGACTCTGCTCCATGCTTCCTCTTCGGCAGGCTATTCAAGGCTTTACCTTGAGGAAGGGACTCGCGTCAAGTTTCCTTTTAGCTCTAGAACGTCTCAGGAGGAGCTCCCACCCAGGCTATGAAAGCACCCTGTTGATGGAGAGAACACTCGTTCCCTTCCCAGAGCCCTGCCTACTGCGACTAGACACCCGTCCTAAAACTGTTATTTAGGTAGTGTTAAGGCAACATGAATGGAGCATTCAAAATGGGAAAGCAAGGCCTGTGCCATCAGGTCCCTGTTTCCAGCGAACACGCAGCCTACCTCCTTGTGCTTTCTACCAGGTAAATACACACTCTAGCTAAACCCTGGTCCCTTCCCTGAATAACGTTTTCTTGGCATGGAGTTCTCCGTGTAGCCAACTGCCTATCCCAAGGAAGGCTCTAGGTACGCTATCGGGGCTTAGCTTCTTCTAAAACCCTGCAGTGTAAGACGTAGAAGTGTGCTTTGCTTCCAGCAGGAAAGCAAGCCGACTTTCTCCTGTAAGTATGGGGTGTTAAGGTATGACACTCTAGAAGGAATGCGAAGCAGTTTTGGTTTCTCAGTGCCGCTCAGCCTAGGGCAATGAGGCAAGATATGCATGACATGTGGGATGTAAGAGAACAGATTTCTTGGAGCCTTTGCAGTGCTGATTAAACCTAGGTCTCCCAAGGAAGAGTGCAGTGTGTTGCCCTACACTCAGCATACGCAGAGTGACTGGGAAAGGTTTCCGGGCCTGGATGTTTCTTAGCAGCCTAGTGGAGCCTGCCGGTACTAGGTGTTCTTGCAGGGAATAGGGAGCCCACGCGAGTTCCTCGGTGTCCTGAAAGCTTACTAACCTTAAAAGAAAACAAACCTAAAGCTAATGCTTCAAGGACTCTGCTCCAAGCTTCCGCTTTGGTAGGCTATTCAAGGCTTTATCTTGGGGAAAGGACTCACGTCACGTTTCCTTTTAGCTCTAGAGCGTCTCAGGAGGAGCTCCCACCCAGGTTATGAAAGCACCCTGTTGATCTAGAGAACACTCGTTCCCTTCCCAGAGCCCTGCCTACAGTGTCTAAATGCCTGTCCTAAAACTGTAATTTAGGTAGCTTCAAGGCAGCATGAGTGGTGCATTCAAAATGGGAAAGCAAGCCTTGTGCCATCAGGTGACCGTTTCCAGCGAAAACGCAGCCTACCTCCTTGTGATTTCTACCAAGTAAATATACACTCTAGCTACACACTGGCCCCTTCCTTAATAAAGTTGGTTTGGCACGGAGTTCTGCGTGTAGCCACGGCCTCCCCAAAGGAGCGCTCTAGGTACGCTATCGGGGCTTAGCCTCTTCTAAAACCCTGCAGTGTAGGAGGAAGAACTGTGCTTTGGTACCAGCAGGAACGCAAGCCGACTTTCTCCTGTAAGTATGGCATCTTAAGGTATGACTTTGTAGAAGGAATGCTAAGCAGTTTTGGTTTCTCAGTGCCGATCAGCTTAGGGCAATGAGGCAGATTGGCATGACCTGTAGGAAATGAGAGAACAGATTTCCTGGAGCTGGTGGAGTGCGGAGGAAATCCAGCTCCTCCAAGGAAGAGTGCAGTGTGTTGCCCTACACTTAGCATCCAGAGAGTGACTGGGAAACTTTTCGGGGCCTGGATGTTTCCTGGCAGGCCAGGGGAGCCTGGCCGGTCCCGGTGTTCTTGCAGGGAATAGGGTGCCCACGCGAGGTCCTCGGTACCTGAAAAGCTTACTAACGTTAAAAGAAAGCAGACCTAAAATTAAGCCTCAAGTTCTCTGCTCCAAGCTTCCGCTTCGGCAGGCTATTCAAGGCTTTACCTTGAGGAAAGGACTCCCGTCAAGTTTCCTTTTAGCTCTAGAGCGTCTCAGGAGGAGCTCCCAGCCAGGCTATGAAAACACCCTGTTGATTTAGAGAAAACTCTTTCCCTTCCCAGTACACTGCCTACAGTGACAGGGACCCGTGCAGAACACTGTTATTTAGGTAGCTTCAAGGCAGCAAGAATGGAGCATTCAATATGGAAAAGCAAGCCTTGAGCCATAAATTCCCCGTTTCCAGTGAACACGCAGCCTACCTCCTTGAGATTTTACCAAGTAAATATACACTCTAGCTCCACACTGGTCCCTTCCTTGAATAAAGTTGGTTTGGCAGGGAGTTCTGCGTCTAGCCAACGGCGTCCACCAAGGAGCGATCTAGGTTCGCTATCGGGGCTTAGCTTCTTCTAAAACCCTGCACTGGAAGAGCAAGAACTGGGCTTTGGTTACAGCAGGAATGCAAGCCGACTCTCTCCTGTAAATATGGGGTCTTATGGTATGACACTCTAGAAGGAATGCGAAGCAGTTTTGGTTTCTCAGTGCCGCTCAGCCTAGGGCAATGAGGCAGATTTCCATGACATGTAGGATGTAAGAGAACAGATTTCCTGGAGCTGTTGGAGTGCGGAGGAAACCTAGGTCTCCCAAGGAAGAGTGCAGTGTGTTGCCCTACACTCAGCATACACAGAGTGACTGGGAAAGGTTTCCGGGCCTGGATGTTCCTTAGCAGCCCAGGGGAGCCTGCCGGAACTCTGTGTTCTAGTAGGGAATAGGGTGCCCACGCGAGGTCCTGGTGCCCTGAAAAGCTTACTAACTTTAAAAGAAAGCAGACCTAAATTTAAGCCTCAAGGACTCTGCTCCAAGCTTCCGCTTCGGCAGGCTATTCAAGGCTTTACCTTGAGGAAGGGACTCGCGTCAAGTTTCCTTTTAGCTCTAGAGCGTCTCAGGAGGAGCTCCCACCCAGGCTATGAAAGCACCCTGTTGATGGAGAGAACACTCGTTCCCTTCCCAGAGCCCTGCCTACTGCGACTAGACACCCGTCCTAAAACTGTTATTTAGGTAGTGTTAAGGCAACATGAATGGAGCATTCAAAATGGGAAAGCAAGGCCTGTGCCATCAGGTCCCTGTTTCCAGCGAACACGCAGCCTACCTCCTTGTGCTTTCTACCAGGTAAATACACACTCTAGCTAAACCCTGGTCCCTTCCCTGAATAACGTTTTCTTGGCACGGAGTTCTCCGTGTAGCCAACTGCCTCTCCCAAGGAAGGCTCTAGGTACGCTATCGGGGCTTAGCTTCTTCTAAAACCCTGCAGTGTAAGACGTAGAAGTGTGCTTTGCTTCCAGCAGGAAAGCAAGCCGACTTTCTCCTGTAAGTATGGGGTGTTAAGGTATGACACTCTAGAAGGAATGCGAAGCAGTTTTGGTTTCTCAGTGCCGCTCAGCCTAGGGCAATGAGGCAAGATATGCATGACATGTGGGATGTAAGAGAACAGATTTCCTGGAGCCTTTGGAGTGCTGATTAAACCTAGGTCTCCCAAGGAAGAGTGCAGTGTGTTGCCCTACACTCAGCATACACAGAGTGACTGGGAACGGTTTCCGGGCCTGGATGTTCCTTAGCAGCCCAGGGGAGCCTGCCGGAACTCTGTGTTCTAGTAGGGAATAGGGTGCCCACGCGAGGTCCTGGTGCCCTGAAAAGCTTACTAACTTTAAAAGAAAGCAGACCTAAATTTAAGCCTCAAGGACTCTGCTCCAAGCTTCCGCTTCGGCAGGCTATTCAAGGCTTTACCTTGAGGAAGGGACTCGCGTCAAGTTTCCTTTTAGCTCTAGAGCGTCTCAGGAGGAGCTCCCACCCAGGCTATGAAAGCACCCTGTTGATGGAGAGAACACTCGTTCCCTTCCCAGAGCCCTGCCTACTGCGACTAGACACCCGTCCTAAAACTGTTATTTAGGTAGTGTTAAGGCAACATGAATGGAGCATTCAAAATGGGAAAGCAAGGCCTGTGCCATCAGGTCCCTGTTTCCAGCGAACACGCAGCCTACCTCCTTGTGCTTTCTACCAGGTAAATACACACTCTAGCTAAACCCTGGTCCCTTCCCTGAATAACGTTTTCTTGGCACGGAGTTCTCCGTGTAGCCAACTGCCTCTCCCAAGGAAGGCTCTAGGTACGCTATCGGGGCTTAGCTTCTTCTAAAACCCTGCAGTGTAAGACGTAGAAGTGTGCTTTGCTTCCAGCAGGAAAGCAAGCCGACTTTCTCCTGTAAGTATGGGGTGTTAAGGTATGACACTCTAGAAGGAATGCGAAGCAGTTTTGGTTTCTCAGTGCCGCTCAGCCTAGGGCAATGAGGCAAGATATGCATGACATGTGGGATGTAAGAGAACAGATTTCCTGGAGCCTTTGGAGTGCTGATTAAACCTAGGTCTCCCAAGGAAGAGTGCAGTGTGTTGCCCTACACTCAGCATACACAGAGTGACTGGGAAAGGTTTCCGGGCCTGGATGTTCCTTAGCAGCCCAGGGGAGCCTGCCGGAACTCTGTGTTCTAGTAGGGAATAGGGTGCCCACGCGAGGTCCTGGTGCCCTGAAAAGCTTACTAACTTTAAAAGAAAGCAGACCTAAATTTAAGCCTCAAGGACTCTGCTCCAAGCTTCCGCTTCGGCAGGCTATTCAAGGCTTTACCTTGAGGAAGGGACTCGCGTCAAGTTTCCTTTTAGCTCTAGAGCGTCTCAGGAGGAGCTCCCACCCAGGCTATGAAAGCACCCTGTTGATGGAGAGAACACTCGTTCCCTTCCCAGAGCCCTGCCTACTGCGACTAGACACCCGTCCTAAAACTGTTATTTAGGTAGTGTTAAGGCAACATGAATGGAGCATTCAAAATGGGAAAGCAAGGCCTGTGCCATCAGGTCCCTGTTTCCAGCGAACACGCAGCCTACCTCCTTGTGCTTTCTACCAGGTAAATACACACTCTAGCTAAACCCTGGTCCCTTCCCTGAATAACGTTTTCTTGGCACGGAGTTCTCCGTGTAGCCAACTGCCTCTCCCAAGGAAGGCTCTAGGTACGCTATCGGGGCTTAGCTTCTTCTAAAACCCTGCAGTGTAAGACGTAGAAGTGTGCTTTGCTTCCAGCAGGAAAGCAAGCCGACTTTCTCCTGTAAGTATGGGGTGTTAAGGTATGACACTCTAGAAGGAATGCGAAGCAGTTTTGGTTTCTCAGTACCGCTCAGCCTAGGGCAATGAGGCAAGATATGCATGACATGTGGGATGTAAGAGAACAGATTTCCTGGAGCCTTTGGAGTGCTGATTAAACCTAGGTCTCCCAAGGAAGAGTGCAGTGTGTTGCCCTACACTCAGCATACGCAGAGTGACTGGGAAAGGTTTCCGGGCCTGGATGTTTCTTAGCAGCCTAGTGGAGCCTGCCGGTACTAGGTGTTCTTGCAGGGAATAGGGAGCCCACGCGAGGTCCTCGGTGTCCTGAAAGCTTACTAACCTTTAAAGAAAACAAACCTAAAGCTAATGCTTCAAGGACTCTGCTCCAAGCTTCCGCTTTGGTAGGCTATTCAAGGCTTTATCTTGGGGAAAGGACTCACGTCACGTTTCCTTTTAGCTCTAGAGCGTCTCAGGAGGAGCTCCCACCCAGGCTATGAAAGCACCCTGTTGATCTAGAGAACACTCGTTCCCTTCCCAGAGCCCTGCCTACAGTGTCTAAAGGCCCGTCCTAAAACTGTAATTTAGGTAGCTTCAAGGCAGCATGAGTGGTGCATTCAAAATGGGAAAGCAAGCCTTGTGCCATCAGGTGACCGTTTCCAGCGAAAACGCAGCCTACCTCCTTGTGATTTCTACCAAGTAAATATACACTCTAGCTACACACTGGCCCCTTCCTTAATAAAGTTGGTTTGGCACGGAGTTCTGCGTGTAGCCACGGCCTCCCCAAAGGAGCGCTCTAGGTACGCTATCGGGGCTTAGCCTCTTCTAAAACCCTGCAGTGTAGGAGGAAGAACTGTGCTTTGGTACCAGCAGGAACGCAAGCCGACTTTCTCCTGTAAGTATGGCATCTTAAGGTATGACTTTGTAGAAGGAATGCTAAGCAGTTTTGGTTTCTCAGTGCCGATCAGCTTAGGGCAATGAGGCAGATTGGCATGACCTGTAGGAAATGAGAGAACAGATTTCCTGGAGCTGGTGGAGTGCGGAGGAAATCCAGCTCCTCCAAGGAAGAGTGCAGTGTGTTGCCCTACACTTAGCATCCAGAGGGTGACTGGGAAACTTTTCCGTGCCTGGATGTTTCCTGGCAGGCCAGGGGAGCCTGGCCGGTCCCGGTGTTCTTGCAGGGAATAGGGTGCCCACGCGAGGTCCTCGGCACCTGAAAAGCTTACTAACGTTAAAAGAAAGCAGACCTAAAATTAAGCCTCAGGTTCTCTGCTCCAAGCTTCCGCTTCGGCAGGCTATTCAAGGCTTTACCTTGAGGAAAGGACTCCCGTTAAGTTTCCTTTTAGCTCTAGAGCGTCTCAGGAGGAGCTCCCACCCAGGCTATGAAAGCACCCTGTTGATTTAGAGAAAACTCTTTCCCTTCCCAGGACACTGCCTATAGAGACAAGGGACCCGTTCGAAACACTCTTATTTAAGTATCTTCAAGGCAGCAAGAATGGAGCATTCAATATGGAAAAGCAAGTCTTGTGCCATAAATTCCCCGTTTCCAATGAACACGCAGCCTACCTCCTTGTGATTTCGACCAAGTAAATATACACTCTAACTACACACTGGTCCCTTCCTTGAATAAAGTTGGTTTGGCAGGGAGTTCTGCGTCTAGCCAACGCCCTCCACCAAGGAGCGATCTAGGTTCGCTATCGGGGCTTAGCTTCTTCTAAAACCCTGCACTGTAAGAGGAAGAACTGGGCTTTGGTTACAGCAGGAACGCAAGCCGACTTTCTCCTGTAAATATGGGATCTTAAGGTATGACACTCTAGAAGGAATGCGAAGCAGTTTTGGTTTCTCAGTGTCGCTCAGCCTAGGGCAAGGAGGCAGATTTGCATGACATGTAGGTTGTAAGAGAAGAGATTTCCTGGAGCCTTTGGAGTGCTGAGGAAACCTAGGTCTCCCAAGGAAGAGTGCAGTGTGTTGCCCTACACTCAGCATACACAGAGTGACTGGGAAAGGTTTCCGGGCCTGGATGTTTCTTAGCAGGCCAGGGGAGCCTGCCGGAACTCGGTGTTCTAGCAGGGAATAGGGTGCCCATGCGAGGTCCTGGTGCCCTGAAAAGCTTACTAACGTTAAAAGAAAGCAGACCTAAGTTTAAGCCTCAAGGACTCTGCTCCATGCTTCCTCTTCGGCAGGCTATTCAAGGCTTTACCTTGAGGAAGGGACTCCCGTCAAGTTTCCTTTTAGCTCTAGAGCGTCTCAGGAGGAGCTCCCACCCAGGCTATGAAAGCACCCTGTTGATGGAGAGAACACTCGTTCCCTTCCCAGAGCCCTGCCTACTGCGACTAGACACCCGTCCTAAAACTGTTATTTAGGTAGTGTTAAGGCAACATGAATGGAGCATTCAAAATGGGAAAGCAAGGCCTGTGCCATCAGGTCCCTGTTTCCAGCGAACACGCAGCCTACCTCCTTGTGCTTTCTACCAGGTAAATACACACTCTAGCTAAACCCTGGTCCCTTCCCTGAATAACGTTTTCTTGGCATGGAGTTCTCCGTGTAGCCAACTGCCTATCCCAAGGAAGGCTCTAGGTACGCTATCGGGGCTTAGCTTCTTCTAAAACCCTGCAGTGTAAGACGTAGAAGTGTGCTTTGCTTCCAGCAGGAAAGCAAGCCGACTTTCTCCTGTAAGTATGGGGTGTTAAGGTATGACACTCTAGAAGGAATGCGAAGCAGTTTTGGTTTCTCAGTGCCGCTCAGCCTAGGGCAATGAGGCAAGATATGCATGACATGTGGGATGTAAGAGAACAGATTTCCTGGAGCCTTTGCAGTGCTGATTAAACCTAGGTCTCCCAAGGAAGAGTGCAGTGTGTTGCCCTACACTCAGCATACGCAGAGTGACTGGGAAAGGTTTCCGGGCCTGGATGTTTCTTAGCAGCCTAGTGGAGCCTGCCGGTACTAGGTGTTCTTGCAGGGAATAGGGAGCCCACGCGAGGTCCTCGGTGTCCTGAAAGCTTACTAACCTTTAAAGAAAACAAACCTAAAGCTAATGCTTCAAGGACTCTGCTCCAAGCTTCCGCTTTGGTAGGCTATTCAAGGCTTTATCTTGGGGAAAGGACTCACGTCACGTTTCCTTTTAGCTCTAGAGCGTCTCAGGAGGAGCTCCCACCCAGGCTATGAAAGCACCCTGTTGATCTAGAGAACACTCGTTCCCTTCCCAGAGCCCTGCCTACAGTGTCTAAAGGCCCGTCCTAAAACTGTAATTTAGGTAGCTTCAAGGCAGCATGAGTGGTGCATTCAAAATGGGAAAGCAAGCCTTGTGCCATCAGGTGACCGTTTCCAGCGAAAACGCAGCCTACCTCCTTGTGATTTCTACCAAGTAAATATACACTCTAGCTACACACTGGCCCCTTCCTTAATAAAGTTGGTTTGGCACGGAGTTCTGCGTGTAGCCACGGCCTCCCCAAAGGAGCGCTCTAGGTACGCTATCGGGGCTTAGCCTCTTCTAAAACCGTGCAGTGTAGGAGGAAGAACTGTGCTTTGGTACCAGCAGGAACGCAAGCCGACTTTCTCCTGTAAGTATGGCATCTTAAGGTATGACTTTGTAGAAGGAATGCTAAGCAGTTTTGGTTTCTCAGTGCCGATCAGCTTAGGGCAATGAGGCAGATTGGCATGACCTGTAGGAAATGAGAGAACAGATTTCCTGGAGCTGGTGGAGTGCGGAGGAAATCCAGCTCCTCCAAGGAAGAGTGCAGTGTGTTGCCCTACACTTAGCATCCAGAGAGTGACTGGGAAACTTTTCGGGGCCTGGATGTTTCCTGGCAGGCCAGGGGAGCCTGGCCGGTCCCGGTGTTCTTGCAGGGAATAGGGTGCCCACGCGAGGTCCTCGGTACCTGAAAAGCTTACTAACGTTAAAAGAAAGCAGACCTAAAATTAAGCCTCAAGTTCTCTGCTCCAAGCTTCCGCTTCGGCAGGCTATTCAAGGCTTTACCTTGAGGAAAGGACTCCCGTCAAGTTTCCTTTTAGCTCTAGAGCGTCTCAGGAGGAGCTCCCAGCCAGGCTATGAAAGCACCCTGTTGATTTAGAGAAAACTCTTTCCCTTCCCAGTACACTGCCTACAGTGACAGGGACCCGTGCAGAACACTGTTATTTAGGTAGCTTCAAGGCAGCAAGAATGGAGCATTCAATATGGAAAAGCAAGCCTTGAGCCATAAATTCCCCGTTTCCAGTGAACACGCAGCCTACCTCCTTGAGATTTTACCAAGTAAATATACACTCTAGCTCCACACTGGTCCCTTCCTTGAATAAAGTTGGTTTGGCAGGGAGTTCTGCGTCTAGCCAACGGCGTCCACCAAGGAGCGATCTAGGTTCGCTATCGGGGCTTAGCTTCTTCTAAAACCCTGCACTGGAAGAGGAAGAACTGGGCTTTGGTTACAGCAGGAATGCAAGCCGACTCTCTCCTGTAAATATGGGGTCTTAAGGTATGACACTCTAGAAGGAATGCGAAGCAGTTTTGGTTTCTCAGTGCCGCTCAGCCTAGGGCAATGAGGCAGATTTCCATGACATGTAGGATGTAAGAGAACAGATTTCCTGGAGCTGTTGGAGTGCGGAGGAAACCTAGGTCTCCCAAGGAAGAGTGCAGTGTGTTGCCCTACACTCAGCATACACAGAGTGACTGGGAAAGGTTTCCGGGCCTGGATGTTCCTTAGCAGCCCAGGGGAGCCTGCCGGAACTCTGTGTTCTAGTAGGGAATAGGGTGCCCACGCGAGGTCCTGGTGCCCTGAAAAGCTTACTAACTTTAAAAGAAAGCAGACCTAAATTTAAGCCTCAAGGACTCTGCTCCAAGCTTCCGCTTCGGCAGGCTATTCAAGGCTTTACCTTGAGGAAGGGACTCCCGTCAAGTTTCCTTTTAGCTCTAGAGCGTCTCAGGAGGAGCTCCCACCCAGGCTATGAAAGCACCCTGTTGATGGAGAGAACACTCGTTCCCTTCCCAGAGCCCTGCCTACTGCGACTAGACACCCGTCCTAAAACTGTTATTTAGGTAGTGTTAAGGCAACATGAATGGAGCATTCAAAATGGGAAAGCAAGGCCTGTGCCATCAGGTCCCTGTTTCCAGCGAACACGCAGCCTACCTCCTTGTGCTTTCTACCAGGTAAATACACACTCTAGCTAAACCCTGGTCCCTTCCCTGAATAACGTTTTCTTGGCACGGAGTTCTCCGTGTAGCCAACTGCCTCTCCCAAGGAAGGCTCTAGGTACGCTATCGGGGCTTAGCTTCTTCTAAAACCCTGCAGTGTAAGACGTAGAAGTGTGCTTTGCTTCCAGCAGGAAAGCAAGCCGACTTTCTCCTGTAAGTATGGGGTGTTAAGGTATGACACTCTAGAAGGAATGCGAAGCAGTTTTGGTTTCTCAGTGCCGCTCAGCCTAGGGCAATGAGGCAAGATATGCATGACATGTGGGATGTAAGAGAACAGATTTCCTGGAGCCTTTGGAGTGCTGATTAAACCTAGGTCTCCCAAGGAAGAGTGCAGTGTGTTGCCCTACACTCAGCATACGCAGAGTGACTGGGAAAGGTTTCCGGGCCTGGATGTTTCTTAGCAGCCTAGTGGAGCCTGCCGGTACTAGGTGTTCTTGCAGGGAATAGGGAGCCCACGCGAGGTCCTCGGTGTCCTGAAAGCTTACTAACCTTAAAAGAAAACAAACCTAAAGCTAATGCTTCAAGGACTCTGCTCCAAGCTTCCGCTTTGGTAGGCTATTCAAGGCTTTATCTTGGGGAAAGGACTCACGTCACGTTTCCTTTTAGCTCTAGAGCGTCTCAGGAGGAGCTCCCACCCAGGCTATGAAAGCACCCTGTTGATCTAGAGAACACTCGTTCCCTTCCCAGAGCCCTGCCTACAGTGTCTAAAGGCCCGTCCTAAAACTGTAATTTAGGTAGCTTCAAGGCAGCATGAGTGGTGCATTCAAAATGGGAAAGCAAGCCTTGTGCCATCAGGTGACCGTTTCCAGCGAAAACGCAGCCTACCTCCTTGTGATTTCTACCAAGTAAATATACACTCTAGCTACACACTGGCCCCTTCCTTAATAAAGTTGGTTTGGCACGGAGTTCTGAGTGTAGCCACGGCCTCCCCAAAGGAGCGCTCTAGGTACGCTATCGGGGCTTAGCCTCTTCTAAAACCCTGCAGTGTAGGAGGAAGAACTGTGCTTTGGTACCAGCAGGAACGCAAGCCGACTTTCTCCTGTAAGTATGGCATCTTAAGGTATGACTTTGTAGAAGGAATGCTAAGCAGTTTTGGTTTCTCAGTGCCGATCAGCTTAGGGCAATGAGGCAGATTGGCATGACCTGTAGGAAATGAGAGAACAGATTTCCTGGAGCTGGTGGAGTGCGGAGGAAATTCAGCTCCTCCAAGGAAGAGTGCAGTGTGTTGCCCTACACTTAGCATCCAGAGAGTGACTGGGAAACTTTTCCGTGCCTGGATGTTTCCTGGCAGGCCAGGGGAGCCTGGCCGGTCCCGGTGTTCTTGCAGGGAATAGGGTGCCCACGCGAGGTCCTCGGTACCTGAAAAGCTTACTAACGTTAAAAGAAAGCAGACCTAAAATTAAGCCTCAAGTTCTCTGCTCCAAGCTTCCGCTTCGGCAGGCTATTCAAGGCTTTACCTTGAGGAAAGGACTCCCGTCAAGTTTCCTTTTAGCTCTAGAGCGTCTCAGGAGGAGCTCCCACCCAGGCTATGAAAGCACCCTGTTGATTTAGAGAAAACTCTTTCCCTTCCCAGTACACTGCCTACAGTGACAGGGACCCGTGCAGAACACTGTTATTTAGGTAGCTTCAAGGCAGCAAGAATGGAGCATTCAATATGGAAAAGCAAGCCTTGAGCCATAAATTCCCCGTTTCCAGTGAACACGCAGCCTACCTCCTTGAGATTTTACCAAGTAAATATACACTCTAGCTCCACACTGGTCCCTTCCTTGAATAAAGTTGGTTTGGCAGGGAGTTCTGCGTCTAGCCAACGGCGTCCACCAAGGAGCGATCTAGGTTCGCTATCGGGGCTTAGCTTCTTCTAAAACCCTGCACTGGAAGAGCAAGAACTGGGCTTTGGTTACAGCAGGAATGCAAGCCGACTCTCTCCTGTAAATATGGGGTCTTAAGGTATGACACTCTAGAAGGAATGCGAAGCAGTTTTGGTTTCTCAGTGCCGCTCAGCCTAGGGCAATGAGGCAGATTTCCATGACATGTAGGATGTAAGAGAACAGATTTCCTGGAGCTGTTGGAGTGCGGAGGAAACCTAGGTCTCCCAAGGAAGAGTGCAGTGTGTTGCCCTACACTCAGCATACACAGAGTGACTGGGAAAGGTTTCCGGGCCTGGATGTTCCTTAGCAGCCCAGGGGAGCCTGCCGGAACTCTGTGTTCTAGTAGGGAATAGGGTGCCCACGCGAGGTCCTGGTGCCCTGAAAAGCTTACTAACTTTAAAAGAAAGCAGACCTAAATTTAAGCCTCAAGGACTCTGCTCCAAGCTTCCGCTTCGGCAGGCTATTCAAGGCTTTACCTTGAGGAAGGGACTCCCGTCAAGTTTCCTTTTAGCTCTAGAGCGTCTCAGGAGGAGCTCCCACCCAGGCTATGAAAGCACCCTGTTGATGGAGAGAACACTCGTTCCCTTCCCAGAGCCCTGCCTACTGCGACTAGACACCCGTCCTAAAACTGTTATTTAGGTAGTGTTAAGGCAACATGAATGGAGCATTCAAAATGGGAAAGCAAGGCCTGTGCCATCAGGTCCCTGTTTCCAGCGAACACGCAGCCTACCTCCTTGTGCTTTCTACCAGGTAAATACACACTCTAGCTAAACCCTGGTCCCTTCCCTGAATAACGTTTTCTTGGCACGGAGTTCTCCGTGTAGCCAACTGCCTCTCCCAAGGAAGGCTCTAGGTACGCTATCGGGGCTTAGCTTCTTCTAAAACCCTGCAGTGTAAGACGTAGAAGTGTGCTTTGCTTCCAGCAGGAAAGCAAGCCGACTTTCTCCTGTAAGTATGGGGTGTTAAGGTATGACACTCTAGAAGGAATGCGAAGCAGTTTTGGTTTCTCAGTGCCGCTCAGCCTAGGGCAATGAGGCAAGATATGCATGACATGTGGGATGTAAGAGAACAGATTTCCTGGAGCCTTTGGAGTGCTGATTAAACCTAGGTCTCCCAAGGAAGAGTGCAGTGTGTTGCCCTACACTCAGCATACGCAGAGTGACTGGGAAAGGTTTCCGGGCCTGGATGTTTCTTAGCAGCCTAGTGGAGCCTGCCGGTACTAGGTGTTCTTGCAGGGAATAGGGAGCCCACGCGAGGTCCTCGGTGTCCTGAAAGCTTACTAACCTTAAAAGAAAACAAACCTAAAGCTAATGCTTCAAGGACTCTGCTCCAAGCTTCCGCTTTGGTAGGCTATTCAAGGCTTTATCTTGGGGAAAGGACTCACGTCACGTTTCCTTTTAGCTCTAGAGCGTCTCAGGAGGAGCTCCCACCCAGGCTATGAAAGCACCCTGTTGATCTAGAGAACACTCGTTCCCTTCCCAGAGCCCTGCCTACAGTGTCTAAAGGCCCGTCCTAAAACTGTAATTTAGGTAGCTTCAAGGCAGCATGAGTGGTGCATTCAAAATGGGAAAGCAAGCCTTGTGCCATCAGGTGACCGTTTCCAGCGAAAACGCAGCCTACCTCCTTGTGATTTCTACCAAGTAAATATACACTCTAGCTACACACTGGCCCCTTCCTTAATAAAGTTGGTTTGGCACGGAGTTCTGAGTGTAGCCACGGCCTCCCCAAAGGAGCGCTCTAGGTACGCTATCGGGGCTTAGCCTCTTCTAAAACCCTGCAGTGTAGGAGGAAGAACTGTGCTTTGGTACCAGCAGGAACGCAAGCCGACTTTCTCCTGTAAGTATGGCATCTTAAGGTATGACTTTGTAGAAGGAATGCTAAGCAGTTTTGGTTTCTCAGTGCCGATCAGCTTAGGGCAATGAGGCAGATTGGCATGACCTGTAGGAAATGAGAGAACAGATTTCCTGGAGCTGGTGGAGTGCGGAGGAAATTCAGCTCCTCCAAGGAAGAGTGCAGTGTGTTGCCCTACACTTAGCATCCAGAGAGTGACTGGGAAACTTTTCCGTGCCTGGATGTTTCCTGGCAGGCCAGGGGAGCCTGGCCGGTCCCGGTGTTCTTGCAGGGAATAGGGTGCCCACGCGAGGTCCTCGGTACCTGAAAAGCTTACTAACGTTAAAAGAAAGCAGACCTAAAATTAAGCCTCAAGTTCTCTGCTCCAAGCTTCCGCTTCGGCAGGCTATTCAAGGCTTTACCTTGAGGAAAGGACTCCCGTCAAGTTTCCTTTTAGCTCTAGAGCGTCTCAGGAGGAGCTCCCAGCCAGGCTATGAAAGCACCCTGTTGATTTAGAGAAAACTCTTTCCCTTCCCAGTACACTGCCTACAGTGACAGGGACCCGTGCAGAACACTGTTATTTAGGTAGCTTCAAGGCAGCAAGAATGGAGCATTCAATATGGAAAAGCAAGCCTTGAGCCATAAATTCCCCGTTTCCAGTGAACACGCAGCCTACCTCCTTGAGATTTTACCAAGTAAATATACACTCTAGCTCCACACTGGTCCCTTCCTTGAATAAAGTTGGTTTGGCAGGGAGTTCTGCGTCTAGCCAACGGCGTCCACCAAGGAGCGATCTAGGTTCGCTATCGGGGCTTAGCTTCTTCTAAAACCCTGCACTGGAAGAGCAAGAACTGGGCTTTGGTTACAGCAGGAATGCAAGCCGACTCTCTCCTGTAAATATGGGGTCTTAAGGTATGACACTCTAGAAGGAATGCGAAGCAGTTTTGGTTTCTCAGTGCCGCTCAGCCTAGGGCAATGAGGCAGATTTCCATGACATGTAGGATGTAAGAGAACAGATTTCCTGGAGCTGTTGGAGTGCGGAGGAAACCTAGGTCTCCCAAGGAAGAGTGCAGTGTGTTGCCCTACACTCAGCATACACAGAGTGACTGGGAAAGGTTTCCGGGCCTGGATGTTCCTTAGCAGCCCAGGGGAGCCTGCCGGAACTCTGTGTTCTAGTAGGGAATAGGGTGCCCACGCGAGGTCCTGGTGCCCTGAAAAGCTTACTAACTTTAAAAGAAAGCAGACCTAAATTTAAGCCTCAAGGACTCTGCTCCAAGCTTCCGCTTCGGCAGGCTATTCAAGGCTTTACCTTGAGGAAGGGACTCCCGTCAAGTTTCCTTTTAGCTCTAGAGCGTCTCAGGAGGAGCTCCCACCCAGGCTATGAAAGCACCCTGTTGATGGAGAGAACACTCGTTCCCTTCCCAGAGCCCTGCCTACTGCGACTAGACACCCGTCCTAAAACTGTTATTTAGGTAGTGTTAAGGCAACATGAATGGAGCATTCAAAATGGGAAAGCAAGGCCTGTGCCATCAGGTCCCTGTTTCCAGCGAACACGCAGCCTACCTCCTTGTGCTTTCTACCAGGTAAATACACACTCTAGCTAAACCCTGGTCCCTTCCCTGAATAACGTTTTCTTGGCACGGAGTTCTCCGTGTAGCCAACTGCCTCTCCCAAGGAAGGCTCTAGGTACGCTATCGGGGCTTAGCTTCTTCTAAAACCCTGCAGTGTAAGACGTAGAAGTGTGCTTTGCTTCCAGCAGGAAAGCAAGCCGACTTTCTCCTGTAAGTATGGGGTGTTAAGGTATGACACTCTAGAAGGAATGCGAAGCAGTTTTGGTTTCTCAGTGCCGCTCAGCCTAGGGCAATGAGGCAAGATATGCATGACATGTGGGATGTAAGAGAACAGATTTCCTGGAGCCTTTGGAGTGCTGATTAAACCTAGGTCTCCCAAGGAAGAGTGCAGTGTGTTGCCCTACACTCAGCATACGCAGAGTGACTGGGAAAGGTTTCCGGGCCTGGATGTTTCTTAGCAGCCTAGTGGAGCCTGCCGGTACTAGGTGTTCTTGCAGGGAATAGGGAGCCCACGCGAGGTCCTCGGTGTCCTGAAAGCTTACTAACCTTAAAAGAAAACAAACCTAAAGCTAATGCTTCAAGGACTCTGCTCCAAGCTTCCGCTTTGGTAGGCTATTCAAGGCTTTATCTTGGGGAAAGGACTCACGTCACGTTTCCTTTTAGCTCTAGAGCGTCTCAGGAGGAGCTCCCACCCAGGCTATGAAAGCACCCTGTTGATCTAGAGAACACTCGTTCCCTTCCCAGAGCCCTGCCTACAGTGTCTAAAGGCCCGTCCTAAAACTGTAATTTAGGTAGCTTCAAGGCAGCATGAGTGGTGCATTCAAAATGGGAAAGCAAGCCTTGTGCCATCAGGTGACCGTTTCCAGCGAAAACGCAGCCTACCTCCTTGTGATTTCTACCAAGTAAATATACACTCTAGCTACACACTGACCCCTTCCTTAATAAAGTTGGTTTGGCACGGAGTTCTGCGTGTAGCCACGGCCTCCCCAAAGGAGCGCTCTAGGTACGCTATCGGGGCTTAGCCTCTTCTAAAACCCTGCAGTGTAGGAGGAAGAACTGTGCTTTGGTACCAGCAGGAACGCAAGCCGACTTTCTCCTGTAAGTATGGCATCTTAAGGTATGACTTTGTAGAAGAAATGCTAAGCAGTTTTGGTTTCTCAGTGCCGATCAGCTTAGGGCAATGAGGCAGATTGGCATGACCTGTAGGAAATGAGAGAACAGATTTCCTGGAGCTGGTGGAGTGCGGAGGAAATCCAGCTCCTCCAAGGAAGAGTGCAGTGTGTTGCCCTACACTTAGCATCCAGAGAGTGACTGGGAAACTTTTCGGGGCCTGGATGTTTCCTGGCAGGCCAGGGGAGCCTGGCCGGTCCCGGTGTTCTTGCAGGGAATAGGGTGCCCACGCGAGGTCCTCGGTACCTGAAAAGCTTACTAACGTTAAAAGAAAGCAGACCTAAAATTAAGCCTCAAGTTCTCTGCTCCAAGCTTCCGCTTCGGCAGGCTATTCAAGGCTTTACCTTGAGGAAAGGACTCCCGTCAAGTTTCCTTTTAGCTCTAGAGCGTCTCAGGAGGAGCTCCCAGCCAGGCTATGAAAGCACCCTGTTGATTTAGAGAAAACTCTTTCCCTTCCCAGTACACTGCCTACAGTGACAGGGACCCGTGCAGAACACTGTTATTTAGGTAGCTTCAAGGCAGCAAGAATGGAGCATTCAATATGGAAAAGCAAGCCTTGAGCCATAAATTCCCCGTTTCCAGTGAACACGCAGCCTACCTCCTTGAGATTTTACCAAGTAAATATACACTCTAGCTCCACACTGGTCCCTTCCTTGAATAAAGTTGGTTTGGCAGGGAGTTCTGCGTCTAGCCAACGGCGTCCACCAAGGAGCGATCTAGGTTCGCTATCGGGGCTTAGCTTCTTCTAAAACCCTGCACTGGAAGAGCAAGAACTGGGCTTTGGTTACAGCAGGAATGCAAGCCGACTCTCTCCTGTAAATATGGGGTCTTAAGGTATGACACTCTAGAAGGAATGCGAAGCAGTTTTGGTTTCTCAGTGCCGCTCAGCCTAGGGCAATGAGGCAGATTTCCATGACATGTAGGATGTAAGAGAACAGATTTCCTGGAGCTGTTGGAGTGCGGAGGAAACCTAGGTCTCCCAAGGAAGAGTGCAGTGTGTTGCCCTACACTCAGCATACACAGAGTGACTGGGAAAGGTTTCCGGGCCTGGATGTTCCTTAGCAGCCCAGGGGAGCCTGCCGGAACTCTGTGTTCTAGTAGGGAATAGGGTGCCCACGCGAGGTCCTGGTGCCCTGAAAAGCTTACTAACTTTAAAAGAAAGCAGACCTAAATTTAAGCCTCAAGGACTCTGCTCCAAGCTTCCGCTTCGGCAGGCTATTCAAGGCTTTACCTTGAGGAAGGGACTCCCGTCAAGTTTCCTTTTAGCTCTAGAGCGTCTCAGGAGGAGCTCCCACCCAGGCTATGAAAGCACCCTGTTGATGGAGAGAACACTCGTTCCCTTCCCAGAGCCCTGCCTACTGCGACTAGACACCCGTCCTAAAACTGTTATTTAGGTAGTGTTAAGGCAACATGAATGGAGCATTCAAAATGGGAAAGCAAGGCCTGTGCCATCAGGTCCCTGTTTCCAGCGAACACGCAGCCTACCTCCTTGTGCTTTCTACCAGGTAAATACACACTCTAGCTAAACCCTGGTCCCTTCCCTGAATAACGTTTTCTTGGCACGGAGTTCTCCGTGTAGCCAACTGCCTCTCCCAAGGAAGGCTCTAGGTACGCTATCGGGGCTTAGCTTCTTCTAAAACCCTGCAGTGTAAGACGTAGAAGTGTGCTTTGCTTCCAGCAGGAAAGCAAGCCGACTTTCTCCTGTAAGTATGGGGTGTTAAGGTATGACACTCTAGAAGGAATGCGAAGCAGTTTTGGTTTCTCAGTACCGCTCAGCCTAGGGCAATGAGGCAAGATATGCATGACATGTGGGATGTAAGAGAACAGATTTCCTGGAGCCTTTGGAGTGCTGATTAAACCTAGGTCTCCCAAGGAAGAGTGCAGTGTGTTGCCCTACACTCAGCATACGCAGAGTGACTGGGAAAGGTTTCCGGGCCTGGATGTTTCTTAGCAGCCTAGTGGAGCCTGCCGGTACTAGGTGTTCTTGCAGGGAATAGGGAGCCCACGCGAGGTCCTCGGTGTCCTGAAAGCTTACTAACCTTTAAAGAAAACAAACCTAAAGCTAATGCTTCAAGGACTCTGCTCCAAGCTTCCGCTTTGGTAGGCTATTCAAGGCTTTATCTTGGGGAAAGGACTCACGTCACGTTTCCTTTTAGCTCTAGAGCGTCTCAGGAGGAGCTCCCACCCAGGCTATGAAAGCACCCTGTTGATCTAGAGAACACTCGTTCCCTTCCCAGAGCCCTGCCTACAGTGTCTAAAGGCCCGTCCTAAAACTGTAATTTAGGTAGCTTCAAGGCAGCATGAGTGGTGCATTCAAAATGGGAAAGCAAGCCTTGTGCCATCAGGTGACCGTTTCCAGCGAAAACGCAGCCTACCTCCTTGTGATTTCTACCAAGTAAATATACACTCTAGCTACACACTGGCCCCTTCCTTAATAAAGTTGGTTTGGCACGGAGTTCTGCGTGTAGCCACGGCCTCCCCAAAGGAGCGCTCTAGGTACGCTATCGGGGCTTAGCCTCTTCTAAAACCCTGCAGTGTAGGAGGAAGAACTGTGCTTTGGTACCAGCAGGAACGCAAGCCGACTTTCTCCTGTAAGTATGGCATCTTAAGGTATGACTTTGTAGAAGGAATGCTAAGCAGTTTTGGTTTCTCAGTGCCGATCAGCTTAGGGCAATGAGGCAGATTGGCATGACATGTAGGAAATGAGAGAACAGATTTCCTGGAGCTGGTGGAGTGCGGAGGAAATCCAGCTCCTCCAAGGAAGAGTGCAGTGTGTTGCCCTACACTTAGCATCCAGAGGGTGACTGGGAAACTTTTCCGTGCCTGGATGTTTCCTGGCAGGGCAGGGGAGCCTGGCCGGTCCCGGTGTTCTTGCAGGGAATAGGGTGCCCACGCGAGGTCCTCGGCACCTGAAAAGCTTACTAACGTTAAAAGAAAGCAGACCTAAAATTAAGCCTCAGGTTGTCTGCTCCAAGCTTCCGCTTCGGCAGGCTATTCAAGGCTTTACCTTGAGGAAAGGACTCCCGTTAAGTTTCCTTTTAGCTCTAGAGCGTCTCAGGAGGAGCTCCCACCCAGGCTATGAAAGCACCCTGTTGATTTAGAGAAAACTCTTTCCCTTCCCAGGACACTGCCTATAGAGACAAGGGACCCGTCCGAAACACTCTTATTTAAGTATCTTCAAGGCAGCAAGAATGGAGCATTCAATATGGAAAAGCAAGTCTTGTGCCATAAATTCCCCGTTTCCAATGAACACGCAGCCTACCTCCTTGTGATTTCGACCAAGTAAATATACACTCTAACTACACACTGGTCCCTTCCTTGAATAAAGTTGGTTTGGCAGGGAGTTCTGCGTCTAGCCAACGGCGTCCACCAAGGAGCGATCTAGGTTCGCTATCGGGGCTTAGCTTCTTCTAAAACCCTGCACTGTAAGAGGAAGAACTGGGCTTTGGTTACAGCAGGAACGCAAGCCGACTTTCTCCTGTAAATATGGGATCTTAAGGTATGACACTCTAGAAGGAATGCGAAGCAGTTTTGGTTTCTCAGTGTCGCTCAGCCTAGGGCAAGGAGGCAGATTTGCATGACATGTAGGTTGTAAGAGAAGAGATTTCCTGGAGCCTTTGGAGTGCTGAGGAAACCTAGGTCTCCCAAGGAAGAGTGCAGTGTGTTGCCCTACACTCAGCATACACAGAGTGACTGGGAAAGGTTTCCGGGCCTGGATGTTTCTTAGCAGGCCAGGGGAGCCTGCCGGAACTCGGTGTTCTAGCAGGGAATAGGGTGCCCATGCGAGGTCCTGGTGCCCTGAAAAGCTTACTAACGTTAAAAGAAAGCAGACCTAAATTTAAGCCTCAAGGACTCTGCTCCAAGCTTCCGCTTCGGCAGGCTATTCAAGGCTTTACCTTGAGGAAGGGACTCCCGTCAAGTTTCCTTTTAGCTCTAGAGCGTCTCAGGAGGAGCTCCCACCCAGGCTATGAAAGCACCCTGTTGATGGAGAGAACACTCGTTCCCTTCCCAGAGCCCTGCCTACTGCGACTAGACACCCGTCCTAAAACTGTTATTTAGGTAGTGTTAAGGCAACATGAATGGAGCATTCAAAATGGGAAAGCAAGGCCTGTGCCATCAGGTCCCTGTTTCCAGCGAACACGCAGCCTACCTCCTTGTGCTTTCTACCAGGTAAATACACACTCTAGCTAAACCCTGGTCCCTTCCCTGAATAACGTTTTCTTGGCATGGAGTTCTCCGTGTAGCCAACTGCCTATCCCAAGGAAGGCTCTAGGTACGCTATCGGGGCTTAGCTTCTTCTAAAACCCTGCAGTGTAAGACGTAGAAGTGTGCTTTGCTTCCAGCAGGAAAGCAAGCCGACTTTCTCCTGTAAGTATGGGGTGTTAAGGTATGACACTCTAGAAGGAATGCGAAGCAGTTTTGGTTTCTCAGTGCCGCTCAGCCTAGGGCAATGAGGCAAGATATGCATGACATGTGGGATGTAAGAGAACAGATTTCCTGGAGCCTTTGCAGTGCTGATTAAACCTAGGTCTCCCAAGGAAGAGTGCAGTGTGTTGCCCTACACTCAGCATACGCAGAGTGACTGGGAAAGGTTTCCGGGCCTGGATGTTTCTTAGCAGCCTAGTGGAGCCTGCCGGTACCAGGTGTTCTTGCAGGGAATAGGGAGCCCACGCGAGTTCCTCGGTGTCCTGAAAGCTTACTAACCTTAAAAGAAAACAAACCTAAAGCTAATGCTTCAAGGACTCTGCTCCAAGCTTCCGCTTTGGTAGGCTATTCAAGGCTTTATCTTGGGGAAAGGACTCACGTCACGTTTCCTTTTAGCTCTAGAGCGTCTCAGGAGGAGCTCCCACCCAGGCTATGAAAGCACCCTGTTGATCTAGAGAACACTCGTTCCCTTCCCAGAGCCCTGCCTACAGTGTCTAAAGGCCCGTCCTAAAACTGTAATTTAGGTAGCTTCAAGGCAGCATGAGTGGTGCATTCAAAATGGGAAAGCAAGCCTTGTGCCATCAGGTGACCGTTTCCAGCGAAAACGCAGCCTACCTCCTTGTGATTTCTACCAAGTAAATATACACTCTAGCTACACACTGACCCCTTCCTTAATAAAGTTGGTTTGGCACGGAGTTCTGCGTGTAGCCACGGCCTCCCCAAAGGAGCGCTCTAGGTACGCTATCGGGGCTTAGCCTCTTCTAAAACCCTGCAGTGTAGGAGGAAGAACTGTGCTTTGGTACCAGCAGGAACGCAAGCCGACTTTCTCCTGTAAGTATGGCATCTTAAGGTATGACTTTGTAGAAGGAATGCTAAGCAGTTTTGGTTTCTCAGTGCCGATCAGCTTAGGGCAATGAGGCAGATTGGCATGACATGTAGGAAATGAGCGAACAGATTTCCTGGAGCTGGTGGAGTGCGGAGGAAATCCAGCTCCTCCAAGGAAGAGTGCAGTGTGTTGCCCTACACTTAGCATCCAGAGAGTGACTGGGAAACTTTTCGGGGCCTGGATGTTTCCTGGCAAGCCAGGGGAGCCTGGCCAGTCCCGGTGTTCTTGCAGGGAATAGGGTGCCCACGCGAGGTCCTCGGTACCTGAAAAGCTTACTAACGTTAAAAGAAAGCAGACCTAAAATTAAGCCTCAAGTTCTCTGCTCCAAGCTTCCGCTTCGGCAGGCTATTCAAGGCTTTACCTTGAGGAAAGGACTCCCATCAACTTTCATTTTAGCTCTAGAGCGTCTCAGGAGGAGCTCCCAGCCAGGCTATGAAAGCACCCTGTTGATTTAGAGAAAACTCTTTCCCTTCCCAGTACACTGCCTACAGTGACAGGGACCCGTGCAAAACACTGTTATTTAGGTAGCTTCAAGGCAGCAAGAATGGAGCATTCAATATGGAAAAGCAAGCCTTGAGCCATAAATTCCCCGTTTCCAGTGAACACGCAGCCTACCTCCTTGAGATTTTACCAAGTAAATATACACTCTAGCTCCACACTGGTCCCTTCCTTGAATAAAGTTGGTTTGGCAGGGAGTTCTGCGTCTAGCCAACGGCGTCCACCAAGGAGCGATCTAGGTTCGCTATCGGGGCTTAGCTTCTTCTAAAACCCTGCACTGGAAGAGCAAGAACTGGGCTTTGGTTACAGCAGGAATGCAAGCCGACTCTCTCCTGTAAATATGGGGTCTTAAGGTATGACACTCTAGAAGGAATGCGAAGCAGTTTTGGTTTCTCTGTGCCGCTCAGCCTAGGGCAATGAGGCAGATTTCCATGACATGTAGGATGTAAGAGAACAGATTTCCTGGAGCTGTTGGAGTGCGGAGGAAACCTAGGTCTCCCAAGGAAGAGTGCAGTGTGTTGCCCTACACTCAGCATACACAGAGTGACTGGGAAAGGTTTCCGGGCCTGGATGTTCCTTAGCAGCCCAGGGGAGCCTGCCGGAACTCTGTGTTCTAGTAGGGAATAGGGTGCCCACGCGAGGTCCTGGTGCCCTGAAAAGCTTACTAACTTTAAAAGAAAGCAGACCTAAATTTAAGCCTCAAGGACTCTGCTCCAAGCTTCCGCTTCGGCAGGCTATTCAAGGCTTTACCTTGAGGAAGGGACTCGCGTCAAGTTTCCTTTTAGCTCTAGAGCGTCTCAGGAGGAGCTCCCACCCAGGCTATGAAAGCACCCTGTTGATGGAGAGAACACTCGTTCCCTTCCCAGAGCCCTGCCTACTGCGACTAGACACCCGTCCTAAAACTGTTATTTAGGTAGTGTTAAGGCAACATGAATGGAGCATTCAAAATGGGAAAGCAAGGCCTGTGCCATCAGGTCCCTGTTTCCAGCGAACACGCAGCCTACCTCCTTGTGCTTTCTACCAGGTAAATACACACTCTAGCTAAACCCTGGTCCCTTCCCTGAATAACGTTTTCTTGGCACGGAGTTCTCCGTGTAGCCAACTGCCTCTCCCAAGGAAGGCTCTAGGTACGCTATCGGGGCTTAGCTTCTTCTAAAACCCTGCAGTGTAAGACGTAGAAGTGTGCTTTGCTTCCAGCAGGAAAGCAAGCCGACTTTCTCCTGTAAGTATGGGGTGTTAAGGTATGACACTCTAGAAGGAATGCGAAGCAGTTTTGGTTTCTCAGTGCCGCTCAGCCTAGGGCAATGAGGCAAGATATGCATGACATGTGGGATGTAAGAGAACAGATTTCCTGGAGCCTTTGCAGTGCTGATTAAACCTAGGTCTCCCAAGGAAGAGTGCAGTGTGTTGCCCTACACTCAGCATACGCAGAGTGACTGGGAAAGGTTTCCGGGCCTGGATGTTTCTTAGCAGCCTAGTGGAGGCTGCCGGTACTAGGTGTTCTTGCAGGGAATAGGGAGCCCACGCGAGGTCCTCGGTGTCCTGAAAGCTTACTAACCTTAAAAGAAAACAAACCTAAAGCTAATGCTTCAAGGACTCTGCTCCAAGCTTCCGCTTTGGTAGGCTATTCAAGGCTTTATCTTGGGGAAAGGACTCACGTCACGTTTCCTTTTAGCTCTAGAGCGTCTCAGGAGGAGCTCCCACCCAGGCTATGAAAGCACCCTGTTGATCTAGAGAACACTCGTTCCCTTCCCAGAGCCCTGTCTACAGTGTCTAAAGGCCCGTCCTAAAACTGTAATTTAGGTAGCTTCAAGGCAGCATGAGTGGTGCATTCAAAATGGGAAAGCAAGCCTTGTGCCATCAGGTGACCGTTTCCAGCGAAAACGCAGCCTACCTCCTTGTGATTTCTACCAAGTAAATATACACTCTAGCTACACACTGACCCCTTCCTTAATAAAGTTGGTTTGGCACGGAATTCTGCGTGTAGCCACGGCCTCCCCAAAGGAGCGCTCTAGGTACGCTATCGGGGCTTAGCCTCTTCTAAAACCCTGCAGTGTAGGAGGAAGAACTGTGCTTTGGTACCAGCAGGAACGCAAGCCGACTTTCTCCTGTAAGTATGGCATCTTAAGGTATGACTTTGTAGAAGGAATGTTAAGCAGTTTTGGTTTCTCAGTGCCGATCAGCTTAGGGCAATGAGGCAGATTGGCATGACCTGTAGGAAATGAGAGAACAGATTTCCTGGAGCTGGTGGAGTGCGGAGGAAATCCAGCTCCTCCAAGGAAGAGTGCAGTGTGTTGCCCTACACTTAGCATCCAGAGAGTGACTGGGAAACTTTTCGGGGCCTGGATGTTTCCTGGCAGGCCAGGGGAGCCTGGCCGGTCCCGGTGTTCTTGCAGGGAATAGGGTGCCCACGCGAGGTCCTCGGCACCTGAAAAGCTTACTAACGTTAAAAGAAAGCAGACCTAAAATTAAGCCTCAGGTTCTCTGCTCCAAGCTTCCGCTTCGGCAGGCTATTCAAGGCTTTACCTTGAGGAAAGGACTCCCGTTAAGTTTCCTTTTAGCTCTAGAGCGTCTCAGGAGGAGCTCCCACCCAGGCTATGAAAGCACCCTGTTGATTTAGAGAAAACTCTTTCCCTTCCCAGGACACTGCCTATAGAGACAAGGGACCCGTCCGAAACACTCTTATTTAAGTATCTTCAAGGCAGCAAGAATGGAGCATTCAATATGGAAAAGCAAGTCTTGTGCCATAAATTCCCCGTTTCCAATGAACACGCAGCCTACCTCCTTGTGATTTCGACCAAGTAAATATACACTCTAACTACACACTGGTCCCTTCCTTGAATAAAGTTGGTTTGGCAGGGAGTTCTGCGTCTAGCCAACGGCGTCCACCAAGGAGCGATCTAGGTTCGCTATCGGGGCTTAGCTTCTTCTAAAACCCTGCACTGTAAGAGGAAGAACTGGGCTTTGGTTACAGCAGGAACGCAAGCCGACTTTCTCCTGTAAATATGGGATCTTAAGGTTTGACACTCTAGAAGGAATGCGAAGCAGTTTTGGTTTCTCAGTGTCGCTCAGCCTAGGGCAAGGAGGCAGATTTGCATGACATGTAGGTTGTAAGAGAAGAGATTTCCTGGAGCCTTTGGAGTGCTGAGGAAACCTAGGTCTCCCAAGGAAGAGTGCAGTGTGTTGCCCTACACTCAGCATACACAGAGTGACTGGGAAAGGTTTCCGGGCCTGGATGTTTCTTAGCAGGCCAGGGGAGCCTGCCGGAACTCGGTGTTCTAGCAGGGAATAGGGTGCCCATGCGAGGTCCTGGTGCCCTGAAAAGCTTACTAACGTTAAAAGAAAGCAGACCTAAATTTAAGCCTCAAGGACTCTGCTCCATGCTTCCTCTTCGGCAGGCTATTCAAGGCTTTACCTTGAGGAAGGGACTCCCGTCAAGTTTCCTTTTAGCTCTAGAGCGTCTCAGGAGGAGCTCCCACCCAGGCTATGAAAGCACCCTGTTGATGGAGAGAACACTCGTTCCCTTCCCAGAGCCCTGCCTACTGCGACTAGACACCCGTCCTAAAACTGTTATTTAGGTAGTGTTAAGGCAACATGAATGGAGCATTCAAAATGGGAAAGCAAGGCCTGTGCCATCAGGTCCCTGTTTCCAGCGAACACGCAGCCTACCTCCTTGTGCTTTCTACCAGGTAAATACACACTCTAGCTAAACCCTGGTCCCTTCCCTGAATAACGTTTTCTTGGCATGGAGTTCTCCGTGTAGCCAACTGCCTATCCCAAGGAAGGCTCTAGGTACGCTATCGGGGCTTAGCTTCTTCTAAAACCCTGCAGTGTAAGACGTAGAAGTGTGCTTTGCTTCCAGCAGGAAAGCAAGCCGACTTTCTCCTGTAAGTATGGGGTGTTAAGGTATGACACTCTAGAAGGAATGCGAAGCAGTTTTGGTTTCTCAGTGCCGCTCAGCCTAGGGCAATGAGGCAAGATATGCATGACATGTGGGATGTAAGAGAACAGATTTCCTGGAGCCTTTGCAGTGCTGATTAAACCTAGGTCTCCCAAGGAAGAGTGCAGTGTGTTGCCCTACACTCAGCATACGCAGAGTGACTGGGAAAGGTTTCCGGGCCTGGATGTTTCTTAGCAGCCTAGTGGAGCCTGCCGGTACTAGGTGTTCTTGCAGGGAATAGGGAGCCCACGCGAGGTCCTCGGTGTCCTGAAAGCTTACTAACCTTAAAAGAAAACAAACCTAAAGCTAATGCTTCAAGGACTCTGCTCCAAGCTTCCGCTTTGGTAGGCTATTCAAGGCTTTATCTTGGGGAAAGGACTCACGTCACGTTTCCTTTTAGCTCTAGAGTGTCTCAGGAGGAGCTCCCACCCAGGTTATGAAAGCACCCTGTTGATCTAGAGAACACTCGTTCCCTTCCCAGAGCCCTGCCTACAGTGTCTAAATGCCTGTCCTAAAACTGTAATTTAGGTAGCTTCAAGGCAGCATGAGTGGTGCATTCAAAATGGGAAAGCAAGCCTTGTGCCATCAGGTGACCGTTTCCAGCGAAAACGCAGCCTACCTCCTTGTGATTTCTACCAAGTAAATATACACTCTAGCTACACACTGGCCCCTTCCTTAATAAAGTTGGTTTGGCACGGAGTTCTGCGTGTAGCCACGGCCTCCCCAAAGGAGCGCTCTAGGTACGCTATCGGGGCTTAGCCTCTTCTAAAACCCTGCAGTGTAGGAGGAAGAACTGTGCTTTGGTACCAGCAGGAACGCAAGCCGACTTTCTCCTGTAAGTATGGCATCTTAAGGTATGACTTTGTAGAAGGAATGCTAAGCAGTTTTGGTTTCTCAGTGCCGATCAGCTTAGGGCAATGAGGCAGATTGGCATGACCTGTAGGAAATGAGAGAACAGATTTCCTGGAGCTGGTGGAGTGCGGAGGAAATCCAGCTCCTCCAAGGAAGAGTGCAGTGTGTTGCCCTACACTTAGCATCCAGAGAGTGACTGGGAAACTTTTCGGGGCCTGGATGTTTCCTGGCAGGCCAGGGGAGCCTGGCCGGTCCCGGTGTTCTTGCAGGGAATAGGGTGCCCACGCGAGGTCCTCGGTACCTGAAAAGCTTACTAACGTTAAAAGAAAGCAGACCTAAAATTAAGCCTCAAGTTCTCTGCTCCAAGCTTCCGCTTCGGCAGGCTATTCAAGGCTTTACCTTGAGGAAAGGACTCCCGTCAAGTTTCCTTTTAGCTCTAGAGCGTCTCAGGAGGAGCTCCCAGCCAGGCTATGAAAGCACCCTGTTGATTTAGAGAAAACTCTTTCCCTTCCCAGTACACTGCCTACAGTGACAGGGACCCGTGCAGAACACTGTTATTTAGGTAGCTTCAAGGCAGCAAGAATGGAGCATTCAATATGGAAAAGCAAGCCTTGAGCCATAAATTCCCCGTTTCCAGTGAACACGCAGCCTACCTCCTTGAGATTTTACCAAGTAAATATACACTCTAGCTCCACACTGGTCCCTTCCTTGAATAAAGTTGGTTTGGCAGGGAGTTCTGCGTCTAGCCAACGGCGTCCACCAAGGAGCGATCTAGGTTCGCTATCGGGGCTTAGCTTCTTCTAAAACCCTGCACTGGAAGAGCAAGAACTGGGCTTTGGTTACAGCAGGAATGCAAGCCGACTCTCTCCTGTAAATATGGGGTCTTAAGGTATGACACTCTAGAAGGAATGCGAAGCAGTTTTGGTTTCTCAGTGCCGCTCAGCCTAGGGCAATGAGGCAGATTTCCATGACATGTAGGATGTAAGAGAACAGATTTCCTGGAGCTGTTGGAGTGCGGAGGAAACCTAGGTCTCCCAAGGAAGAGTGCAGTGTGTTGCCCTACACTCAGCATACACAGAGTGACTGGGAAAGGTTTCCGGGCCTGGATGTTCCTTAGCAGCCCAGGGGAGCCTGCCGGAACTCTGTGTTCTAGTAGGGAATAGGGTGCCCACGCGAGGTCCTGGTGCCCTGAAAAGCTTACTAACTTTAAAAGAAAGCAGACCTAAATTTAAGCCTCAAGGACTCTGCTCCAAGCTTCCGCTTCGGCAGGCTATTCAAGGCTTTACCTTGAGGAAGGGACTCCCGTCAAGTTTCCTTTTAGCTCTAGAGCGTCTCAGGAGGAGCTCCCACCCAGGCTATGAAAGCACCCTGTTGATGGAGAGAACACTCGTTCCCTTCCCAGAGCCCTGCCTACTGCGACTAGACACCCGTCCTAAAACTGTTATTTAGGTAGTGTTAAGGCAACATGAATGGAGCATTCAAAATGGGAAAGCAAGGCCTGTGCCATCAGGTCCCTGTTTCCAGCGAACACGCAGCCTACCTCCTTGTGCTTTCTACCAGGTAAATACACACTCTAGCTAAACCCTGGTCCCTTCCCTGAATAACGTTTTCTTGGCACGGAGTTCTCCGTGTAGCCAACTGCCTCTCCCAAGGAAGGCTCTAGGTACGCTATCGGGGCTTAGCTTCTTCTAAAACCCTGCAGTGTAAGACGTAGAAGTGTGCTTTGCTTCCAGCAGGAAAGCAAGCCGACTTTCTCCTGTAAGTATGGGGTGTTAAGGTATGACACTCTAGAAGGAATGCGAAGCAGTTTTGGTTTCTCAGTGCCGCTCAGCCTAGGGCAATGAGGCAAGATATGCATGACATGTGGGATGTAAGAGAACAGATTTCCTGGAGCCTTTGCAGTGCTGATTAAACCTAGGTCTCCCAAGGAAGAGTGCAGTGTGTTGCCCTACACTCAGCATACGCAGAGTGACTGGGAAAGGTTTCCGGGCCTGGATGTTTCTTAGCAGCCTAGTGGAGGCTGCCGGTACTAGGTGTTCTTGCAGGGAATAGGGAGCCCACGCGAGGTCCTCGGTGTCCTGAAAGCTTACTAACCTTAAAAGAAAACAAACCTAAAGCTAATGCTTCAAGGACTCTGCTCCAAGCTTCCGCTTTGGTAGGCTATTCAAGGCTTTATCTTGGGGAAAGGACTCACGTCACGTTTCCTTTTAGCTCTAGAGCGTCTCAGGAGGAGCTCCCACCCAGGCTATGAAAGCACCCTGTTGATCTAGAGAACACTCGTTCCCTTCCCAGAGCCCTGCCTACAGTGTCTAAAGGCCCGTCCTAAAACTGTAATTTAGGTAGCTTCAAGGCAGCATGAGTGGTGCATTCAAAATGGGAAAGCAAGCCTTGTGCCATCAGGTGACCGTTTCCAGCGAAAACGCAGCCTACCTCCTTGTGATTTCTACCAAGTAAATATACACTCTAGCTACACACTGGCCCCTTCCTTAATAAAGTTGGTTTGGCACGGAGTTCTGCGTGTAGCCACGGCCTCCCCAAAGGAGCGCTCTAGGTACGCTATCGGGGCTTAGCCTCTTCTAAAACCCTGCAGTGTAGGAGGAAGAACTGTGCTTTGGTACCAGCAGGAACGCAAGCCGACTTTCTCCTGTAAGTATGGCATCTTAAGGTATGACTTTGTAGAAGGAATGCTAAGCAGTTTTGGTTTCTCAGTGCCGATCAGCTTAGGGCAATGAGGCAGATTGGCATGACCTGTAGGAAATGAGAGAACAGATTTCCTGGAGCTGGTGGAGTGCGGAGGAAATCCAGCTCCTCCAAGGAAGAGTGCAGTGTGTTGCCCTACACTTAGCATCCAGAGAGTGACTGGGAAACTTTTCGGGGCCTGGATGTTTCCTGGCAGGCCAGGGGAGCCTGGCCGGTCCCGGTGTTCTTGCAGGGAATAGGGTGCCCACGCGAGGTCCTCGGTACCTGAAAAGCTTACTAACGTTAAAAGAAAGCAGACCTAAAATTAAGCCTCAAGTTCTCTGCTCCAAGCTTCCGCTTCGGCAGGCTATTCAAGGCTTTACCTTGAGGAAAGGACTCCCGTCAAGTTTCCTTTTAGCTCTAGAGCGTCTCAGGAGGAGCTCCCAGCCAGGCTATGAAAGCACCCTGTTGATTTAGAGAAAACTCTTTCCCTTCCCAGTACACTGCCTACAGTGACAGGGACCCGTGCAGAACACTGTTATTTAGGTAGCTTCAAGGCAGCAAGAATGGAGCATTCAATATGGAAAAGCAAGCCTTGAGCCATAAATTCCCCGTTTCCAGTGAACACGCAGCCTACCTCCTTGAGATTTTACCAAGTAAATATACACTCTAGCTCCACACTGGTCCCTTCCTTGAATAAAGTTGGTTTGGCAGGGAGTTCTGCGTCTAGCCAACGGCGTCCACCAAGGAGCGATCTAGGTTCACTATCGGGGCTTAGCTTCTTCTAAAACCCTGCACTGGAAGAGCAAGAACTGGGCTTTGGTTACAGCAGGAATGCAAGCCGACTCTCTCCTGTAAATATGGGGTCTTAAGGTATGACACTCTAGAAGGAATGCGAAGCAGTTTTGGTTTCTCAGTGCCGCTCAGCCTAGGGCAATGAGGCAGATTTCCATGACATGTAGGATGTAAGAGAACAGATTTCCTGGAGCTGTTGGAGTGCGGAGGAAACCTAGGTCTCCCAAGGAAGAGTGCAGTGTGTTGCCCTACACTCAGCATACACAGAGTGACTGGGAAAGGTTTCCGGGCCTGGATGTTCCTTAGCAGCCCAGGGGAGCCTGCCGGAACTCTGTGTTCTAGTAGGGAATAGGGTGCCCACGCGAGGTCCTGGTGCCCTGAAAAGCTTACTAACTTTAAAAGAAAGCAGACCTAAATTTAAGCCTCAAGGACTCTGCTCCAAGCTTCCGCTTCGGCAGGCTATTCAAGGCTTTACCTTGAGGAAGGGACTCCCGTCAAGTTTCCTTTTAGCTCTAGAGCGTCTCAGGAGGAGCTCCCACCCAGGCTATGAAAGCACCCTGTTGATGGAGAGAACACTCGTTCCCTTCCCAGAGCCCTGCCTACTGCGACTAGACACCCGTCCTAAAACTGTTATTTAGGTAGTGTTAAGGCAACATGAATGGAGCATTCAAAATGGGAAAGCAAGGCCTGTGCCATCAGGTCCCTGTTTCCAGCGAACACGCAGCCTACCTCCTTGTGCTTTCTACCAGGTAAATACACACTCTAGCTAAACCCTGGTCCCTTCCCTGAATAACGTTTTCTTGGCATGGAGTTCTCCGTGTAGCCAACTGCCTATCCCAAGGAAGGCTCTAGGTACGCTATCGGGGCTTAGCTTCTTCTAAAACCCTGCAGTGTAAGACGTAGAAGTGTGCTTTGCTTCCAGCAGGAAAGCAAGCCGACTTTCTCCTGTAAGTATGGGGTGTTAAGGTATGACACTCTAGAAGGAATGCGAAGCAGTTTTGGTTTCTCAGTGCCGCTCAGCCTAGGGCAATGAGGCAAGATATGCATGACATGTGGGATGTAAGAGAACAGATTTCCTGGAGCCTTTGCAGTGCTGATTAAACCTAGGTCTCCCAAGGAAGAGTGCAGTGTGTTGCCCTACACTCAGCATACGCAGAGTGACTGGGAAAGGTTTCCGGGCCTGGATGTTTCTTAGCAGCCTAGTGGAGCCTGCCGGTACCAGGTGTTCTTGCAGGGAATAGGGAGCCCACGCGAGGTCCTCGGTGTCCTGAAAGCTTACTAACCTTAAAAGAAAACAAACCTAAAGCTAATGCTTCAAGGACTCTGCTCCAAGCTTCCGCTTTGGTAGGCTATTCAAGGCTTTATCTTGGGGAAAGGACTCACGTCACGTTTCCTTTTAGCTCTAGAGCGTCTCAGGAGGAGCTCCCACCCAGGCTATGAAAGCACCCTGTTGATCTAGAGAACACTCGTTCCCTTCCCAGAGCCCTGCCTACAGTGTCTAAAGGCCCGTCCTAAAACTGTAATTTAGGTAGCTTCAAGGCAGCATGAGTGGTGCATTCAAAATGGGAAAGCAAGCCTTGTGCCATCAGGTGACCGTTTCCAGCGAAAACGCAGCCTACCTCCTTGTGATTTCTACCAAGTAAATATACACTCTAGCTACACACTGACCCCTTCCTTAATAAAGTTGGTTTGGCACGGAGTTCTGCGTGTAGCCACGGCCTCCCCAAAGGAGCGCTCTAGGTACGCTATCGGGGCTTAGCCTCTTCTAAAACCCTGCAGTGTAGGAGGAAGAACTGTGCTTTGGTACCAGCAGGAACGCAAGCCGACTTTCTCCTGTAAGTATGGCATCTTAAGGTATGACTTTGTAGAAGGAATGCTAAGCAGTTTTGGTTTCTCAGTGCCGATCAGCTTAGGGCAATGAGGCAGATTGGCATGACATGTAGGAAATGAGCGAACAGATTTCCTGGAGCTGGTGGAGTGCGGAGGAAATCCAGCTCCTCCAAGGAAGAGTGCAGTGTGTTGCCCTACACTTAGCATCCAGAGAGTGACTGGGAAACTTTTCGGGGCCTGGATGTTTCCTGGCAAGCCAGGGGAGCCTGGCCAGTCCCGGTGTTCTTGCAGGGAATAGGGTGCCCACGCGAGGTCCTCGGTACCTGAAAAGCTTACTAACGTTAAAAGAAAGCAGACCTAAAATTAAGCCTCAAGTTCTCTGCTCCAAGCTTCCGCTTCGGCAGGCTATTCAAGGCTTTACCTTGAGGAAAGGACTCCCATCAACTTTCCTTTTAGCTCTAGAGCGTCTCAGGAGGAGCTCCCAGCCAGGCTATGAAAGCACCCTGTTGATTTAGAGAAAACTCTTTCCCTTCCCAGTACACTGCCTACAGTGACAGGGACCCGTGCAAAACACTGTTATTTAGGTAGCTTCAAGGCAGCAAGAATGGAGCATTCAATATGGAAAAGCAAGCCTTGAGCCATAAATTCCCCGTTTCCAGTGAACACGCAGCCTACCTCCTTGAGATTTTACCAAGTAAATATACACTCTAGCTCCACACTGGTCCCTTCCTTGAATAAAGTTGGTTTGGCAGGGAGTTCTGCGTCTAGCCAACGGCGTCCACCAAGGAGCGATCTAGGTTCGCTATCGGGGCTTAGCTTCTTCTAAAACCCTGCACTGGAAGAGCAAGAACTGGGCTTTGGTTACAGCAGGAATGCAAGCCGACTCTCTCCTGTAAATATGGGGTCTTAAGGTATGACACTCTAGAAGGAATGCGAAGCAGTTTTGGTTTCTCAGTGCCGCTCAGCCTAGGGCAATGAGGCAGATTTCCATGACATGTAGGATGTAAGAGAACAGATTTCCTGGAGCTGTTGGAGTGCGGAGGAAACCTAGGTCTCCCAAGGAAGAGTGCAGTGTGTTGCCCTACACTCAGCATACACAGAGTGACTGGGAAAGGTTTCCGGGCCTGGATGTTCCTTAGCAGCCCAGGGGAGCCTGCCGGAACTCTGTGTTCTAGTAGGGAATAGGGTGCCCACGCGAGGTCCTGGTGCCCTGAAAAGCTTACTAACTTTAAAAGAAAGCAGACCTAAATTTAAGCCTCAAGGACTCTGCTCCAAGCTTCCGCTTCGGCAGGCTATTCAAGGCTTTACCTTGAGGAAGGGACTCCCGTCAAGTTTCCTTTTAGCTCTAGAGCGTCTCAGGAGGAGCTCCCACCCAGGCTATGAAAGCACCCTGTTGATCTAGAGAACACTCGTTCCCTTCCCAGAGCCCTGCCTACAGTGTCTAAAGGCCCGTCCTAAAACTGTAATTTAGGTAGCTTCAAGGCAGCATGAGTGGTGCATTCAAAATGGGAAAGCAAGCCTTGTGCCATCAGGTGACCGTTTCCAGCGAAAACGCAGCCTACCTCCTTGTGATTTCTACCAAGTAAATATACACTCTAGCTACACACTGGCCCCTTCCTTAATAAAGTTGGTTTGGCACGGAGTTCTGCGTGTAGCCACGGCCTCCCCAAAGGAGCGCTCTAGGTACGCTATCGGGGCTTAGCCTCTTCTAAAACCCTGCAGTGTAGGAGGAAGAACTGTGCTTTGGTACCAGCAGGAACGCAAGCCGACTTTCTCCTGTAAGTATGGCATCTTAAGGTATGACTTTGTAGAAGGAATGCTAAGCAGTTTTGGTTTCTCAGTGCCGATCAGCTTAGGGCAATGAGGCAGATTGGCATGACATGTAGGAAATGAGCGAACAGATTTCCTGGAGCTGGTGGAGTGCGGAGGAAATCCAGCTCCTCCAAGGAAGAGTGCAGTGTGTTGCCCTACACTTAGCATCCAGAGAGTGACTGGGAAACTTTTCGGGGCCTGGATGTTTCCTGGCAAGCCAGGGGAGCCTGGCCAGTCCCGGTGTTCTTGCAGGGAATAGGGTGCCCACGCGAGGTCCTCGGTACCTGAAAAGCTTACTAACGTTAAAAGAAAGCAGACCTAAAATTAAGCCTCAAGTTCTCTGCTCCAAGCTTCCGCTTCGGCAGGCTATTCAAGGCTTTACCTTGAGGAAAGGACTCCCATCAACTTTCCTTTTAGCTCTAGAGCGTCTCAGGAGGAGCTCCCAGCCAGGCTATGAAAGCACCCTGTTGATTTAGAGAAAACTCTTTCCCTTCCCAGTACACTGCCTACAGTGACAGGGACCCGTGCAAAACACTGTTATTTAGGTAGCTTCAAGGCAGCAAGAATGGAGCATTCAATATGGAAAAGCAAGCCTTGAGCCATAAATTCCCCGTTTCCAGTGAACACGCAGCCTACCTCCTTGAGATTTTACCAAGTAAATATACACTCTAGCTCCACACTGGTCCCTTCCTTGAATAAAGTTGGTTTGGCAGGGAGTTCTGCGTCTAGCCAACGGCGTCCACCAAGGAGCGATCTAGGTTCGCTATCGGGGCTTAGCTTCTTCTAAAACCCTGCACTGGAAGAGCAAGAACTGGGCTTTGGTTACAGCAGGAATGCAAGCCGACTCTCTCCTGTAAATATGGGGTCTTAAGGTATGACACTCTAGAAGGAATGCGAAGCAGTTTTGGTTTCTCAGTGCCGCTCAGCCTAGGGCAATGAGGCAGATTTCCATGACATGTAGGATGTAAGAGAACAGATTTCCTGGAGCTGTTGGAGTGCGGAGGAAACCTAGGTCTCCCAAGGAAGAGTGCAGTGTGTTGCCCTACACTCAGCATACACAGAGTGACTGGGAAAGGTTTCCGGGCCTGGATGTTCCTTAGCAGCCCAGGGGAGCCTGCCGGAACTCTGTGTTCTAGTAGGGAATAGGGTGCCCACGCGAGGTCCTGGTGCCCTGAAAAGCTTACTAACTTTAAAAGAAAGCAGACCTAAATTTAAGCCTCAAGGACTCTGCTCCAAGCTTCCGCTTCGGCAGGCTATTCAAGGCTTTACCTTGAGGAAGGGACTCCCGTCAAGTTTCCTTTTAGCTCTAGAGCGTCTCAGGAGGAGCTCCCACCCAGGCTATGAAAGCACCCTGTTGATCTAGAGAACACTCGTTCCCTTCCCAGAGCCCTGCCTACAGTGTCTAAAGGCCCGTCCTAAAACTGTAATTTAGGTAGCTTCAAGGCAGCATGAGTGGTGCATTCAAAATGGGAAAGCAAGCCTTGTGCCATCAGGTGACCGTTTCCAGCGAAAACGCAGCCTACCTCCTTGTGATTTCTACCAAGTAAATATACACTCTAGCTACACACTGGCCCCTTCCTTAATAAAGTTGGTTTGGCACGGAGTTCTGCGTGTAGCCACGGCCTCCCCAAAGGAGCGCTCTAGGTACGCTATCGGGGCTTAGCCTCTTCTAAAACCCTGCAGTGTAGGAGGAAGAACTGTGCTTTGGTACCAGCAGGAACGCAAGCCGACTTTCTCCTGTAAGTATGGCATCTTAAGGTATGACTTTGTAGAAGGAATGCTAAGCAGTTTTGGTTTCTCAGTGCCGATCAGCTTAGGGCAATGAGGCAGATTGGCATGACATGTAGGAAATGAGAGAACAGATTTCCTGGAGCTGGTGGAGTGCGGAGGAAATCCAGCTCCTCCAAGGAAGAGTGCAGTGTGTTGCCCTACACTTAGCATCCAGAGGGTGACTGGGAAACTTTTCCGTGCCTGGATGTTTCCTGGCAGGCCAGGGGAGCCTGGCCGGTCCCGGTGTTCTTGCAGGGAATAGGGTGCCCACGCGAGGTCCTCGGCACCTGAAAAGCTTACTAACGTTAAAAGAAAGCAGACCTAAAATTAAGCCTCAGGTTCTCTGCTCCAAGCTTCCGCTTCGGCAGGCTATTCAAGGCTTTACCTTGAGGAAAGGACTCCCGTCAAGTTTCCTTTTAGCTCTAGAGCGTCTCAGGAGGAGCTCCCACCCAGGCTATGAAAGCACCCTGTTGATTTAGAGAAAACTCTTTCCCTTCCCAGGACACTGCCTATAGAGACAAGGGACCCGTCCGAAACACTCTTATTTAAGTATCTTCAAGGCAGCAAGAATGGAGCATTCAATATGGAAAAGCAAGTCTTGTGCCATAAATTCCCCGTTTCCAGCGAACACGCAGCCTACCTCCTTGTGCTTTCTACCAGGTAAATACACACTCTAGCTAAACCCTGGTCCCTTCCCTGAATAACGTTTTCTTGGCATGGAGTTCTCCGTGTAGCCAACTGCCTATCCCAAGGAAGGCTCTAGGTACGCTATCGGGGCTTAGCTTCTTCTAAAACCCTGCAGTGTAAGACGTAGAAGTGTGCTTTGCTTCCAGCAGGAAAGCAAGCCGACTTTCTCCTGTAAGTATGGGGTGTTAAGGTATGACACTCTAGAAGGAATGCGAAGCAGTTTTGGTTTCTCAGTGCCGCTCAGCCTAGGGCAATGAGGCAAGATATGCATGACATGTGGGATGTAAGAGAACAGATTTCCTGGAGCCTTTGCAGTGCTGATTAAACCTAGGTCTCCCAAGGAAGAGTGCAGTGTGTTGCCCTACACTCAGCATACGCAGAGTGACTGGGAAAGGTTTCCGGGCCTGGATGTTTCTTAGCAGCCTAGTGGAGCCTGCCGGTACTAGGTGTTCTTGCAGGGAATAGGGAGCCCACGCGAGGTCCTCGGTGTCCTGAAAGCTTACTAACCTTAAAAGAAAACAAACCTAAAGCTAATGCTTCAAGGACTCTGCTCCAAGCTTCCGCTTTGGTAGGCTATTCAAGGCTTTATCTTGGGGAAAGGACTCACGTCACGTTTCCTTTTAGCTCTAGAGCGTCTCAGGAGGAGCTCCCACCCAGGCTATGAAAGCACCCTGTTGATCTAGAGAACACTCGTTCCCTTCCCAGAGCCCTGCCTACAGTGTCTAAAGGCCCGTCCTAAAACTGTAATTTAGGTAGCTTCAAGGCAGCATGAGTGGTGCATTCAAAATGGGAAAGCAAGCCTTGTGCCATCAGGTGACCGTTTCCAGCGAAAACGCAGCCTACCTCCTTGTGATTTCTACCAAGTAAATATACACTCTAGCTACACACTGGCCCCTTCCTTAATAAAGTTGGTTTGGCACGGAGTTCTGCGTGTAGCCACGGCCTCCCCAAAGGAGCGCTCTAGGTACGCTATCGGGGCTTAGCCTCTTCTAAAACCCTGCAGTGTAGGAGGAAGAACTGTGCTTTGGTACCAGCAGGAACGCAAGCCGACTTTCTCCTGTAAGTATGGCATCTTAAGGTATGACTTTGTAGAAGGAATGCTAAGCAGTTTTGGTTTCTCAGTGCCGATCAGCTTAGGGCAATGAGGCAGATTGGCATGACATGTAGGAAATGAGAGAACAGATTTCCTGGAGCTGGTGGAGTGCGGAGGAAATCCAGCTCCTCCAAGGAAGAGTGCAGTGTGTTGCCCTACACTTAGCATCCAGAGGGTGACTGGGAAACTTTTCCGTGCCTGGATGTTTCCTGGCAGGCCAGGGGAGCCTGGCCGGTCCCGGTGTTCTTGCAGGGAATAGGGTGCCCACGCGAGGTCCTCGGCACCTGAAAAGCTTACTAACGTTAAAAGAAAGCAGACCTAAAATTAAGCCTCAGGTTCTCTGCTCCAAGCTTCCGCTTCGGCAGGCTATTCAAGGCTTTACCTTGAGGAAAGGACTCCCGTCAAGTTTCCTTTTAGCTCTAGAGCGTCTCAGGAGGAGCTCCCACCCAGGCTATGAAAGCACCCTGTTGATTTAGAGAAAACTCTTTCCCTTCCCAGGACACTGCCTATAGAGACAAGGGACCCGTCCGAAACACTCTTATTTAAGTATCTTCAAGGCAGCAAGAATGGAGCATTCAAAATGGGAAAGCAAGGCCTGTGCCATCAGGTCCCTGTTTCCAGCGAACACGCAGCCTACCTCCTTGTGCTTTCTACCAGGTAAATACACACTCTAGCTAAACCCTGGTCCCTTCCCTGAATAACGTTTTCTTGGCATGGAGTTCTCCGTGTAGCCAACTGCCTATCCCAAGGAAGGCTCTAGGTACGCTATCGGGGCTTAGCTTCTTCTAAAACCCTGCAGTGTAAGACGTAGAAGTGTGCTTTGCTTCCAGCAGGAAAGCAAGCCGACTTTCTCCTGTAAGTATGGGGTGTTAAGGTATGACACTCTAGAAGGAATGCGAAGCAGTTTTGGTTTCTCAGTGCCGCTCAGCCTAGGGCAATGAGGCAAGATATGCATGACATGTGGGATGTAAGAGAACAGATTTCCTGGAGCCTTTGCAGTGCTGATTAAACCTAGGTCTCCCAAGGAAGAGTGCAGTGTGTTGCCCTACACTCAGCATACGCAGAGTGACTGGGAAAGGTTTCCGGGCCTGGATGTTTCTTAGCAGCCTAGTGGAGCCTGCCGGTACCAGGTGTTCTTGCAGGGAATAGGGAGCCCACGCGAGGTCCTCGGTGTCCTGAAAGCTTACTAACCTTAAAAGAAAACAAACCTAAAGCTAATGCTTCAAGGACTCTGCTCCAAGCTTCCGCTTTGGTAGGCTATTCAAGGCTTTATCTTGGGGAAAGGACTCACGTCACGTTTCCTTTTAGCTCTAGAGCGTCTCAGGAGGAGCTCCCACCCAGGCTATGAAAGCACCCTGTTGATCTAGAGAACACTCGTTCCCTTCCCAGAGCCCTGCCTACAGTGTCTAAAGGCCCGTCCTAAAACTGTAATTTAGGTAGCTTCAAGGCAGCATGAGTGGTGCATTCAAAATGGGAAAGCAAGCCTTGTGCCATCAGGTGACCGTTTCCAGCGAAAACGCAGCCTACCTCCTTGTGATTTCTACCAAGTAAATATACACTCTAGCTACACACTGGCCCCTTCCTTAATAAAGTTGGTTTGGCACGGAGTTCTGCGTGTAGCCACGGCCTCCCCAAAGGAGCGCTCTAGGTACGCTATCGGGGCTTAGCCTCTTCTAAAACCCTGCAGTGTAGGAGGAAGAACTGTGCTTTGGTACCAGCAGGAACGCAAGCCGACTTTCTCCTGTAAGTATGGCATCTTAAGGTATGACTTTGTAGAAGGAATGCTAAGCAGTTTTGGTTTCTCAGTGCCGATCAGCTTAGGGCAATGAGGCAGATTGGCATGACATGTAGGAAATGAGCGAACAGATTTCCTGGAGCTGGTGGAGTGCGGAGGAAATCCAGCTCCTCCAAGGAAGAGTGCAGTGTGTTGCCCTACACTTAGCATCCAGAGAGTGACTGGGAAACTTTTCGGGGCCTGGATGTTTCCTGGCAAGCCAGGGGAGCCTGGCCAGTCCCGGTGTTCTTGCAGGGAATAGGGTGCCCACGCGAGGTCCTCGGTACCTGAAAAGCTTACTAACGTTAAAAGAAAGCAGACCTAAAATTAAGCCTCAAGTTCTCTGCTCCAAGCTTCCGCTTCGGCAGGCTATTCAAGGCTTTACCTTGAGGAAAGGACTCCCATCAACTTTCCTTTTAGCTCTAGAGCGTCTCAGGAGGAGCTCCCAGCCAGGCTATGAAAGCACCCTGTTGATTTAGAGAAAACTCTTTCCCTTCCCAGTACACTGCCTACAGTGACAGGGACCCGTGCAAAACACTGTTATTTAGGTAGCTTCAAGGCAGCAAGAATGGAGCATTCAATATGGAAAAGCAAGCCTTGAGCCATAAATTCCCCGTTTCCAGTGAACACGCAGCCTACCTCCTTGAGATTTTACCAAGTAAATATACACTCTAGCTCCACACTGGTCCCTTCCTTGAATAAAGTTGGTTTGGCAGGGAGTTCTGCGTCTAGCCAACGGCGTCCACCAAGGAGCGATCTAGGTTCGCTATCGGGGCTTAGCTTCTTCTAAAACCCTGCACTGGAAGAGCAAGAACTGGGCTTTGGTTACAGCAGGAATGCAAGCCGACTCTCTCCTGTAAATATGGGGTCTTAAGGTATGACACTCTAGAAGGAATGCGAAGCAGTTTTGGTTTCTCAGTGCCGCTCAGCCTAGGGCAATGAGGCAGATTTCCATGACATGTAGGATGTAAGAGAACAGATTTCCTGGAGCTGTTGGAGTGCGGAGGAAACCTAGGTCTCCCAAGGAAGAGTGCAGTGTGTTGCCCTACACTCAGCATACACAGAGTGACTGGGAAAGGTTTCCGGGCCTGGATGTTCCTTAGCAGCCCAGGGGAGCCTGCCGGAACTCTGTGTTCTAGTAGGGAATAGGGTGCCCACGCGAGGTCCTGGTGCCCTGAAAAGCTTACTAACTTTAAAAGAAAGCAGACCTAAATTTAAGCCTCAAGGACTCTGCTCCAAGCTTCCGCTTCGGCAGGCTATTCAAGGCTTTACCTTGAGGAAGGGACTCCCGTCAAGTTTCCTTTTAGCTCTAGAGCGTCTCAGGAGGAGCTCCCACCCAGGCTATGAAAGCACCCTGTTGATCTAGAGAACACTCGTTCCCTTCCCAGAGCCCTGCCTACAGTGTCTAAAGGCCCGTCCTAAAACTGTAATTTAGGTAGCTTCAAGGCAGCATGAGTGGTGCATTCAAAATGGGAAAGCAAGCCTTGTGCCATCAGGTGACCGTTTCCAGCGAAAACGCAGCCTACCTCCTTGTGATTTCTACCAAGTAAATATACACTCTAGCTACACACTGGCCCCTTCCTTAATAAAGTTGGTTTGGCACGGAGTTCTGCGTGTAGCCACGGCCTCCCCAAAGGAGCGCTCTAGGTACGCTATCGGGGCTTAGCCTCTTCTAAAACCCTGCAGTGTAGGAGGAAGAACTGTGCTTTGGTACCAGCAGGAACGCAAGCCGACTTTCTCCTGTAAGTATGGCATCTTAAGGTATGACTTTGTAGAAGGAATGCTAAGCAGTTTTGGTTTCTCAGTGCCGATCAGCTTAGGGCAATGAGGCAGATTGGCATGACATGTAGGAAATGAGAGAACAGATTTCCTGGAGCTGGTGGAGTGCGGAGGAAATCCAGCTCCTCCAAGGAAGAGTGCAGTGTGTTGCCCTACACTTAGCATCCAGAGGGTGACTGGGAAACTTTTCCGTGCCTGGATGTTTCCTGGCAGGCCAGGGGAGCCTGGCCGGTCCCGGTGTTCTTGCAGGGAATAGGGTGCCCACGCGAGGTCCTCGGCACCTGAAAAGCTTACTAACGTTAAAAGAAAGCAGACCTAAAATTAAGCCTCAGGTTCTCTGCTCCAAGCTTCCGCTTCGGCAGGCTATTCAAGGCTTTACCTTGAGGAAAGGACTCCCGTCAAGTTTCCTTTTAGCTCTAGAGCGTCTCAGGAGGAGCTCCCACCCAGGCTATGAAAGCACCCTGTTGATTTAGAGAAAACTCTTTCCCTTCCCAGGACACTGCCTATAGAGACAAGGGACCCGTCCGAAACACTCTTATTTAAGTATCTTCAAGGCAGCAAGAATGGAGCATTCAATATGGAAAAGCAAGTCTTGTGCCATAAATTCCCCGTTTCCAGCGAACACGCAGCCTACCTCCTTGTGCTTTCTACCAGGTAAATACACACTCTAGCTAAACCCTGGTCCCTTCCCTGAATAACGTTTTCTTGGCATGGAGTTCTCCGTGTAGCCAACTGCCTATCCCAAGGAAGGCTCTAGGTACGCTATCGGGGCTTAGCTTCTTCTAAAACCCTGCAGTGTAAGACGTAGAAGTGTGCTTTGCTTCCAGCAGGAAAGCAAGCCGACTTTCTCCTGTAAGTATGGGGTGTTAAGGTATGACACTCTAGAAGGAATGCGAAGCAGTTTTGGTTTCTCAGTGCCGCTCAGCCTAGGGCAATGAGGCAAGATATGCATGACATGTGGGATGTAAGAGAACAGATTTCCTGGAGCCTTTGCAGTGCTGATTAAACCTAGGTCTCCCAAGGAAGAGTGCAGTGTGTTGCCCTACACTCAGCATACGCAGAGTGACTGGGAAAGGTTTCCGGGCCTGGATGTTTCTTAGCAGCCTAGTGGAGCCTGCCGGTACTAGGTGTTCTTGCAGGGAATAGGGAGCCCACGCGAGGTCCTCGGTGTCCTGAAAGCTTACTAACCTTAAAAGAAAACAAACCTAAAGCTAATGCTTCAAGGACTCTGCTCCAAGCTTCCGCTTTGGTAGGCTATTCAAGGCTTTATCTTGGGGAAAGGACTCACGTCACGTTTCCTTTTAGCTCTAGAGCGTCTCAGGAGGAGCTCCCACCCAGGCTATGAAAGCACCCTGTTGATCTAGAGAACACTCGTTCCCTTCCCAGAGCCCTGCCTACAGTGTCTAAAGGCCCGTCCTAAAACTGTAATTTAGGTAGCTTCAAGGCAGCATGAGTGGTGCATTCAAAATGGGAAAGCAAGCCTTGTGCCATCAGGTGACCGTTTCCAGCGAAAACGCAGCCTACCTCCTTGTGATTTCTACCAAGTAAATATACACTCTAGCTACACACTGGCCCCTTCCTTAATAAAGTTGGTTTGGCACGGAGTTCTGCGTGTAGCCACGGCCTCCCCAAAGGAGCGCTCTAGGTACGCTATCGGGGCTTAGCCTCTTCTAAAACCCTGCAGTGTAGGAGGAAGAACTGTGCTTTGGTACCAGCAGGAACGCAAGCCGACTTTCTCCTGTAAGTATGGCATCTTAAGGTATGACTTTGTAGAAGGAATGCTAAGCAGTTTTGGTTTCTCAGTGCCGATCAGCTTAGGGCAATGAGGCAGATTGGCATGACATGTAGGAAATGAGAGAACAGATTTCCTGGAGCTGGTGGAGTGCGGAGGAAATCCAGCTCCTCCAAGGAAGAGTGCAGTGTGTTGCCCTACACTTAGCATCCAGAGGGTGACTGGGAAACTTTTCCGTGCCTGGATGTTTCCTGGCAGGCCAGGGGAGCCTGGCCGGTCCCGGTGTTCTTGCAGGGAATAGGGTGCCCACGCGAGGTCCTCGGCACCTGAAAAGCTTACTAACGTTAAAAGAAAGCAGACCTAAAATTAAGCCTCAGGTTCTCTGCTCCAAGCTTCCGCTTCGGCAGGCTATTCAAGGCTTTACCTTGAGGAAAGGACTCCCGTCAAGTTTCCTTTTAGCTCTAGAGCGTCTCAGGAGGAGCTCCCACCCAGGCTATGAAAGCACCCTGTTGATTTAGAGAAAACTCTTTCCCTTCCCAGGACACTGCCTATAGAGACAAGGGACCCGTCCGAAACACTCTTATTTAAGTATCTTCAAGGCAGCAAGAATGGAGCATTCAATATGGAAAAGCAAGTCTTGTGCCATAAATTCCCCGTTTCCAGCGAACACGCAGCCTACCTCCTTGTGCTTTCTACCAGGTAAATACACACTCTAGCTAAACCCTGGTCCCTTCCCTGAATAACGTTTTCTTGGCATGGAGTTCTCCGTGTAGCCAACTGCCTATCCCAAGGAAGGCTCTAGGTACGCTATCGGGGCTTAGCTTCTTCTAAAACCCTGCAGTGTAAGACGTAGAAGTGTGCTTTGCTTCCAGCAGGAAAGCAAGCCGACTTTCTCCTGTAAGTATGGGGTGTTAAGGTATGACACTCTAGAAGGAATGCGAAGCAGTTTTGGTTTCTCAGTGCCGCTCAGCCTAGGGCAATGAGGCAAGATATGCATGACATGTGGGATGTAAGAGAACAGATTTCCTGGAGCCTTTGCAGTGCTGATTAAACCTAGGTCTCCCAAGGAAGAGTGCAGTGTGTTGCCCTACACTCAGCATACGCAGAGTGACTGGGAAAGGTTTCCGGGCCTGGATGTTTCTTAGCAGCCTAGTGGAGCCTGCCGGTACTAGGTGTTCTTGCAGGGAATAGGGAGCCCACGCGAGTTCCTCGGTGTCCTGAAAGCTTACTAACCTTAAAAGAAAACAAACCTAAAGCTAATGCTTCAAGGACTCTGCTCCAAGCTTCCGCTTTGGTAGGCTATTCAAGGCTTTATCTTGGGGAAAGGACTCACGTCACGTTTCCTTTTAGCTCTAGAGCGTCGCAGGAGGAGCTCCCACCCAGGCTATGAAAGCACCCTGTTGATCTAGAGAACACTCGTTCCCTTCCCAGAGCCCTGCCTACAGTGTCTAAAGGCCCGTCCTAAAACTGTAATTTAGGTAGCTTCAAGGCAGCATGAGTGGTGCATTCAAAATGGGAAAGCAAGCCTTGTGCCATCAGGTGACCGTTTCCAGCGAAAACGCAGCCTACCTCCTTGTGATTTCTACCAAGTAAATATACACTCTAGCTACACACTGGCCCCTTCCTTAATAAAGTTGGTTTGGCACGGAGTTCTGCGTGTAGCCACGGCCTCCCCAAAGGAGCGCTCTAGGTACGCTATCGGGGCTTAGCCTCTTCTAAAACCCTGCAGTGTAGGAGGAAGAACTGTGCTTTGGTACCAGCAGGAACGCAAGCCGACTTTCTCCTGTAAGTATGGCATCTTAAGGTATGACTTTGTAGAAGGAATGCTAAGCAGTTTTGGTTTCTCAGTGCCGATCAGCTTAGGGCAATGAGGCAGATTGGCATGACCTGTAGGAAATGAGAGAACAGATTTCCTGGAGCTGGTGGAGTGCGGAGGAAATCCAGCTCCTCCAAGGAAGAGTGCAGTGTGTTGCCCTACACTTAGCATCCAGAGAGTGACTGGGAAACTTTTCGGGGCCTGGATGTTTCCTGGCAGGCCAGGGGAGCCTGGCCGGTCCCGGTGTTCTTGCAGGGAATAGGGTGCCCACGCGAGGTCCTCGGTACCTGAAAAGCTTACTAACGTTAAAAGAAAGCAGACCTAAAATTAAGCCTCAAGTTCTCTGCTCCAAGCTTCCGCTTCGGCAGGCTATTCAAGGCTTTACCTTGAGGAAAGGACTCCCGTCAAGTTTCCTTTTAGCTCTAGAGCGTCTCAGGAGGAGCTCCCAGCCAGGCTATGAAAGCACCCTGTTGATTTAGAGAAAACTCTTTCCCTTCCCAGTACACTGCCTACAGTGACAGGGACCCGTGCAGAACACTGTTATTTAGGTAGCTTCAAGGCAGCAAGAATGGAGCATTCAATATGGAAAAGCAAGCCTTGAGCCATAAATTCCCCGTTTCCAGTGAACACGCAGCCTACCTCCTTGAGATTTTACCAAGTAAATATACACTCTAGCTCCACACTGGTCCCTTCCTTGAATAAAGTTGGTTTGGCAGGGAGTTCTGCGTCTAGCCAACGGCGTCCACCAAGGAGCGATCTAGGTTCGCTATCGGGGCTTAGCTTCTTCTAAAACCCTGCACTGGAAGAGCAAGAACTGGGCTTTGGTTACAGCAGGAATGCAAGCCGACTCTCTCCTGTAAATATGGGGTCTTAAGGTATGACACTCTAGAAGGAATGCGAAGCAGTTTTGGTTTCTCAGTGCCGCTCAGCCTAGGGCAATGAGGCAGATTTCCATGACATGTAGGATGTAAGAGAACAGATTTCCTGGAGCTGTTGGAGTGCGGAGGAAACCTAGGTCTCCCAAGGAAGAGTGCAGTGTGTTGCCCTACACTCAGCATACACAGAGTGACTGGGAAAGGTTTCCGGGCCTGGATGTTCCTTAGCAGCCCAGGGGAGCCTGCCGGAACTCTGTGTTCTAGTAGGGAATAGGGTGCCCACGCGAGGTCCTGGTGCCCTGAAAAGCTTACTAACTTTAAAAGAAAGCAGACCTAAATTTAAGCCTCAAGGACTCTGCTCCAAGCTTCCGCTTCGGCAGGCTATTCAAGGCTTTACCTTGAGGAAGGGACTCCCGTCAAGTTTCCTTTTAGCTCTAGAGCGTCTCAGGAGGAGCTCCCACCCAGGCTATGAAAGCACCCTGTTGATGGAGAGAACACTCGTTCCCTTCCCAGAGCCCTGCCTACTGCGACTAGACACCCGTCCTAAAACTGTTATTTAGGTAGTGTTAAGGCAACATGAATGGAGCATTCAAAATGGGAAAGCAAGGCCTGTGCCATCAGGTCCCTGTTTCCAGCGAACACGCAGCCTACCTCCTTGTGCTTTCTACCAGGTAAATACACACTCTAGCTAAACCCTGGTCCCTTCCCTGAATAACGTTTTCTTGGCATGGAGTTCTCCGTGTAGCCAACTGCCTATCCCAAGGAAGGCTCTAGGTACGCTATCGGGGCTTAGCTTCTTCTAAAACCCTGCAGTGTAAGACGTAGAAGTGTGCTTTGCTTCCAGCAGGAAAGCAAGCCGACTTTCTCCTGTAAGTATGGGGTGTTAAGGTATGACACTCTAGAAGGAATGCGAAGCAGTTTTGGTTTCTCAGTGCCGCTCAGCCTAGGGCAATGAGGCAAGATATGCATGACATGTGGGATGTAAGAGAACAGATTTCCTGGAGCCTTTGCAGTGCTGATTAAACCTAGGTCTCCCAAGGAAGAGTGCAGTGTGTTGCCCTACACTCAGCATACGCAGAGTGACTGGGAAAGGTTTCCGGGCCTGGATGTTTCTTAGCAGCCTAGTGGAGCCTGCCGGTACCAGGTGTTCTTGCAGGGAATAGGGAGCCCACGCGAGTTCCTCGGTGTCCTGAAAGCTTACTAACCTTAAAAGAAAACAAACCTAAAGCTAATGCTTCAAGGACTCTGCTCCAAGCTTCCGCTTTGGTAGGCTATTCAAGGCTTTATCTTGGGGAAAGGACTCACGTCACGTTTCCTTTTAGCTCTAGAGCGTCTCAGGAGGAGCTCCCACCCAGGCTATGAAAGCACCCTGTTGATCTAGAGAACACTCGTTCCCTTCCCAGAGCCCTGCCTACAGTGTCTAAAGGCCCGTCCTAAAACTGTAATTTAGGTAGCTTCAAGGCAGCATGAGTGGTGCATTCAAAATGGGAAAGCAAGCCTTGTGCCATCAGGTGACCGTTTCCAGCGAAAACGCAGCCTACCTCCTTGTGATTTCTACCAAGTAAATATACACTCTAGCTACACACTGACCCCTTCCTTAATAAAGTTGGTTTGGCACGGAGTTCTGCGTGTAGCCACGGCCTCCCCAAAGGAGCGCTCTAGGTACGCTATCGGGGCTTAGCCTCTTCTAAAACCCTGCAGTGTAGGAGGAAGAACTGTGCTTTGGTACCAGCAGGAACGCAAGCCGACTTTCTCCTGTAAGTATGGCATCTTAAGGTATGACTTTGTAGAAGGAATGCTAAGCAGTTTTGGTTTCTCAGTGCCGATCAGCTTAGGGCAATGAGGCAGATTGGCATGACATGTAGGAAATGAGCGAACAGATTTCCTGGAGCTGGTGGAGTGCGGAGGAAATCCAGCTCCTCCAAGGAAGAGTGCAGTGTGTTGCCCTACACTTAGCATCCAGAGAGTGACTGGGAAACTTTTCGGGGCCTGGATGTTTCCTGGCAAGCCAGGGGAGCCTGGCCAGTCCCGGTGTTCTTGCAGGGAATAGGGTGCCCACGCGAGGTCCTCGGTACCTGAAAAGCTTACTAACGTTAAAAGAAAGCAGACCTAAAATTAAGCCTCAAGTTCTCTGCTCCAAGCTTCCGCTTCGGCAGGCTATTCAAGGCTTTACCTTGAGGAAAGGACTCCCATCAACTTTCCTTTTAGCTCTAGAGCGTCTCAGGAGGAGCTCCCAGCCAGGCTATGAAAGCACCCTGTTGATTTAGAGAAAACTCTTTCCCTTCCCAGTACACTGCCTACAGTGACAGGGACCCGTGCAAAACACTGTTATTTAGGTAGCTTCAAGGCAGCAAGAATGGAGCATTCAATATGGAAAAGCAAGCCTTGAGCCATAAATTCCCCGTTTCCAGTGAACACGCAGCCTACCTCCTTGAGATTTTACCAAGTAAATATACACTCTAGCTCCACACTGGTCCCTTCCTTGAATAAAGTTGGTTTGGCAGGGAGTTCTGCGTCTAGCCAACGGCGTCCACCAAGGAGCGATCTAGGTTCGCTATCGGGGCTTAGCTTCTTCTAAAACCCTGCACTGGAAGAGCAAGAACTGGGCTTTGGTTACAGCAGGAATGCAAGCCGACTCTCTCCTGTAAATATGGGGTCTTAAGGTATGACACTCTAGAAGGAATGCGAAGCAGTTTTGGTTTCTCAGTGCCGCTCAGCCTAGGGCAATGAGGCAGATTTCCATGACATGTAGGATGTAAGAGAACAGATTTCCTGGAGCTGTTGGAGTGCGGAGGAAACCTAGGTCTCCCAAGGAAGAGTGCAGTGTGTTGCCCTACACTCAGCATACACAGAGTGACTGGGAAAGGTTTCCGGGCCTGGATGTTCCTTAGCAGCCCAGGGGAGCCTGCCGGAACTCTGTGTTCTAGTAGGGAATAGGGTGCCCACGCGAGGTCCTGGTGCCCTGAAAAGCTTACTAACTTTAAAAGAAAGCAGACCTAAATTTAAGCCTCAAGGACTCTGCTCCAAGCTTCCGCTTCGGCAGGCTATTCAAGGCTTTACCTTGAGGAAGGGACTCCCGTCAAGTTTCCTTTTAGCTCTAGAGCGTCTCAGGAGGAGCTCCCACCCAGGCTATGAAAGCACCCTGTTGATCTAGAGAACACTCGTTCCCTTCCCAGAGCCCTGCCTACAGTGTCTAAAGGCCCGTCCTAAAACTGTAATTTAGGTAGCTTCAAGGCAGCATGAGTGGTGCATTCAAAATGGGAAAGCAAGCCTTGTGCCATCAGGTGACCGTTTCCAGCGAAAACGCAGCCTACCTCCTTGTGATTTCTACCAAGTAAATATACACTCTAGCTACACACTGGCCCCTTCCTTAATAAAGTTGGTTTGGCACGGAGTTCTGCGTGTAGCCACGGCCTCCCCAAAGGAGCGCTCTAGGTACGCTATCGGGGCTTAGCCTCTTCTAAAACCCTGCAGTGTAGGAGGAAGAACTGTGCTTTGGTACCAGCAGGAACGCAAGCCGACTTTCTCCTGTAAGTATGGCATCTTAAGGTATGACTTTGTAGAAGGAATGCTAAGCAGTTTTGGTTTCTCAGTGCCGATCAGCTTAGGGCAATGAGGCAGATTGGCATGACATGTAGGAAATGAGAGAACAGATTTCCTGGAGCTGGTGGAGTGCGGAGGAAATCCAGCTCCTCCAAGGAAGAGTGCAGTGTGTTGCCCTACACTTAGCATCCAGAGGGTGACTGGGAAACTTTTCCGTGCCTGGATGTTTCCTGGCAGGCCAGGGGAGCCTGGCCGGTCCCGGTGTTCTTGCAGGGAATAGGGTGCCCACGCGAGGTCCTCGGCACCTGAAAAGCTTACTAACGTTAAAAGAAAGCAGACCTAAAATTAAGCCTCAGGTTCTCTGCTCCAAGCTTCCGCTTCGGCAGGCTATTCAAGGCTTTACCTTGAGGAAAGGACTCCCGTCAAGTTTCCTTTTAGCTCTAGAGCGTCTCAGGAGGAGCTCCCACCCAGGCTATGAAAGCACCCTGTTGATTTAGAGAAAACTCTTTCCCTTCCCAGGACACTGCCTATAGAGACAAGGGACCCGTCCGAAACACTCTTATTTAAGTATCTTCAAGGCAGCAAGAATGGAGCATTCAATATGGAAAAGCAAGTCTTGTGCCATAAATTCCCCGTTTCCAGCGAACACGCAGCCTACCTCCTTGTGCTTTCTACCAGGTAAATACACACTCTAGCTAAACCCTGGTCCCTTCCCTGAATAACGTTTTCTTGGCATGGAGTTCTCCGTGTAGCCAACTGCCTATCCCAAGGAAGGCTCTAGGTACGCTATCGGGGCTTAGCTTCTTCTAAAACCCTGCAGTGTAAGACGTAGAAGTGTGCTTTGCTTCCAGCAGGAAAGCAAGCCGACTTTCTCCTGTAAGTATGGGGTGTTAAGGTATGACACTCTAGAAGGAATGCGAAGCAGTTTTGGTTTCTCAGTGCCGCTCAGCCTAGGGCAATGAGGCAAGATATGCATGACATGTGGGATGTAAGAGAACAGATTTCCTGGAGCCTTTGCAGTGCTGATTAAACCTAGGTCTCCCAAGGAAGAGTGCAGTGTGTTGCCCTACACTCAGCATACGCAGAGTGACTGGGAAAGGTTTCCGGGCCTGGATGTTTCTTAGCAGCCTAGTGGAGCCTGCCGGTACTAGGTGTTCTTGCAGGGAATAGGGAGCCCACGCGAGTTCCTCGGTGTCCTGAAAGCTTACTAACCTTAAAAGAAAACAAACCTAAAGCTAATGCTTCAAGGACTCTGCTCCAAGCTTCCGCTTTGGTAGGCTATTCAAGGCTTTATCTTGGGGAAAGGACTCACGTCACGTTTCCTTTTAGCTCTACAGCGTCTCAGGAGGAGCTCCCACTCAGGTTATGAAAGCACCCTGTTGATCTAGAGAACACTCGTTCCCTTCCCAGAGCCCTGCCTACAGTGTCTAAATGCCTGTCCTAAAACTGTAATTTAGGTAGCTTCAAGGCAGCATGAGTGGTGCATTCAAAATGGGAAAGCAAGCCTTGTGCCATCAGGTGACCGTTTCCAGCGAAAACGCAGCCTACCTCCTTGTGATTTCTACCAAGTAAATATACACTCTAGCTACACACTGGCCCCTTCCTTAATAAAGTTGGTTTGGCACGGAGTTCTGCGTGTAGCCACGGCCTCCCCAAAGGAGCGCTCTAGGTACGCTATCGGGGCTTAGCCTCTTCTAAAACCCTGCAGTGTAGGAGGAAGAACTGTGCTTTGGTACCAGCAGGAACGCAAGCCGACTTTCTCCTGTAAGTATGGCATCTTAAGGTATGACTTTGTAGAAGGAATGCTAAGCAGTTTTGGTTTCTCAGTGCCGATCAGCTTAGGGCAATGAGGCAGATTGGCATGACCTGTAGGAAATGAGAGAACAGATTTCCTGGAGCTGGTGGAGTGCGGAGGAAATCCAGCTCCTCCAAGGAAGAGTGCAGTGTGTTGCCCTACACTTAGCATCCAGAGAGTGACTGGGAAACTTTTCGGGGCCTGGATGTTTCCTGGCAGGCCAGGGGAGCCTGGCCGGTCCCGGTGTTCTTGCAGGGAATAGGGTGCCCACGCGAGGTCCTCGGTACCTGAAAAGCTTACTAACGTTAAAAGAAAGCAGACCTAAAATTAAGCCTCAAGTTCTCTGCTCCAAGCTTCCGCTTCGGCAGGCTATTCAAGGCTTTACCTTGAGGAAAGGACTCCCGTCAAGTTTCCTTTTAGCTCTAGAGCGTCTCAGGAGGAGCTCCCAGCCAGGCTATGAAAGCACCCTGTTGATTTAGAGAAAACTCTTTCCCTTCCCAGTACACTGCCTACAGTGACAGGGACCCGTGCAGAACACTGTTATTTAGGTAGCTTCAAGGCAGCAAGAATGGAGCATTCAATATGGAAAAGCAAGCCTTGAGCCATAAATTCCCCGTTTCCAGTGAACACGCAGCCTACCTCCTTGAGATTTTACCAAGTAAATATACACTCTAGCTCCACACTGGTCCCTTCCTTGAATAAAGTTGGTTTGGCAGGGAGTTCTGCGTCTAGCCAACGGCGTCCACCAAGGAGCGATCTAGGTTCGCTATCGGGGCTTAGCTTCTTCTAAAACCCTGCACTGGAAGAGCAAGAACTGGGCTTTGGTTACAGCAGGAATGCAAGCCGACTCTCTCCTGTAAATATGGGGTCTTAAGGTATGACACTCTAGAAGGAATGCGAAGCAGTTTTGGTTTCTCAGTGCCGCTCAGCCTAGGGCAATGAGGCAGATTTCCATGACATGTAGGATGTAAGAGAACAGATTTCCTGGAGCTGTTGGAGTGCGGAGGAAACCTAGGTCTCCCAAGGAAGAGTGCAGTGTGTTGCCCTACACTCAGCATACACAGAGTGACTGGGAAAGGTTTCCGGGCCTGGATGTTCCTTAGCAGCCCAGGGGAGCCTGCCGGAACTCTGTGTTCTAGTAGGGAATAGGGTGCCCACGCGAGGTCCTGGTGCCCTGAAAAGCTTACTAACTTTAAAAGAAAGCAGGCCTAAATTTAAGCCTCAAGGACTCTGCTCCAAGCTTCCGCTTCGGCAGGCTATTCAAGGCTTTACCTTGAGGAAGGGACTCCCGTCAAGTTTCCTTTTAGCTCTAGAGCGTCTCAGGAGGAGCTCCCACCCAGGCTATGAAAGCACCCTGTTGATGGAGAGAACACTCGTTCCCTTCCCAGAGCCCTGCCTACTGCGACTAGACACCCGTCCTAAAACTGTTATTTAGGTAGTGTTAAGGCAACATGAATGGAGCATTCAAAATGGGAAAGCAAGGCCTGTGCCATCAGGTCCCTGTTTCCAGCGAACACGCAGCCTACCTCCTTGTGCTTTCTACCAGGTAAATACACACTCTAGCTAAACCCTGGTCCCTTCCCTGAATAACGTTTTCTTGGCACGGAGTTCTCCGTGTAGCCAACTGCCTCTCCCAAGGAAGGCTCTAGGTACGCTATCGGGGCTTAGCTTCTTCTAAAACCCTGCAGTGTAAGACGTAGAAGTGTGCTTTGCTTCCAGCAGGAAAGCAAGCCGACTTTCTCCTGTAAGTATGGGGTGTTAAGGTATGACACTCTAGAAGGAATGCGAAGCAGTTTTGGTTTCTCAGTGCCGCTCAGCCTAGGGCAATGAGGCAAGATATGCATGACATGTGGGATGTAAGAGAACAGATTTCCTGGAGCCTTTGGAGTGCTGATTAAACCTAGGTCTGCCAAGGAAGAGTGCAGTGTGTTGCCCTACACTCAGCATACGCAGAGTGACTGGGAAAGGTTTCCGGGCCTGGATGTTTCTTAGCAGCCTAGTGGAGCCTGCCGGTACTAGGTGTTCTTGCAGGGAATAGGGAGCCCACGCGAGGTCCTCGGTGTCCTGAAAGCTTACTAACCTTTAAAGAAAACAAACCTAAAGCTAATGCTTCAAGGGCTCTGCTCCAAGCTTCCGCTTTGGTAGGCTATTCAAGGCTTTATCTTGGGGAAAGGACTCACGTCACGTTTCCTTTTAGCTCTAGAGCGTCTCAGGAGGAGCTCCCACCCAGGCTATGAAAGCACCCTGTTGATCTAGAGAACACTCGTTCCCTTCCCAGAGCCCTGCCTACAGTGTCTAAAGGCCCGTCCTAAAACTGTAATTTAGGTAGCTTCAAGGCAGCATGAGTGGTGCATTCAAAATGGGAAAGCAAGCCTTGTGCCATCAGGTGACCGTTTCCAGCGAAAACGCAGCCTACCTCCTTGTGATTTCTACCAAGTAAATATAAACTCTAGCTACACACTGGCCCCTTCCTTAATAAAGTTGGTTTGGCACGGAGTTCTGCGTGTAGCCACGGCCTCCCCAAAGGAGCGCTCTAGGTACGCTATCGGGGCTTAGCCTCTTCTAAAACCCTGCAGTGTAGGAGGAAGAACTGTGCTTTGGTACCAGCAGGAACGCAAGCCGAGTTTCTCCTGTAAGTATGGCATCTTAAGGTATGACTTTGTAGAAGGAATGCTAAGCAGTTTTGGTTTCTCAGTGCCGATCAGCTTAGGGCAATGAGGCAGATTGGTATGACATGTAGGAAATGAGAGAACAGATTTCCTGGAACTGGTGGAGTGCGGAGGAAATCCAGCTCCTCCAAGGAAGAGTGCAGTGTGTTGCCCTACACGTAGCATCCAGAGGGTGACTGGGAAACTTTTCCGTGCCTGGATGTTTCCTGGCAGGCCAGGGGAGCCTGGCCGGTCCCGGTGTTCTTGCAGGGAATAGGGTGCCCACGCGAGGTCCTCGGCACCTGAAAAGCTTACTAACGTTAAAAGAAAGCAGACCTAAAATTAAGCCTCAGGTTCTCTGCTCCAAGCTTCCGGTTCGGCAGGCTATTCAAGGCTTTACCTTGAGGAAAGGACTCCCGTCAAGTTTCCTTTTAGCTCTAGAGCGTCTCAGGAGGAGCTCCCAGCCAGGCTATGAAAGCACCCTGTTGATTTAGAGAAAACTCTTTCCCTTCCCAGTACACTGCCTACAGTGACAGGGACCCGTGCAGAACACTGTTATTTAGGTAGCTTCAAGGCAGCAAAATGGAGCATTCAATATGGAAAAGCAAGCCTTGTTCCATAAATTCCCCGTTTCCAGTGAACACGCAGCCTACCTCCTTGAGATTTTACCAAGTAAATATACACTCTAGCTCCACACTGGTCCCTTCCTTGAATACAGTTGGTTTGGCAGGGAGTTCTGCGTCTAGCCAACGGCGTCCACCAAGGAGCGATCTAGGTTCGCTATCGGGGCTTAGCTTCTTCTAAAACCCTGCACTGGAAGAGCAAGAACTGGGCTTTGGTTACAGCAGGAATGCAAGCCGACTCTCTCCTGTAAATATGGGGTCTTAAGGTATGACCCTCTAGAAGGAATGCGAAGCAGTTTTGGTTTCTCAGTGCCGCTCAGCCTAGGGCAATGAGGCAGATTTCCATGACATGTAGGATGTACGAGAACAGGTTTCCTGGAGCTGTTGGAGTGCGGAGGAAACCTAGGTCTCCCAAGGAAGAGTGCAGTGTGTTGCCCTACACTCAGCATACACAGAGTGACTGGGAATGGTTTCCGGGCCTGGATGTTCCTTAGCAGCCCAGGGGAGCCTGCCGGAACTCTGTGTTCTAGTAGGGAATAGGGTGCCCACGCGAGGTCCTGGTGCCCTGAAAAGCTTACTAACTTTAAAAGAAAGCAGACCTAAATTTAAGCCTCAAGGACTCTGCTCCAAGCTTCCGCTTCGGCAGGCTATTCAAGGCTTTACCTTGAGGAAGGGACTCCCGTCAAGTTTCCTTTTAGCTCTAGAGCGTCTCAGGAGGAGCTCCCACCCAGGCTATGAAAGCACCCTGTTGATGGAGAGAACACTCGTTCCCTTCCCAGAGCCCTGCCTACTGCGACTAGACACCCGTCCTAAAACTGTTATTTAGGTAGTGTTAAGGCAACATGAATGGAGCATTCAAAATGGGAAAGCAAGGCCTGTGCCATCAGGTCCCTGTTTCCAGCGAACACGCAGCCTACCTCCTTGTGCTTTCTACCAGGTAAATACACACTCTAGCTAAACCCTGGTCCCTTCCCTGAATAACGTTTTCTTGGCACGGAGTTCTCCGTGTAGCCAACTGCCTCTCCCAAGGAAGGCTCTAGGTACGCTATCGGGGCTTAGCTTCTTCTAAAACCCTGCAGTGTAAGACGTAGAAGTGTGCTTTGCTTCCAGCAGGAAAGCAAGCCGACTTTCTCCTGTAAGTATGGGGTGTTAAGGTATGACACTCTAGAAGGAATGCGAAGCAGTTTTGGTTTCTCAGTGCCGCTCAGCCTAGGGCAATGAGGCAAGATATGCATGACATGTGGGATGTAAGAGAACAGATTTCCTGGAGCCTTTGGAGTGCTGATTAAACCTAGGTCTCCCAAGGAAGAGTGCAGTGTGTTGCCCTACACTCAGCATACGCAGAGTGACTGGGAAAGGTTTCCGGGCCTGGATGTTTCTTAGCAGCCTAGTGGAGGCTGCCGGTACTAGGTGTTCTTGCAGGGAATAGGGAGCCCACGCGAGGTCCTCGGTGTCCTGAAAGCTTACTAACCTTAAAAGAAAACAAACCTAAAGCTAATGCTTCAAGGACTCTGCTCCAAGCTTCCGCTTTGGTAGGCTATTCAAGGCTTTATCTTGGGGAAAGGACTCACGTCACGTTTCCTTTTAGCTCTAGAGCGTCTCAGGAGGAGCTCCCACCCAGGCTATGAAAGCACCCTGTTGATCTAGAGAACACTCGTTCCCTTCCCAGAGCCCTGCCTACAGTGTCTAAAGGCCCGTCCTAAAACTGTAATTTAGGTAGCTTCAAGGCAGCATGAGTGGTGCATTCAAAATGGGAAAGCAAGCCTTGTGCCATCAGGTGACCGTTTCCAGCGAAAACGCAGCCTACCTCCTTGTGATTTCTACCAAGTAAATATACACTCTAGCTACACACTGGCCCCTTCCTTAATAAAGTTGGTTTGGCACGGAGTTCTGCGTGTAGCCACGGCCTCCCCAAAGGAGCGCTCTAGGTATGCTATCGGGGCTTAGCCTCTTCTAAAACCCTGCAGTGTAGGAGGAAGAACTGTGCTTTGGTACCAGCAGGAACGCAAGCCGACTTTCTCCTGTAAGTATGGCATCTTAAGGTATGACTTTGTAGAAGGAATGCTAAGCAGTTTTGGTTTCTCAGTGCCGATCAGCTTAGGGCAATGAGGCAGATTGGCATGACCTGTAGGAAATGAGAGAACAGATTTCCTGGAGCTGGTGGAGTGCGGAGGAAATCCAGCTCCTCCAAGGAAGAGTGCAGTGTGTTGCCCTACACTTAGCATCCAGAGAGTGACTGGGAAACTTTTCGGGGCCTGGATGTTTCCTGGCAGGCCAGGGGAGCCTGGCCGGTCCCGGTGTTCTTGCAGGGAATAGGGTGCCCACGCGAGGTCCTCGGTACCTGAAAAGCTTACTAACGTTAAAAGAAAGCAGACCTAAAATTAAGCCTCAAGTTCTCTGCTCCAAGCTTCCGCTTCGGCAGGCTATTCAAGGCTTTACCTTGAGGAAAGGACTCCCGTCAAGTTTCCTTTTAGCTCTAGAGCGTCTCAGGAGGAGCTCCCAGCCAGGCTATGAAAGCACCCTGTTGATTTAGAGAAAACTCTTTCCCTTCCCAGTACACTGCCTACAGTGACAGGGACCCGTGCAGAACACTGTTATTTAGGTAGCTTCAAGGCAGCAAGAATGGAGCATTCAATATGGAAAAGCAAGCCTTGTGCCATAAATTCCCCGTTTCCAGTGAACACGCAGCCTACCTCCTTGAGATTTTACCAAGTAAATATACACTCTAGCTCCACACTGGTCCCTTCCTTGAATAAAGTTGGTTTGGCAGGGAGTTCTGCGTCTAGCCAACGGCGTCCACCAAGGAGCGATCTAGGTTCGCTATCGGGGCTTAGCTTCTTCTAAAACCCTGCACTGGAAGAGCAAGAACTGGGCTTTGGTTACAGCAGGAATGCAAGCCGACTCTCTCCTGTAAATATGGGGTCTTAAGGTATGACCCTCTAGAAGGAATGCGAAGCAGTTTTGGTTTCTCAGTGCCGCTCAGCCTAGGGCAATGAGGCAGATTTCCATGACATGTAGGATGTACGAGAACAGGTTTCCTGGAGCTGTTGGAGTGCGGAGGAAACCTAGGTCTCCCAAGGAAGAGTGCAGTGTGTTGCCCTACACTCAGCATACACAGAGTGACTGGGAATGGTTTCCGGGCCTGGATGTTCCTTAGCAGCCCAGGGGAGCCTGCCGGAACTCTGTGTTCTAGTAGGGAATAGGGTGCCCACGCGAGGTCCTGGTGCCCTGAAAAGCTTACTAACTTTAAAAGAAAGCAGACCTAAATTTAAGCCTCAAGGACTCTGCTCCAAGCTTCCGCTTCGGCAGGCTATTCAAGGCTTTACCTTGAGGAAGGGACTCCCGTCAAGTTTCCTTTTAGCTCTAGAGCGTCTCAGGAGGAGCTCCCACCCAGGCTATGAAAGCACCCTGTTGATGGAGAGAACACTCGTTCCCTTCCCAGAGCCCTGCCTACTGCGACTAGACACCCGTCCTAAAACTGTTATTTAGGTAGTGTTAAGGCAACATGAATGGAGCATTCAAAATGGGAAAGCAAGGCCTGTGCCATCAGGTCCCTGTTTCCAGCGAACACGCAGCCTACCTCCTTGTGCTTTCTACCAGGTAAATACACACTCTAGCTAAACCCTGGTCCCTTCCCTGAATAACGTTTTCTTGGCACGGAGTTCTCCGTGTAGCCAACTGCCTCTCCCAAGGAAGGCTCTAGGTACGCTATCGGGGCTTAGCTTCTTCTAAAACCCTGCAGTGTAAGACGTAGAAGTGTGCTTTGCTTCCAGCAGGAAAGCAAGCCGACTTTCTCCTGTAAGTATGGGGTGTTAAGGTATGACACTCTAGAAGGAATGCGAAGCAGTTTTGGTTTCTCAGTGCCGCTCAGCCTAGGGCAATGAGGCAAGATATGCATGACATGTGGGATGTAAGAGAACAGATTTCCTGGAGCCTTTGGAGTGCTGATTAAACCTAGGTCTGCCAAGGAAGAGTGCAGTGTGTTGCCCTACACTCAGCATACGCAGAGTGACTGGGAAAGGTTTCCGGGCCTGGATGTTTCTTAGCAGCCTAGTGGAGCCTGCCGGTACTAGGTGTTCTTGCAGGGAATAGGGAGCCCACGCGAGGTCCTCGGTGTCCTGAAAGCTTACTAACCTTAAAAGAAAACAAACCTAAAGCTAATGCTTCAAGGACTCTGCTCCAAGCTTCCGCTTTGGTAGGCTATTCAAGGCTTTATCTTGGGGAAAGGACTCACGTCACGTTTCCTTTTAGCTCTAGAGCGTCTCAGGAGGAGCTCCCACCCAGGCTATGAAAGCACCCTGTTGATCTAGAGAACACTCGTTCCCTTCCCAGAGCCCTGCCTACAGTGTCTAAAGGCCCGTCCTAAAACTGTAATTTAGGTAGCTTCAAGGCAGCATGAGTGGTGCATTCAAAATGGGAAAGCAAGCCTTGTGCCATCAGGTGACCGTTTCCAGCGAAAACGCAGCCTACCTCCTTGTGATTTCTACCAAGTAAATATACACTCTAGCTACACACTGGCCCCTTCCTTAATAAAGTTGGTTTGGCACGGAGTTCTGCGTGTAGCCACGGCCTCCCCAAAGGAGCGCTCTAGGTACGCTATCGGGGCTTAGCCTCTTCTAAAACCCTGCAGTGTAGGAGGAAGAACTGTGCTTTGGTACCAGCAGGAACGCAAGCCGACTTTCTCCTGTAAGTATGGCATCTTAAGGTATGACTTTGTAGAAGGAATGCTAAGCAGTTTTGGTTTCTCAGTGCCGATCAGCTTAGGGCAATGAGGCAGATTGGCATGACATGTAGGAAATGAGAGAACAGATTTCCTGGAGCTGGTGGAGTGCGGAGGAAATCCAGCTCCTCCAAGGAAGAGTGCAGTGTGTTGCCCTACACTTAGCATCCAGAGGGTGACTGGGAAACTTTTCCGTGCCTGGATGTTTCCTGGCAGGCCAGGGGAGCCTGGCCGGTCCCGGTGTTCTTGCAGGGAATAGGGTGCCCACGCGAGGTCCTCGGCACCTGAAAAGCTTACTAACGTTAAAAGAAAGCAGACCTAAAATTAAGCCTCAGGTTCTCTGCTCCAAGCTTCCGCTTCGGCAGGCTATTCAAGGCTTTACCTTGAGGAAAGGACTCCCGTCAAGTTTCCTTTTAGCTCTAGAGCGTCTCAGGAGGAGCTCCCACCCAGGCTATGAAAGCACCCTGTTGATTTAGAGAAAACTCTTTCCCTTCCCAGGACACTGCCTATAGAGACAAGGGACCCGTCCGAAACACTCTTATTTAAGTATCTTCAAGGCAGCAAGAATGGAGCATTCAATATGGAAAAGCAAGTCTTGTGCCATAAATTCCCCGTTTCCAGCGAACACGCAGCCTACCTCCTTGTGCTTTCTACCAGGTAAATACACACTCTAGCTAAACCCTGGTCCCTTCCCTGAATAACGTTTTCTTGGCATGGAGTTCTCCGTGTAGCCAACTGCCTATCCCAAGGAAGGCTCTAGGTACGCTATCGGGGCTTAGCTTCTTCTAAAACCCTGCAGTGTAAGACGTAGAAGTGTGCTTTGCTTCCAGCAGGAAAGCAAGCCGACTTTCTCCTGTAAGTATGGGGTGTTAAGGTATGACACTCTAGAAGGAATGCGAAGCAGTTTTGGTTTCTCAGTGCCGCTCAGCCTAGGGCAATGAGGCAAGATATGCATGACATGTGGGATGTAAGAGAACAGATTTCCTGGAGCCTTTGCAGTGCTGATTAAACCTAGGTCTCCCAAGGAAGAGTGCAGTGTGTTGCCCTACACTCAGCATACGCAGAGTGACTGGGAAAGGTTTCCGGGCCTGGATGTTTCTTAGCAGCCTAGTGGAGCCTGCCGGTACTAGGTGTTCTTGCAGGGAATAGGGAGCCCACGCGAGTTCCTCGGTGTCCTGAAAGCTTACTAACCTTAAAAGAAAACAAACCTAAAGCTAATGCTTCAAGGACTCTGCTCCAAGCTTCCGCTTTGGTAGGCTATTCAAGGCTTTATCTTGGGGAAAGGACTCACGTCACGTTTCCTTTTAGCTCTAGAGCGTCTCAGGAGGAGCTCCCACTCAGGTTATGAAAGCACCCTGTTGATCTAGAGAACACTCGTTCCCTTCCCAGAGCCCTGCCTACAGTGTCTAAATGCCTGTCCTAAAACTGTAATTTAGGTAGCTTCAAGGCAGCATGAGTGGTGCATTCAAAATGGGAAAGCAAGCCTTGTGCCATCAGGTGACCGTTTCCAGCGAAAACGCAGCCTACCTCCTTGTGATTTCTACCAAGTAAATATACACTCTAGCTACACACTGGCCCCTTCCTTAATAAAGTTGGTTTGGCACGGAGTTCTGCGTGTAGCCACGGCCTCCCCAAAGGAGCGCTCTAGGTACGCTATCGGGGCTTAGCCTCTTCTAAAACCCTGCAGTGTAGGAGGAAGAACTGTGCTTTGGTACCAGCAGGAACGCAAGCCGACTTTCTCCTGTAAGTATGGCATCTTAAGGTATGACTTTGTAGAAGGAATGCTAAGCAGTTTTGGTTTCTCAGTGCCGATCAGCTTAGGGCAATGAGGCAGATTGGCATGACCTGTAGGAAATGAGAGAACAGATTTCCTGGAGCTGGTGGAGTGCGGAGGAAATCCAGCTCCTCCAAGGAAGAGTGCAGTGTGTTGCCCTACACTTAGCATCCAGAGAGTGACTGGGAAACTTTTCGGGGCCTGGATGTTTCCTGGCAGGCCAGGGGAGCCTGGCCGGTCCCGGTGTTCTTGCAGGGAATAGGGTGCCCACGCGAGGTCCTCGGTACCTGAAAAGCTTACTAACGTTAAAAGAAAGCAGACCTAAAATTAAGCCTCAAGTTCTCTGCTCCAAGCTTCCGCTTCGGCAGGCTATTCAAGGCTTTACCTTGAGGAAAGGACTCCCGTCAAGTTTCCTTTTAGCTCTAGAGCGTCTCAGGAGGAGCTCCCAGCCAGGCTATGAAAGCACCCTGTTGATTTAGAGAAAACTCTTTCCCTTCCCAGTACACTGCCTACAGTGACAGGGACCCGTGCAGAACACTGTTATTTAGGTAGCTTCAAGGCAGCAAGAATGGAGCATTCAATATGGAAAAGCAAGCCTTGTTCCATAAATTCCCCGTTTCCAGTGAACACGCAGCCTACCTCCTTGAGATTTTACCAAGTAAATATACACTCTAGCTCCACACTGGTCCCTTCCTTGAATAAAGTTGGTTTGGCAGGGAGTTCTGCGTCTAGCCAACGGCGTCCACCAAGGAGCGATCTAGGTTCGCTATCGGGGCTTAGCTTCTTCTAAAACCCTGCACTGGAAGAGCAAGAACTGGGCTTTGGTTACAGCAGGAATGCAAGCCGACTCTCTCCTGTAAATATGGGGTCTTAAGGTATGACACTCTAGAAGGAATGCGAAGCAGTTTTGGTTTCTCAGTGCCGCTCAGCCTAGGGCAATGAGGCAGATTTCCATGACATGTAGGATGTAAGAGAACAGATTTCCTGGAGCTGTTGGAGTGCGGAGGAAACCTAGGTCTCCCAAGGAAGAGTGCAGTGTGTTGCCCTACACTCAGCATACACAGAGTGACTGGGAAAGGTTTCCGGGCCTGGATGTTCCTTAGCAGCCCAGGGGAGCCTGCCGGAACTCTGTGTTCTAGTAGGGAATAGGGTGCCCACGCGAGGTCCTGGTGCCCTGAAAAGCTTACTAACTTTAAAAGAAAGCAGACCTAAATTTAAGCCTCAAGGACTCTGCTCCAAGCTTCCGCTTCGGCAGGCTATTCAAGGCTTTACCTTGAGGAAGGGACTCCCGTCAAGTTTCCTTTTAGCTCTAGAGCGTCTCAGGAGGAGCTCCCACCCAGGCTATGAAAGCACCCTGTTGATGGAGAGAACACTCGTTCCCTTCCCAGAGCCCTGCCTACTGCGACTAGACACCCGTCCTAAAACTGTTATTTAGGTAGTGTTAAGGCAACATAAATGGAGCATTCAAAATGGGAAAGCAAGGCCTGTGCCATCAGGTCCCTGTTTCCAGCGAACACGCAGCCTACCTCCTTGTGCTTTCTACCAGGTAAATACACACTCTAGCTAAACCCTGGTCCCTTCCCTGAATAACGTTTTCTTGGCACGGAGTTCTCCGTGTAGCCAACTGCCTCTCCCAAGGAAGGCTCTAGGTACGCTATCGGGGCTTAGCTTCTTCTAAAACCCTGCAGTGTAAGACGTAGAAGTGTGCTTTGCTTCCAGCAGGAAAGCAAGCCGACTTTCTCCTGTAAGTATGGGGTGTTAAGGTATGACACTCTAGAAGGAATGCGAAGCAGTTTTGGTTTCTCAGTGCCGCTCAGCCTAGGGCAATGAGGCAAGATATGCATGACATGTGGGATGTAAGAGAACAGATTTCCTGGAGCCTTTGGAGTGCTGATTAAACCTAGGTCTGCCAAGGAAGAGTGCAGTGTGTTGCCCTACACTCAGCATACGCAGAGTGACTGGGAAAGGTTTCCGGGCCTGGATGTTTCTTAGCAGCCTAGTGGAGCCTGCCGGTACTAGGTGTTCTTGCAGGGAATAGGGAGCCCACGCGAGGTCCTCGGTGTCCTGAAAGCTTACTAACCTTTAAAGAAAACAAACCTAAAGCTAATGCTTCAAGGGCTCTGCTCCAAGCTTCCGCTTTGGTAGGCTATTCAAGGCTTTATCTTGGGGAAAGGACTCACGTCACGTTTCCTTTTAGCTCTAGAGCGTCTCAGGAGGAGCTCCCACCCAGGCTATGAAAGCACCCTGTTGATCTAGAGAACACTCGTTCCCTTCCCAGAGCCCTGCCTACAGTGTCTAAAGGCCCGTCCTAAAACTGTAATTTAGGTAGCTTCAAGGCAGCATGAGTGGTGCATTCAAAATGGGAAAGCAAGCCTTGTGCCATCAGGTGACCGTTTCCAGCGAAAACGCAGCCTACCTCCTTGTGATTTCTACCAAGTAAATATACACTCTAGCTACACACTGGCCCCTTCCTTAATAAAGTTGGTTTGGCACGGAGTTCTGCGTGTAGCCACGGCCTCCCCAAAGGAGCGCTCTAGGTACGCTATCGGGGCTTAGCCTCTTCTAAAACCCTGCAGTGTAGGAGGAAGAACTGTGCTTTGGTACCAGCAGGAACGCAAGCCGACTTTCTCCTGTAAGTATGGCATCTTAAGGTATGACTTTGTAGAAGGAATGCTAAGCAGTTTTGGTTTCTCAGTGCCGATCAGCTTAGGGCAATGAGGCAGATTGGCATGACATGTAGGAAATGAGAGAACAGATTTCCTGGAGCTGGTGGAGTGCGGAGGAAATCCAGCTCCTCCAAGGAAGAGTGCAGTGTGTTGCCCTACACTTAGCATCCAGAGGGTGACTGGGAAACTTTTCCGTGCCTGGATGTTTCCTGGCAGGCCAGGGGAGCCTGGCCGGTCCCGGTGTTCTTGCAGGGAATAGGGTGCCCACGCGAGGTCCTCGGCACCTGAAAAGCTTACTAACGTTAAAAGAAAGCAGACCTAAAATTAAGCCTCAGGTTCTCTGCTCCAAGCTTCCGCTTCGGCAGGCTATTCAAGGCTTTACCTTGAGGAAAGGACTCCCGTCAAGTTTCCTTTTAGCTCTAGAGCGTCTCAGGAGGAGCTCCCACCCAGGCTATGAAAGCACCCTGTTGATTTAGAGAAAACTCTTTCCCTTCCCAGGACACTGCCTATAGAGACAAGGGACCCGTCCGAAACACTCTTATTTAAGTATCTTCAAGGCAGCAAGAATGGAGCATTCAATATGGAAAAGCAAGTCTTGTGCCATAAATTCCCCGTTTCCAGCGAACACGCAGCCTACCTCCTTGTGCTTTCTACCAGGTAAATACACACTCTAGCTAAACCCTGGTCCCTTCCCTGAATAACGTTTTCTTGGCATGGAGTTCTCCGTGTAGCCAACTGCCTATCCCAAGGAAGGCTCTAGGTACGCTATCGGGGCTTAGCTTCTTCTAAAACCCTGCAGTGTAAGACGTAGAAGTGTGCTTTGCTTCCAGCAGGAAAGCAAGCCGACTTTCTCCTGTAAGTATGGGGTGTTAAGGTATGACACTCTAGAAGGAATGCGAAGCAGTTTTGGTTTCTCAGTGCCGCTCAGCCTAGGGCAATGAGGCAAGATATGCATGACATGTGGGATGTAAGAGAACAGATTTCCTGGAGCCTTTGCAGTGCTGATTAAACCTAGGTCTCCCAAGGAAGAGTGCAGTGTGTTGCCCTACACTCAGCATACGCAGAGTGACTGGGAAAGGTTTCCGGGCCTGGATGTTTCTTAGCAGCCTAGTGGAGCCTGCCGGTACTAGGTGTTCTTGCAGGGAATAGGGAGCCCACGCGAGTTCCTCGGTGTCCTGAAAGCTTACTAACCTTAAAAGAAAACAAACCTAAAGCTAATGCTTCAAGGACTCTGCTCCAAGCTTCCGCTTTGGTAGGCTATTCAAGGCTTTATCTTGGGGAAAGGACTCACGTCACGTTTCCTTTTAGCTCTAGAGCGTCTCAGGAGGAGCTCCCACTCAGGTTATGAAAGCACCCTGTTGATCTAGAGAACACTCGTTCCCTTCCCAGAGCCCTGCCTACAGTGTCTAAATGCCTGTCCTAAAACTGTAATTTAGGTAGCTTCAAGGCAGCATGAGTGGTGCATTCAAAATGGGAAAGCAAGCCTTGTGCCATCAGGTGACCGTTTCCAGCGAAAACGCAGCCTACCTCCTTGTGATTTCTACCAAGTAAATATACACTCTAGCTACACACTGGCCCCTTCCTTAATAAAGTTGGTTTGGCACGGAGTTCTGCGTGTAGCCACGGCCTCCCCAAAGGAGCGCTCTAGGTACGCTATCGGGGCTTAGCCTCTTCTAAAACCCTGCAGTGTAGGAGGAAGAACTGTGCTTTGGTACCAGCAGGAACGCAAGCCGACTTTCTCCTGTAAGTATGGCATCTTAAGGTATGACTTTGTAGAAGGAATGCTAAGCAGTTTTGGTTTCTCAGTGCCGATCAGCTTAGGGCAATGAGGCAGATTGGCATGACCTGTAGGAAATGAGAGAACAGATTTCCTGGAGCTGGTGGAGTGCGGAGGAAATCCAGCTCCTCCAAGGAAGAGTGCAGTGTGTTGCCCTACACTTAGCATCCAGAGAGTGACTGGGAAACTTTTCGGGGCCTGGATGTTTCCTGGCAGGCCAGGGGAGCCTGGCCGGTCCCGGTGTTCTTGCAGGGAATAGGGTGCCCACGCGAGGTCCTCGGTACCTGAAAAGCTTACTAACGTTAAAAGAAAGCAGACCTAAAATTAAGCCTCAAGTTCTCTGCTCCAAGCTTCCGCTTCGGCAGGCTATTCAAGGCTTTACCTTGAGGAAAGGACTCCCGTCAAGTTTCCTTTTAGCTCTAGAGCGTCTCAGGAGGAGCTCCCAGCCAGGCTATGAAAGCACCCTGTTGATTTAGAGAAAACTCTTTCCCTTCCCAGTACACTGCCTACAGTGACAGGGACCCGTGCAGAACACTGTTATTTAGGTAGCTTCAAGGCAGCAAGAATGGAGCATTCAATATGGAAAAGCAAGCCTTGTTCCATAAATTCCCCGTTTCCAGTGAACACGCAGCCTACCTCCTTGAGATTTTACCAAGTAAATATACACTCTAGCTCCACACTGGTCCCTTCCTTGAATAAAGTTGGTTTGGCAGGGAGTTCTGCGTCTAGCCAACGGCGTCCACCAAGGAGCGATCTAGGTTCGCTATCGGGGCTTAGCTTCTTCTAAAACCCTGCACTGGAAGAGCAAGAACTGGGCTTTGGTTACAGCAGGAATGCAAGCCGACTCTCTCCTGTAAATATGGGGTCTTAAGGTATGACACTCTAGAAGGAATGCGAAGCAGTTTTGGTTTCTCAGTGCCGCTCAGCCTAGGGCAATGAGGCAGATTTCCATGACATGTAGGATGTAAGAGAACAGATTTCCTGGAGCTGTTGGAGTGCGGAGGAAACCTAGGTCTCCCAAGGAAGAGTGCAGTGTGTTGCCCTACACTCAGCATACACAGAGTGACTGGGAAAGGTTTCCGGGCCTGGATGTTCCTTAGCAGCCCAGGGGAGCCTGCCGGAACTCTGTGTTCTAGTAGGGAATAGGGTGCCCACGCGAGGTCCTGGTGCCCTGAAAAGCTTACTAACTTTAAAAGAAAGCAGACCTAAATTTAAGCCTCAAGGACTCTGCTCCAAGCTTCCGCTTCGGCAGGCTATTCAAGGCTTTACCTTGAGGAAGGGACTCCCGTCAAGTTTCCTTTTAGCTCTAGAGCGTCTCAGGAGGAGCTCCCACCCAGGCTATGAAAGCACCCTGTTGATGGAGAGAACACTCGTTCCCTTCCCAGAGCCCTGCCTACTGCGACTAGACACCCGTCCTAAAACTGTTATTTAGGTAGTGTTAAGGCAACATAAATGGAGCATTCAAAATGGGAAAGCAAGGCCTGTGCCATCAGGTCCCTGTTTCCAGCGAACACGCAGCCTACCTCCTTGTGCTTTCTACCAGGTAAATACACACTCTAGCTAAACCCTGGTCCCTTCCCTGAATAACGTTTTCTTGGCACGGAGTTCTCCGTGTAGCCAACTGCCTCTCCCAAGGAAGGCTCTAGGTACGCTATCGGGGCTTAGCTTCTTCTAAAACCCTGCAGTGTAAGACGTAGAAGTGTGCTTTGCTTCCAGCAGGAAAGCAAGCCGACTTTCTCCTGTAAGTATGGGGTGTTAAGGTATGACACTCTAGAAGGAATGCGAAGCAGTTTTGGTTTCTCAGTGCCGCTCAGCCTAGGGCAATGAGGCAAGATATGCATGGCATGTGGGATGTAAGAGAACAGATTTCCTGGAGCCTTTGGAGTGCTGATTAAACCTAGGTCTGCCAAGGAAGAGTGCAGTGTGTTGCCCTACACTCAGCATACGCAGAGTGACTGGGAAAGGTTTCCGGGCCTGGATGTTTCTTAGCAGCCTAGTGGAGCCTGCCGGTACTAGGTGTTCTTGCAGGGAATAGGGAGCCCACGCGAGGTCCTCGGTGTCCTGAAAGCTTACTAACCTTTAAAGAAAACAAACCTAAAGCTAATGCTTCAAGGGCTCTGCTCCAAGCTTCCGCTTTGGTAGGCTATTCAAGGCTTTATCTTGGGGAAAGGACTCACGTCACGTTTCCTTTTAGCTCTAGAGCGTCTCAGGAGGAGCTCCCACCCAGGCTATGAAAGCACCCTGTTGATCTAGAGAACACTCGTTCCCTTCCCAGAGCCCTGCCTACAGTGTCTAAAGGCCCGTCCTAAAACTGTAATTTAGGTAGCTTCAAGGCAGCATGAGTGGTGCATTCAAAATGGGAAAGCAAGCCTTGTGCCATCAGGTGACCGTTTCCAGCGAAAACGCAGCCTACCTCCTTGTGATTTCTACCAAGTAAATATACACTCTAGCTACACACTGGCCCCTTCCTTAATAAAGTTGGTTTGGCACGGAGTTCTGCGTGTAGCCACGGCCTCCCCAAAGGAGCGCTCTAGGTACGCTATCGGGGCTTAGCCTCTTCTAAAACCCTGCAGTGTAGGAGGAAGAACTGTGCTTTGGTACCAGCAGGAACGCAAGCCGAGTTTCTCCTGTAAGTATGGCATCTTAAGGTATGACTTTGTAGAAGGAATGCTAAGCAGTTTTGGTTTCTCAGTGCCGATCAGCTTAGGGCAATGAGGCAGATTGGCATGACATGTAGGAAATGAGAGAACAGATTTCCTGGAGCTGGTGGAGTGCGGAGGAAATCCAGCTCCTCCAAGGAAGAGTGCAGTGTGTTGCCCTACACGTAGCATCCAGAGGGTGACTGGGAAACTTTTCCGTGCCTGGATGTTTCCTGGCAGGCCAGGGGAGCCTGGCCGGTCCCGGTGTTCTTGCAGGGAATAGGGTGCCCACGCGAGGTCCTCGGCACCTGAAAAGCTTACTAACGTTAAAAGAAAGCAGACCTAAAATTAAGCCTCAGGTTCTCTGCTCCAAGCTTCCGCTTCGGCAGGCTATTCAAGGCTTTACCTTGAGGAAAGGACTCCCGTCAAGTTTCCTTTTAGCTCTAGAGCGTCTCAGGAGGAGCTCCCACCCAGGCTATGAAAGCACCCTGTTGATTTAGAGAAAACTCTTTCCCTTCCCAGGACACTGCCTATAGAGACAAGGGACCCGTCCGAAACACTCTTATTTAAGTATCTTCAAGGCAGCAAGAATGGAGCATTCAATATGGAAAAGCAAGCCTTGTTCCATAAATTCCCCGTTTCCAGTGAACACGCAGCCTACCTCCTTGTGATTTCGACCAAGTAAATATACACTCTAGCTACACACTGGTCCCTTCCTTGAATAAAGTTGGTTTGGCAGGGAGTTCTGCGTCTAGCCAACGCCCTCCACCAAGGAGCGATCTAGGTTCGCTATCGGGGCTTAGCTTCTTCTAAAACCCTGCACTGTAAGAGGAAGAACTGGGCTTTGGTTACAGCAGGAACGCAAGCCGACTTTCTCCTGTAAATATGGGGTCTTAAGGTATGACACTCTAGAAGGAATGCGAAGCAGTTTTGGTTTCTCAGTGTCGCTCAGCCTAGGGCAAGGAGGCAGATTTGCATGACATGTAGGTTGTAATAGAAGAGATTTCCTGGAGCCTTTGGAGTGCTGAGGAAACCTAGGTCTCCCAAGGAAGAGTGCAGTGTGTTGCCCTACACTCAGCATACACAGAGTGACTGGGAAAGGTTTCCGGGCCTGGATGTTTCTTAGCAGGCCAGGGGAGCCTGCCGGAACTCGGTGTTCTAGCAGGGAATAGGGTGCCCATGCGAGGTCCTGGTGCCCTGAAAAGCTTACTAACGTTAAAAGAAAGCAGACCTAAATTTAAGCCTCAAGGACTCTGCTCCATGCTTCCTCTTCGGCAGGCTATTCAAGGCTTTACCTTGAGGAAGGGACTCCCGTCAAGTTTCCTTTTAGCTCTAGAGCGTCTCAGGAGGAGCTCCCACCCAGGCTATGAAAGCACCCTGTTGATGGAGAGAACACTCGTTCCCTTCCCAGAGCCCTGCCTACTGCGACTAGACAACCGTCCTAAAACTATTTAGGTAGTGTTAAGGCAACATGAATGGAGCATTCAAAATGGGAAAGCAAGGCCTGTGCCATCAGGTCCCTGTTTCCAGCGAACACGCAGCCTACCTCCTTGTGCTTTCTACCAGGTAAATACACACTCTAGCTAAACCCTGGTCCCTTCCCTGAATAACGTTTTCTTGGCATGGAGTTCTCCGTGTAGCCAACTGCCTATCCCAAGGAAGGCTCTAGGTACGCTATCGGGGCTTAGCTTCTTCTAAAACCCTGCAGTGTAAGACGTAGAAGTGTGCTTTGCTTCCAGCAGGAAAGCAAGCCGACTTTCTCCTGTAAGTATGGGGTGTTAAGGTATGACACTCTAGAAGGAATGCGAAGCAGTTTTGGTTTCTCAGTGCCGCTCAGCCTAGGGCAATGAGGCAAGATATGCATGACATGTGGGATGTAAGAGAACAGATTTCCTGGAGCCTTTGCAGTGCTGATTAAACCTAGGTCTCCCAAGGAAGAGTGCAGTGTGTTGCCCTACACTCAGCATACGCAGAGTGACTGGGAAAGGTTTCCGGGCCTGGATGATTCTTAGCAGCCTAGTGGAGCCTGCCGGTACTAGGTGTTCTTGCAGGGAATAGGGAGCCCACGCGAGTTCCTCGGTGTCCTGAAAGCTTACTAACCTTAAAAGAAAACAAACCTAAAGCTAATGCTTCAAGGACTCTGCTCCAAGCTTCCGCTTTGGTAGGCTATTCAAGGCTTTATCTTGGGGAAAGGACTCACGTCACGTTTCCTTTTAGCTCTAGAGCGTCTCAGGAGGAGCTCCCACCCAGGTTATGAAAGCACCCTGTTGATCTAGAGAACACTCGTTCCCTTCCCAGAGCCCTGCCTACAGTGTCTAAAGGCCCGTCCTAAAACTGTAATTTAGGTAGCTTCAAGGCAGCATGAGTGGTGCATTCAAAATGGGAAAGCAAGCCTTGTGCCATCAGGTGACCGTTTCCAGCGAAAACGCAGCCTACCTCCTTGTGATTTCTACCAAGTAAATATACACTCTAGCTACACACTGACCCCTTCCTTAATAAAGTTGTTTTGGCACGGAGTTCTGCGTGTAGCCACGGCCTCCCCAAAGGAGCGCTCTAGGTACGCTATCGGGGCTTAGCCTCTTCTAAAACCCTGCAGTGTAGGAGGAAGAACTGTGCTTTGGTACCAGCAGGAACGCAAGCCGACTTTCTTCTGTAAGTATGGCATCTTAAGGTATGACTTTGTAGAAGGAATGCTAAGCAGTTTTGGTTTCTCAGTGCCGATCAGCTTAGGGCAATGAGGCAGATTGGCATGACATGTAGGAAATGAGAGAACAGATTTCCTGGAGCTGGTGGAGTGCGGAGGAAATCCAGCTCCTCCAAGGAAGAGTGCAGTGTGTTGCCCTACACTTAGCATCCAGAGGGTGACTGGGAAACTTTTCGGGGCCTGGATGTTTCCTGGCAGGCCAGGGGAGCCTGGCCGGTCCCGGTGTTCTTGCAGGGAATAGGGTGCCCACGCGAGGTCCTCGGTACCTGAAAAGCTTACTAACGTTAAAAGAAAGCAGACCTAAAATTAAGCCTCAAGTTCTCTGCTCCAAGCTTCCGCTTCGGCAGGCTATTCAAGGCTTTACCTTGAGGAAAGGACTCCCGTCAAGTTTCCTTTTAGCTCTAGAGCGTCTCAGGAGGAGCTCCCAGCCAGGCTATGAAAGCACCCTGTTGATTTAGAGAAAACTCTTTCCCTTCCCAGTACACTGCCTACAGTGACAGGGACCCGTGCAAAACACTGTTATTTAGGTAGCTTCAAGGCAGCAAGAATGGAGCATCCAATATGGAAAAGCAAGCCTTGTGCCATAAATTCCCCGTTTCCAGTGAACACGCAGCCTACCTCCTTGAGATTTTACCAAGTAAATATACACTCTAGCTCCACACTGGTCCCTTCCTTGAATAAAGTTGGTTTGGCAGGGAGTTCTGCGTCTAGCCAACGGCGTCCACCAAGGAGCGATCTAGGTTCGCTATCGGGGCTTAGCTTCTTCTAAAACCCTGCACTGGAAGAGCAAGAACTGGGCTTTGGTTACAGCAGGAATGCAAGCCGACTCTCTCCTGTAAATATGGGGTCTTAAGGTATGACACTCTAGAAGGAATGCGAAGCAGTTTTGGTTTCTCAGTGCCGCTCAGCCTAGGGCAATGAGGCAGATTTCCATGACATGTAGGATGTAAGAGAACAGATTTCCTGGAGCTGTTGGAGTGCGGAGGAAACCTAGGTCTCCCAAGGAAGAGTGCGGTGTGTTGCCCTACACTCAGCATACACAGAGTGACTGGGAAAGGTTTCCGGGCCTGGATGTTCCTTAGCAGCCCAGGGGAGCCTGCCGGAACTCTGTGTTCTAGTAAGGAATAGGGTGCCCACGCGAGGTCCTGGTGCCCTGAAAAGCTTACTAACTTTAAAAGAAAGCAGACCTAAATTTAAGCCTCAAGGACTCTGCTCCAAGCTTCCGCTTCGGCAGGCTATTCAAGGCTTTACCTTGAGGAAGGGACTCCCGTCAAGTTTCCTTTTAGCTCTAGAGCGTCTCAGGAGGAGCTCCCACCCAGGCTATGAAAGCACCCTGTTGATGGAGAGAACACTCGTTCCCTTCCCAGAGCCCTGCCTACTGCGACTAGACACCCGTCCTAAAACTGTTATTTAGGTAGTGTTAAGGCAACATGAATGGAGCATTCAAAATGGGAAAGCAAGGCCTGTGCCATCAGGTCCCTGTTTCCAGCGAACACGCAGCCTACCTCCTTGTGCTTTCTACCAGGTAAATACACACTCTAGCTAAACCCTGGTCCCTTCCCTGAATAACGTTTTCTTGGCACGGAGTTCTCCGTGTAGCCCACTGCCTCTCCCAAGGAAGGCTCTAGGTACGCTATCGGGGCTTAGCTTCTTCTAAAACCCTGCAGTGTAAGACGTAGAAGTGTGCTTTGCTTCCAGCAGGAAAGCAAGCCGACTTTCTCCTGTAAGTATGGGGTGTTAAGGTATGACACTCTAGAAGGAATGCGAAGCAGTTTTGGTTTCTCAGTGCCGCTCAGCCTAGGGCAATGAGGCAAGATATGCATGACATGTGGGATGTAAGAGAACAGATTTCCTGGAGCCTTTGGAGTGCTGATTAAACCTAGGTCTCCCAAGGAAGAGTGCAGTGTGTTGCCCTACACTCAGCATACGCAGAGTGACTGGGAAAGGTTTCCGGGCCTGGATGTTTCTTAGCAGCCTAGTGGAGGCTGCCGGTACTAGGTGTTCTTGCAGGGAATAGGGAGCCCACGCGAGGTCCTCGGTGTCCTGAAAGCTTACTAACCTTAAAAGAAAACAAACCTAAAGCTAATGCTTCAAGGACTCTGCTCCAAGCTTCCGCTTTGGTAGGCTATTCAAGGCTTTATCTTGGGGAAAGGACTCACGTCACGTTTCCTTTTAGCTCTAGAGCGTCTCAGGAGGAGCTCCCACCCAGGCTATGAAAGCACCCTGTTGATCTAGAGAACACTCGTTCCCTTCCCAGAGCCCTGCCTACAGTGTCTAAAGGCCCGTCCTAAAACTGTAATTTAGGTAGCTTCAAGGCAGCATGAGTGGTGCATTCAAAATGGGAAAGCAAGCCTTGTGCCATCAGGTGACCGTTTCCAGCGAAAACGCAGCCTACCTCCTTGTGATTTCTACCAAGTAAATATACACTCTAGCTACACACTGGCCCCTTCCTTAATAAAGTTGGTTTGGCACGGAGTTCTGCGTGTAGCCACGGCCTCCCCAAAGGAGCGCTCTAGGTACGCTATCGGGGCTTAGCCTCTTCTAAAACCCTGCAGTGTAGGAGGAAGAACTGTGCTTTGGTACCAGCAGGAACGCAAGCCGACTTTCTCCTGTAAGTATGGCATCTTAAGGTATGACTTTGTAGAAGGAATGCTAAGCAGTTTTGGTTTCTCAGTGCCGATCAGCTTAGGGCAATGAGGCAGATTGGCATGACCTGTAGGAAATGAGAGAACAGATTTCCTGGAGCTGGTGGAGTGCGGAGGAAATCCAGCTCCTCCAAGGAAGAGTGCAGTGTGTTGCCCTACACTTAGCATCCAGAGAGTGACTGGGAAACTTTTCGGGGCCTGGATGTTTCCTGGCAGGCCAGGGGAGCCTGGCCGGTCCCGGTGTTCTTGCAGGGAATAGGGTGCCCACGCGAGGTCCTCGGTACCTGAAAAGCTTACTAACGTTAAAAGAAAGCAGACCTAAAATTAAGCCTCAAGTTCTCTGCTCCAAGCTTCCGCTTCGGCAGGCTATTCAAGGCTTTACCTTGAGGAAAGGACTCCCGTCAAGTTTCCTTTTAGCTCTAGAGCGTCTCAGGAGGAGCTCCCAGCCAGGCTATGAAAGCACCCTGTTGATTTAGAGAAAACTCTTTCCCTTCCCAGTACACTGCCTACAGTGACAGGGACCCGTGCAGAACACTGTTATTTAGGTAGCTTCAAGGCAGCAAGAATGGAGCATTCAATATGGAAAAGCAAGCCTTGTTCCATAAATTCCCCGTTTCCAGTGAACACGCAGCCTACCTCCTTGAGATTTTACCAAGTAAATATACACTCTAGCTCCACACTGGTCCCTTCCTTGAATAAAGTTGGTTTGGCAGGGAGTTCTGCGTCTAGCCAACGGCGTCCACCAAGGAGCGATCTAGGTTCGCTATCGGGGCTTAGCTTCTTCTAAAACCCTGCACTGGAAGAGCAAGAACTGGGCTTTGGTTACAGCAGGAATGCAAGCCGACTCTCTCCTGTAAATATGGGGTCTTAAGGTATGACCCTCTAGAAGGAATGCGAAGCAGTTTTGGTTTCTCAGTGCCGCTCAGCCTACGGCAATGAGACAGATTTCCATGACATGTAGGATGTACGAGAACAGATTTCCTGGAGCTGTTGGAGTGCGGAGGAAACCTAGGTCTCCCAAGGAAGAGTGCAGTGTGTTGCCCTACACTCAGCATACACAGAGTGACTGGGAATGGTTTCCGGGCCTGGATGTTCCTTAGCAGCCCAGGGGAGCCTGCCGGAACTCTGTGTTCTAGTAGGGAATAGGGTGCCCACGCGAGGTCCTGGTGCCCTGAAAAGCTTACTAACTTTAAAAGAAAGCAGACCTAAATTTAAGCCTCAAGGACTCTGCTCCAAGCTTCCGCTTCGGCAGGCTATTCAAGGCTTTACCTTGAGGAAGGGACTCCCGTCAAGTTTCCTTTTAGCTCTAGAGCGTCTCAGGAGGAGCTCCCACCCAGGCTATGAAAGCACCCTGTTGATGGAGAGAACACTCGTTCCCTTCCCAGAGCCCTGCCTACTGCGACTAGACACCCGTCCTAAAACTGTTATTTAGGTAGTGTTAAGGCAACATGAATGGAGCATTCAAAATGGGAAAGCAAGGCCTGTGCCATCAGGTCCCTGTTTCCAGCGAACACGCAGCCTACTTCCTTGTGCTTTCTACCAGGTAAATACACACTCTAGCTAAACCCTGGTCCCTTCCCTGAATAACGTTTTCTTGGCACGGAGTTCTCCGTGTAGCCAACTGCCTCTCCCAAGGAAGGCTCTAGGTACGCTATCGGGGCTTAGCTTCTTCTAAAACCCTGCAGTGTAAGACGTAGAAGTGTGCTTTGCTTCCAGCAGGAAAGCAAGCCGACTTTCTCCTGTAAGTATGGGGTGTTAAGGTATGACACTCTAGAAGGAATGCGAAGCAGTTTTGGTTTCTCAGTGCCGCTCAGCCTAGGGCAATGAGGCAAGATATGCATGACATGTGGGATGTAAGAGAACAGATTTCCTGGAGCCTTTGGAGTGCTGATTAAACCTAGGTCTCCCAAGGAAGAGTGCAGTGTGTTGCCCTACACTCAGCATACGCAGAGTGACTGGGAAAGGTTTCCGGGCCTGGATGTTTCTTAGCAGCCTAGTGGAGCCTGCCGGTACTAGGTGTTCTTGCAGGGAATAGGGAGCCCACGCGAGGTCCTCGGTGTCCTGAAAGCTTACTAACCTTAAAAGAAAACAAACCTAAAGCTAATGCTTCAAGGACTCTGCTCCAAGCTTCCGCTTTGGTAGGCTATTCAAGGCTTTATCTTGGGGAAAGGACTCACGTCACGTTTCCTTTTAGCTCTAGAGCGTCTCAGGAGGAGCTCCCACCCAGGCTATGAAAGCACCCTGTTGATCTAGAGAACACTCGTTCCCTTCCCAGAGCCCTGCCTACAGTGTCTAAAGGCCCGTCCTAAAACTGTAATTTAGGTAGCTTCAAGGCAGCATGAGTGGTGCATTCAAAATGGGAAAGCAAGCCTTGTGCCATCAGGTGACCGTTTCCAGCGAAAACGCAGCCTACCTCCTTGTGATTTCTACCAAGTAAATATACACTCTAGCTACACACTGGCCCCTTCCTTAATAAAGTTGGTTTGGCACGGAGTTCTGCGTGTAGCCACGGCCTCCCCAAAGGAGCGCTCTAGGTACGCTATCGGGGCTTAGCCTCTTCTAAAACCCTGCAGTGTAGGAGGAAGAACTGTGCTTTGGTACCAGCAGGAACGCAAGCCGACTTTCTCCTGTAAGTATGGCATCTTAAGGTATGACTTTGTAGAAGGAATGCTAAGCAGTTTTGGTTTCTCAGTGCCGATCAGCTTAGGGCAATGAGGCAGATTGGCATGACATGTAGGAAATGAGAGAACAGATTTCCTGGAGCTGGTGGAGTGCGGAGGAAATCCAGCTCCTCCAAGGAAGAGTGCAGTGTGTTGCCCTACACTTAGCATCCAGAGAGTGACTGGGAAACTTTTCCGTGCCTGGATGTTTCCTGGCAGGCCAGGGGAGCCTGGCCGGTCCCGGTGTTCTTGCAGGGAATAGGGTGCCCACGCGAGGTCCTCGGTACCTGAAAAGCTTACTAACGTTAAAAGAAAGCAGACCTAAAATTAAGCCTCAAGTTCTCTGCTCCAAGCTTCCGCTTCGGCAGGCTGTTCAAGGTTTTACCTTGAGGAAAGGACTCCCGTCAAGTTTCCTTTTAGCTCTAGAGCGTCTCAGGAGGACCTCCCACCCAGGCTATGAAAGCACCCTGTTGATTTAGAGAAAAGTCTTTCCCTTCCCAGTACACTGCCTACAGTGACAGGGACCCGTGCCAAACACTTTTATTTAGGTAGCTTCAAGGCAGCAAGAATGGAGCATTCAATATGGAAAAGCAAGCCTTGAGCCATAAATTCCCCGTTTCCAGTGAACACGCAGCCTACCTCCTTGAGATTTTACCAAGTAAATATACACTCTAGCTCCACACTGGTCCCTTCCTTGAATAAAGTTGGTTTGGCAGGGAGTTCTGCGTCTAGCCAACGGCGTCCACCAAGGAGCGATCTAGGTTCGCTATCGGGGCTTAGCTTCTTCTAAAACCCTGCACTGGAAGAGCAAGAACTGGGCTTTGGTTACAGCAGGAATGCAAGCCGACTCTCTCCTGTAAATATGGGGTCTTAAGGTATGACACTCTAGAAGGAATGCCAAGCAGTTTTGGTTTCTCAGTGCCGCTCAGCCTAGGGCAATGAGGCAGATTTCCATGACATGTAGGATGTAAGAGAACAGATTTCCTGGAGCTGTTGGAGTGCGGAGGAAACCTAGGTCTCCCAAGGAAGAGTGCAGTGTGTTGCCCTACACTCAGCATACACAGAGTGACTGGGAAAGGTTTCCGGGCCTGGATGTTCCTTAGCAGCCCAGGGGAGCCTGCCGGAACTCTGTGTTCTAGGAGGGAATAGGGTGCCCACGCGAGGTCCTGGTGCCCTGAAAAGCTTACTAACTTTAAAAGAAAGCAGACCTAAATTTAAGCCTCAAGGACTCTGCTCCAAGCTTCCGCTTCGGCAGGCTATTCAAGGCTTTACCTTGAGGAAGGGACTCCCGTCAAGTTTCCTTTTAGCTCTAGAGCGTCTCAGGAGGAGCTCCCACCCAGGCTATGAAAGCACCCTGTTGATGGAGAGAACACTCGTTCCCTTCCCAGAGCCCTGCCTACTGCGACTAGACACCCGTCCTAAAACTGTTATTTAGGTAGTGTTAAGGCAACATGAATGGAGCATTCAAAATGGGAAAGCAAGGCCTGTGCCATCAGGTCCCTGTTTCCAGCGAACACGCAGCCTACCTCCTTGTGCTTTCTACCAGGTAAATACACACTCTAGCTAAACCCTGGTCCCTTCCCTGAATAACGTTTTCTTGGCACGGAGTTCTCCGTGTAGCCAACTGCCTCTCCCAAGGAAGGCTCTAGGTACGCTATCGGGGCTTAGCTTCTTCTAAAACCCTGCAGTGTAAGACGTAGAAGTGTGCTTTGCTTCCAGCAGGAAAGCAAGCCGACTTTCTCCTGTAAGTATGGGGTGTTAAGGTATGACACTCTAGAAGGAATGCGAAGCAGTTTTGGTTTCTCAGTGCCGCTCAGCCTAGGGCAATGAGGCAAGATATGCATGACATGTGGGATGTAAGAGAACAGATTTCCTGGAGCCTTTGCAGTGCTGATTAAACCTAGGTCTCCCAAGGAAGAGTGCAGTGTGTTGCCCTACACTCAGCATACGCAGAGTGACTGGGAAAGGTTTCCGGGCCTGGATGTTTCTTAGCAGCCTAGTGGAGGCTGCCGGTACTAGGTGTTCTTGCAGGGAATAGGGAGCCCACGCGAGGTCCTCGGTGTCCTGAAAGCTTACTAACCTTAAAAGAAAACAAACCTAAAGCTAATGCTTCAAGGACTCTGCTCCAAGCTTCCGCTTTGGTAGGCTATTCAAGGCTTTATCTTGGGGAAAGGACTCACGTCACGTTTCCTTTTAGCTCTAGAGCGTCTCAGGAGGAGCTCCCACCCAGGCTATGAAAGCACCCTGTTGATCTAGAGAACACTCGTTCCCTTCCCAGAGCCCTGCCTACAGTGTCTAAAGGCCCGTCCTAAAACTGTAATTTAGGTAGCTTCAAGGCAGCATGAGTGGTGCATTCAAAATGGGAAAGCAAGCCTTGTGCCATCAGGTGACCGTTTCCAGCGAAAACGCAGCCTACCTCCTTGTGATTTCTACCAAGTAAATATACACTCTAGCTACACACTGGCCCCTTCCTTAATAAAGTTGGTTTGGCACGGAGTTCTGCGTGTAGCCACGGCCTCCCCAAAGGAGCGCTCTAGGTACGCTATCGGGGCTTAGCCTCTTCTAAAACCCTGCAGTGTAGGAGGAAGAACTGTGCTTTGGTACCAGCAGGAACGCAAGCCGACTTTCTCCTGTAAGTATGGCATCTTAAGGTATGACTTTGTAGAAGGAATGCTAAGCAGTTTTGGTTTCTCAGTGCCGATCAGCTTAGGGCAATGAGGCAGATTGGCATGACATGTAGGAAATGAGAGAACAGATTTCCTGGAGCTGGTGGAGTGCGGAGGAAATCCAGCTCCTCCAAGGAAGAGTGCAGTGTGTTGCCCTACACTTAGCATCCAGAGAGTGACTGGGAAACTTTTCCGTGCCTGGATGTTTCCTGGCAGGCCAGGGGAGCCTGGCCGGTCCCGGTGTTCTTGCAGGGAATAGGGTGCCCACGCGAGGTCCTCGGTACCTGAAAAGCTTACTAACGTTAAAAGAAAGCAGACCTAAAATTAAGCCTCAAGTTCTCTGCTCCAAGCTTCCGCTTCGGCAGGCTGTTCAAGGTTTTACCTTGAGGAAAGGACTCCCGTCAAGTTTCCTTTTAGCTCTAGAGCGTCTCAGGAGGACCTCCCACCCAGGCTATGAAAGCACCCTGTTGATTTAGAGAAAAGTCTTTCCCTTCCCAGTACACTGCCTACAGTGACAGGGACCCGTGCCAAACACTTTTATTTAGGTAGCTTCAAGGCAGCAAGAATGGAGCATTCAATATGGAAAAGCAAGCCTTGTGCCATAAATTCCCCGTTTCCAGTGAACACGCAGCCTACCTCCTTGAGATTTTACCAAGTAAATATACACTCTAGCTCCACACTGGTCCCTTCCTTGAATAAAGTTGGTTTGGCAGGGAGTTCTGCGTCTAGCCAACGGCGTCCACCAAGGAGCGATCTAGGTTCGCTATCGGGGCTTAGCTTCTTCTAAAACCCTGCACTGGAAGAGCAAGAACTGGGCTTTGGTTACAGCAGGAATGCAAGCCGACTCTCTCCTGTAAATATGGGGTCTTAAGGTATGACACTCTAGAAGGAATGCCAAGCAGTTTTGGTTTCTCAGTGCCGCTCAGCCTAGGGCAATGAGGCAGATTTCCATGACATGTAGGATGTAAGAGAACAGATTTCCTGGAGCTGTTGGAGTGCGGAGGAAACCTAGGTCTCCCAAGGAAGAGTGCAGTGTGTTGCCCTACACTCAGCATACACAGAGTGACTGGGAAAGGTTTCCGGGCCTGGATGTTCCTTAGCAGCCCAGGGGAGCCTGCCGGAACTCTGTGTTCTAGGAGGGAATAGGGTGCCCACGCGAGGTCCTGGTGCCCTGAAAAGCTTACTAACTTTAAAAGAAAGCAGACCTAAATTTAAGCCTCAAGGACTCTGCTCCAAGCTTCCGCTTCGGCAGGCTATTCAAGGCTTTACCTTGAGGAAGGGACTCCCGTCAAGTTTCCTTTTAGCTCTAGAGCGTCTCAGGAGGAGCTCCCACCCAGGCTATGAAAGCACCCTGTTGATGGAGAGAACACTCGTTCCCTTCCCAGAGCCCTGCCTCCTGCGACTAGACACCCGTCCTAAAACTGTTATTTAGGTTGTGTTAAGGCAACATGAATGGAGCATTCAAAATGGGAAAGCAAGGCCTGTGCCATCAGGTCCCTGTTTCCAGCGAACACGCAGCCTACCTCCTTGTGCTTTCTACCAGGTAAATACACACTCTAACTAAACCCTGGTCCCTTCCCTGAATAACGTTTTCTTGGCACGGAGTTCTCCGTGTAGCCAACTGCCTCTCCCAAGGAAGGCTCTAGGTACGCTATCGGGGCTTAGCTTCTTCTAAAACCCTGCAGTGTAAGACGTAGAAGTGTGCTTTGCTTCCAGCAGGAAAGCAAGCCGACTTTCTCCTGTAAGTATGGGGTGTTAAGGTATGACACTCTAGAAGGAATGCGAAGCAGTTTTGGTTTCTCAGTGCCGCTCAGCCTAGGGCAATGAGGCAAGATATGCATGACATGTGGGATGTAAGAGAACAGATTTCCTGGAGCCTTTGGAGTGCTGATTAAACCTAGGTCTCCCAAGGAAGAGTGCAGTGTGTTGCCCTACACTCAGCATACGCAGAGTGACTGGGAAAGGTTTCCGGGCCTGGATGTTTCTTAGCAGCCTAGTGGAGGCTGCCGGTACTAGGTGTTCTTGCAGGGAATAGGGAGCCCACGCGAGGTCCTCGGTGTCCTGAAAGCTTACTAACCTTAAAAGAAAACAAACCTAAAGCTAATGCTTCAAGGACTCTGCTCCAAGCTTCCGCTTTGGTAAGCTATTCAAGGCTTTATCTTGGGGAAAGGACTCACGTCACGTTTCCTTTTAGCTCTAGAGCGTCTCAGGAGGAGCTCCCACCCAGGCTATGAAAGCACCCTGTTGATCTAGAGAACACTCGTTCCCTTCCCAGAGCCCTGCCTACAGTGTCTAAAGGCCCGTCCTAAAACTGTAATTTAGGTAGCTTCAAGGCAGCATGAGTGGTGCATTCAAAATGGGAAAGCAAGCCTTGTGCCATCAGGTGACCGTTTCCAGCGAAAACGCAGCCTACCTCCTTGTGATTTCTACCAAGTAAATATACACTCTAGCTACACACTGGCCCCTTCCTTAATAAAGTTGGTTTGGCACGGAGTTCTGCGTGTAGCCACGGCCTCCCCAAAGGAGCGCTCTAGGTACGCTATCGGGGCTTAGCCTCTTCTAAAACCCTGCAGTGTAGGAGGAAGAACTGTGCTTTGGTACCAGCAGGAACGCAAGCCGACTTTCTCCTGTAAGTATGGCATCTTAAGGTATGACTTTGTAGAAGGAATGCTAAGCAGTTTTGGTTTCTCAGTGCCGATCAGCTTAGGGCAATGAGGCAGATTGGCATGACCTGTAGGAAATGAGAGAACAGATTTCCTGGAGCTGGTGGAGTGCGGAGGAAATCCAGCTCCTCCAAGGAAGAGTGCAGTGTGTTGCCCTACACTTAGCATCCAGAGAGTGACTGGGAAACTTTTCGGGGCCTGGATGTTTCCTGGCAGGCCAGGGGAGCCTGGCCGGTCCCGGTGTTCTTGCAGGGAATAGGGTGCCCACGCGAGGTCCTCGGTACCTGAAAAGCTTACTAACGTTAAAAGAAAGCAGACCTAAAATTAAGCCTCAAGTTCTCTGCTCCAAGCTTCCGCTTCGGCAGGCTATTCAAGGCTTTACCTTGAGGAAAGGACTCCCGTCAAGTTTCCTTTTAGCTCTAGAGCGTCTCAGGAGGAGCTCCCAGCCAGGCTATGAAAGCACCCTGTTGATTTAGAGAAAACTCTTTCCCTTCCCAGTACACTGCCTACAGTGACAGGGACCCGTGCAAAACACTGTTATTTAGGTAGCTTCAAGGCAGCAAGAATGGAGCATCCAATATGGAAAAGCAAGCCTTGTGCCATAAATTCCCCGTTTCCAGTGAACACGCAGCCTACCTCCTTGAGATTTTACCAAGTAAATATACACTCTAGCTCCACACTGGTCCCTTCCTTGAATAAAGTTGGTTTGGCAGGGAGTTCTGCGTCTAGCCAACGGCGTCCACCAAGGAGCGATCTAGGTTCGCTATCGGGGCTTAGCTTCTTCTAAAACCCTGCACTGGAAGAGCAAGAACTGGGCTTTGGTTACAGCAGGAATGCAAGCCGACTCTCTCCTGTAAATATGGGGTCTTAAGGTATGACACTCTAGAAGGAATGCGAAGCAGTTTTGGTTTCTCAGTGCCGCTCAGCCTAGGGCAATGAGGCAGATTTCCATGACATGTAGGATGTAAGAGAACAGATTTCCTGGAGCTGTTGGAGTGCGGAGGAAACCTAGGTCTCCCAAGGAAGAGTGCAGTGTGTTGCCCTACACTCAGCATACACAGAGTGACTGGGAAAGGTTTCCGGGCCTGGATGTTCCTTAGCAGCCCAGGGGAGCCTGCCGGAACTCTGTGTTCTAGTAGGGAATAGGGTGCCCACGCGAGGTCCTGGTGCCCTGAAAAGCTTACTAACTTTAAAAGAAAGCAGACCTAAATTTAAGCCTCAAGGACTCTGCTCCAAGCTTCCGCTTCGGCAGGCTATTCAAGGCTTTACCTTGAGGAAGGGACTCCCGTCAAGTTTCCTTTTAGCTCTAGAGCGTCTCAGGAGGAGCTCCCACCCAGGCTATGAAAGCACCCTGTTGATGGAGAGAACACTCGTTCCCTTCCCAGAGCCCTGCCTCCTGCGACTAGACACCCGTCCTAAAACTGTTATTTAGGTTGTGTTAAGGCAACATGAATGGAGCATTCAAAATGGGAAAGCAAGGCCTGTGCCATCAGGTCCCTGTTTCCAGCGAACACGCAGCCTACCTCCTTGTGCTTTCTACCAGGTAAATACACACTCTAACTAAACCCTGGTCCCTTCCCTGAATAACGTTTTCTTGGCACGGAGTTCTCCGTGTAGCCAACTGCCTCTCCCAAGGAAGGCTCTAGGTACGCTATCGGGGCTTAGCTTCTTCTAAAACCCTGCAGTGTAAGACGTAGAAGTGTGCTTTGCTTCCAGCAGGAAAGCAAGCCGACTTTCTCCTGTAAGTATGGGGTGTTAAGGTATGACACTCTAGAAGGAATGCGAAGCAGTTTTGGTTTCTCAGTGCCGCTCAGCCTAGGGCAATGAGGCAAGATATGCATGACATGTGGGATGTAAGAGAACAGATTTCCTGGAGCCTTTGGAGTGCTGATTAAACCTAGGTCTGCCAAGGAAGAGTGCAGTGTGTTGCCCTACACTCAGCATACGCAGAGTGACTGGGAAAGGTTTCCGGGCCTGGATGTTTCTTAGCAGCCTAGTGGAGGCTGCCGGTACTAGGTGTTCTTGCAGGGAATAGGGAGCCCACGCGAGGTCCTCGGTGTCCTGAAAGCTTACTAACCTTAAAAGAAAACAAACCTAAAGCTAATGCTTCAAGGACTCTGCTCCAAGCTTCCGCTTTGGTAGGCTATTCAAGGCTTTATCTTGGGGAAAGGACTCACGTCACGTTTCCTTTTAGCTCTAGAGCGTCTCAGGAGGAGCTCCCACCCAGGCTATGAAAGCACCCTGTTGATCTAGAGAACACTCGTTCCCTTCCCAGAGCCCTGCCTACAGTGTCTAAAGGCCCGTCCTAAAACTGTAATTTAGGTAGCTTCAAGGCAGCATGAGTGGTGCATTCAAAATGGGAAAGCAAGCCTTGTGCCATCAGGTGACCGTTTCCAGCGAAAACGCAGCCTACCTCCTTGTGATTTCTACCAAGTAAATATACACTCTAGCTACACACTGGCCCCTTCCTTAATAAAGTTGGTTTGGCACGGAGTTCTGCGTGTAGCCACGGCCTCCCCAAAGGAGCGCTCTAGGTACGCTATCGGGGCTTAGCCTCTTCTAAAACCCTGCAGTGTAGGAGGAAGAACTGTGCTTTGGTACCAGCAGGAACGCAAGCCGACTTTCTCCTGTAAGTATGGCATCTTAAGGTATGACTTTGTAGAAGGAATGCTAAGCAGTTTTGGTTTCTCAGTGCCGATCAGCTTAGGGCAATGAGGCAGATTGGCATGACATGTAGGAAATGAGAGAACAGATTTCCTGGAGCTGGTGGAGTGCGGAGGAAATCCAGCTCCTCCAAGGAAGAGTGCAGTGTGTTGCCCTACACTTAGCATCCAGAGAGTGACTGGGAAACTTTTCCGTGCCTGGATGTTTCCTGGCAGGCCAGGGGAGCCTGGCCGGTCCCGGTGTTCTTGCAGGGAATAGGGTGCCCACGCGAGGTCCTCGGTACCTGAAAAGCTTACTAACGTTAAAAGAAAGCAGACCTAAAATTAAGCCTCAAGTTCTCTGCTCCAAGCTTCCGCTTCGGCAGGCTGTTCAAGGTTTTACCTTGAGGAAAGGACTCCCGTCAAGTTTCCTTTTAGCTCTAGAGCGTCTCAGGAGGACCTCCCACCCAGGCTATGAAAGCACCCTGTTGATTTAGAGAAAACTCTTTCCCTTCCCAGTACACTGCCTACAGTGACAGGGACCCGTGCCAAACACTTTTATTTAGGTAGCTTCAAGGCAGCAAGAATGGAGCATTCAATATGGAAAAGCAAGCCTTGTGCCATAAATTCCCCGTTTCCAGTGAACACGCAGCCTACCTCCTTGAGATTTTACCAAGTAAATATACACTCTAGCTCCACACTGGTCCCTTCCTTGAATAAAGTTGGTTTGGCAGGGAGTTCTGCGTCTAGCCAACGGCGTCCACCAAGGAGCGATCTAGGTTCGCTATCGGGGCTTAGCTTCTTCTAAAACCCTGCACTGGAAGAGCAAGAACTGGGCTTTGGTTACAGCAGGAATGCAAGCCGACTCTCTCCTGTAAATATGGGGTCTTAAGGTATGACACTCTAGAAGGAATGCGAAGCAGTTTTGGTTTCTCAGTGCCGCTCAGCCTAGGGCAATGAGGCAGATTTCCATGACATGTAGGATGTAAGAGAACAGATTTCCTGGAGCTGTTGGAGTGCGGAGGAAACCTAGGTCTCCCAAGGAAGAGTGCAGTGTGTTGCCCTACACTCAGCATACACAGAGTGACTGGGAAAGGTTTCCGGGCCTGGATGTTCCTTAGCAGCCCAGGGGAGCCTGCCGGAACTCTGTGTTCTAGTAGGGAATAGGGTGCCCACGCGAGGTCCTGGTGCCCTGAAAAGCTTACTAACTTTAAAAGAAAGCAGACCTAAATTTAAGCCTCAAGGACTCTGCTCCAAGCTTCCGCTTCGGCAGGCTATTCAAGGCTTTACCTTGAGGAAGGGACTCCCGTCAAGTTTCCTTTTAGCTCTAGAGCGTCTCAGGAGGAGCTCCCACCCAGGCTATGAAAGCACCCTGTTGATGGAGAGAACACTCGTTCCCTTCCCAGAGCCCTGCCTCCTGCGACTAGACACCCGTCCTAAAACTGTTATTTAGGTTGTGTTAAGGCAACATGAATGGAGCATTCAAAATGGGAAAGCAAGGCCTGTGCCATCAGGTCCCTGTTTCCAGCGAACACGCAGCCTACCTCCTTGTGCTTTCTACCAGGTAAATACACACTCTAACTAAACCCTGGTCCCTTCCCTGAATAACGTTTTCTTGGCACGGAGTTCTCCGTGTAGCCAACTGCCTCTCCCAAGGAAGGCTCTAGGTACGCTATCGGGGCTTAGCTTCTTCTAAAACCCTGCAGTGTAAGACGTAGAAGTGTGCTTTGCTTCCAGCAGGAAAGCAAGCCGACTTTCTCCTGTAAGTATGGGGTGTTAAGGTATGACACTCTAGAAGGAATGCGAAGCAGTTTTGGTTTCTCAGTGCCGCTCAGCCTAGGGCAATGAGGCAAGATATGCATGACATGTGGGATGTAAGAGAACAGATTTCCTGGAGCCTTTGGAGTGCTGATTAAACCTAGGTCTCCCAAGGAAGAGTGCAGTGTGTTGCCCTACACTCAGCATACGCAGAGCGACTGGGAAAGGTTTCCGGGCCTGGATGTTTCTTAGCAGCCTAGTGGAGGCTGCCGGTACTAGGTGTTCTTGCAGGGAATAGGGAGCCCACGCGAGGTCCTCGGTGTCCTGAAAGCTTACTAACCTTAAAAGAAAACAAACCTAAAGCTAATGCTTCAAGGACTCTGCTCCAAGCTTCCGCTTTGGTAGGCTATTCAAGGCTTTATCTTGGGGAAAGGACTCACGTCACGTTTCCTTTTAGCTCTAGAGCGTCTCAGGAGGAGCTCCCACCCAGGCTATGAAAGCACCCTGTTGATCTAGAGAACACTCGTTCCCTTCCCAGAGCCCTGCCTACAGTGTCTAAAGGCCCGTCCTAAAACTGTAATTTAGGTAGCTTCAAGGCAGCATGAGTGGTGCATTCAAAATGGGAAAGCAAGCCTTGTGCCATCAGGTGACCGTTTCCAGCGAAAACGCAGCCTACCTCCTTGTGATTTCTACCAAGTAAATATACACTCTAGCTACACACTGGCCCCTTCCTTAATAAAGTTGGTTTGGCACGGAGTTCTGCGTGTAGCCACGGCCTCCCCAAAGGAGCGCTCTAGGTACGCTATCGGGGCTTAGCCTCTTCTAAAACCCTGCAGTGTAGGAGGAAGAACTGTGCTTTGGTACCAGCAGGAACGCAAGCCGACTTTCTCCTGTAAGTATGGCATCTTAAGGTATGACTTTGTAGAAGGAATGCTAAGCAGTTTTGGTTTCTCAGTGCCGATCAGCTTAGGGCAATGAGGCAGATTGGCATGACCTGTAGGAAATGAGAGAACAGATTTCCTGGAGCTGGTGGAGTGCGGAGGAAATCCAGCTCCTCCAAGGAAGAGTGCAGTGTGTTGCCCTACACTTAGCATCCAGAGAGTGACTGGGAAACTTTTCGGGGCCTGGATGTTTCCTGGCAGGCCAGGGGAGCCTGGCCGGTCCCGGTGTTCTTGCAGGGAATAGGGTGCCCACGCGAGGTCCTCGGTACCTGAAAAGCTTACTAACGTTAAAAGAAAGCAGACCTAAAATTAAGCCTCAAGTTCTCTGCTCCAAGCTTCCGCTTCGGCAGGCTATTCAAGGCTTTACCTTGAGGAAAGGACTCCCGTCAAGTTTCCTTTTAGCTCTAGAGCGTCTCAGGAGGAGCTCCCAGCCAGGCTATGAAAGCACCCTGTTGATTTAGAGAAAACTCTTTCCCTTCCCAGTACACTGCCTACAGTGACAGGGACCCGTGCAAAACACTGTTATTTAGGTAGCTTCAAGGCAGCAAGAATGGAGCATTCAATATGGAAAAGCAAGCCTTGTGCCATAAATTCCCCGTTTCCAGTGAACACGCAGCCTACCTCCTTGAGATTTTACCAAGTAAATATACACTCTAGCTCCACACTGGTCCCTTCCTTGAATAAAGTTGGTTTGGCAGGGAGTTCTGCGTCTAGCCAACGGCGTCCACCAAGGAGCGATCTAGGTTCGCTATCGGGGCTTAGCTTCTACTAAAACCCTGCACTGGAAGAGCAAGAACTGGGCTTTGGTTACAGCAGGAATGCAAGCCGACTCTCTCCTGTAAATATGGGGTCTTAAGGTATGACACTCTAGAAGGAATGCGAAGCAGTTTTGGTTTCTCAGTGCCGCTCAGCCTAGGGCAATGAGGCAGATTTCCATGACATGTAGGATGTAAGAGAACAGATTTCCTGGAGCTGTTGGAGTGCGGAGGAAACCTAGGTCTCCCAAGGAAGAGTGCGGTGTGTTGCCCTACACTCAGCATACACAGAGTGACTGGGAAAGGTTTCCGGGCCTGGATGTTCCTTAGCAGCCCAGGGGAGCCTGCCGGAACTCTGTGTTCTAGTAGGGAATAGGGTGCCCACGCGAGGTCCTGGTGCCCTGAAAAGCTTACTAACTTTAAAAGAAAGCAGACCTAAATTTAAGCCTCAAGGACTCTGCTCCAAGCTTCCGCTTCGGCAGGCTATTCAAGGCTTTACCTTGAGGAAGGGACTCCCGTCAAGTTTCCTTTTAGCTCTAGAGCGTCTCAGGAGGAGCTCCCACCCAGGCTATGAAAGCACCCTGTTGATGGAGAGAACACTCGTTCCCTTCCCAGAGCCCTGCCTACTGCGACTAGACACCCGTCCTAAAACTGTTATTTAGGTAGTGTTAAGGCAACATGAATGGAGCATTCAAAATGGGAAAGCAAGGCCTGTGCCATCAGGTCCCTGTTTCCAGCGAACACGCAGCCTACCTCCTTGTGCTTTCTACCAGGTAAATACACACTCTAGCTAAACCCTGGTCCCTTCCCTGAATAACGTTTTCTTGGCACGGAGTTCTCCGTGTAGCCAACTGCCTCTCCCAAGGAAGGCTCTAGGTACGCTATCGGGGCTTAGCTTCTTCTAAAACCCTGCAGTGTAAGACGTAGAAGTGTGCTTTGCTTCCAGCAGGAAAGCAAGCCGACTTTCTCCTGTAAGTATGGGGTGTTAAGGTATGACACTCTAGAAGGAATGCGAAGCAGTTTTGGTTTCTCAGTGCCGCTCAGCCTAGGGCAATGAGGCAAGATATGCATGACATGTGGGATGTAAGAGAACAGATTTCCTGGAGCCTTTGGAGTGCTGATTAAACCTAGGTCTCCCAAGGAAGAGTGCAGTGTGTTGCCCTACACTCAGCATACGCAGAGCGACTGGGAAAGGTTTCCGGGCCTGGATGTTTCTTAGCAGCCTAGTGGAGGCTGCCGGTACTAGGTGTTCTTGCAGGGAATAGGGAGCCCACGCGAGGTCCTCGGTGTCCTGAAAGCTTACTAACCTTAAAAGAAAACAAACCTAAAGCTAATGCTTCAAGGACTCTGCTCCAAGCTTCCGCTTTGGTAGGCTATTCAAGGCTTTATCTTGGGGAAAGGACTCACGTCACGTTTCCTTTTAGCTCTAGAGCGTCTCAGGAGGAGCTCCCACCCAGGCTATGAAAGCACCCTGTTGATCTAGAGAACACTCGTTCCCTTCCCAGAGCCCTGCCTACAGTGTCTAAAGGCCCGTCCTAAAACTGTAATTTAGGTAGCTTCAAGGCAGCATGAGTGGTGCATTCAAAATGGGAAAGCAAGCCTTGTGCCATCAGGTGACCGTTTCCAGCGAAAACGCAGCCTACCTCCTTGTGATTTCTACCAAGTAAATATACACTCTAGCTACACACTGGCCCCTTCCTTAATAAAGTTGGTTTGGCACGGAGTTCTGCGTGTAGCCACGGCCTCCCCAAAGGAGCGCTCTAGGTACGCTATCGGGGCTTAGCCTCTTCTAAAACCCTGCAGTGTAGGAGGAAGAACTGTGCTTTGGTACCAGCAGGAACGCAAGCCGACTTTCTCCTGTAAGTATGGCATCTTAAGGTATGACTTTGTAGAAGGAATGCTAAGCAGTTTTGGTTTCTCAGTGCCGATCAGCTTAGGGCAATGAGGCAGATTGGCATGACATGTAGGAAATGAGAGAACAGATTTCCTGGAGCTGGTGGAGTGCGGAGGAAATCCAGCTCCTCCAAGGAAGAGTGCAGTGTGTTGCCCTACACTTAGCATCCAGAGAGTGACTGGGAAACTGTTCGGGGCCTGGATGTTTCCTGGCAGGCCAGGGGAGCCTGGCCGGTCCCGGTGTTCTTGCAGGGAATAGGGTGCCCACGCGAGGTCCTCGGTACCTGAAAAGCTTACTAACGTTAAAAGAAAGCAGACCTAAAATTAAGCCTCAAGTTCTCTGCTCCAAGCTTCCGCTTCGGCAGGCTATTCAAGGCTTTACCTTGAGGAAAGGACTCCCGTCAAGTTTCCTTTTAGCTCTAGAGCGTCTCAGGAGGAGCTCCCAGCCAGGCTATGAAAGCACCCTGTTGATTTAGAGAAAACTCTTTCCCTTCCCAGTACACTGCCTACAGTGACAGGGACCCGTGCAAAACACTGTTATTTAGGTAGCTTCAAGGCAGCAAGAATGGAGCATCCAATATGGAAAAGCAAGCCTTGTGCCATAAATTCCCCGTTTCCAGTGAACACGCAGCCTACCTCCTTGAGATTTTACCAAGTAAATATACACTCTAGCTCCACACTGGTCCCTTCCTTGAATAAAGTTGGTTTGGCAGGGAGTTCTGCGTCTAGCCAACGGCGTCCACCAAGGAGCGATCTAGGTTCGCTATCGGGGCTTAGCTTCTTCTAAAACCCTGCACTGGAAGAGCAAGAACTGGGCTTTGGTTACAGCAGGAATGCAAGCCGACTCTCTCCTGTAAATATGGGGTCTTAAGGTATGACACTCTAGAAGGAATGCGAAGCAGTTTTGGTTTCTCAGTGCCGCTCAGCCTAGGGCAATGAGGCAGATTTCCATGACATGTAGGATGTAAGAGAACAGATTTCCTGGAGCTGTTGGAGTGCGGAGGAAACCTAGGTCTCCCAAGGAAGAGTGCGGTGTGTTGCCCTACACTCAGCATACACAGAGTGACTGGGAAAGGTTTCCGGGCCTGGATGTTCCTTAGCAGCCCAGGGGAGCCTGCCGGAACTCTGTGTTCTAGTAGGGAATAGGGTGCCCACGCGAGGTCCTGGTGCCCTGAAAAGCTTACTAACTTTAAAAGAAAGCAGACCTAAATTTAAGCCTCAAGGACTCTGCTCCAAGCTTCCGCTTCGGCAGGCTATTCAAGGCTTTACCTTGAGGAAGGGACTCCCGTCAAGTTTCCTTTTAGCTCTAGAGCGTCTCAGGAGGAGCTCCCACCCAGGCTATGAAAGCACCCTGTTGATGGAGAGAACACTCGTTCCCTTCCCAGAGCCCTGCCTACTGCGACTAGACACCCGTCCTAAAACTGTTATTTAGGTAGTGTTAAGGCAACATGAATGGAGCATTCAAAATGGGAAAGCAAGGCCTGTGCCATCAGGTCCCTGTTTCCAGCGAACACGCAGCCTACCTCCTTGTGCTTTCTACCAGGTAAATACACACTCTAGCTAAACCCTGGTCCCTTCCCTGAATAACGTTTTCTTGGCACGGAGTTCTCCGTGTAGCCAACTGCCTCTCCCAAGGAAGGTCTAGGTACGCTATCGGGGCTTAGCTTCTTCTCAAACCCTGCAGTGTAAGACGTAGAAGTGTGCTTTGCTTCCAGCAGGAAAGCAAGCCGACTTTCTCCTGTAAGTATGGGGTGTTAAGGTATGACACTCTAGAAGGAATGCGAAGCAGTTTTGGTTTCTCAGTGCCGCTCAGCCTAGGGCAATGAGGCAAGATATGCATGACATGTGGGATGTAAGAGAACAGATTTCCTGGAGCCTTTGGAGTGCTGATTAAACCTAGGTCTCCCAAGGAAGAGTGCAGTGTGTTGCCCTACACTCAGCATACGCAGAGTGACTGGGAAAGGTTTCCGGGCCTGGATGTTTCTTAGCAGCCTAGTGGAGGCTGCCGGTACTAGGTGTTCTTGCAGGGAATAGGGAGCCCACGCGAGGTCCTCGGTGTCCTGAAAGCTTACTAACCTTAAAAGAAAACAAACCTAAAGCTAATGCTTCAAGGACTCTGCTCCAAGCTTCCGCTTTGGTAGGCTATTCAAGGCTTTATCTTGGGGAAAGGACTCACGTCACGTTTCCTTTTAGCTCTAGAGCGTCTCAGGAGGAGCTCCCACCCAGGCTATGAAAGCACCCTGTTGATCTAGAGAACACTCGTTCCCTTCCCAGAGCCCTGCCTACAGTGTCTAAAGGCCCGTCCTAAAACTGTAATTTAGGTAGCTTCAAGGCAGCATGAGTGGTGCATTCAAAATGGGAAAGCAAGCCTTGTGCCATCAGGTGACCGTTTCCAGCGAAAACGCAGCCTACCTCCTTGTGATTTCTACCAAGTAAATATACACTCTAGCTACACACTGGCCCCTTCCTTAATAAAGTTGGTTTGGCACGGAGTTCTGCGTGTAGCCACGGCCTCCCCAAAGGAGCGCTCTAGGTACGCTATCGGGGCTTAGCCTCTTCTAAAACCCTGCAGTGTAGGAGGAAGAACTGTGCTTTGGTACCAGCAGGAACGCAAGCCGACTTTCTCCTGTAAGTATGGCATCTTAAGGTATGACTTTGTAGAAGGAATGCTAAGCAGTTTTGGTTTCTCAGTGCCGATCAGCTTAGGGCAATGAGGCAGATTGGCATGACATGTAGGAAATGAGAGAACAGATTTCCTGGAGCTGGTGGAGTGCGGAGGAAATCCAGCTCCTCCAAGGAAGAGTGCAGTGTGTTGCCCTACACTTAGCATCCAGAGAGTGACTGGGAAACTTTTCGGGGCCTGGATGTTTCCTGGCAGGCCAGGGGAGCCTGGCCGGTCCCGGTGTTCTTGCAGGGAATAGGGTGCCCACGCGAGGTCCTCGGTACCTGAAAAGCTTACTAACGTTAAAAGAAAGCAGACCTAAAATTAAGCCTCAAGTTCTCTGCTCCAAGCTTCCGCTTCGGCAGGCTATTCAAGGCTTTACCTTGAGGAAAGGACTCCCGTCAAGTTTCCTTTTAGCTCTAGAGCGTCTCAGGAGGAGCTCCCAGCCAGGCTATGAAAGCACCCTGTTGATTTAGAGAAAACTCTTTCCCTTCCCAGTACACTGCCTACAGTGACAGGGACCCGTGCAAAACACTGTTATTTAGGTAGCTTCAAGGCAGCAAGAATGGAGCATCCAATATGGAAAAGCAAGCCTTGTGCCATAAATTCCCCGTTTCCAGTGAACACGCAGCCTACCTCCTTGAGATTTTACCAAGTAAATATACACTCTAGCTCCACACTGGTCCCTTCCTTGAATAAAGTTGGTTTGGCAGGGAGTTCTGCGTCTAGCCAACGGCGTCCACCAAGGAGCGATCTAGGTTCGCTATCGGGGCTTAGCTTCTTCTAAAACCCTGCACTGGAAGAGCAAGAACTGGGCTTTGGTTACAGCAGGAATGCAAGCCGACTCTCTCCTGTAAATATGGGGTCTTAAGGTATGACACTCTAGAAGGAATGCGAAGCAGTTTTGGTTTCTCAGTGCCGCTCAGCCTAGGGCAATGAGGCAGATTTCCATGACATGTAGGATGTAAGAGAACAGATTTCCTGGAGCTGTTGGAGTGCGGAGGAAACCTAGGTCTCCCAAGGAAGAGTGCGGTGTGTTGCCCTACACTCAGCATACACAGAGTGACTGGGAAAGGTTTCCGGGCCTGGATGTTCCTTAGCAGCCCAGGGGAGCCTGCCGGAACTCTGTGTTCTAGTAAGGAATAGGGTGCCCACGCGAGGTCCTGGTGCCCTGAAAAGCTTACTAACTTTAAAAGAAAGCAGACCTAAATTTAAGCCTCAAGGACTCTGCTCCAAGCTTCCGCTTCGGCAGGCTATTCAAGGCTTTACCTTGAGGAAGGGACTCCCGTCAAGTTTCCTTTTAGCTCTAGAGCGTCTCAGGAGGAGCTCCCACCCAGGCTATGAAAGCACCCTGTTGATGGAGAGAACACTCGTTCCCTTCCCAGAGCCCTGCCTACTGCGACTAGACACCCGTCCTAAAACTGTTATTTAGGTAGTGTTAAGGCAACATGAATGGAGCATTCAAAATGGGAAAGCAAGGCCTGTGCCATCAGGTCCCTGTTTCCAGCGAACACGCAGCCTACCTCCTTGTGCTTTCTACCAGGTAAATACACACTCTAGCTAAACCCTGGTCCCTTCCCTGAATAACGTTTTCTTGGCACGGAGTTCTCCGTGTAGCCCACTGCCTCTCCCAAGGAAGGCTCTAGGTACGCTATCGGGGCTTAGCTTCTTCTAAAACCCTGCAGTGTAAGACGTAGAAGTGTGCTTTGCTTCCAGCAGGAAAGCAAGCCGACTTTCTCCTGTAAGTATGGGGTGTTAAGGTATGACACTCTAGAAGGAATGCGAAGCAGTTTTGGTTTCTCAGTGCCGCTCAGCCTAGGGCAATGAGGCAAGATATGCATGACATGTGGGATGTAAGAGAACAGATTTCCTGGAGCCTTTGGAGTGCTGATTAAACCTAGGTCTCCCAAGGAAGAGTGCAGTGTGTTGCCCTACACTCAGCATACGCAGAGTGACTGGGAAAGGTTTCCGGGCCTGGATGTTTCTTAGCAGCCTAGTGGAGGCTGCCGGTACTAGGTGTTCTTGCAGGGAATAGGGAGCCCACGCGAGGTCCTCGGTGTCCTGAAAGCTTACTAACCTTAAAAGAAAACAAACCTAAAGCTAATGCTTCAAGGACTCTGCTCCAAGCTTCCGCTTTGGTAGGCTATTCAAGGCTTTATCTTGGGGAAAGGACTCACGTCACGTTTCCTTTTAGCTCTAGAGCGTCTCAGGAGGAGCTCCCACCCAGGCTATGAAAGCACCCTGTTGATCTAGAGAACACTCGTTCCCTTCCCAGAGCCCTGCCTACAGTGTCTAAAGGCCCGTCCTAAAACTGTAATTTAGGTAGCTTCAAGGCAGCATGAGTGGTGCATTCAAAATGGGAAAGCAAGCCTTGTGCCATCAGGTGACCGTTTCCAGCGAAAACGCAGCCTACCTCCTTGTGATTTCTACCAAGTAAATATACACTCTAGCTACACACTGGCCCCTTCCTTAATAAAGTTGGTTTGGCACGGAGTTCTGCGTGTAGCCACGGCCTCCCCAAAGGAGCGCTCTAGGTACGCTATCGGGGCTTAGCCTCTTCTAAAATCCTGCAGTGTAGGAGGAAGAACTGTGCTTTGGTACCAGCAGGAACGCAAGCCGACTTTCTCCTGTAAGTATGGCATCTTAAGGTATGACTTTGTAGAAGGAATGCTAAGCAGTTTTGGTTTCTCAGTGCCGATCAGCTTAGGGCAATGAGGCAGATTGGCATGACCTGTAGGAAATGAGAGAACAGATTTCCTGGAGCTGGTGGAGTGCGGAGGAAATCCAGCTCCTCCAAGGAAGAGTGCAGTGTGTTGCCCTACACTTAGCATCCAGAGAGTGACTGGGAAACTTTTCGGGGCCTGGATGTTTCCTGGCAGGCCAGGGGAGCCTGGCCGGTCCCGGTGTTCTTGCAGGGAATAGGGTGCCCACGCGAGGTCCTCGGTACCTGAAAAGCTTACTAACGTTAAAAGAAAGCAGACCTAAAATTAAGCCTCAAGTTCTCTGCTCCAAGCTTCCGCTTCGGCAGGCTATTCAAGGCTTTACCTTGAGGAAAGGACTCCCGTCAAGTTTCCTTTTAGCTCTAGAGCGTCTCAGGAGGAGCTCCCAGCCAGGCTATGAAAGCACCCTGTTGATTTAGAGAAAACTCTTTCCCTTCCCAGTACACTGCCTACAGTGACAGGGACCCGTGCAGAACACTGTTATTTAGGTAGCTTCAAGGCAGCAAGAATGGAGCATTCAATATGGAAAAGCAAGCCTTGTTCCATAAATTCCCCGTTTCCAGTGAACACGCAGCCTACCTCCTTGAGATTTTACCAAGTAAATATACACTCTAGCTCCACACTGGTCCCTTCCTTGAATAAAGTTGGTTTGGCAGGGAGTTCTGCGTCTAGCCAACGGCGTCCACCAAGGAGCGATCTAGGTTCGCTATCGGGGCTTAGCTTCTTCTAAAACCCTGCACTGGAAGAGCAAGAACTGGGCTTTGGTTACAGCAGGAATGCAAGCCGACTCTCTCCTGTAAATATGGGGTCTTAAGGTATGACCCTCTAGAAGGAATGCGAAGCAGTTTTGGTTTCTCAGTGCCGCTCAGCCTACGGCAATGAGGCAGATTTCCATGACATGTAGGATGTACGAGAACAGATTTCCTGGAGCTGTTGGAGTGCGGAGGAAACCTAGGTCTCCCAAGGAAGAGTGCAGTGTGTTGCCCTACACTCAGCATACACAGAGTGACTGGGAATGGTTTCCGGGCCTGGATGTTCCTTAGCAGCCCAGGGGAGCCTGCCGGAACTCTGTGTTCTAGTAGGGAATAGGGTGCCCACGCGAGGTCCTGGTGCCCTGAAAAGCTTACTAACTTTAAAAGAAAGCAGACCTAAATTTAAGCCTCAAGGACTCTGCTCCAAGCTTCCGCTTCGGCAGGCTATTCAAGGCTTTACCTTGAGGAAGGGACTCCCGTCAAGTTTCCTTTTAGCTCTAGAGCGTCTCAGGAGGAGCTCCCACCCAGGCTATGAAAGCACCCTGTTGATGGAGAGAACACTCGTTCCCTTCCCAGAGCCCTGCCTACTGCGACTAGACACCCGTCCTAAAACTGTTATTTAGGTAGTGTTAAGGCAACATGAATGGAGCATTCAAAATGGGAAAGCAAGGCCTGTGCCATCAGGTCCCTGTTTCCAGCGAACACGCAGCCTACTTCCTTGTGCTTTCTACCAGGTAAATACACACTCTAGCTAAACCCTGGTCCCTTCCCTGAATAACGTTTTCTTGGCACGGAGTTCTCCGTGTAGCCAACTGCCTCTCCCAAGGAAGGCTCTAGGTACGCTATCGGGGCTTAGCTTCTTCTAAAACCCTGCAGTGTAAGACGTAGAAGTGTGCTTTGCTTCCAGCAGGAAAGCAAGCCGACTTTCTCCTGTAAGTATGGGGTGTTAAGGTATGACACTCTAGAAGGAATGCGAAGCAGTTTTGGTTTCTCAGTGCCGCTCAGCCTAGGGCAATGAGGCAAGATATGCATGACATGTGGGATGTAAGAGAACAGATTTCCTGGAGCCTTTGGAGTGCTGATTAAACCTAGGTCTCCCAAGGAAGAGTGCAGTGTGTTGCCCTACACTCAGCATACGCAGAGTGACTGGGAAAGGTTTCCGGGCCTGGATGTTTCTTAGCAGCCTAGTGGAGCCTGCCGGTACTAGGTGTTCTTGCAGGGAATAGGGAGCCCACGCGAGGTCCTCGGTGTCCTGAAAGCTTACTAACCTTAAAAGAAAACAAACCTAAAGCTAATGCTTCAAGGACTCTGCTCCAAGCTTCCGCTTTGGTAGGCTATTCAAGGCTTTATCTTGGGGAAAGGACTCACGTCACGTTTCCTTTTAGCTCTAGAGCGTCTCAGGAGGAGCTCCCACCCAGGCTATGAAAGCACCCTGTTGATCTAGAGAACACTCGTTCCCTTCCCAGAGCCCTGCCTACAGTGTCTAAAGGCCCGTCCTAAAACTGTAATTTAGGTAGCTTCAAGGCAGCATGAGTGGTGCATTCAAAATGGGAAAGCAAGCCTTGTGCCATCAGGTGACCGTTTCCAGCGAAAACGCAGCCTACCTCCTTGTGATTTCTACCAAGTAAATATACACTCTAGCTACACACTGGCCCCTTCCTTAATAAAGTTGGTTTGGCACGGAGTTCTGCGTGTAGCCACGGCCTCCCCAAAGGAGCGCTCTAGGTACGCTATCGGGGCTTAGCCTCTTCTAAAACCCTGCAGTGTAGGAGGAAGAACTGTGCTTTGGTACCAGCAGGAACGCAAGCCGACTTTCTCCTGTAAGTATGGCATCTTAAGGTATGACTTTGTAGAAGGAATGCTAAGCAGTTTTGGTTTCTCAGTGCCGATCAGCTTAGGGCAATGAGGCAGATTGGCATGACATGTAGGAAATGAGAGAACAGATTTCCTGGAGCTGGTGGAGTGCGGAGGAAATCCAGCTCCTCCAAGGAAGAGTGCAGTGTGTTGCCCTACACTTAGCATCCAGAGAGTGACTGGGAAACTTTTCGGGGCCTGGATGTTTCCTGGCAGGCCAGGGGAGCCTGGCCGGTCCCGGTGTTCTTGCAGGGAATAGGGTGCCCACGCGAGGTCCTCGGTACCTGAAAAGCTTACTAACGTTAAAAGAAAGCAGACCTAAAATTAAGCCTCAAGTTCTCTGCTCCAAGCTTCCGCTTCGGCAGGCTATTCAAGGCTTTACCTTGAGGAAAGGACTCCCGTCAAGTTTCCTTTTAGCTCTAGAGCGTCTCAGGAGGAGCTCCCAGCCAGGCTATGAAAGCACCCTGTTGATTTAGAGAAAACTCTTTCCCTTCCCAGTACACTGCCTACAGTGACAGGGACCCGTGCAAAACACTGTTATTTAGGTAGCTTCAAGGCAGCAAGAATGGAGCATCCAATATGGAAAAGCAAGCCTTGTGCCATAAATTCCCCGTTTCCAGTGAACACGCAGCCTACCTCCTTGAGATTTTACCAAGTAAATATACACTCTAGCTCCACACTGGTCCCTTCCTTGAATAAAGTTGGTTTGGCAGGGAGTTCTGCGTCTAGCCAACGGCGTCCACCAAGGAGCGATCTAGGTTCGCTATCGGGGCTTAGCTTCTTCTAAAACCCTGCACTGGAAGAGCAAGAACTGGGCTTTGGTTACAGCAGGAATGCAAGCCGACTCTCTCCTGTAAATATGGGGTCTTAAGGTATGACACTCTAGAAGGAATGCGAAGCAGTTTTGGTTTCTCAGTGCCGCTCAGCCTAGGGCAATGAGGCAGATTTCCATGACATGTAGGATGTAAGAGAACAGATTTCCTGGAGCTGTTGGAGTGCGGAGGAAACCTAGGTCTCCCAAGGAAGAGTGCAGTGTGTTGCCCTACACTCAGCATACACAGAGTGACTGGGAAAGGTTTCCGGGCCTGGATGTTCCTTAGCAGCCCAGGGGAGCCTGCCGGAACTCTGTGTTCTAGTAGGGAATAGGGTGCCCACGCGAGGTCCTGGTGCCCTGAAAAGCTTACTAACTTTAAAAGAAAGCAGACCTAAATTTAAGCCTCAAGGACTCTGCTCCAAGCTTCCGCTTCGGCAGGCTATTCAAGGCTTTACCTTGAGGAAGGGACTCCCGTCAAGTTTCCTTTTAGCTCTAGAGCGTCTCAGGAGGAGCTCCCACCCAGGCTATGAAAGCACCCTGTTGATGGAGAGAACACTCGTTCCCTTCCCAGAGCCCTGCCTACTGCGACTAGACACCCGTCCTAAAACTGTTATTTAGGTAGTGTTAAGGCAACATGAATGGAGCATTCAAAATGGGAAAGCAAGGCCTGTGCCATCAGGTCCCTGTTTCCAGCGAACACGCAGCCTACTTCCTTGTGCTTTCTACCAGGTAAATACACACTCTAGCTAAACCCTGGTCCCTTCCCTGAATAACGTTTTCTTGGCACGGAGTTCTCCGTGTAGCCAACTGCCTCTCCCAAGGAAGGCTCTAGGTACGCTATCGGGGCTTAGCTTCTTCTAAAACCCTGCAGTGTAAGACGTAGAAGTGTGCTTTGCTTCCAGCAGGAAAGCAAGCCGACTTTCTCCTGTAAGTATGGGGTGTTAAGGTATGACACTCTAGAAGGAATGCGAAGCAGTTTTGGTTTCTCAGTGCCGCTCAGCCTAGGGCAATGAGGCAAGATATGCATGACATGTGGGATGTAAGAGAACAGATTTCCTGGAGCCTTTGGAGTGCTGATTAAACCTAGGTCTCCCAAGGAAGAGTGCAGTGTGTTGCCCTACACTCAGCATACGCAGAGCGACTGGGAAAGGTTTCCGGGCCTGGATGTTTCTTAGCAGCCTAGTGGAGCCTGCCGGTACTAGGTGTTCTTGCAGGGAATAGGGAGCCCACGCGAGGTCCTCGGTGTCCTGAAAGCTTACTAACCTTAAAAGAAAACAAACCTAAAGCTAATGCTTCAAGGACTCTGCTCCAAGCTTCCGCTTTGGTAGGCTATTCAAGGCTTTATCTTGGGGAAAGGACTCACGTCACGTTTCCTTTTAGCTCTAGAGCGTCTCAGGAGGAGCTCCCACCCAGGCTATGAAAGCACCCTGTTGATCTAGAGAACACTCGTTCCCTTCCCAGAGCCCTGCCTACAGTGTCTAAAGGCCCGTCCTAAAACTGTAATTTAGGTAGCTTCAAGGCAGCATGAGTGGTGCATTCAAAATGGGAAAGCAAGCCTTGTGCCATCAGGTGACCGTTTCCAGCGAAAACGCAGCCTACCTCCTTGTGATTTCTACCAAGTAAATATACACTCTAGCTACACACTGGCCCCTTCCTTAATAAAGTTGGTTTGGCACGGAGTTCTGCGTGTAGCCACGGCCTCCCCAAAGGAGCGCTCTAGGTACGCTATCGGGGCTTAGCCTCTTCGAAAACCCTGCAGTGTAGGAGGAAGAACTGTGCTTTGGTACCAGCAGGAACGCAAGCCGACTTTCTCCTGTAAGTATGGCATCTTAAGGTATGACTTTGTAGAAGGAATGCTAAGCAGTTTTGGTTTCTCAGTGCCGATCAGCTTAGGGCAATGAGGCAGATTGGCATGACATGTAGGAAATGAGAGAACAGATTTCCTGGAGCTGGTGGAGTGCGGAGGAAATCCAGCTCCTCCAAGGAAGAGTGCAGTGTGTTGCCCTACACTTAGCATCCAGAGAGTGACTGGGAAACTTTTCCGTGCCTGGATGTTTCCTGGCAGGCCAGGGGAGCCTGGCCGGTCCCGGTGTTCTTGCAGGGAATAGGGTGCCCACGCGAGGTCCTCGGTACCTGAAAAGCTTACTAACGTTAAAAGAAAGCAGACCTAAAATTAAGCCTCAAGTTCTCTGCTCCAAGCTTCCGCTTCGGCAGGCTGTTCAAGGTTTTACCTTGAGGAAAGGACTCCCGTCAAGTTTCCTTTTAGCTCTAGAGCGTCTCAGGAGGACCTCCCACCCAGGCTATGAAAGCACCCTGTTGATTTAGAGAAAACTCTTTCCCTTCCCAGTACACTGCCTACAGTGACAGGTACCCGTGCCAAACACTTTTATTTAGGTAGCTTCAAGGCAGCAAGAATGGAGCATTCAATATGGAAAAGCAAGCCTTGTGCCATAAATTCCCCGTTTCCAGTGAACACGCAGCCTACCTCCTTGAGATTTTACCAAGTAAATATACACTCTAGCTCCACACTGGTCCCTTCCTTGAATAAAGTTGGTTTGGCAGGGAGTTCTGCGTCTAGCCAACGGCGTCCACCAAGGAGCGATCTAGGTTCGCTATCGGGGCTTAGCTTCTTCTAAAACCCTGCACTGGAAGAGCAAGAACTGGGCTTTGGTTACAGCAGGAATGCAAGCCGACTCTCTCCTGTAAATATGGGGTCTTAAGGTATGACACTCTAGAAGGAATGCGAAGCAGTTTTGGTTTCTCAGTGCCGCTCAGCCTAGGGCAATGAGGCAGATTTCCATGACATGTAGGATGTAAGAGAACAGATTTCCTGGAGCTGTTGGAGTGCGGAGGAAACCTAGGTCTCCCAAGGAAGAGTGCAGTGTGTTGCCCTACACTCAGCATACACAGAGTGACTGGGAAAGGTTTCCGGGCCTGGATGTTCCTTAGCAGCCCAGGGGAGCCTGCCGGAACTCTGTGTTCTAGTAGGGAATAGGGTGCCCACGCGAGGTCCTGGTGCCCTGAAAAGCTTACTAACTTTAAAAGAAAGGAGACCTAAATTTAAGCCTCAAGGACTCTGCTCCAAGCTTCCGCTTCGGCAGGCTATTCAAGGCTTTACCTTGAGGAAGGGACTCCCGTCAAGTTTCCTTTTAGCTCTAGAGCGTCTCAGGAGGAGCTCCCACCCAGGCTATGAAAGCACCCTGTTGATGGAGAGAACACTCGTTCCCTTCCCAGAGCCCTGCCTCCTGCGACTAGACACCCGTCCTAAAACTGTTATTTAGGTTGTGTTAAGGCAACATGAATGGAGCATTCAAAATGGGAAAGCAAGGCCTGTGCCATCAGGTCCCTGTTTCCAGCGAACACGCAGCCTACCTCCTTGTGCTTTCTACCAGGTAAATACACACTCTAACTAAACCCTGGTCCCTTCCCTGTATAACGTTTTCTTGGCACGGAGTTCTCCGTGTAGCCAACTGCCTCTCCCAAGGAAGGCTCTAGGTACGCTATCGGGGCTTAGCTTCTTCTAAAACCCTGCAGTGTAAGACGTAGAAGTGTGCTTTGCTTCCAGCAGGAAAGCAAGCCGACTTTCTCCTGTAAGTATGGGGTGTTAAGGTATGACACTCTAGAAGGAATGCGAAGCAGTTTTGGTTTCTCAGTGCCGCTCAGCCTAGGGCAATGAGGCAAGATATGCATGACATGTGGGATGTAAGAGAACAGATTTCCTGGAGCCTTTGGAGTGCTGATTAAACCTAGGTCTCCCAAGGAAGAGTGCAGTGTGTTGCCCTACACTCAGCATACGCAGAGTGACTGGGAAAGGTTTCCGGGCCTGGATGTTTCTTAGCAGCCTAGTGGAGGCTGCCGGTACTAGGTGTTCTTGCAGGGAATAGGGAGCCCACGCGAGGTCCTCGGTGTTCTGAAAGCTTACTAACCTTAAAAGAAAACAAACCTAAAGCTAATGCTTCAAGGACTCTGCTCCAAGCTTCCGCTTTGGTAGGCTATTCAAGGCTTTATCTTGGGGAAAGGACTCACGTCACGTTTCCTTTTAGCTCTAGAGCGTCTCAGGAGGAGCTCCCACCCAGGCTATGAAAGCACCCTGTTGATCTAGAGAACACTCGTTCCCTTCCCAGAGCCCTGCCTACAGTGTCTAAAGGCCCGTCCTAAAACTGTAATTTAGGTAGCTTCAAGGCAGCATGAGTGGTGCATTCAAAATGGGAAAGCAAGCCTTGTGCCATCAGGTGACCGTTTCCAGCGAAAACGCAGCCTACCTCCTTGTGATTTCTACCAAGTAAATATACACTCTAGCTACACACTGGCCCCTTCCTTAATAAAGTTGGTTTGGCACGGAGTTCTGCGTGTAGCCACGGCCTCCCCAAAGGAGCGCTCTAGGTACGCTATCGGGGCTTAGCCTCTTCTAAAACCCTGCAGTGTAGGAGGAAGAACTGTGCTTTGGTACCAGCAGGAACGCAAGCCGACTTTCTCCTGTAAGTATGGCATCTTAAGGTATGACTTTGTAGAAGGAATGCTAAGCAGTTTTGGTTTCTCAGTGCCGATCAGCTTAGGGCAATGAGGCAGATTGGCATGACATGTAGGAAATGAGAGAACAGATTTCCTGGAGCTGGTGGAGTGCGGAGGAAATCCAGCTCCTCCAAGGAAGAGTGCAGTGTGTTGCCCTACACTTAGCATCCAGAGAGTGACTGGGAAACTTTTCCGTGCCTGGATGTTTCCTGGCAGGCCAGGGGAGCCTGGCCGGTCCCGGTGTTCTTGCAGGGAATAGGGTGCCCACGCGAGGTCCTCGGTACCTGAAAAGCTTACTAACGTTAAAAGAAAGCAGACCTAAAATTAAGCCTCAAGTTCTCTGCTCCAAGCTTCCGCTTCGGCAGGCTGTTCAAGGTTTTACCTTGAGGAAAGGACTCCCGTCAAGTTTCCTTTTAGCTCTAGAGCGTCTCAGGAGGACCTCCCACCCAGGCTATGAAAGCACCCTGTTGATTTAGAGAAAACTCTTTCCCTTCCCAGTACACTGCCTACAGTGACAGGGACCCGTGCCAAACACTTTTATTTAGGTAGCTTCAAGGCAGCAAGAATGGAGCATTCAATATGGAAAAGCAAGCCTTGTGCCATAAATTCCCCGTTTCCAGTGAACACGCAGCCTACCTCCTTGAGATTTTACCAAGTAAATATACACTCTAGCTCCACACTGGTCCCTTCCTTGAATAAAGTTGGTTTGGCAGGGAGTTCTGCGTCTAGCCAACGGCGTCCACCAAGGAGCGATCTAGGTTCGCTATCGGGGCTTAGCTTCTTCTAAAACCCTGCACTGGAAGAGCAAGAACTGGGCTTTGGTTACAGCAGGAATGCAAGCCGACTCTCTCCTGTAAATATGGGGTCTTAAGGTATGACACTCTAGAAGGAATGCGAAGCAGTTTTGGTTTCTCAGTGCCGCTCAGCCTAGGGCAATGAGGCAGATTTCCATGACATGTAGGATGTAAGAGAACAGATTTCCTGGAGCTGTTGGAGTGCGGAGGAAACCTAGGTCTCCCAAGGAAGAGTGCAGTGTGTTGCCCTACACTCAGCATACACAGAGTGACTGGGAAAGGTTTCCGGGCCTGGATGTTCCTTAGCAGCCCAGGGGAGCCTGCCGGAACTCTGTGTTCTAGTAGGGAATAGGGTGCCCACGCGAGGTCCTGGTGCCCTGAAAAGCTTACTAACTTTAAAAGAAAGCAGACCTAAATTTAAGCCTCAAGGACTCTGCTCCAAGCTTCCGCTTCGGCAGGCTATTCAAGGCTTTACCTTGAGGAAGGGACTCCCGTCAAGTTTCCTTTTAGCTCTAGAGCGTCTCAGGAGGAGCTCCCACCCAGGCTATGAAAGCACCCTGTTGATGGAGAGAACACTCGTTCCCTTCCCAGAGCCCTGCCTCCTGCGACTAGACACCCGTCCTAAAACTGTTATTTAGGTTGTGTTAAGGCAACATGAATGGAGCATTCAAAATGGGAAAGCAAGGCCTGTGCCATCAGGTCCCTGTTTCCAGCGAACACGCAGCCTACCTCCTTGTGCTTTCTACCAGGTAAATACACACTCTAACTAAACCCTGGTCCCTTCCCTGAATAACGTTTTCTTGGCACGGAGTTCTCCGTGTAGCCAACTGCCTCTCCCAAGGAAGGCTCTAGGTACGCTATCGGGGCTTAGCTTCTTCTAAAACCCTGCAGTGTAAGACGTAGAAGTGTGCTTTGCTTCCAGCAGGAAAGCAAGCCGACTTTCTCCTGTAAGTATGGGGTGTTAAGGTATGACACTCTAGAAGGAATGCGAAGCAGTTTTGGTTTCTCAGTGCCGCTCAGCCTAGGGCAATGAGGCAAGATATGCATGACATGTGGGATGTAAGAGAACAGATTTCCTGGAGCCTTTGGAGTGCTGATTAAACCTAGGTCTCCCAAGGAAGAGTGCAGTGTGTTGCCCTACACTCAGCATACGCAGAGCGACTGGGAAAGGTTTCCGGGCCTGGATGTTTCTTAGCAGCCTAGTGGAGGCTGCCGGTACTAGGTGTTCTTGCAGGGAATAGGGAGCCCACGCGAGGTCCTCGGTGTCCTGAAAGCTTACTAACCTTAAAAGAAAACAAACCTAAAGCTAATGCTTCAAGGACTCTGCTCCAAGCTTCCGCTTTGGTAGGCTATTCAAGGCTTTATCTTGGGGAAAGGACTCACGTCACGTTTCCTTTTAGCTCTAGAGCGTCTCAGGAGGAGCTCCCACCCAGGCTATGAAAGCACCCTGTTGATCTAGAGAACACTCGTTCCCTTCCCAGAGCCCTGCCTACAGTGTCTAAAGGCCCGTCCTAAAACTGTAATTTAGGTAGCTTCAAGGCAGCATGAGTGGTGCATTCAAAATGGGAAAGCAAGCCTTGTGCCATCAGGTGACCGTTTCCAGCGAAAACGCAGCCTACCTCCTTGTGATTTCTACCAAGTAAATATACACTCTAGCTACACACTGGCCCCTTCCTTAATAAAGTTGGTTTGGCACGGAGTTCTGCGTGTAGCCACGGCCTCCCCAAAGGAGCGCTCTAGGTACGCTATCGGGGCTTAGCCTCTTCTAAAACCCTGCAGTGTAGGAGGAAGAACTGTGCTTTGGTACCAGCAGGAACGCAAGCCGACTTTCTCCTGTAAGTATGGCATCTTAAGGTATGACTTTGTAGAAGGAATGCTAAGCAGTTTTGGTTTCTCAGTGCCGATCAGCTTAGGGCAATGAGGCAGATTGGCATGACATGTAGGAAATGAGAGAACAGATTTCCTGGAGCTGGTGGAGTGCGGAGGAAATCCAGCTCCTCCAAGGAAGAGTGCAGTGTGTTGCCCTACACTTAGCATCCAGAGAGTGACTGGGAAACTTTTCGGGGCCTGGATGTTTCCTGGCAGGCCAGGGGAGCCTGGCCGGTCCCGGTGTTCTTGCAGGGAATAGGGTGCCCACGCGAGGTCCTCGGTACCTGAAAAGCTTACTAACGTTAAAAGAAAGCAGACCTAAAATTAAGCCTCAAGTTCTCTGCTCCAAGCTTCCGCTTCGGCAGGCTATTCAAGGCTTTACCTTGAGGAAAGGACTCCCGTCAAGTTTCCTTTTAGCTCTAGAGCGTCTCAGGAGGAGCTCCCAGCCAGGCTATGAAAGCACCCTGTTGATTTAGAGAAAACTCTTTCCCTTCCCATTACACTGCCTACAGTGACAGGGACCCGTGCAAAACACTGTTATTTAGGTAGCTTCAAGGCAGCAAGAATGGAGCATTCAATATGGAAAAGCAAGCCTTGTGCCATAAATTCCCCGTTTCCAGTGAACACGCAGCCTACCTCCTTGAGATTTTACCAAGTAAATATACACTCTAGCTCCACACTGGTCCCTTCCTTGAATAAAGTTGGTTTGGCAGGGAGTTCTGCGTCTAGCCAACGGCGTCCACCAAGGAGCGATCTAGGTTCGCTATCGGGGCTTAGCTTCTACTAAAACCCTGCACTGGAAGAGCAAGAACTGGGCTTTGGTTACAGCAGGAATGCAAGCCGACTCTCTCCTGTAAATATGGGGTCTTAAGGTATGACACTCTAGAAGGAATGCGAAGCAGTTTTGGTTTCTCAGTGCCGCTCAGCCTAGGGCAATGAGGCAGATTTCCATGACATGTAGGATGTAAGAGAACAGATTTCCTGGAGCTGTTGGAGTGCGGAGGAAACCTAGGTCTCCCAAGGAAGAGTGCGGTGTGTTGCCCTACACTCAGCATACACAGAGTGACTGGGAAAGGTTTCCGGGCCTGGATGTTCCTTAGCAGCCCAGGGGAGCCTGCCGGAACTCTGTGTTCTAGTAGGGAATAGGGTGCCCACGCGAGGTCCTGGTGCCCTGAAAAGCTTACTAACTTTAAAAGAAAGCAGACCTAAATTTAAGCCTCAAGGACTCTGCTCCAAGCTTCCGCTTCGGCAGGCTATTCAAGGCTTTACCTTGAGGAAGGGACTCCCGTCAAGTTTCCTTTTAGCTCTAGAGCGTCTCAGGAGGAGCTCCCACCCAGGCTATGAAAGCACCCTGTTGATGGAGAGAACACTCGTTCCCTTCCCAGAGCCCTGCCTACTGCGACTAGACACCCGTCCTAAAACTGTTATTTAGGTAGTGTTAAGGCAACATGAATGGAGCATTCAAAATGGGAAAGCAAGGCCTGTGCCATCAGGTCCCTGTTTCCAGCGAACACGCAGCCTACCTCCTTGTGCTTTCTACCAGGTAAATACACACTCTAGCTAAACCCTGGTCCCTTCCCTGAATAACGTTTTCTTGGCACGGAGTTCTCCGTGTAGCCAACTGCCTCTCCCAAGGAAGGCTCTAGGTACGCTATCGGGGCTTAGCTTCTTCTAAAACCCTGCAGTGTAAGACGTAGAAGTGTGCTTTGCTTCCAGCAGGAAAGCAAGCCGACTTTCTCCTGTAAGTATGGGGTGTTAAGGTATGACACTCTAGAAGGAATGCGAAGCAGTTTTGGTTTCTCAGTGCCGCTCAGCCTAGGGCAATGAGGCAAGATATGCATGACATGTGGGATGTAAGAGAACAGATTTCCTGGAGCCTTTGGAGTGCTGATTAAACCTAGGTCTCCCAAGGAAGAGTGCAGTGTGTTGCCCTACACTCAGCATACGCAGAGCGACTGGGAAAGGTTTCCGGGCCTGGATGTTTCTTAGCAGCCTAGTGGAGGCTGCCGGTACTAGGTGTTCTTGCAGGGAATAGGGAGCCCACGCGAGGTCCTCGGTGTCCTGAAAGCTTACTAACCTTAAAAGAAAACAAACCTAAAGCTAATGCTTCAAGGACTCTGCTCCAAGCTTCCGCTTTGGTAGGCTATTCAAGGCTTTATCTTGGGGAAAGGACTCACGTCACGTTTCCTTTTAGCTCTAGAGCGTCTCAGGAGGAGCTCCCACCCAGGCTATGAAAGCACCCTGTTGATCTAGAGAACACTCGTTCCCTTCCCAGAGCCCTGCCTACAGTGTCTAAAGGCCCGTCCTAAAACTGTAATTTAGGTAGCTTCAAGGCAGCATGAGTGGTGCATTCAAAATGGGAAAGCAAGCCTTGTGCCATCAGGTGACCGTTTCCAGCGAAAACGCAGCCTACCTCCTTGTGATTTCTACCAAGTAAATATACACTCTAGCTACACACTGGCCCCTTCCTTAATAAAGTTGGTTTGGCACGGAGTTCTGCGTGTAGCCACGGCCTCCCCAAAGGAGCGCTCTAGGTACGCTATCGGGGCTTAGCCTCTTCTAAAACCCTGCAGTGTAGGAGGAAGAACTGTGCTTTGGTACCAGCAGGAACGCAAGCCGACTTTCTCCTGTAAGTATGGCATCTTAAGGTATGACTTTGTAGAAGGAATGCTAAGCAGTTTTGGTTTCTCAGTGCCGATCAGCTTAGGGCAATGAGGCAGATTGGCATGACATGTAGGAAATGAGAGAACAGATTTCCTGGAGCTGGTGGAGTGCGGAGGAAATCCAGCTCCTCCAAGGAAGAGTGCAGTGTGTTGCCCTACACTTAGCATCCAGAGAGTGACTGGGAAACTTTTCGGGGCCTGGATGTTTCCTGGCAGGCCAGGGGAGCCTGGCCGGTCCCGGTGTTCTTGCAGGGAATAGGGTGCCCACGCGAGGTCCTCGGTACCTGAAAAGCTTACTAACGTTAAAAGAAAGCAGACCTAAAATTAAGCCTCAAGTTCTCTGCTCCAAGCTTCCGCTTCGGCAGGCTATTCAAGGCTTTACCTTGAGGAAAGGACTCCCGTCAAGTTTCCTTTTAGCTCTAGAGCGTCTCAGGAGGAGCTCCCAGCCAGGCTATGAAAGCACCCTGTTGATTTAGAGAAAACTCTTTCCCTTCCCAGTACACTGCCTACAGTGACAGGGACCCGTGCAAAACACTGTTATTTAGGTAGCTTCAAGGCAGCAAGAATGGAGCATCCAATATGGAAAAGCAAGCCTTGTGCCATAAATTCCCCGTTTCCAGTGAACACGCAGCCTACCTCCTTGAGATTTTACCAAGTAAATATACACTCTAGCTCCACACTGGTCCCTTCCTTGAATAAAGTTGGTTTGGCAGGGAGTTCTGCGTCTAGCCAACGGCGTCCACCAAGGAGCGATCTAGGTTCGCTATCGGGGCTTAGCTTCTTCTAAAACCCTGCACTGGAAGAGCAAGAACTGGGCTTTGGTTACAGCAGGAATGCAAGCCGACTCTCTCCTGTAAATATGGGGTCTTAAGGTATGACACTCTAGAAGGAATGCGAAGCAGTTTTGGTTTCTCAGTGCCGCTCAGCCTAGGGCAATGAGGCAGATTTCCATGACATGTAGGATGTAAGAGAACAGATTTCCTGGAGCTGTTGGAGTGCGGAGGAAACCTAGGTCTCCCAAGGAAGAGTGCGGTGTGTTGCCCTACACTCAGCATACACAGAGTGACTGGGAAAGGTTTCCGGGCCTGGATGTTCCTTAGCAGCCCAGGGGAGCCTGCCGGAACTCTGTGTTCTAGTAGGGAATAGGGTGCCCACGCGAGGTCCTGGTGCCCTGAAAAGCTTACTAACTTTAAAAGAAAGCAGACCTAAATTTAAGCCTCAAGGACTCTGCTCCAAGCTTCCGCTTCGGCAGGCTATTCAAGGCTTTACCTTGAGGAAGGGACTCCCGTCAAGTTTCCTTTTAGCTCTAGAGCGTCTCAGGAGGAGCTCCCACCCAGGCTATGAAAGCACCCTGTTGATGGAGAGAACACTCGTTCCCTTCCCAGAGCCCTGCCTACTGCGACTAGACACCCGTCCTAAAACTGTTATTTAGGTAGTGTTAAGGCAACATGAATGGAGCATTCAAAATGGGAAAGCAAGGCCTGTGCCATCAGGTCCCTGTTTCCAGCGAACACGCAGCCTACCTCCTTGTGCTTTCTACCAGGTAAATACACACTCTAGCTAAACCCTGGTCCCTTCCCTGAATAACGTTTTCTTGGCATGGAGTTCTCCGTGTAGCCAACTGCCTCTCCCAAGGAAGGCTCTAGGTACGCTATCGGGGCTTAGCTTCTTCTAAAACCCTGCAGTGTAAGACGTAGAAGTGTGCTTTGCTTCCAGCAGGAAAGCAAGCCGACTTTCTCCTGTAAGTATGGGGTGTTAAGGTATGACACTCTAGAAGGAATGCGAAGCAGTTTTGGTTTCTCAGTGCCGCTCAGCCTAGGGCAATGAGGCAAGATATGCATGACATGTGGGATGTAAGAGAACAGATTTCCTGGAGCCTTTGGAGTGCTGATTAAACCTAGGTCTGCCAAGGAAGAGTGCAGTGTGTTGCCCTACACTCAGCATACGCAGAGTGACTGGGAAAGGTTTCCGGGCCTGGATGTTTCTTAGCAGCCTAGTGGAGGCTGCCGGTACTAGGTGTTCTTGCAGGGAATAGGGAGCCCACGCGAGGTCCTCGGTGTCCTGAAAGCTTACTAACCTTAAAAGAAAACAAACCTAAAGCTAATGCTTCAAGGGCTCTGCTCCAAGCTTCCGCTTTGGTAGGCTATTCAAGGCTTTATCTTGGGGAAAGGACTCACGTCACGTTTCCTTTTAGCTCTAGAGCGTCTCAGGAGGAGCTCCCACCCAGGCTATGAAAGCACCCTGTTGATCTAGAGAACACTCGTTCCCTTCCCAGAGCCCTGCCTACAGTGTCTAAAGGCCCGTCCTAAAACTGTAATTTAGGTAGCTTCAAGGCAGCATGAGTGGTGCATTCAAAATGGGAAAGCAAGCCTTGTGCCATCAGGTGACCGTTTCCAGCGAAAACGCAGCCTACCTCCTTGTGATTTCTACCAAGTAAATATACACTCTAGCTACACACTGGCCCCTTCCTTAATAAAGTTGGTTTGGCACGGAGTTCTCCGTGTAGCCACGGCCTCCCCAAAGGAGCGCTCTAGGTACGCTATCGGGGCTTAGCCTCTTCTAAAACCTTGCAGTGTAGGAGGAAGAACTGTGCTTTGGTACCAGCAGGAACGCAAGCCGACTTTCTCCTGTAAGTATGGCATCTTAAGGTATGACTTTGTAGAAGGAATGCTAAGCAGTTTTGGTTTCTCAGTGCCGATCAGCTTAGGGCAATGAGGCAGATTGGCATGACATGTAGGAAATGAGAGAACAGATTTCCTGGAGCTGGTGGAGTGCGGAGGAAATCCAGCTCCTCCAAGGAAGAGTGCAGTGTGTTGCCCTACACTTAGCATCCAGAGAGTGACTGGGAAACTTTTCGGGGCCTGGATGTTTCCTGGCAGGCCAGGGGAGCCTGGCCGGTCCCGGTGTTCTTGCAGGGAATAGGGTGCCCACGCGAGGTCCTCGGTACCTGAAAAGCTTACTAACGTTAAAAGAAAGCAGACCTAAAATTAAGCCTCAAGTTCTCTGCTCCAAGCTTCCGCTTCGGCAGGCTATTCAAGGCTTTACCTTGAGGAAAGGACTCCCGTCAAGTTTCCTTTTAGCTCTAGAGCGTCTCAGGAGGAGCTCCCAGCCAGGCTATGAAAGCACCCTGTTGATTTAGAGAAAACTCTTTCCCTTCCCAGTACACTGCCTACAGTGACAGGGACCCGTGCAAAACACTGTTATTTAGGTAGCTTCAAGGCAGCAAGAATGGAGCATCCAATATGGAAAAGCAAGCCTTGTGCCATAAATTCCCCGTTTCCAGTGAACACGCAGCCTACCTCCTTGAGATTTTACCAAGTAAATATACACTCTAGCTCCACACTGGTCCCTTCCTTGAATAAAGTTGGTTTGGCAGGGAGTTCTGCGTCTAGCCAACGGCGTCCACCAAGGAGCGATCTAGGTTCGCTATCGGGGCTTAGCTTCTTCTAAAACCCTGCACTGGAAGAGCAAGAACTGGGCTTTGGTTACAGCAGGAATGCAAGCCGACTCTCTCCTGTAAATATGGGGTCTTAAGGTATGACACTCTAGAAGGAATGCGAAGCAGTTTTGGTTTCTCAGTGCCGCTCAGCCTAGGGCAATGAGGCAGATTTCCATGACATGTAGGATGTAAGAGAACAGATTTCCTGGAGCTGTTGGAGTGCGGAGGAAACCTAGGTCTCCCAAGGAAGAGTGCGGTGTGTTGCCCTACACTCAGCATACACAGAGTGACTGGGAAAGGTTTCCGGGCCTGGATGTTCCTTAGCAGCCCAGGGGAGCCTGCCGGAACTCTGTGTTCTAGTAGGGAATAGGGTGCCCACGCGAGGTCCTGGTGCCCTGAAAAGCTTACTAACTTTAAAAGAAAGCAGACCTAAATTTAAGCCTCAAGGACTCTGCTCCAAGCTTCCGCTTCGGCAGGCTATTCAAGGCTTTACCTTGAGGAAGGGACTCCCGTCAAGTTTCCTTTTAGCTCTAGAGCGTCTCAGGAGGAGCTCCCACCCAGGCTATGAAAGCACCCTGTTGATGGAGAGAACACTCGTTCCCTTCCCAGAGCCCTGCCTACTGCGACTAGACACCCGTCCTAAAACTGTTATTTAGGTAGTGTTAAGGCAACATGAATGGAGCATTCAAAATGGGAAAGCAAGGCCTGTGCCATCAGGTCCCTGTTTCCAGCGAACACGCAGCCTACCTCCTTGTGCTTTCTACCAGGTAAATACACACTCTAGCTAAACCCTGGTCCCTTCCCTGAATAACGTTTTCTTGGCACGGAGTTCTCCGTGTAGCCAACTGCCTCTCCCAAGGAAGGCTCTAGGTACGCTATCGGGGCTTAGCTTCTTCTAAAACCCTGCAGTGTAAGACGTAGAAGTGTGCTTTGCTTCCAGCAGGAAAGCAAGCCGACTTTCTCCTGTAAGTATGGGGTGTTAAGGTATGACACTCTAGAAGGAATGCGAAGCAGTTTTGGTTTCTCAGTGCCGCTCAGCCTAGGGCAATGAGGCAAGATATGCATGACATGTGGGATGTAAGAGAACAGATTTCCTGGAGCCTTTGGAGTGCTGATTAAACCTAGGTCTGCCAAGGAAGAGTGCAGTGTGTTGCCCTACACTCAGCATACGCAGAGTGACTGGGAAAGGTTTCCGGGCCTGGATGTTTCTTAGCAGCCTAGTGGAGGCTGCCGGTACTAGGTGTTCTTGCAGGGAATAGGGAGCCCACGCGAGGTCCTCGGTGTCCTGAAAGCTTACTAACCTTAAAAGAAAACAAACCTAAAGCTAATGCTTCAAGGACTCTGCTCCAAGCTTCCGCTTTGGTAGGCTATTCAAGGCTTTATCTTGGGGAAAGGACTCACGTCACGTTTCCTTTTAGCTCTAGAGCGTCTCAGGAGGAGCTCCCACCCAGGCTATGAAAGCACCCTGTTGATCTAGAGAACACTCGTTCCCTTCCCAGAGCCCTGCCTACAGTGTCTAAAGGCCCGTCCTAAAACTGTAATTTAGGTAGCTTCAAGGCAGCATGAGTGGTGCATTCAAAATGGGAAAGCAAGCCTTGTGCCATCAGGTGACCGTTTCCAGCGAAAACGCAGCCTACCTCCTTGTGATTTCTACCAAGTAAATATACACTCTAGCTACACACTGGCCCCTTCCTTAATAAAGTTGGTTTGGCACGGAGTTCTGCGTGTAGCCACGGCCTCCCCAAAGGAGCGCTCTAGGTACGCTATCGGGGCTTAGCCTCTTCTAAAACCCTGCAGTGTAGGAGGAAGAACTGTGCTTTGGTACCAGCAGGAACGCAAGCCGACTTTCTCCTGTAAGTATGGCATCTTAAGGTATGACTTTGTAGAAGGAATGCTAAGCAGTTTTGGTTTCTCAGTGCCGATCAGCTTAGGACAATGAGGCAGATTGGCATGACATGTAGGAAATGAGAGAACAGATTTCCTGGAGCTGGTGGAGTGCGGAGGAAATCCAGCTCCTCCAAGGAAGAGTGCAGTGTGTTGCCCTACACTTAGCATCCAGAGAGTGACTGGGAAACTTTTCGGGGCCTGGATGTTTCCTGGCAGGCCAGGGGAGCCTGGCCGGTCCCGGTGTTCTTGCAGGGAATAGGGTGCCCACGCGAGGTCCTCGGTACCTGAAAAGCTTACTAACGTTAAAAGAAAGCAGACCTAAAATTAAGCCTCAAGTTCTCTGCTCCAAGCTTCCGCTTCGGCCGGCTATTCAAGGCTTTACCTTGAGGAAAGGACTCCCGTCAAGTTTCCTTTTAGCTCTAGAGCGTCTCAGGAGGAGCTCCCAGCCAGGCTATGAAAGCACCCTGTTGATTTAGAGAAAACTCTTTCCCTTCCCAGTACACTGCCTACAGTGACAGGGACCCGTGCAAAACACTGTTATTTAGGTAGCTTCAAGGCAGCAAGAATGGAGCATCCAATATGGAAAAGCAAGCCTTGTGCCATAAATTCCCCGTTTCCAGTGAACACGCAGCCTACCTCCTTGAGATTTTACCAAGTAAATATACACTCTAGCTCCACACTGGTCCCTTCCTTGAATAAAGTTGGTTTGGCAGGGAGTTCTGCGTCTAGCCAACGGCGTCCACCAAGGAGCGATCTAGGTTCGCTATCGGGGCTTAGCTTCTTCTAAAACCCTGCACTGGAAGAGCAAGAACTGGGCTTTGGTTACAGCAGGAATGCAAGCCGACTCTCTCCTGTAAATATGGGGTCTTAAGGTATGACACTCTAGAAGGAATGCGAAGCAGTTTTGGTTTCTCAGTGCCGCTCAGCCTAGGGCAATGAGGCAGATTTCCATGACATGTAGGATGTAAGAGAACAGATTTCCTGGAGCTGTTGGAGTGCGGAGGAAACCTAGGTCTCCCAAGGAAGAGGGCGGTGTGTTGCCCTACACTCAGCATACACAGAGTGACTGGGAAAGGTTTCCGGGCCTGGATGTTCCTTAGCAGCCCAGGGGAGCCTGCCGGAACTCTGTGTTCTAGTAGGGAATAGGGTGCCCACGCGAGGTCCTGGTGCCCTGAAAAGCTTACTAACTTTAAAAGAAAGCAGACCTAAATTTAAGCCTCAAGGACTCTGCTCCAAGCTTCCGCTTCGGCAGGCTATTCAAGGCTTTACCTTGAGGAAGGGACTCCCGTCAAGTTTCCTTTTAGCTCTAGAGCGTCTCAGGAGGAGCTCCCACCCAGGCTATGAAAGCACCCTGTTGATGGAGAGAACACTCGTTCCCTTCCCAGAGCCCTGCCTACTGCGACTAGACACCCGTCCTAAAACTGTTATTTAGGTAGTGTTAAGGCAACATGAATGGAGCATTCAAAATGGGAAAGCAAGGCCTGTGCCATCAGGTCCCTGTTTCCAGCGAACACGCAGCCTACCTCCTTGTGCTTTCTACCAGGTAAATACACACTCTAGCTAAACCCTGGTCCCTTCCCTGAATAACGTTTTCTTGGCACGGAGTTCTCCGTGTAGCCAACTGCCTCTCCCAAGGAAGGCTCTAGGTACGCTATCGGGGCTTAGCTTCTTCTAAAACCCTGCAGTGTAAGACGTAGAAGTGTGCTTTGCTTCCAGCAGGAAAGCAAGCCGACTTTCTCCTGTAAGTATGGGGTGTTAAGGTATGACACTCTAGAAGGAATGCGAAGCAGTTTTGGTTTCTCAGTGCCGCTCAGCCTAGGGCAATGAGGCAAGATATGCATGACATGTGGGATGTAAGAGAACAGATTTCCTGGAGCCTTTGGAGTGCTGATTAAACCTAGGTCTGCCAAGGAAGAGTGCAGTGTGTTGCCCTACACTCAGCATACGCAGAGTGACTGGGAAAGGTTTCCGGGCCTGGATGTTTCTTAGCAGCCTAGTGGAGGCTGCCGGTACTAGGTGTTCTTGCAGGGAATAGGGAGCCCACGCGAGGTCCTCGGTGTCCTGAAAGCTTACTAACCTTAAAAGAAAACAAACCTAAAGCTAATGCTTCAAGGACTCTGCTCCAAGCTTCCGCTTTGGTAGGCTATTCAAGGCTTTATCTTGGGGAAAGGACTCACGTCACGTTTCCTTTTAGCTCTAGAGCGTCTCAGGAGGAGCTCCCACCCAGGCTATGAAAGCACCCTGTTGATCTAGAGAACACTCGTTCCCTTCCCAGAGCCCTGCCTACAGTGTCTAAAGGCCCGTCCTAAAACTGTAATTTAGGTAGCTTCAAGGCAGCATGAGTGGTGCATTCAAAATGGGAAAGCAAGCCTTGTGCCATCAGGTGACCGTTTCCAGCGAAAACGCAGCCTACCTCCTTGTGATTTCTACCAAGTAAATATACACTCTAGCTACACACTGGCCCCTTCCTTAATAAAGTTGGTTTGGCACGGAGTTCTGCGTGTAGCCACGGCCTCCCCAAAGGAGCGCTCTAGGTACGCTATCGGGGCTTAGCCTCTTCTAAAACCCTGCAGTGTAGGAGGAAGAACTGTGCTTTGGTACCAGCAGGAACGCAAGCCGACTTTCTCCTGTAAGTATGGCATCTTAAGGTATGACTTTGTAGAAGGAATGCTAAGCAGTTTTGGTTTCTCAGTGCCGATCAGCTTAGGGCAATGAGGCAGATTGGCATGACATGTAGGAAATGAGAGAACAGATTTCCTGGAGCTGGTGGAGTGCGGAGGAAATCCAGCTCCTCCAAGGAAGAGTGCAGTGTGTTGCCCTACACTTAGCATCCAGAGAGTGACTGGGAAACTTTTCGGGGCCTGGATGTTTCCTGGCAGGCCAGGGGAGCCTGGCCGGTCCCGGTGTTCTTGCAGGGAATAGGGTGCCCACGCGAGGTCCTCGGTACCTGAAAAGCTTACTAACGTTAAAAGAAAGCAGACCTAAAATTAAGCCTCAAGTTCTCTGCTCCAAGCTTCCGCTTCGGCCGGCTATTCAAGGCTTTACCTTGAGGAAAGGACTCCCGTCAAGTTTCCTTTTAGCTCTAGAGCGTCTCAGGAGGAGCTCCCAGCCAGGCTATGAAAGCACCCTGTTGATTTAGAGAAAACTCTTTCCCTTCCCAGTACACTGCCTACAGTGACAGGGACCCGTGCAAAACACTGTTATTTAGGTAGCTTCAAGGCAGCAAGAATGGAGCATCCAATATGGAAAAGCAAGCCTTGTGCCATAAATTCCCCGTTTCCAGTGAACACGCAGCCTACCTCCTTGAGATTTTACCAAGTAAATATACACTCTAGCTCCACACTGGTCCCTTCCTTGAATAAAGTTGGTTTGGCAGGGAGTTCTGCGTCTAGCCAACGGCGTCCACCAAGGAGCGATCTAGGTTCGCTATCGGGGCTTAGCTTCTTCTAAAACCCTGCACTGGAAGAGCAAGAACTGGGCTTTGGTTACAGCAGGAATGCAAGCCGACTCTCTCCTGTAAATATGGGGTCTTAAGGTATGACACTCTAGAAGGAATGCGAAGCAGTTTTGGTTTCTCAGTGCCGCTCAGCCTAGGGCAATGAGGCAGATTTCCATGACATGTAGGATGTAAGAGAACAGATTTCCTGGAGCTGTTGGAGTGCGGAGGAAACCTAGGTCTCCCAAGGAAGAGTGCAGTGTGTTGCCCTACACTCAGCATACACAGAGTGACTGGGAAAGGTTTCCGGGCCTGGATGTTCCTTAGCAGCCCAGGGGAGCCTGCCGGAACTCTGTGTTCTAGTAGGGAATAGGGTGCCCACGCGTGGTCCTGGTGCCCTGAAAAGCTTACTAACTTTAAAAGAAAGCAGACCTAAATTTAAGCCTCAAGGACTCTGCTCCAAGCTTCCGCTTCGGCAGGCTATTCAAGGCTTTACCTTGAGGAAGGGACTCCCGTCAAGTTTCCTTTTAGCTCTAGAGCGTCTCAGGAGGAGCTCCCACCCAGGCTATGAAAGCACCCTGTTGATGGAGAGAACACTCGTTCCCTTCCCAGAGCCCTGCCTACTGCGACTAGACACCCGTCCTAAAACTGTTATTTAGGTAGTGTTAAGGCAACATGAATGGAGCATTCAAAATGGGAAAGCAAGGCCTGTGCCATCAGGTCCCTGTTTCCAGCGAACACGCAGCCTACCTCCTTGTGCTTTCTACCAGGTAAATACACACTCTAGCTAAACCCTGGTCCCTTCCCTGAATAACGTTTTCTTGGCACGGAGTTCTCCGTGTAGCCAACTGCCTCTCCCAAGGAAGGCTCTAGGTACGCTATCGGGGCTTAGCTTCTTCTAAAACCCTGCAGTGTAAGACGTAGAAGTGTGCTTTGCTTCCAGCAGGAAAGCAAGCCGACTTTCTCCTGTAAGTATGGGGTGTTAAGGTATGACACTCTAGAAGGAATGCGAAGCAGTTTTGGTTTCTCAGTGCCGCTCAGCCTAGGGCAATGAGGCAAGATATGCATGACATGTGGGATGTAAGAGAACAGATTTCCTGGAGCCTTTGGAGTGCTGATTAAACCTAGGTCTGCCAAGGAAGAGTGCAGTGTGTTGCCCTACACTCAGCATACGCAGAGTGACTGGGAAAGGTTTCCGGGCCTGGATGTTTCTTAGCAGCCTAGTGGAGGCTGCCAGTACTAGGTGTTCTTGCAGGGAATAGGGAGCCCAGGCGAGGTCCTCGGTGTCCTGAAAGCTTACTAACCTTAAAAGAAAACAAACCTAAAGCTAATGCTTCAAGGACTCTGCTCCAAGCTTCCGCTTTGGTAGGCTATTCAAGGCTTTATCTTGGGGAAAGGACTCACGTCACGTTTCCTTTTAGCTCTAGAGCGTCTCAGGAGGAGCTCCCACCCAGGCTATGAAAGCACCCTGTTGATCTAGAGAACACTCGTTCCCTTCCCAGAGCCCTGCCTACAGTGTCTAAAGGCCCGTCCTAAAACTGTAATTTAGGTAGCTTCAAGGCAGCATGAGTGGTGCATTCAAAATGGGAAAGCAAGCCTTGTGCCATCAGGTGACCGTTTCCAGCGAAAACGCAGCCTACCTCCTTGTGATTTCTACCAAGTAAATATACACTCTAGCTACACACTGGCCCCTTCCTTAATAAAGCTGGTTTGGCACGGAGTTCTGCGTGTAGCCACGGCCTCCCCAAAGGAGCGCTCTAGGTACGCTATCGGGGCTTAGCCTCTTCTAAAACCCTGCAGTGTAGGAGGAAGAACTGTGCTTTGGTACCAGCAGGAACGCAAGCCGAGTTTCTCCTGTAAGTATGGCATCTTAAGGTATGACTTTGTAGAAGGAATGCTAAGCAGTTTTGGTTTCTCAGTGCCGATCAGCTTAGGGCAATGAGGCAGATTGGCATGACATGTAGGAAATGAGAGAACAGATTTCCTGGAGCTGGTGGAGTGCGGAGGAAATCCAGCTCCTCCAAGGAAGAGTGCAGTGTGTTGCCCTACACTTAGCATCCAGAGGGTGACTGGGAAACTTTTCGGTGCCTGGATGTTTCCTGGCAGGCCAGGGGAGCCTGGCCGGTCCCGGTGTTCTTGCAGGGAATAGGGTGCCCACGCGAGGTCCTCGGTACCTGAAAAGCTTACTAACGTTAAAAGAAAGCAGACCTAAAATTAAGCCTCAAGTTCTCTGCTCCAAGCTTCCGCTTCGGCAGGCTGTTCAAGGTTTTACCTTGAGGAAAGGACTCCCGTCAAGTTTCCTTTTAGCTCTAGAGCGTCTCAGGAGGAGCTCCCACCCAGGCTATGAAAGCACCCTGTTGATTTAGAGAAAACTCTTTCCCTTCCCAGTACACTGCCTACAGTGACAGGGACCCGTGCAAAACACTGTTATTTAGGTAGCTTCAAGGCAGCAAGAATGGAGCATCCAATATGGAAAAGCAAGCCTTGTGCCATAAATTCCCCGTTTCCAGTGAACACGCAGCCTACCTCCTTGAGATTTTACCAAGTAAATATACACTCTAGCTCCACACTGGTCCCTTCCTTGAATAAAGTTGGTTTGGCAGGGAGTTCTGCGTCTAGCCAACGGCGTCCACCAAGGAGCGATCTAGGTTCGCTATCGGGGCTTAGCTTCTTCTAAAACCCTGCACTGGAAGAGCAAGAACTGGGCTTTGGTTACAGCAGGAATGCAAGCCGACTCTCTCCTGTAAATATGGGGTCTTAAGGTATGACACTCTAGAAGGAATGCGAAGCAGTTTTGGTTTCTCAGTGCCGCTCAGCCTAGGGCAATGAGGCAGATTTCCATGACATGTAGGATGTAAGAGAACAGATTTCCTGGAGCTGTTGGAGTGCGGAGGAAACCTAGGTCTCCCAAGGAAGAGTGCAGTGTGTTGCCCTACACTCAGCATACACAGAGTGACTGGGAAAGGTTTCCGGGCCTGGATGTTCCTTAGCAGCCCAGGGGAGCCTGCCGGAACTCTGTGTTCTAGTAGGGAATAGGGTGCCCACGCGTGGTCCTGGTGCCCTGAAAAGCTTACTAACTTTAAAAGAAAGCAGACCTAAATTTAAGCCTCAAGGACTCTGCTCCAAGCTTCCGCTTCGGCAGGCTATTCAAGGCTTTACCTTGAGGAAGGGACTCCCGTCAAGTTTCCTTTTAGCTCTAGAGCGTCTCAGGAGGAGCTCCCACCCAGGCTATGAAAGCACCCTGTTGATGGAGAGAACACTCGTTCCCTTCCCAGAGCCCTGCCTACTGCGACTAGACACCCGTCCTAAAACTGTTATTTAGGTAGTGTTAAGGCAACATGAATGGAGCATTCAAAATAGGAAAGCAAGGCCTGTGCCATCAGGTCCCTGTTTCCAGCGAACACGCAGCCTACCTCCTTGTGCTTTCTACCAGGTAAATACACACTCTAGCTAAACCCTGGTCCCTTCCCTGAATAACGTTTTCTTGGCACGGAGTTCTCCGTGTAGCTAACTGCCTCTCCCAAGGAAGGCTCTAGGTACGCTATCGGGGCTTAGCTTCTTCTAAAACCCTGCAGTGTAAGACGTAGAAGTGTGCTTTGCTTACAGCAGGAAAGCAAGCCGACTTTCTCCTGTAAGTATGGGGTGTTAAGGTATGACACTCTAGAAGGAATGCGAAGCAGTTTTGGTTTCTCAGTGCTGCTCAGCCTAGGGCAATGAGGCAAGATATGCATGACATGTGGGATGTAAGAGAACAAATTTCCTGGAGCCTTTGGAGTGCTGATTAAACCTAGGTCTCCCAAGGAAGAGTGCAGTGTGTTGCCCTACACTCAGCATACGCAGAGTGACTGGGAAAGGTTTCCGGGCCTGGATGTTTCTTAGCAGCCTAGTGGAGGCTGCCGGTACTAGGTGTTCTTGCAGGGAATAGGGAGCCCACGCGAGGTCCTCGGTGTCCTGAAAGCTTACTAACCTTAAAAGAAAACAAACCTAAAGCTAATGCTTCAAGGACTCTGCTCCAAGCTTCCGCTTTGGTAGGCTATTCAAGGCTTTATCTTGGGGAAAGGACTCACGTCACGTTTCCTTTTAGCTCTAGAGCGTCTCAGGAGGAGCTCCCACCCAGGCTATAAAAGCACCCTGTTGATCTAGAGAACACTCGTTCCCTTCCCAGAGCCCTGCCTACAGTGTCTAAAGGCCCGTCCTAAAACTGTAATTTAGGTAGCTTCAAGGCAGCATGAGTGGTGCATTCAAAATGGGAAAGCAAGCCTTGTGCCATCAGGTGACCGTTTCCAGCGAAAACGCAGCCTACCTCCTTGTGATTTCTACCAAGTAAATATACACTCTAGCTACACACTGGCCCCTTCCTTAATAAAGTTGGTTTGGCACGGAGTTCTGCGTGTAGCCACGGCCTCCCCAAAGGAGCGCTCTAGGTACGCTATCGGGGCTTAGCCTCTTCTAAAACCCTGCAGTGTAGGAGGAAGAACTGTGCTTTGGTACCAGCAGGAACGCAAGCCGACTTTCTCCTGTAAGTATGGCATCTTAAGGTATGACTTTGTAGAAGGAATGCTAAGCAGTTTTGGTTTCTCAGTGCCGATCAGCTTAGGGCAATGAGGCAGATTGGCATGACATGTAGGAAATGAGAGAACAGATTTCCTGGAGCTGGTGGAGTGCGGAGGAAATCCAGCTCCTCCAAGGAAGAGTGCAGTGTGTTGCCCTACACTTAGCATCCAGAGAGTGACTGGGAAACTTTTCGGGGCCTGGATGTTTCCTGGCAGGCCAGGGGAGCCTGGCCGGTCCCGGTGTTCTTGCAGGGAATAGGGTGCCCACGTGAGGTCCTCGGTACCTGAAAAGCTTACTAACGTTAAAAGAAAGCAGACCTAAAATTAAGCCTCAAGTTCTCTGCTCCAAGCTTCCGCTTCGGCAGGCTATTCAAGGCTTTACCTTGAGGAAAGGACTCCCGTCAAGTTTCCTTTTAGCTCTAGAGCGTCTCAGGAGGAGCTCCCAGCCAGGCTATGAAAGCACCCTGTTGATTTAGAGAAAACTCTTTCCCTTCCCAGGACACTGCCTATAGAGACAAGGGACCCGTCCGAAACACTCTTATTTAAGTATCTTCAAGGCAGGAAGAATGGAGCATTCAATATGGAAAAGCAAGTCTTGTGCCATAAATTCCCCGTTTCCAATGAACACGCAGCCTACCTCCTTGTGATTTCGACCAAGTAAATATACACTCTAACTACACACTGGTCCCTTCCTTGAATAAAGTTGGTTTGGCAGGGAGTTCTGCGTCTAGCCAACGCCCTCCACCAAGGAGCGATCTAGGTTCGCTATCGGGGCTTAGCTTCTTCTAAAACCCTGCACTGTAAGAGGAAGAACTGGGCTTTGGTTACAGCAGGAACGCAAGCCGACTTTCTCCTGTAAGTATGGGATCTTAAGGTATGACACTCTAGAAGGAATGCGAAGCAGTTTTGGTTTCTCAGTGTCGCTCAGCCTAGGGCAAGGAGGCAGATTTGCATGACATGTAGGTTGTAAGAGAAGAGATTTCCTGGAGCCTTTGGAGTGCTGAGGAAACCTAGGTCTCCCAAGGAAGAGTGCAGTGTGTTGCCCTACACTCAGCATACACAGAGTGACTGGGAAAGGTTTCCGGGCCTGGATGTTTCTTAGCAGGCCAGGGGAGCCTGCCGGAACTCGGTGTTCTAGCAGGGAATAGGGTGCCCATGCGAGGTCCTGGTGCCCTGAAAAGCTTAGTAACGTTAAAAGAAAGCAGACCTAAATTTAAGCCTCAAGGACTCTGCTCCATGCTTCCTCTTCGGCAGGCTATTCAAGGCTTTACCTTGAGGAAGGGACTCCCGTCAAGTTTCCTTTTAGCTCTAGAGCGTCTCAGGAGGAGCTCCCACCCAGGCTATGAAAGCACCCTGTTGATGGAGAGAACACTCGTTCCCTTCCCAGAGCCCTGCCTACTGCGACTAGACACCCGTCCTAAAACTGTTATTTAGGTAGTGTTAAGGCAACATGAATGGAGCATTCAAAATGGGAAAGCAAGGCCTGTGCCATCAGGTCCCTGTTTCCAGCGAACACGCAGCCTACCTCCTTGTGCTTTCTACCAGGTAAATACACACTCTAGCTAAACCCTGGTCCCTTCCCTGAATAACGTTTTCTTGGCATGGAGTTCTCCGTGTAGCCAACTGCCTATCCCAAGGAAGGCTCTAGGTACGCTATCGGGGCTTAGCTTCTTCTAAAACCCTGCAGTGTAAGACGTAGAAGTGTGCTTTGCTTCCAGCAGGAAAGCAAGCCGACTTTCTCCTGTAAGTATGGGGTGTTAAGGTATGACACTCTAGAAGGAATGCGAAGCAGTTTTGGTTTCTCAGTGCCGCTCAGCCTAGGGCAATGAGGCAAGATATGCATGACATGTGGGATGTAAGAGAACAGATTTCCTGGAGCCTTTGCAGTGCTGATTAAACCTAGGTCTCCCAAGGAAGAGTGCAGTGTGTTGCCCTACACTCAGCATACGCAGAGTGACTGGGAAAGGTTTCCGGGCCTGGATGTTTCTTAGCAGCCTAGTGGAGCCTGCCGGTACTAGGTGTTCTTGCAGGGAATAGGGAGCCCACGCGAGTTCCTCGGTGTCCTGAAAGCTTACTAACCTTAAAAGAAAACAAACCTAAAGCTAATGCTTCAAGGACTCTGCTCCAAGCTTCCGCTTTGGTAGGCTATTCAAGGCTTTATCTTGGGGAAAGGATTCACGTCACGTTTCCTTTTAGCTCTAGAGCGTCTCAGGAGGAGCTCCCACCCAGGTTATGAAAGCACCCTGTTGATCTAGAGAACACTCGTTCCCTTCCCAGAGCCCTGCCTACAGTGTCTAAATGCCTGTCCTAAAACTGTAATTTAGGTAGCTTCAAGGCAGCATGAGTGGTGCATTCAAAATGGGAAAGCAAGCCTTGTGCCATCAGGTGACCGTTTCCAGCGAAAACGCAGCCTACCTCCTTGTGATTTCTACCAAGTAAATATACACTCTAGCTACACACTGGCCCCTTCCTTAATAAAGTTGGTTTGGCACGGAGTTCTGCGTGTAGCCACGGCCTCCCCAAAGGAGCGCTCTAGGTACGCTATCGGGGCTTAGCCTCTTCTAAAACCCTGCAGTGTAGGAGGAAGAACTGTGCTTTGGTACCAGCAGGAACGCAAGCCGACTTTCTCCTGTAAGTATGGCATCTTAAGGTATGACTTTGTAGAAGGAATGCTAAGCAGTTTTGGTTTCTCAGTGCCGATCAGCTTAGGGCAATGAGGCAGATTGGCATGACCTGTAGGAAATGAGAGAACAGATTTCCTGGAGCTGGTGGAGTGCGGAGGAAATCCAGCTCCTCCAAGGAAGAGTGCAGTGTGTTGCCCTACACTTAGCATCCAGAGAGTGCCTGGGAAACTTTTCGGGGCCTGGATGTTTCCTGGCAGGCCAGGGGAGCCTGGCCGGTCCCGGTGTTCTTGCAGGGAATAGGGTGCCCACGCGAGGTCCTCGGTACCTGAAAAGCTTACTAACGTTAAAAGAAAGCAGACCTAAAATTAAGCCTCAAGTTCTCTGCTCCAAGCTTCCGCTTCGGCAGGCTATTCAAGGCTTTACCTTGAGGAAAGGACTCCCGTCAAGTTTCCTTTTAGCTCTAGAGCGTCTCAGGAGGAGCTCCCAGCCAGGCTATGAAAGCACCCTGTTGATTTAGAGAAAACTCTTTCCCTTCCCAGTACACTGCCTACAGTGACAGGGACCCGTGCAGAACACTGTTATTTAGGTAGCTTCAAGGCAGCAAGAATGGAGCATTCAATATGGAAAAGCAAGCCTTGAGCCATAAATTCCCCGTTTCCAGTGAACACGCAGCCTACCTCCTTGAGATTTTACCAAGTAAATATACACTCTAGCTCCACACTGGTCCCTTCCTTGAATAAAGTTGGTTTGGCAGGGAGTTCTGCGTCTAGCCAACGGCGTCCACCAAGGAGCGATCTAGGTTCGCTATCGGGGCTTAGCTTCTTCTAAAACCCTGCACTGGAAGAGCAAGAACTGGGCTTTGGTTACAGCAGGAATGCAAGCCGACTCTCTCCTGTAAATATGGGGTCTTAAGGTATGACACTCTAGAAGGAATGCGAAGCAGTTTTGGTTTCTCAGTGCCGCTCAGCCTAGGGCAATGAGGCAGATTTCCATGACATGTAGGATGTAAGAGAACAGATTTCCTGGAGCTGTTGGAGTGCGGAGGAAACCTAGGTCTCCCAAGGAAGAGTGCAGTGTGTTGCCCTACACTCAGCATACACAGAGTGACTGGGAAAGGTTTCCGGGCCTGGATGTTCCTTAGCAGCCCAGGGGAGCCTGCCGGAACTCTGTGTTCTAGTAGGGAATAGGGTGCCCACGCGAGGTCCTGGTGCCCTGAAAAGCTTACTAACTTTAAAAGAAAGCAGACCTAAATTTAAGCCTCAAGGACTCTGCTCCAAGCTTCCGCTTCGGCAGGCTATTCAAGGCTTTACCTTGAGGAAGGGACTCCCGTCAAGTTTCCTTTTAGCTCTAGAGCGTCTCAGGAGGAGCTCCCAGCCAGGCTATGAAAGCACCCTGTTGATTTAGAGAAAACTCTTTCCCTTCCCAGTACACTGCCTACAGTGACAGGGACCCGTGTAAAACACTGTTATTTAGGTAGCTTCAAGGCAGCAAGAATGGAGCATTCAATATGGAAAAGAAAGCCTTGTGCCATAAATTCCCCGTTTCCAGTGAACACGCAGCCTACCTCCTTGAGATTTTACCAAGTAAATATACACTCTAGCTCCACACTGGTCCCTTCCTTGAATAAAGTTGGTTTGGCAGGGAGTTCTGCGTCTAGCCAACGGCGTCCACCAAGGAGCGATCTAGGTTCGCTATCGGGGCTTAGCTTCTTCTAAAACCCTGCACTGGAAGAGCAAGAACTGGGCTTTGGTTACAGCAGGAACGCAAGCCAACTCTCTCCTGTAAATATGGGGTCTTAAGGTATGACACTCTAGAAGGAATGCGATGCAGTTTTGGTTTCTCAGTGCCGCTCAGCCTAGGGCAATGAGGCAGATTTCCATGACATGTAGGATGTACGAGAACAGATTTCCTGGAGCCTTTGGAGTGCTGAGGAAACCTTGGTCTCCCAAGGAAGAGTGCAGTGTGTTGCCCTACACTCAGCATACACAGAGTGACTGGGAAAGGTTTCCGGGCCTGGATGTTCCTTAGCAGCCCAGGGGAGCCTGCCGGAACTCTGTGTTCTAGTAGGGAATAGGGTGCCCACGCGAGGTCCTGGTGCCCTGAAAAGCTTACTAACTTTAAAAGAAAGCAGACCTAAATTTAAGCCTCAAGGACTCTGCTCCAAGCTTCCGCTTCGGCAATCTATTCAAGGCTTTACCTTGAGGAAGGGACTCCCGTCAAGTTTCCTTTTAGCTCTAGAGCGTCTCAGGAGGAGCTCCCACCCAGGCTATGAAAGCACCCTGTTGATGGAGAGAACACTCGTTCCCTTCCCAGAGCCCTGCCTACTGCGACTAGACACCCTTCCTAAAACTGTTATTTAGGTAGTGTTAAGGCAACATGAATGGAGCATTCAAAATAGGAAAGCAAGGCCTGTGCCATCAGGTCCCTGTTTCCAGCGAACACGCAGCCTACCTCCTTGTGCTTTCTACCAGGTAAATACACACTCTAGCTAAACCCTGGTCCCTTCCCTGAATAACGTTTTCTTGGCACGGAGTTCTCCGTGTAGCCAACTGCCTCTCCCAAGGAAGGCTCTAGGTACGCTATCGGGGCTTAGCTTCTTCTAAAACCCTGCAGTGTAAGACGTAGAAGTGTGCTTTGCTTACAGCAGGAAAGCAAGCCGACTTTCTCCTGTAAGTATGGGGTGTTAAGGTATGACACTCTAGAAGGAATGCGAAGCAGTTTTGGTTTCTCAGTGCCGCTCAGCCTAGGGCAATGAGGCAAGATATGCATGACATGTGGGATGTAAGAGAACAAATTTCCTGGAGCCTTTGGAGTGCTGATTAAACCTAGGTCTCCCAAGGAAGAGTGCAGTGTGTTGCCCTACACTCAGCATACGCAGAGTGACTGGGAAAGGTTTCCGGGCCTGGATGTTTCTTAGCAGCCTAGTGGAGGCTGCCGGTACTAGGTGTTCTTGCAGGGAATAGGGAGCCCACGCGAGGTCCTCGGTGTCCTGAAAGCTTACTAACCTTAAAAGAAAACAAACCTAAAGCTAATGCTTCAAGGACTCTGCTCCAAGCTTCCGCTTTGGTAGGCTATTCAAGGCTTTATCTTGGGGAAAGGACTCACGTCACGTTTCCTTTTAGCTCTAGAGCGTCTCAGGAGGAGCTCCCACCCAGGCTATAAAAGCACCCTGTTGATCTAGAGAACACTCGTTCCCTTCCCAGAGCCCTGCCTACAGTGTCTAAAGGCCCGTCCTAAAACTGTAATTTAGGTAGCTTCAAGGCAGCATGAGTGGTGCATTCAAAATGGGAAAGCAAGCCTTGTGCCATCAGGTGACCGTTTCCAGCGAAAACGCAGCCTACCTCCTTGTGATTTCTACCAAGTAAATATACACTCTAGCTGCACACTGGCCCCTTCCTTAATAAAGTTGGTTTGGCACGGAGTTCTGCGTGTAGCCACGGCCTCCCCAAAGGAGCGCTCTAGGTACGCTATCGGGGCTTAGCCTCTTCTAAAACCCTGCAGTGTAGGAGGAAGAACTGTGCTTTGGTACCAGCAGGAACGCAAGCCGACTTTCTCCTGTAAGTATGGCATCTTAAGGTATGACTTTGTAGAAGGAATGCTAAGCAGTTTTGGTTTCTCAGTGCCGATCAGCTTAGGGCAATGAGGCAGATTGGCATGACATGTAGGAAATGAGAGAACAGATTTCCTGGAGCTGGTGGAGTGCGGAGGAAATCCAGCTCCTCCAAGGAAGAGTGCAGTGTGTTGCCCTACACTTAGCATCCAGAGAGTGACTGGGAAACTTTTCGGGGCCTGGATGTTTCCTGGCAGGCCAGGGGAGCCTGGCCGGTCCCGGTGTTCTTGCAGGGAATAGGGTGCCCACGTGAGGTCCTCGGTACCTGAAAAGCTTACTAACGTTAAAAGAAAGCAGACCTAAAATTAAGCCTCAAGTTCTCTGCTCCAAGCTTCCGCTTCGGCAGGCTATTCAAGGCTTTACCTTGAGGAAAGGACTCCCGTCAAGTTTCCTTTTAGCTCTAGAGCGTCTCAGGAGGAGCTCCCAGCCAGGCTATGAAAGCACCCTGTTGATTTAGAGAAAACTCTTTCCCTTCCCAGGACACTGCCTATAGAGACAAGGGACCCGTCCGAAACACTCTTATTTAAGTATCTTCAAGGCAGGAAGAATGGAGCATTCAATATGGAAAAGCAAGTCTTGTGCCATAAATTCCCCGTTTCCAATGAACACGCAGCCTACCTCCTTGTGATTTCGACCAAGTAAATATACACTCTAACTACACACTGGTCCCTTCCTTGAATAAAGTTGGTTTGGCAGGGAGTTCTGCGTCTAGCCAACGCCCTCCACCAAGGAGCGATCTAGGTTCGCTATCGGGGCTTAGCTTCTTCTAAAACCCTGCACTGTAAGAGGAAGAACTGGGCTTTGGTTACAGCAGGAACGCAAGCCGACTTTCTCCTGTAAGTATGGGATCTTAAGGTATGACACTCTAGAAGGAATGCGAAGCAGTTTTGGTTTCTCAGTGTCGCTCAGCCTAGGGCAAGGAGGCAGATTTGCATGACATGTAGGTTGTAAGAGAAGAGATTTCCTGGAGCCTTTGGAGTGCTGAGGAAACCTAGGTCTCCCAAGGAAGAGTGCAGTGTGTTGCCCTACACTCAGCATACACAGAGTGACTGGGAAAGGTTTCCGGGCCTGGATGTTTCTTAGCAGGCCAGGGGAGCCTGCCGGAACTCGGTGTTCTAGCAGGGAATAGGGTGCCCATGCGAGGTCCTGGTGCCCTGAAAAGCTTAGTAACGTTAAAAGAAAGCAGACCTAAATTTAAGCCTCAAGGACTCTGCTCCATGCTTCCTCTTCGGCAGGCTATTCAAGGCTTTACCTTGAGGAAGGGACTCCCGTCAAGTTTCCTTTTAGCTCTAGAGCGTCTCAGGAGGAGCTCCCACCCAGGCTATGAAAGCACCCTGTTGATGGAGAGAACACTCGTTCCCTTCCCAGAGCCCTGCCTACTGCGACTAGACACCCGTCCTAAAACTGTTATTTAGGTAGTGTTAAGGCAACATGAATGGAGCATTCAAAATGGGAAAGCAAGGCCTGTGCCATCAGGTCCCTGTTTCCAGCGAACACGCAGCCTACCTCCTTGTGCTTTCTACCAGGTAAATACACACTCTAGCTAAACCCTGGTCCCTTCCCTGAATAACGTTTTCTTGGCATGGAGTTCTCCGTGTAGCCAACTGCCTATCCCAAGGAAGGCTCTAGGTACGCTATCGGGGCTTAGCTTCTTCTAAAACCCTGCAGTGTAAGACGTAGAAGTGTGCTTTGCTTCCAGCAGGAAAGCAAGCCGACTTTCTCCTGTAAGTATGGGGTGTTAAGGTATGACACTCTAGAAGGAATGCGAAGCAGTTTTGGTTTCTCAGTGCCGCTCAGCCTAGGGCAATGAGGCAAGATATGCATGACATGTGGGATGTAAGAGAACAGATTTCCTGGAGCCTTTGCAGTGCTGATTAAACCTAGGTCTCCCAAGGAAGAGTGCAGTGTGTTGCCCTACACTCAGCATACGCAGAGTGACTGGGAAAGGTTTCCGGGCCTGGATGTTTCTTAGCAGCCTAGTGGAGCCTGCCGGTACTAGGTGTTCTTGCAGGGAATAGGGAGCCCACGCGAGGTCCTCGGTGTCCTGAAAGCTTACTAACCTTAAAAGAAAACAAACCTAAAGCTAATGCTTCAAGGACTCTGCTCCAAGCTTCCGCTTTGGTAGGCTATTCAAGGCTTTATCTTGGGGAAAGGATTCACGTCACGTTTCCTTTTAGCTCTAGAGCGTCTCAGGAGGAGCTCCCACCCAGGTTATGAAAGCACCCTGTTGATCTAGAGAACACTCGTTCCCTTCCCAGAGCCCTGCCTACAGTGTCTAAATGCCTGTCCTAAAACTGTAATTTAGGTAGCTTCAAGGCAGCATGAGTGGTGCATTCAAAATGGGAAAGCAAGCCTTGTGCCATCAGGTGACCGTTTCCAGCGAAAACGCAGCCTACCTCCTTGTGATTTCTACCAAGTAAATATACACTCTAGCTACACACTGGCCCCTTCCTTAATAAAGTTGGTTTGGCACGGAGTTCTGCGTGTAGCCACGGCCTCCCCAAAGGAGCGCTCTAGGTACGCTATCGGGGCTTAGCCTCTTCTAAAACCCTGCAGTGTAGGAGGAAGAACTGTGCTTTGGTACCAGCAGGAACGCAAGCCGACTTTCTCCTGTAAGTATGGCATCTTAAGGTATGACTTTGTAGAAGGAATGCTAAGCAGTTTTGGTTTCTCAGTGCCGATCAGCTTAGGGCAATGAGGCAGATTGGCATGACCTGTAGGAAATGAGAGAACAGATTTCCTGGAGCTGGTGGAGTGCGGAGGAAATCCAGCTCCTCCAAGGAAGAGTGCAGTGTGTTGCCCTACACTTAGCATCCAGAGAGTGCCTGGGAAACTTTTCGGGGCCTGGATGTTTCCTGGCAGGCCAGGGGAGCCTGGCCGGTCCCGGTGTTCTTGCAGGGAATAGGGTGCCCACGCGAGGTCCTCGGTACCTGAAAAGCTTACTAACGTTAAAAGAAAGCAGACCTAAAATTAAGCCTCAAGTTCTCTGCTCCAAGCTTCCGCTTCGGCAGGCTATTCAAGGCTTTACCTTGAGGAAAGGACTCCCGTCAAGTTTCCTTTTAGCTCTAGAGCGTCTCAGGAGGAGCTCCCAGCCAGGCTATGAAAGCACCCTGTTGATTTAGAGAAAACTCTTTCCCTTCCCAGTACACTGCCTACAGTGACAGGGACCCGTGCAGAACACTGTTATTTAGGTAGCTTCAAGGCAGCAAGAATGGAGCATTCAATATGGAAAAGCAAGCCTTGAGCCATAAATTCCCCGTTTCCAGTGAACACGCAGCCTACCTCCTTGAGATTTTACCAAGTAAATATACACTCTAGCTCCACACTGGTCCCTTCCTTGAATAAAGTTGGTTTGGCAGGGAGTTCTGCGTCTAGCCAACGGCGTCCACCAAGGAGCGATCTAGGTTCGCTATCGGGGCTTAGCTTCTTCTAAAACCCTGCACTGGAAGAGCAAGAACTGGGCTTTGGTTACAGCAGGAATGCAAGCCGACTCTCTCCTGTAAATATGGGGTCTTAAGGTATGACACTCTAGAAGGAATGCGAAGCAGTTTTGGTTTCTCAGTGCCGCTCAGCCTAGGGCAATGAGGCAGATTTCCATGACATGTAGGATGTAAGAGAACAGATTTCCTGGAGCTGTTGGAGTGCGGAGGAAACCTAGGTCTCCCAAGGAAGAGTGCAGTGTGTTGCCCTACACTCAGCATACACAGAGTGACTGGGAAAGGTTTCCGGGCCTGGATGTTCCTTAGCAGCCCAGGGGAGCCTGCCGGAACTCTGTGTTCTAGTAGGGAATAGGGTGCCCACGCGAGGTCCTGGTGCCCTGAAAAGCTTACTAACTTTAAAAGAAAGCAGACCTAAATTTAAGCCTCAAGGACTCTGCTCCAAGCTTCCGCTTCGGCAGGCTATTCAAGGCTTTACCTTGAGGAAGGGACTCCCGTCAAGTTTCCTTTTAGCTCTAGAGCGTCTCAGGAGGAGCTCCCAGCCAGGCTATGAAAGCACCCTGTTGATTTAGAGAAAACTCTTTCCCTTCCCAGTACACTGCCTACAGTGACAGGGACCCGTGTAAAACACTGTTATTTAGGTAGCTTCAAGGCAGCAAGAATGGAGCATTCAATATGGAAAAGAAAGCCTTGTGCCATAAATTCCCCGTTTCCAGTGAACACGCAGCCTACCTCCTTGAGATTTTACCAAGTAAATATACACTGTAGCTCCACACTGGTCCCTTCCTTGAATAAAGTTGGTTTGGCAGGGAGTTCTGCGTCTAGCCAACGGCGTCCACCAAGGAGCGATCTAGGTTCGCTATCGGGGCTTAGCTTCTTCTAAAACCCTGCACTGGAAGAGCAAGAACTGGGCTTTGGTTACAGCAGGAACGCAAGCCAACTCTCTCCTGTAAATATGGGGTCTTAAGGTATGACACTCTAGAAGGAATGCGAAGCAGTTTTGGTTTCTCAGTGCCGCTCAGCCTAGGGCAATGAGGCAGATTTCCATGACATGTAGGATGTACGAGAACAGATTTCCTGGAGCCTTTGGAGTGCTGAGGAAACCTTGGTCTCCCAAGGAAGAGTGCAGTGTGTTGCCCTACACTCAGCATACACAGAGTGACTGGGAAAGGTTTCCGGGCCTGGATGTTCCTTAGCAGCCCAGGGGAGCCTGCCGGAACTCTGTGTTCTAGTAGGGAATAGGGTGCCCACGCGAGGTCCTGGTGCCCTGAAAAGCTTACTAACTTTAAAAGAAAGCAGACCTAAATTTAAGCCTCAAGGACTCTGCTCCAAGCTTCCGCTTCGGCAATCTATTCAAGGCTTTACCTTGAGGAAGGGACTCCCGTCAAGTTTCCTTTTAGCTCTAGAGCGTCTCAGGAGGAGCTCCCACCCAGGCTATGAAAGCACCCTGTTGATGGAGAGAACACTCGTTCCCTTCCCAGAGCCCTGCCTACTGCGACTAGACACCCTTCCTAAAACTGTTATTTAGGTAGTGTTAAGGCAACATGAATGGAGCATTCAAAATAGGAAAGCAAGGCCTGTGCCATCAGGTCCCTGTTTCCAGCGAACACGCAGCCTACCTCCTTGTGCTTTCTACCAGGTAAATACACACTCTAGCTAAACCCTGGTCCCTTCCCTGAATAACGTTTTCTTGGCACGGAGTTCTCCGTGTAGCCAACTGCCTCTCCCAAGGAAGGCTCTAGGTACGCTATCGGGGCTTAGCTTCTTCTAAAACCCTGCAGTGTAAGACGTAGAAGTGTGCTTTGCTTACAGCAGGAAAGCAAGCCGACTTTCTCCTGTAAGTATGGGGTGTTAAGGTATGACACTCTAGAAGGAATGCGAAGCAGTTTTGGTTTCTCAGTGCCGCTCAGCCTAGGGCAATGAGGCAAGATATGCATGACATGTGGGATGTAAGAGAACAAATTTCCTGGAGCCTTTGGAGTGCTGATTAAACCTAGGTCTCCCAAGGAAGAGTGCAGTGTGTTGCCCTACACTCAGCATACGCAGAGTGACTGGGAAAGGTTTCTGGGCCTGGATGTTTCTTAGCAGCCTAGTGGAGGCTGCCGGTACTAGGTGTTCTTGCAGGGAATAGGGAGCCCACGCGAGGTCCTCGGTGTCCTGAAAGCTTACTAACCTTAAAAGAAAACAAACCTAAAGCTAATGCTTCAAGGACTCTGCTCCAAGCTTCCGCTTTGGTAGGCTATTCAAGGCTTTATCTTGGGGAAAGGACTCACGTCACGTTTCCTTTTAGCTCTAGAGCGTCTCAGGAGGAGCTCCCACCCAGGCTATAAAAGCACCCTGTTGATCTAGAGAACACTCGTTCCCTTCCCAGAGCCCTGCCTACAGTGTCTAAAGGCCCGTCCTAAAACTGTAATTTAGGTAGCTTCAAGGCAGCATGAGTGGTGCATTCAAAATGGGAAAGCAAGCCTTGTGCCATCAGGTGACCGTTTCCAGCGAAAACGCAGCCTACCTCCTTGTGATTTCTACCAAGTAAATATACACTCTAGCTACACACTGGCCCCTTCCTTAATAAAGTTGGTTTGGCACGGAGTTCTGCGTGTAGCCACGGCCTCCCCAAAGGAGCGCTCTAGGTACGCTATCGGGGCTTAGCCTCTTCTAAAACCCTGCAGTGTAGGAGGAAGAACTGTGCTTTGGTACCAGCAGGAACGCAAGCCGACTTTCTCCTGTAAGTATGGCATCTTAAGGTATGACTTTGTAGAAGGAATGCTAAGCAGTTTTGGTTTCTCAGTGCCGATCAGCTTAGGGCAATGAGGCAGATTGGCATGACATGTAGGAAATGAGAGAACAGATTTCCTGGAGCTGGTGGAGTGCGGAGGAAATCCAGCTCCTCCAAGGAAGAGTGCAGTGTGTTGCCCTACACTTAGCATCCAGAGAGTGACTGGGAAACTTTTCCGGGCCTGGATGTTTCCTGGCAGGCCAGGGGAGCCTGGCCGTTCCCGGGGTTCTTGCAGGGAATAGGGTGCCCACGCGAGGTCCTCGGTACCTGAAAAGCTTACTAACGTTAAAAGAAAGCAGACCTAAATTTAAGCCTCAAGTTCTCTGCTCCAAGCTTCCGCTTCGGCAGGCTATTCAAGGCTTTACCTTGAGGAAAGGACTCCCGTCAAGTTTCCTTTTAGCTCTAGAGCGTCTCAGGAGGAGCTCCCACCCAGGCTATGAAAGCACCCTGTTGATTTAGAGAAAACTCTTTCCCTTCCCAGTACACTGCCTACAGTGACAGGGACCCGTGCAAAACACTGTTATTTAGGTAGCTTCAAGGCAGCAAGAATGGAGCATTCAATATGGAAAAGCAAGCCTTGTGCCATAAATTCCCCGTTTCCAGTGAACACGCAGCCTACCTCCTTGAGATTTTACCAAGTAAATATACACTCTAGCTCCACACTGGTCCCTTCCTTGAATAAAGTTGGTTTGGCAGGGAGTTCTGCGTCTAGCCAACGGCGTCCACCAAGGAGCGATCTAGGTTCGCTATCGGGGCTTAGCTTCTTCTAAAACCCTGCACTGGAAGAGCAAGAACTGGGCTTTGGTTACAGCAGGAACGCAAGCCAACTCTCTCCTGTAAATATGGGGTCTTAAGGTATGACAATCTAGAAGGAATGCGATGCAGTTTTGGTTTCTCAGTGCCGCTCAGCCTAGGGCAATGAGGCAGATTTCCATGACATGTAGGATGTACGAGAACAGATTTCCTGGAGCCTTTGGAGTGCTGAGGAAACCTTGGTCTCCCAAGGAAGAGTGCAGTGTGTTGCCCTACACTCAGCATACACAGAGTGACTGGGAAAGGTTTCCGGGCCTGGATGTTCCTTAGCAGCCCAGGGGAGCCTGCCGGAACTCTGTGTTCTAGTAGGGAATAGGGTGCCCACGCGAGGTCCTGGTGCCCTGAAAAGCTTACTAACGTTAAAAGAAAGCAGACCTAAATTTAAGCCTCAAGGACTCTGCTCCAAGCTTCCGCTTCGGCAGGCTATTCAAGGCTTTACCTTGAGGAAGGGACTCCCGTCAAGTTTCCTTTTAGCTCTAGAGCGTCTCAGGAGGAGCTCCCACCCAGGCTATGAAAGCACCCTGTTGATGGAGAGAACACTCGTTCCCTTCCCAGAGCCCTGCCTACTGCGACTAGACACCCGTCCTAAAACTGTTATTTAGGTAGTGTTAAGGCAACATGAATGGAGCATTCAAAATGGGAAAGCAAGGCCTGTGCCATCAGGTCCCTGTTTCCAGCGAACACGCAGCCTACCTCCTTGTGCTTTCTACCAGGTAAATACACACTCTAGCTACATACTGGTCCCTTCCCTGAATAAAGTTTTCTTGGCACGGAGTTCTCCGTGTAGCCAACTGCCTCTCCCAAGGAAGGCTCTAGGTACGCTATCGGGGCTTAGCTTCTTCTAAAACCCTGCAGTGTAAGACGTAGAAGTGTGCTTTGCTTCCAGCAGGAAAGCAAGCCGACTTTCTCCTGTAAGTATGGGGTGTTAAGGTATGACACTCTAGAAGGAATGCGAAGCAGTTTTGGTTTCTCAGTGCCGCTCAGCCTAGGGCAATGAGGCAAGATATGCATGACATGTGGGATGTAAGAGAACAGATTTCCTGGAGCCTTTGGAGTGCTGATTAAACCTAGGTCTCCCAAGGAAGAGTGCAGTGTGTTGCCCTACACTCAGCATACGCAGAGTGACTGGGAAAGGTTTCCGGGCCTGGATGTTTCTTAGCAGCCTAGTGGAGGCTGCCGGTACTAGGTGTTCTTGCAGGGAATAGGGAGCCCACGCGAGGTCCTCGGTGTCCTGAAAGCTTACTAACCTTAAAAGAAAACAAACCTAAAGCTAATGCTTCAAGGACTCTGCTCCAAGCTTCCGCTTTGGTAGGCTATTCAAGGCTTTATCTTGGGGAAAGGACTCACGTCACGTTTCCTTTTAGCTCTAGAGCGTCTCAGGAGGAGCTCCCACCCAGGCTATGAAAGCACCCTGTTGATCTAGAGAACACTCGTTCCCTTCCCAGAGCCCTGCCTACAGTGTCTAAAGGCCCGTCCTAAAACTGTAATTTAGGTAGCTTCAAGGCAGCATGAGTGGTGCATTCAAAATGGGAAAGCAAGCCTTGTGCCATCAGGTGACCGTTTCCAGCGAAAACGCAGCCTACCTCCTTGTGATTTCTACCAAGTAAATATACACTCTAGCTACACACTGACCCCTTCCTTAATAAAGTTGGTTTGGCACGGAGTTCTGCGTGTAACCACGGCCTCCCCAAAGGAGCGCTCTAGGTACGCTATCGGGGCTTAGCCTCTTCTAAAACCCTGCAGTGTAGGAGGAAGAACTGTGCTTTGGTACCAGCAGGAACGCAAGCCGACTTTCTCCTGTAAGTATGGCATCTTAAGGTATGACTTTGTAGAAGGAATGCTAAGCAGTTTTGGTTTCTCAGTGCCGATCAGCTGAGGGCAATGAGGCAGATTGGCATGACATGTAGGAAATGAGAGAACAGATTTCCTGGAGCTGGTGGAGTGCGGAGGAAATCCAGCTCCTCCAAGGAAGAGTGCAGTGTGTTGCCCTACACTTAGCATCCAGAGAGTGACTGGGAAACTTTTCGGGGCCTGGATGTTTCCTGGCAGGCCAGGGGAGCCTGGCCGGTCCCGGTGTTCTTGCAGGGAATAGGGTGCCCACGCGAGGTCCTCGGTACCTGAAAAGCTTACTAACGTTAAAAGAAAGCAGACCTAAAATTAAGCCTCAAGTTCTCTGCTCCAAGCTTCCGCTTCGGCAGGCTATTCAAGGCTTTACCTTGAGGAAAGGACTCCCGTCAAGTTTCCTTTTAGCTCTAGAGCGTCTCAGGAGGAGCTCCCAGCCAGGATATGAAAGCACCCTGTTGATTTAGAGAAAACTCTTTCCCTTCCCAGTACACTGCCTACAGTGACAGGGACCCGTGCAAAACACTGTTATTTAGGTAGCTTCAAGGCAGCAAGAATGGAGCATTCAATATGGAAAAGCAAGCCTTGTGCCATAAATTCCCCGTTTCCAGTGAACACGCAGCCTACCTCCTTGAGATTTTACCAAGTAAATATACACTCTAGCTCCACACTGGTCCCTTCCTTGAATAAAGTTGGTTTGGCAGGGAGTTCTGCGTCTAGCCAACGGCGTCCACCAAGGAGCGATCTAGGTTCGCTATCGGGGCTTAGCTTCTTCTAAAACCCTGCACTGGAAGAGCAAGAACTGGGCTTTGGTTACAGCAGGAATGCAAGCCGACTCTCTCCTGTAAATATGGGGTCTTAAGGTATGACACTCTAGAAGGAATGCGAAGCAGTTTTGGTTTCTCAGTGCCGCTCAGCCTAGGGCAATGAGGCAGATTTCCATGACATGTAGGATGTAAGAGAACAGATTTCCTGGAGCCTTTGGAGTGCTGAGGAAACCTAGGTCTCCCAAGGAAGAGTGCAGTGTGTTGCCCTACACTCAGCATACACAGAGTGACTGGGAAAAGTTTCCGTGCCTGGATGTTCCTTAGCAGCGCAGGGGAGCCTGCCGGAACTCTGTGTTCTAGTAGGGAATAGGGTGCCCACGCGAGGTCCTGGTGCCCTGAAAAGCTTACTAACGTTAAAAGAAAGCAGACCTAAATTTAAGCCTCAAGGACTCTGCTCCAAGCTTCCGCTTCGGCAGGCTATTCAAGGCTTTACCTTGAGGAAGGGACTCCCGTCAAATTTCCTTTTAGCTCTAGAGCGTCTCAGGAGGAGCTCCCACCCAGGCTATGAAAGCACCCTGTTGATGGAGAGAACACTCGTTCCCTTCCCAGAGCCCTGCCTACTGCGACTAGACACCCGTCCTAAAACTGTTATTTAGGTAGTGTTAAGGCAACATGAATGGAGCATTCAAAATGGGAAAGCAAGGCCTGTGCCATCAGGTCCCTGTTTCCAGCGAACACGCAGCCTACCTCCTTGTGCTTTCTACCAGGTAAATACACACTCTAGCTAAACCCTGGTCCCTTCCCTGAATAAAGTTTTCTTGGCACGGAGTTCTCCGTGTAGCCAACTGCCTCTCCCAAGGAAGGCTCTAGGTACGCTATCGGGGCTTAGCTTCTTCTAAAACCCTGCAGTGTAAGACGTAGAAGTGTGCTTTGCTTCCAGCAGGAAAGCAAGCCGACTTTCTCCTGTAAGTATGGGGTGTTAAGGTATGACACTCTAGAAGGAATGCGAAGCAGTTTTGGTTTCTCAGTGCCGCTCAGCCTAGGGCAATGAGGCAAGATATGCATGACATGTGGGATGTAAGAGAACAGATTTCCTGGAGCCTTTGGAGTGCTGATTAAACCTAGGTCTCCCAAGGAAGAGTGCAGTGTGTTGCCCTACACTCAGCATACGCAGAGTGACTGGGAAAGGTTTCCGGGCCTGGATGTTTCTTAGCAGCCTAGTGGAGCCTGCCGGTACTAGGTGTTCTTGCAGGGAATAGGGAGCCCACGCGAGGTCCTCGGTGTCCTGAAAGCTTACTAACCTTAAAATAAAATAAACCTAAAGCTAATGCTTCAAGGACTCTGCTCCAAGCTTCCGCTTTGGTAGGCTATTCAAGGCTTTATCTTGGGGAAAGGACTCACGTCACGTTTCCTTTTAGCTCTAGAGCGTCTCAGGAGGAGCTCCCACCCAGGCTATGAAAGCACCCTGTTGATCTAGAGAACACTCGTTCCCTTCCCAGAGCCCTGCCTACAGTGTCTAAAGGCCCGTCCTAAAACTGTAATTTAGGTAGCTTCAAGGCAGCATGAGTGGTGCATTCAAAATGGGAAAGCAAGCCTTGTGCCATCAGGTGACCGTTTCCAGCGAAAACGCAGCCTACCTCCTTGTGATTTCTACCAAGTAAATATACACTCTAGCTACACACTGGCCCCTTCCTTAATAAAGTTGGTTTGGCACGGAGTTCTGCGTGTAGCCACGGCCTCCCCAAAGGAGCGCTCTAGGTACGCTATCGGGGCTTAGCCTCTTCTAAAACCCTGCAGTGTAGGAGGAAGAACTGTGCTTTGGTACCAGCAGGAACGCAAGCCGACTTTCTCCTGTAAGTATGGCATCTTAAGGTATGACTTTGTAGAAGGAATGCTAAGCAGTTTTGGTTTCTCAGTGCCGATCAGCTTAGGGCAATGAGGCAGATTGGCATGACCTGTAGGAAATGAGAGAACAGATTTCCTGGAGCTGGTGGAGTGCGGAGGAAATCCAGCTCCTCCAAGGAAGAGTGCAGTGTGTTGCCCTACACTTAGCATCCAGAGGGTGACTGGGAAACTTTTCCGGGCCTGGATGTTTCCTGGCAGGCCAGGGGAGCCTGGCCGGTCCCGGTGTTCTTGCAGGGAATAGGGTGCCCACGCGAGGTCCTCGGTACCTGAAAAGCTTACTAACGTTAAAAGAAAGCAGACCTAAAATTAAGCCTCAGGTTCTCTGCTCCAAGCTTCCGCTTCGGCAGGCTATTCAAGGCTTTACCTTGAGGAAAGGACTCCCGTTAAGTTTCCTTTTAGCTCTAGAGCGTCTCAGGAGGAGCTCCCACCCAGGCTATGAAAGCACCCTGTTGATTTAGAGAAAACTCTTTCCCTTCCCAGGACACTGCCTATAGAGACAAGGGACCCGTCCGAAACACTCTTATTTAAGTATCTTCAAGGCAGGAAGAATGGAGCATTCAATATGGAAAAGCAAGTCTTGTGCCATAAATTCCCCGTTTCCAATGAACACGCAGCCTACCTCCTTGTGATTTCGACCAAGTAAATATACACTCTAACTACACACTGGTCCCTTCCTTGAATAAAGTTGGTTTGGCAGGGAGTTCTGCGTCTAGCCAACGCCCTCCACCAAGGAGCGATCTAGGTTCGCTATCGGGGCTTAGCTTCTTCTAAAACCCTGCACTGTAAGAGGAAGAACTGGGCTTTGGTTACAGCAGGAACGCAAGCCGACTTTCTCCTGTAAGTATGGGATCTTAAGGTATGACACTCTAGAAGGAATGCGAAGCAGTTTTGGTTTCTCAGTGTCGCTCAGCCTAGGGCAAGGAGGCAGATTTGCATGACATGTAGGTTGTAAGAGAAGAGATTTCCTGGAGCCTTTGGAGTGCTGAGGAAACCTAGGTCTCCCAAGGAAGAGTGCAGTGTGTTGCCCTACACTCAGCATACACAGAGTGACTGGGAAAGGTTTCCGGGCCTGGATGTTTCTTAGCAGGCCAGGGGAGCCTGCCGGAACTCGGTGTTCTAGCAGGGAATAGGGTGCCCATGCGAGGTCCTGGTGCCCTGAAAAGCTTACTAACGTTAAAAGAAAGCAGACCTAAATTTAAGCCTCAAGGACTCTGCTCCATGCTTCCTCTTCGGCAGGCTATTCAAGGCTTTACCTTGAGGAAGGGACTCCCGTCAAGTTTCCTTTTAACTCTAGAGCGTCTCAGGAGGAGCTCCCACCCAGGCTATGAAAGCACCCTGTTGATGGAGAGAACACTCGTTCCCTTCCCAGAGCCCTGCCTACTGCGACTAGACACCCGTCCTAAAACTGTTATTTAGGTAGTGTTAAGGCAACATGAATGGAGCATTCAAAATGGGAAAGCAAGGCCTGTGCCATCAGGTCCCTGTTTCCAGCGAACACGCAGCCTACCTCCTTGTGCTTTCTACCAGGTAAATACACACTCTAGCTAAACCCTGGTCCCTTCCCTGAATAACGTTTTCTTGGCATGGAGTTCTCCGTGTAGCCAACTGCCTATCCCAAGGAAGGCTCTAGGTACGCTATCGGGGCTTAGCTTCTTCTAAAACCCTGCAGTGTAAGACGTAGAAGTGTGCTTTGCTTCCAGCAGGAAAGCAAGCCGACTTTCTCCTGTAAGTATGGGGTGTTAAGGTATGACACTCTAGAAGGAATGCGAAGCAGTTTTGGTTTCTCAGTGCCGCTCAGCCTAGGGCAATGAGGCAAGATATGCATGACATGTGGGATGTAAGAGAACAGATTTCCTGGAGCCTTTGCAGTGCTGATTAAACCTAGGTCTCCCAAGGAAGAGTGCAGTGTGTTGCCCTACACTCAGCATACGCAGAGTGACTGGGAAAGGTTTCCGGGCCTGGATGTTTCTTAGCAGCCTAGTGGAGCCTGCCGGTACTAGGTGTTCTTGCAGGGAATATCGAGCCCACGCGAGTTCCTCGGTGTCCTGAAAGCTTACTAACCTTAAAAGAAAACAAACCTAAAGCTAATGCTTCAAGGACTCTGCTCCAAGCTTCCGCTTTGGTAGGCTATTCAAGGCTTTATCTTGGGGAAAGGACTCACGTCACGTTTCCTTTTAGCTCTAGAGCGTCTCAGGAGGAGCTCCCACCCAGGTTATGAAAGCACCCTGTTGATCTAGAGAACACTCGTTCCCTTCCCAGAGCCCTGCCTACAGTGTCTAAATGCCTGTCCTAAAACTGTAATTTAGGTAGCTTCAAGGCAGCATGAGTGGTGCATTCAAAATGGGAAAGCAAGCCTTGTGCCATCAGGTGACCGTTTCCAGCGAAAACGCAGCCTACCTCCTTGTGATTTCTACCAAGTAAATATACACTCTAGCTACACACTGGCCCCTTCCTTAATAAAGTTGGTTTGGCACGGAGTTCTGCGTGTAGCCACGGCCTCCCCAAAGGAGCGCTCTAGGTACGCTATCGGGGCTTAGCCTCTTCTAAAACCCTGCAGTGTAGGAGGAAGAACTGTGCTTTGGTACCAGCAGGAACGCAAGCCGACTTTCTCCTGTAAGTATGGCATCTTAAGGTATGACTTTGTAGAAGGAATGCTAAGCAGTTTTGGTTTCTCAGTGCCGATCAGCTTAGGGCAATGAGGCAGATTGGCATGACCTGTAGGAAATGAGAGAACAGATTTCCTGGAGCTGGTGGAGTGCGGAGGAAATCCAGCTCCTCCAAGGAAGAGTGCAGTGTGTTGCCCTACACTTAGCATCCAGAGAGTGCCTGGGAAACTTTTCGGGGCCTGGATGTTTCCTGGCAGGCCAGGGGAGCCTGGCCGGTCCCGGTGTTCTTGCAGGGAATAGGGTGCCCACGCGAGGTCCTCGGTACCTGAAAAGCTTACTAACGTTAAAAGAAAGCAGACCTAAAATTAAGCCTCAAGTTCTCTGCTCCAAGCTTCCGCTTCGGCAGGCTATTCAAGGCTTTACCTTGAGGAAAGGACTCCCGTCAAGTTTCCTTTTAGCTCTAGAGCGTCTCAGGAGGAGCTCCCAGCCAGGCTATGAAAGCACCCTGTTGATTTAGAGAAAACTCTTTCCCTTCCCAGTACACTGCCTACAGTGACAGGGACCCGTGCAGAACACTGTTATTTAGGTAGCTTCAAGGCAGCAAGAATGGAGCATTCAATATGGAAAAGCAAGCCTTGAGCCATAAATTCCCCGTTTCCAGTGAACACGCAGCCTACCTCCTTGAGATTTTTACCAAGTAAATATACACTCTAGCTCCACACTGGTCCCTTCCTTGAATAAAGTTGGTTTGGCAGGGAGTTCTGCGTCTAGCCAACGGCGTCCACCAAGGAGCGATCTAGGTTCGCTATCGGGGCTTAGCTTCTTCTAAAACCCTGCACTGGAAGAGCAAGAACTGGGCTTTGGTTACAGCAGGAATGCAAGCCGACTCTCTCCTGTAAATATGGGGTCTTAAGGTATGACACTCTAGAAGGAATGCGAAGCAGTTTTGGTTTCTCAGTGCCGCTCAGCCTAGGGCAATGAGGCAGATTTCCATGACATGTAGGATGTACGAGAACAGATTTCCTGGAGCTGTTGGAGTGCGGAGGAAACCTAGGTCTCCCAAGGAAGAGTGCAGTGTGTTGCCCTACACTCAGCATACACAGAGTGACTGGGAAAGGTTTCCGGGCCTGGATGTTCCTTAGCAGCCCAGGGGAGCCTGCCGGAACTCTGTGTTCTAGTAGGGAATAGGGTGCCCACGCGAGGTCCTGGTGCCCTGAAAAGCTTACTAACTTTAAAAGAAAGCAGACCTAAATTTAAGCCTCAAGGACTCTGCTCCAAGCTTCCGCTTCGGCAGGCTATTCAAGGCTTTACCTTGAGGAAGGGACTCCCGTCAAGTTTCCTTTTAGCTCTAGAGCGTCTCAGGAGGAGCTCCCACCCAGGCTATGAAAGCACCCTGTTGATGGAGAGAACACTCGTTCCCTTCCCAGAGCCCTGCCTACTGCGACTAGACACCCGTCCTAAAACTGTTATTTAGGTAGTGTTAAGGCAACATGAATGGAGCATTCAAAATGGGAAAGCAAGGCCTGTGCCATCAGGTCCCTGTTTCCAGCGAACACGCAGCCTACCTCCTTGTGCTTTCTACCAGGTAAATACACACTCTAGCTAAACCCTGGTCCCTTCCCTGAATAACGTTTTCTTGGCACGGAGTTCTCCGTGTAGCCAACTGCCTCTCCCAAGGAAGGCTCTAGGTACGCTATCGGGGCTTAGCTTCTTCTGAAACCCTGCAGTGTAAGACGTAGAAGTGTGCTTTGCTTCCAGCAGGAAAGCAAGCCGACTTTCTCCTGTAAGTATGGGGTGTTAAGGTATGACACTCTAGAAGGAATGCGAAGCAGTTTTGGTTTCTCAGTGCCGCTCAGCCTAGGGCAATGAGGCAAGATATGCATGACATGTGGGATGTAAGAGAACAGATTTCCTGGAGCCTTTGGAGTGCTGATTAAACCTAGGTCTCCCAAGGAAGAGTGCAGTGTGTTGCCCTACACTCAGCATACGCAGAGTGACTGGGAAAGGTTTCCGGGCCTGGATGTTTCTTAGCAGCCTAGTGGAGGCTGCCGGTACTAGGTGTTCTTGCAGGGAATAGGGAGCCCACGCGAGGTCCTCGGTGTCCTGAAAGCTTACTAACCTTAAAAGAAAACAAACCTAAAGCTAATGCTTCAAGGACTCTGCTCCAAGCTTCCGCTTTGGTAGGCTATTCAAGGCTTTATCTTGGGGAAAGGACTCACGTCACGTTTCCTTTTAGCTCTAGAGCGTCTCAGGAGGAGCTCCCACCCAGGCTATGAAAGCACCCTGTTGATCTAGAGAACACTCGTTCCCTTCCCAGAGCCCTGCCTACAGTGTCTAAAGGCCCGTCCTAAAACTGTAATTTAGGTAGCTTCAAGGCAGCATGAGTGGTGCATTCAAAATGGGAAAGCAAGCCTTGTGCCATCAGGTGACCGTTTCCAGCGAAAACGCAGCCTACCTCCTTGTGATTTCTACCAAGTAAATATACACTCTAGCTACACACTGACCCCTTCCTTAATAAAGTTGGTTTGGCACGGAGTTCTGCGTGTAGCCACGGCCTCCCCAAAGGAGCGCTCTAGGTACGCTATCGGGGCTTAGCCTCTTCTAAAACCCTGCAGTGTAGGAGGAAGAACTGTGCTTTGGTACCAGCAGGAACGCAAGCCGACTTTCTCCTGTAAGTATGGCATCTTAAGGTATGACTTTGTAGAAGGAATGCTAAGCAGTTTTGGTTTCTCAGTGCCGATCAGCTTAGGGCAATGAGGCAGATTGGCATGACCTGTAGGAAATGAGAGAACAGATTTCCTGGAGCTGGTGGAGTGCGGAGGAAATCCAGCTCCTCCAAGGAAGAGTGCAGTGTGTTGCCCTACACTTAGCATCCAGAGAGTGACTGGGAAACCTTTCGCGGCCTGGATGTTTCCTGGCAGGCCAGGGGAGCCTGGCCGGTCCCGGTGTTCTTGCAGGGAATAGGGTGCCCACGCGAGGTCCTCGGTACCTGAAAAGCTTACTAACGTTAAAAGAAAGCAGACTTAAAATTAAGCCTCAAGTTCTCTGCTCCAAGCTTCCGCTTCGGCAGGCTATTCAAGGCTTTACCTTGAGGAAAGGACTCCCGTCAAGTTTCCTTTTAGCTCTAGAGCGTCTCAGGAGGAGCTCCCAGCCAGGCTATGAAAGCACCCTGTTGATTTAGAGAAAACTCTTTCCCTTCCCAGTACACTGCCTACAGTGACAGGGACCCGTGCAGAACACTGTTATTTAGGTAGCTTCAAGGCAGCAAGAATGGAGCATTCAATATGGAAAAGCAAGCCTTGAGCCATAAATTCCCCGTTTCCAGTGAACACGCAGCCTACCTCCTTGAGATTTTACCAAGTAAATATACACTCTAGCTCCACACTGGTCCCTTCCTTGAATAAAGTTGGTTTGGCAGGGAGTTCTGCGTCTAGCCAACGGCGTCCACCAAGGAGCGATCTAGGTTCGCTATCGGGGCTTAGCTTCTTCTAAAACCCTGCACTGGAAGAGCAAGAACTGGGCTTTGGTTACAGCAGGAATGCAAGCCGACTCTCTCCTGTAAATATGGGGTCTTAAGGTATGACACTCTAGAAGGAATGCGAAGCAGTTTTGGTTTCTCAGTGCCGCTCAGCCTAGGGCAATGAGGCAGATTTCCATGACATGTAGGATGTAAGAGAACAGATTTCCTGGAGCTGTTGGAGTGCGGAGGAAACCTAGGTCTCCCAAGGAAGAGTGCAGTGTGTTGCCCTACACTCAGCATACACAGAGTGACTGGGAAAGGTTTCCGGGCCTGGATGTTCCTTAGCAGCCCAGGGGAGCCTGCCGGAACTCTGTGTTCTAGTAGGGAATAGGGTGCCCACGCGAGGTCCTGGTGCCCTGAAAAGCTTACTAACGTTAAAAGAAAGCAGACCTAAATTTAAGCCTCAAGGACTCTGCTCCAAGCTTCCGCTTCGGCAGGCTATTCAAGGCTTTACCTTGAGGAAGGGACTCCCGTCAAGTTTCCTTTTAGCTCTAGAGCGTCTCAGGAGGAGCTCCCACCCAGGCTATGAAAGCACCCTGTTGATGGAGAGAACACTCGTTCCCTTCCCAGAGCCCTGCCTACTGCGACTAGACACCCGTCCTAAAACTGTTATTTAAGTAGTGTTAAGGCAACATGAATGGAGCATTCAAAATGGGAAAGCAAGGCCTGTGCCATCAGGTCCCTGTTTCCAGCGAACACGCAGCCTACCTCCTTGTGCTTTCTACCAGGTAAATACACACTCTAGCTACATACTGGTCCCTTCCCTGAATAAAGTTTTCTTGGCACGGAGTTCTCCGTGTAGCCAACTGCCTCTCCCAAGGAAGGCTCTAGGTACGCTATCGGGGCTTAGCTTCTTCTAAAACCCTGCAGTGTAAGACGTAGAAGTGTGCTTTGCTTCCAGCAGGAAAGCAAGCCGACTTTCTCCTGTAAGTATGGGGTGTTAAGGTATGACACTCTAGAAGGAATGCGAAGCAGTTTTGGTTTCTCAGTGCCGCTCAGCCTAGGGCAATGAGGCAAGATATGCATGACATGTGGGATGTAAGAGAACAGATTTCCTGGAGCCTTTGGAGTGCTGATTAAACCTAGGTCTCCCAAGGAAGAGTGCAGTGTGTTGCCCTACACTCAGCATACGCAGAGTGACTGGGAAAGGTTTCCGGGCCTGGATGTTTCTTAGCAGCCTAGTGGAGGCTGCCGGTACTAGGTGTTCTTGCAGGGAATAGGGAGCCCACGCGAGGTCCTCGGTGTCCTGAAAGCTTACTAACCTTAAAAGAAAACAAACCTAAAGCTAATGCTTCAAGGACTCTGCTCCAAGCTTCCGCTTTGGTAGGCTATTCAAGGCTTTATCTTGGGGAAAGGACTCACGTCACGTTTCCTTTTAGCTCTAGAGCGTCTCAGGAGGAGCTCCCACCCAGGCTATGAAAGCACCCTGTTGATCTAGAGAACACTCGTTCCCTTCCCAGAGCCCTGCCTACAGTGTCTAAAGGCCCGTCCTAAAACTGTAATTTAGGTAGCTTCAAGGCAGCATGAGTGGTGCATTCAAAATGGGAAAGCAAGCCTTGTGCCATCAGGTGACCGTTTCCAGCGAAAACGCAGCCTACCTCCTTGTGATTTCTACCAAGTAAATATACACTCTAGCTACACACTGGCCCCTTCCTTAATAAAGTTGGTTTGGCACGGAGTTCTGCGTGTAGCCACGGCCTCCCCAAAGGAGCGCTCTAGGTACGCTATCGGGGCTTAGCCTCTTCTAAAACCCTGCAGTGTAGGAGGAAGAACTGTGCTTTGGTACCAGCAGGAACGCAAGCCGACTTTCTCCTGTAAGTATGGCATCTTAAGGTATGACTTTGTAGAAGGAATGCTAAGCAGTTTTGGTTTCTCAGTGCCGATCAGCTTAGGGCAATGAGGCAGATTGGCATGACATGTAGGAAATGAGAGAACAGATTTCCTGGAGCTGGTGGAGTGTGGAGGAAATCCAGCTCCTCCAAGGAAGAGTGCAGTGTGTTGCCCTACACTTAGCATCCAGAGGGTGACTGGGAAACTTTTCCGGGCCTGGATGTTTCCTGGCAGGCCAGGGGAGCCTGGCCGGTCCCGGTGTTCTTGCAGGGAATAGGGTGCCCACGCGAGGTCCTCGGTACCTGAAAAGCTTACTAACGTTAAAAGAAAGCAGACCTAAAATTAAGCCTCAGGTTCTCTGCTCCAAGCTTCCGCTTCGGCAGGCTATTCAAGGCTTTACCTTGAGGAAAGGACTCCCGTTAAGTTTCCTTTTAGCTCTAGAGCGTCTCAGGAGGAGCTCCCACCCAGGCTATGAAAGCACCCTGTTGATTTAGAGAAAACTCTTTCCCTTCCCAGGACACTGCCTATAGAGACAAGGGACCCGTCCGAAACACTCTTATTTAAGTATCTTCAAGGCAGGAAGAATGGAGCATTCAATATGGAAAAGCAAGTCTTGTGCCATAAATTCCCCGTTTCCAATGAACACGCAGCCTACCTCCTTGTGATTTCGACCAAGTAAATATACACTCTAACTACACACTGGTCCCTTCCTTGAATAAAGTTGGTTTGGCAGGGAGTTCTGCGTCTAGCCAACGCCCTCCACCAAGGAGCGATCTAGGTTCGCTATCGGGGCTTAGCTTCTTCTAAAACCCTGCACTGTAAGAGGAAGAACTGGGCTTTGGTTACAGCAGGAACGCAAGCCGACTTTCTCCTGTAAGTATGGGATCTTAAGGTATGACACTCTAGAAGGAATGCGAAGCAGTTTTGGTTTCTCAGTGTCGCTCAGCCTAGGGCAAGGAGGCAGATTTGCATGACATGTAGGTTGTAAGAGAAGAGATTTCCTGGAGCCTTTGGAGTGCTGAGGAAACCTAGGTCTCCCAAGGAAGAGTGCAGTGTGTTGCCCTACACTCAGCATACACAGAGTGACTGGGAAAGGTTTCCGGGCCTGGATGTTTCTTAGCAGGCCAGGGGAGCCTGCCGGAACTCGGTGTTCTAGCAGGGAATAGGGTGCCCATGCGAGGTCCTGGTGCCCTGAAAAGCTTACTAACGTTAAAAGAAAGCAGACCTAAATTTAAGCCTCAAGGACTCTGCTCCATGCTTCCTCTTCGGCAGGCTATTCAAGGCTTTACCTTGAGGAAGGGACTCCCGTCAAGTTTCCTTTTAACTCTAGAGCGTCTCAGGAGGAGCTCCCACCCAGGCTATGAAAGCACCCTGTTGATGGAGAGAACACTCGTTCCCTTCCCAGAGCCCTGCCTACTGCGACTAGACACCCGTCCTAAAACTGTTATTTAGGTAGTGTTAAGGCAACATGAATGGAGCATTCAAAATGGGAAAGCAAGGCCTGTGCCATCAGGTCCCTGTTTCCAGCAAACACGCAGCCTACCTCCTTGTGCTTTCTACCAGGTAAATACACACTCTAGCTAAACCCTGGTCCCTTCCCTGAATAACGTTTTCTTGGCATGGAGTTCTCCGTGTAGCCAACTGCCTATCCCAAGGAAGGCTCTAGGTACGCTATCGGGGCTTAGCTTCTTCTAAAACCCTGCAGTGTAAGACGTAGAAGTGTGCTTTGCTTCCAGCAGGAAAGCAAGCCGACTTTCTCCTGTAAGTATGGGGTGTTAAGGTATGACACTCTAGAAGGAATGCGAAGCAGTTTTGGTTTCTCAGTGCCGCTCAGCCTAGGGCAATGAGGCAAGATATGCATGACATGTGGGATGTAAGAGAACAGATTTCCTGGAGCCTTTGCAGTGCTGATTAAACCTAGGTCTCCCAAGGAAGAGTGCAGTGTGTTGCCCTACACTCAGCATACGCAGAGTGACTGGGAAAGGTTTCCGGGCCTGGATGTTTCTTAGCAGCCTAGTGGAGCCTGCCGGTACTAGGTGTTCTTGCAGGGAATAGGGAGCCCACGCGAGGTCCTCGGTGTCCTGAAAGCTTACTAACCTTAAAAGAAAACAAACCTAAAGCTAATGCTTCAAGGACTCTGCTCCAAGCTTCCGCTTTGGTAGGCTATTCAAGGCTTTATCTTGGGGAAAGGACTCACGTCACGTTTCCTTTTAGCTCTAGAGCGTCTCAGGAGGAGCTCCCACCCAGGTTATGAAAGCACCCTGTTGATCTAGAGAACACTCGTTCCCTTCCCAGAGCCCTGCCTACAGTGTCTAAATGCCTGTCCTAAAACTGTAATTTAGGTAGCTTCAAGGCAGCATGAGTGGTGCATTCAAAATGGGAAAGCAAGCCTTGTGCCATCAGGTGACCGTTTCCAGCGAAAACGCAGCCTACCTCCTTGTGATTTCTACCAAGTAAATATACACTCTAGCTACACACTGGCCCCTTCCTTAATAAAGTTGGTTTGGCACGGAGTTCTGCGTGTAGCCACGGCCTCCCCAAAGGAGCGCTCTAGGTACGCTATCGGGGCTTAGCCTCTTCTAAAACCCTGCAGTGTAGGAGGAAGAACTGTGCTTTGGTACCAGCAGGAACGCAAGCCGACTTTCTCCTGTAAGTATGGCATCTTAAGGTATGACTTTGTAGAAGGAATGCTAAGCAGTTTTGGTTTCTCAGTGCCGATCAGCTTAGGGCAATGAGGCAGATTGGCATGACCTGTAGGAAATGAGAGAACAGATTTCCTGGAGCTGGTGGAGTGCGGAGGAAATCCAGCTCCTCCAAGGAAGAGTGCAGTGTGTTGCCCTACACTTAGCATCCAGAGAGTGCCTGGGAAACTTTTCGGGGCCTGGATGTTTCCTGGCAGGCCAGGGGAGCCTGGCCGGTCCCGGTGTTCTTGCAGGGAATAGGGTGCCCACGCGAGGTCCTCGGTACCTGAAAAGCTTACTAACGTTAAAAGAAAGCAGACCTAAAATTAAGCCTCAAGTTCTCTGCTCCAAGCTTCCGCTTCGGCAGGCTATTCAAGGCTTTACCTTGAGGAAAGGACTCCCGTCAAGTTTCCTTTTAGCTCTAGAGCGTCTCAGGAGGAGCTCCCAGCCAGGCTATGAAAGCACCCTGTTGATTTAGAGAAAACTCTTTCCCTTCCCAGTACACTGCCTACAGTGACAGGGACCCGTGCAGAACACTGTTATTTAGGTAGCTTCAAGGCAGCAAGAATGGAGCATTCAATATGGAAAAGCAAGCCTTGAGCCATAAATTCCCCGTTTCCAGTGAACACGCAGCCTACCTCCTTGAGATTTTTACCAAGTAAATATACACTCTAGCTCCACACTGGTCCCTTCCTTGAATAAAGTTGGTTTGGCAGGGAGTTCTGCGTCTAGCCAACGGCGTCCACCAAGGAGCGATCTAGGTTCGCTATCGGGGCTTAGCTTCTTCTAAAACCCTGCACTGGAAGAGCAAGAACTGGGCTTTGGTTACAGCAGGAATGCAAGCCGACTCTCTCCTGTAAATATGGGGTCTTAAGGTCTGACACTCTAGAAGGAATGCGAAGCAGTTTTGGTTTCTCAGTGCCGCTCAGCCTAGGGCAATGAGGCAGATTTCCATGACATGTAGGATGTACGAGAACAGATTTCCTGGAGCTGTTGGAGTGCGGAGGAAACCTAGGTCTCCCAAGGAAGAGTGCAGTGTGTTGCCCTACACTCAGCATACACAGAGTGACTGGGAAAGGTTTCCGGGCCTGGATGTTCCTTAGCAGCCCAGGGGAGCCTGCCGGAACTCTGTGTTCTAGTAGGGAATAGGGTGCCCACGCGAGGTCCTGGTGCCCTGAAAAGCTTACTAACTTTAAAAGAAAACAGACCTAAATTTAAGCCTCAAGGACTCTGCTCCAAGCTTCCGCTTCGGCAGGCTATTCAAGGCTTTACCTTGAGGAAGGGACTCCCGTCAAGTTTCCTTTTAGCTCTAGAGCGTCTCAGGAGGAGCTCCCACCCAGGCTATGAAAGCACCCTGTTGATGGAGAGAACACTCGTTCCCTTCCCAGAGCCCTGCCTACTGCGACTAGACACCCGTCCTAAAACTGTTATTTAGGTAGTGTTAAGGCAACATGAATGGAGCATTCAAAATGGGAAAGCAAGGCCTGTGCCATCAGGTCCCTGTTTCCAGCGAACACGCAGCCTACCTCCTTGTGCTTTCTACCAGGTAAATACACACTCTAGCTAAACCCTGGTCCCTTCCCTGAATAACGTTTTCTTGGCACGGAGTTCTCCGTGTAGCCAACTGCCTCTCCCAAGGAAGGCTCTAGGTACGCTATCGGGGCTGAGCTTCTTCTGAAACCCTGCAGTGTAAGACGTAGAAGTGTGCTTTGCTTCCAGCAGGAAAGCAAGCCGACTTTCTCCTGTAAGTATGGGGTGTTAAGGTATGACACTCTAGAAGGAATGCGAAGCAGTTTTGGTTTCTCAGTGCCGCTCAGCCTAGGGCAATGAGGCAAGATATGCATGACATGTGGGATGTAAGAGAACAGATTTCCTGGAGCCTTTGGAGTGCTGATTAAACCTAGGTCTCCCAAGGAAGAGTGCAGTGTGTTGCCCTACACTCAGCATACGCAGAGTGACTGGGAAAGGTTTCCGGGCCTGGATGTTTCTTAGCAGCCTAGTGGAGGCTGCCGGTACTAGGTGTTCTTGCAGGGAATAGGGAGCCCACGCGAGGTCCTCGGTGTCCTGAAAGCTTACTAACCTTAAAAGAAAACAAACCTAAAGCTAATGCTTCAAGGACTCTGCTCCAAGCTTCCGCTTTGGTAGGCTATTCAAGGCTTTATCTTGGGGAAAGGACTCACGTCACGTTTCCTTTTAGCTCTAGAGCGTCTCAGGAGGAGCTCCCACCCAGGCTATGAAAGCACCCTGTTGATCTAGAGAACACTCGTTCCCTTCCCAGAGCCCTGCCTACAGTGTCTAAAGGCCCGTCCTAAAACTGTAATTTAGGTAGCTTCAAGGCAGCATGAGTGGTGCATTCAAAATGGGAAAGCAAGCCTTGTGCCATCAGGTGACCGTTTCCAGCGAAAACGCAGCCTACCTCCTTGTGATTTCTACCAAGTAAATATACACTCTAGCTACACACTGACCCCTTCCTTAATAAAGTTGGTTTGGCACGGAGTTCTGCGTGTAGCCACGGCCTCCCCAAAGGAGCGCTCTAGGTACGCTATCGGGGCTTAGCCTCTTCTAAAACCCTGCAGTGTAGGAGGAAGAACTGTGCTTTGGTACCAGCAGGAACGCAAGCCGACTTTCTCCTGTAAGTATGGCATCTTAAGGTATGACTTTGTAGAAGGAATGCTAAGCAGTTTTGGTTTCTCAGTGCCGATCAGCTTAGGGCAATGAGGCAGATTGGCATGACCTGTAGGAAATGAGAGAACAGATTTCCTGGAGCTGGTGGAGTGCGGAGGAAATCCAGCTCCTCCAAGGAAGAGTGCAGTGTGTTGCCCTACACTTAGCATCCAGAGAGTGACTGGGAAACTTTTCGCGGCCTGGATGTTTCCTGGCAGGCCAGGGGAGCCTGGCCGGTCCCGGTGTTCTTGCAGGGAATAGGGTGCCCACGCGAGGTCCTCGGTACCTGAAAAGCTTACTAACGTTAAAAGAAAGCAGACTTAAAATTAAGCCTCAAGTTCTCTGCTCCAAGCTTCCGCTTCGGCAGGCTATTCAAGGCTTTACCTTGAGGAAAGGACTCCCGTCAAGTTTCCTTTTAGCTCTAGAGCGTCTCAGGAGGAGCTCCCAGCCAGGCTATGAAAGCACCCTGTTGATTTAGAGAAAACTCTTTCCCTTCCCAGTACACTGCCTACAGTGACAGGGACCCGTGCAGAACACTGTTATTTAGGTAGCTTCAAGGCAGCAAGAATGGAGCATTCAATATGGAAAAGCAAGCCTTGAGCCATAAATTCCCCGTTTCCAGTGAACACGCAGCCTACCTCCTTGAGATTTTACCAAGTAAATATACACTCTAGCTCCACACTGGTCCCTTCCTTGAATAAAGTTGGTTTGGCAGGGAGTTCTGCGTCTAGCCAACGGCGTCCACCAAGGAGCGATCTAGGTTCGCTATCGGGGCTTAGCTTCTTCTAAAACCCTGCACTGGAAGAGCAAGAACTGGGCTTTGGTTACAGCAGGAATGCAAGCCGACTCTCTCCTGTAAATATGGGGTCTTAAGGTATGACACTCTAGAAGGAATGCGAAGCAGTTTTGGTTTCTCAGTGCCGCTCAGCCTAGGGCAATGAGGCAGATTTCCATGACATGTAGGATGTAAGAGAACAGATTTCCTGGAGCTGTTGGAGTGCGGAGGAAACCTAGGTCTCCCAAGGAAGAGTGCAGTGTGTTGCCCTACACTCAGCATACACAGAGTGACTGGGAAAGGTTTCCGGGCCTGGATGTTCCTTAGCAGCCCAGGGGAGCCTGCCGGAACTCTGTGTTCTAGTAGGGAATAGGGTGCCCACGCGAGGTCCTGGTGCCCTGAAAAGCTTACTAACGTTAAAAGAAAGCAGACCTAAATTTAAGCCTCAAGGACTCTGCTCCAAGCTTCCGCTTCGGCAGGCTATTCAAGGCTTTACCTTGAGGAAGGGACTCCCGTCAAGTTTCCTTTTAGCTCTAGAGCGTCTCAGGAGGAGCTCCCACCCAGGCTATGAAAGCACCCTGTTGATGGAGAGAACACTCGTTCCCTTCCCAGAGCCCTGCCTACTGCGACTAGACACCCGTCCTAAAACTGTTATTTAGGTAGTGTTAAGGCAACATGAATGAGCATTCAAAATGGGAAAGCAAGGCCTGTGCCATCAGGTCCCTGTTTCCAGCGAACACGCAGCCTACCTCCTTGTGCTTTCTACCAGGTAAATACACACTCTAGCTACATACTGGTCCCTTCCCTGAATAAAGTTTTCTTGGCACGGAGTTCTCCGTGTAGCCAACTGCCTCTCCCAAGGAAGGCTCTAGGTACGCTATCGGGGCTTAGCTTCTTCTAAAACCCTGCAGTGTAAGACGTAGAAGTGTGCTTTGCTTCCAGCAGGAAAGCAAGCCGACTTTCTCCTGTAAGTATGGGGTGTTAAGGTATGACACTCTAGAAGGAATGCGAAGCAGTTTTGGTTTCTCAGTGCCGCTCAGCCTAGGGCAATGAGGCAAGATATGCATGACATGTGGGATGTAAGAGAACAGATTTCCTGGAGCCTTTGGAGTGCTGATTAAACCTAGGTCTCCCAAGGAAGAGTGCAGTGTGTTGCCCTACACTCAGCATACGCAGAGTGACTGGGAAAGGTTTCCGGGCCTGGATGTTTCTTAGCAGCCTAGTGGAGGCTGCCGGTACTAGGTGTTCTTGCAGGGAATAGGGAGCCCACGCGAGGTCCTCGGTGTCCTGAAAGCTTACTAACCTTAAAAGAAAACAAACCTAAAGCTAATGCTTCAAGGACTCTGCTCCAAGCTTCCGCTTTGGTAGGCTATTCAAGGCTTTATCTTGGGGAAAGGACTCACGTCACGTTTCCTTTTAGCTCTAGAGCGTCTCAGGAGGAGCTCCCACCCAGGCTATGAAAGCACCCTGTTGATCTAGAGAACACTCGTTCCCTTCCCAGAGCCCTGCCTACAGTGTCTAAAGGCCCGTCCTAAAACTGTAATTTAGGTAGCTTCAAGGCAGCATGAGTGGTGCATTCAAAATGGGAAAGCAAGCCTTGTGCCATCAGGTGACCGTTTCCAGCGAAAACGCAGCCTACCTCCTTGTGATTTCTACCAAGTAAATATACACTCTAGCTACACACTGGCCCCTTCCTTAATAAAGTTGGTTTGGCACGGAGTTCTGCGTGTAGCCACGGCCTCCCCAAAGGAGCGCTCTAGGTACGCTATCGGGGCTTAGCCTCTTCTAAAACCCTGCAGTGTAGGAGGAAGAACTGTGCTTTGGTACCAGCAGGAACGCAAGCCGACTTTCTCCTGTAAGTATGGCATCTTAAGGTATGACTTTGTAGAAGGAATGCTAAGCAGTTTTGGTTTCTCAGTGCCGATCAGCTTAGGGCAATGAGGCAGATTGGCATGACATGTAGGAAATGAGAGAACAGATTTCCTGGAGCTGGTGGAGTGCGGAGGAAATCCAGCTCCTCCAAGGAAGAGTGCAGTGTGTTGCCCTACACTTAGCATCCAGAGGGTGACTGGGAAACTTTTCCGTGCCTGGATGTTTCCTGGCAGGCCAGGGGAGCCTGGCCGGTCCCGGTGTTCTTGCAGGGAATAGGGTGCCCACGCGAGGTCCTCGGTACCTGAAAAGCTTACTAACGTTAAAAGAAAGCAGACTTAAAATTAAGCCTCAAGTTCTCTGCTCCAAGCTTCCGCTTCGGCAGGCTATTCAAGGCTTTACCTTGAGGAAAGGACTCCCGTCAAGTTTCCTTTTAGCTCTAGAGCGTCTCAGGAGGAGCTCCCAGCCAGGCTATGAAAGCACCCTGTTGATTTAGAGAAAACTCTTTCCCTTCCCAGTACACTGCCTACAGTGACAGGGACCCGTGCAGAACACTGTTATTTAGGTAGCTTCAAGGCAGCAAGAATGGAGCATTCAATATGGAAAAGCAAGCCTTGAGCCATAAATTCCCCGTTTCCAGTGAACACGCAGCCTACCTCCTTGAGATTTTACCAAGTAAATATACACTCTAGCTCCACACTGGTCCCTTCCTTGAATAAAGTTGGTTTGGCAGGGAGTTCTGCGTCTAGCCAACGGCGTCCACCAAGGAGCGATCTAGGTTCGCTATCGGGGCTTAGCTTCTTCTAAAACCCTGCACTGGAAGAGCAAGAACTGGGCTTTGGTTACAGCAGGAATGCAAGCCGACTCTCTCCTGTAAATATGGGGTCTTAAGGTATGACACTCTAGAAGGAATGCGAAGCAGTTTTGGTTTCTCAGTGCCGCTCAGCCTAGGGCAATGAGGCAGATTTCCATGACATGTAGGATGTAAGAGAACAGATTTCCTGGAGCTGTTGGAGTGCGGAGGAAACCTAGGTCTCCCAAGGAAGAGTGCAGTGTGTTGCCCTACACTCAGCATACACAGAGTGACTGGGAAAGGTTTCCGGGCCTGGATGTTCCTTAGCAGCCCAGGGGAGCCTGCCGGAACTCTGTGTTCTAGTAGGGAATAGGGTGCCCACGCGAGGTCCTGGTGCCCTGAAAAGCTTACTAACGTTAAAAGAAAGCAGACCTAAATTTAAGCCTCAAGGACTCTGCTCCAAGCTTCCGCTTCGGCAGGCTATTCAAGGCTTTACCTTGAGGAAGGGACTCCCGTCAAGTTTCCTTTTAGCTCTAGAGCGTCTCAGGAGGAGCTCCCACCCAGGCTATGAAAGCACCCTGTTGATGGAGAGAACACTCGTTCCCTTCCCAGAGCCCTGCCTACTGCGACTAGACACCCGTCCTAAAACTGTTATTTAGGTAGTGTTAAGGCAACATGAATGGAGCATTCAAAATGGGAAAGCAAGGCCTGTGCCATCAGGTCCCTGTTTCCAGCGAACACGCAGCCTACCTCCTTGTGCTTTCTACCAGGTAAATACACACTCTAGCTACATACTGGTCCCTTCCCTGAATAAAGTTTTCTTGGCACGGAGTTCTCCGTGTAGCCAACTGCCTCTCCCAAGGAAGGCTCTAGGTACGCTATCGGGGCTTAGCTTCTTCTAAAACCCTGCAGTGTAAGACGTAGAAGTGTGCTTTGCTTCCAGCAGGAAAGCAAGCCGACTTTCTCCTGTAAGTATGGGGTGTTAAGGTATGACACTCTAGAAGGAATGCGAAGCAGTTTTGGTTTCTCAGTGCCGCTCAGCCTAGGGCAATGAGGCAAGATATGCATGACATGTGGGATGTAAGAGAACAGATTTCCTGGAGCCTTTGGAGTGCTGATTAAACCTAGGTCTCCCAAGGAAGAGTGCAGTGTGTTGCCCTACACTCAGCATACGCAGAGTGACTGGGAAAGGTTTCCGGGCCTGGATGTTTCTTAGCAGCCTAGTGGAGGCTGCCGGTACTAGGTGTTCTTGCAGGGAATAGGGAGCCCACGCGAGGTCCTCGGTGTCCTGAAAGCTTACTAACCTTAAAAGAAAACAAACCTAAAGCTAATGCTTCAAGGACTCTGCTCCAAGCTTCCGCTTTGGTAGGCTATTCAAGGCTTTATCTTGGGGAAAGGACTCACGTCACGTTTCCTTTTAGCTCTAGAGCGTCTCAGGAGGAGCTCCCACCCAGGCTATGAAAGCACCCTGTTGATCTAGAGAACACTCGTTCCCTTCCCAGAGCCCTGCCTACAGTGTCTAAAGGCCCGTCCTAAAACTGTAATTTAGGTAGCTTCAAGGCAGCATGAGTGGTGCATTCAAAATGGGAAAGCAAGCCTTGTGCCATCAGGTGACCGTTTCCAGCGAAAACGCAGCCTACCTCCTTGTGATTTCTACCAAGTAAATATACACTCTAGCTACACACTGGCCCCTTCCTTAATAAAGTTGGTTTGGCACGGAGTTCTGCGTGTAGCCACGGCCTCCCCAAAGGAGCGCTCTAGGTACGCTATCGGGGCTTAGCCTCTTCTAAAACCCTGCAGTGTAGGAGGAAGAACTGTGCTTTGGTACCAGCAGGAACGCAAGCCGACTTTCTCCTGTAAGTATGGCATCTTAAGGTATGACTTTGTAGAAGGAATGCTAAGCAGTTTTGGTTTCTCAGTGCCGATCAGCTTAGGGCAATGAGGCAGATTGGCATGACATGTAGGAAATGAGAGAACAGATTTCCTGGAGCTGGTGGAGTGTGGAGGAAATCCAGCTCCTCCAAGGAAGAGTGCAGTGTGTTGCCCTACACTTAGCATCCAGAGGGTGACTGGGAAACTTTTCCGGGCCTGGATGTTTCCTGGCAGGCCAGGGGAGCCTGGCCGGTCCCGGTGTTCTTGCAGGGAATAGGGTGCCCACGCGAGGTCCTCGGTACCTGAAAAGCTTACTAACGTTAAAAGAAAGCAGACCTAAAATTAAGCCTCAGGTTCTCTGCTCCAAGCTTCCGCTTCGGCAGGCTATTCAAGGCTTTACCTTGAGGAAAGGACTCCCGTTAAGTTTCCTTTTAGCTCTAGAGCGTCTCAGGAGGAGCTCCCACCCAGGCTATGAAAGCACCCTGTTGATTTAGAGAAAACTCTTTCCCTTCCCAGGACACTGCCTATAGAGACAAGGGACCCGTCCGAAACACTCTTATTTAAGTATCTTCAAGGCAGGAAGAATGGAGCATTCAATATGGAAAAGCAAGTCTTGTGCCATAAATTCCCCGTTTCCAATGAACACGCAGCCTACCTCCTTGTGATTTCGACCAAGTAAATATACACTCTAACTACACACTGGTCCCTTCCTTGAATAAAGTTGGTTTGGCAGGGAGTTCTGCGTCTAGCCAACGCCCTCCACCAAGGAGCGATCTAGGTTCGCTATCGGGGCTTAGCTTCTTCTAAAACCCTGCACTGTAAGAGGAAGAACTGGGCTTTGGTTACAGCAGGAACGCAAGCCGACTTTCTCCTGTAAGTATGGGATCTTAAGGTATGACACTCTAGAAGGAATGCGAAGCAGTTTTGGTTTCTCAGTGTCGCTCAGCCTAGGGCAAGGAGGCAGATTTGCATGACATGTAGGTTGTAAGAGAAGAGATTTCCTGGAGCCTTTGGAGTGCTGAGGAAACCTAGGTCTCCCAAGGAAGAGTGCAGTGTGTTGCCCTACACTCAGCATACACAGAGTGACTGGGAAAGGTTTCCGGGCCTGGATGTTTCTTAGCAGGCCAGGGGAGCCTGCCGGAACTCGGTGTTCTAGCAGGGAATAGGGTGCCCATGCGAGGTCCTGGTGCCCTGAAAAGCTTACTAACGTTAAAAGAAAGCAGACCTAAATTTAAGCCTCAAGGACTCTGCTCCATGCTTCCTCTTCGGCAGGCTATTCAAGGCTTTACCTTGAGGAAGGGACTCCCGTCAAGTTTCCTTTTAACTCTAGAGCGTCTCAGGAGGAGCTCCCACCCAGGCTATGAAAGCACCCTGTTGATGGAGAGAACACTCGTTCCCTTCCCAGAGCCCTGCCTACTGCGACTAGACACCCGTCCTAAAACTGTTATTTAGGTAGTGTTAAGGCAACATGAATGGAGCATTCAAAATGGGAAAGCAAGGCCTGTGCCATCAGGTCCCTGTTTCCAGCGAACACGCAGCCTACCTCCTTGTGCTTTCTACCAGGTAAATACACACTCTAGCTAAACCCTGGTCCCTTCCCTGAATAACGTTTTCTTGGCATGGAGTTCTCCGTGTAGCCAACTGCCTATCCCAAGGAAGGCTCTAGGTACGCTATCGGGGCTTAGCTTCTTCTAAAACCCTGCAGTGTAAGACGTAGAAGTGTGCTTTGCTTCCAGCAGGAAAGCAAGCCGACTTTCTCCTGTAAGTATGGGGTGTTAAGGTATGACACTCTAGAAGGAATGCGAAGCAGTTTTGGTTTCTCAGTGCCGCTCAGCCTAGGGCAATGAGGCAAGATATGCATGACATGTGGGATGTAAGAGAACAGATTTCCTGGAGCCTTTGCAGTGCTGATTAAACCTAGGTCTCCCAAGGAAGAGTGCAGTGTGTTGCCCTACACTCAGCATACGCAGAGTGACTGGGAAAGGTTTCCGGGCCTGGATGTTTCTTAGCAGCCTAGTGGAGCCTGCCGGTACTAGGTGTTCTTGCAGGGAATAGGGAGCCCACGCGAGGTCCTCGGTGTCCTGAAAGCTTACTAACCTTAAAAGAAAACAAACCTAAAGCTAATGCTTCAAGGACTCTGCTCCAAGCTTCCGCTTTGGTAGGCTATTCAAGGCTTTATCTTGGGGAAAGGACTCACGTCACGTTTCCTTTTAGCTCTAGAGCGTCTCAGGAGGAGCTCCCACCCAGGTTATGAAAGCACCCTGTTGATCTAGAGAACACTCGTTCCCTTCCCAGAGCCCTGCCTACAGTGTCTAAATGCCTGTCCTAAAACTGTAATTTAGGTAGCTTCAAGGCAGCATGAGTGGTGCATTCAAAATGGGAAAGCAAGCCTTGTGCCATCAGGTGACCGTTTCCAGCGAAAACGCAGCCTACCTCCTTGTGATTTCTACCAAGTAAATATACACTCTAGCTACACACTGGCCCCTTCCTTAATAAAGTTGGTTTGGCACGGAGTTCTGCGTGTAGCCACGGCCTCCCCAAAGGAGCGCTCTAGGTACGCTATCGGGGCTTAGCCTCTTCTAAAACCCTGCAGTGTAGGAGGAAGAACTGTGCTTTGGTACCAGCAGGAACGCAAGCCGACTTTCTCCTGTAAGTATGGCATCTTAAGGTATGACTTTGTAGAAGGAATGCTAAGCAGTTTTGGTTTCTCAGTGCCGATCAGCTTAGGGCAATGAGGCAGATTGGCATGACCTGTAGGAAATGAGAGAACAGATTTCCTGGAGCTGGTGGAGTGCGGAGGAAATCCAGCTCCTCCAAGGAAGAGTGCAGTGTGTTGCCCTACACTTAGCATCCAGAGAGTGCCTGGGAAACTTTTCCGGGCCTGGATGTTTCCTGGCAGGCCAGGGGAGCCTGGCCGGTCCCGGTGTTCTTGCAGGGAATAGGGTGCCCACGCGAGGTCCTCGGTACCTGAAAAGCTTACTAACGTTAAAAGAAAGCAGACCTAAAATTAAGCCTCAAGTTCTCTGCTCCAAGCTTCCGCTTCGGCAGGCTATTCAAGGCTTTACCTTGAGGAAAGGACTCCCGTCAAGTTTCCTTTTAGCTCTAGAGCGTCTCAGGAGGAGCTCCCAGCCAGGCTATGAAAGCACCCTGTTGATTTAGAGAAAACTCTTTCCCTTCCCAGTACACTGCCTACAGTGACAGGGACCCGTGCAGAACACTGTTATTTAGGTAGCTTCAAGGCAGCAAGAATGGAGCATTCAATATGGAAAAGCAAGCCTTGAGCCATAAATTCCCCGTTTCCAGTGAACACGCAGCCTACCTCCTTGAGATTTTACCAAGTAAATATACACTCTAGCTCCACACTGGTCCCTTCCTTGAATAAAGTTGGTTTGGCAGGGAGTTCTGCGTCTAGCCAACGGCGTCCACCAAGGAGCGATCTAGGTTCGCTATCGGGGCTTAGCTTCTTCTAAAACCCTGCACTGGAAGAGCAAGAACTGGGCTTTGGTTACAGCAGGAATGCAAGCCGACTCTCTCCTGTAAATATGGGGTCTTAAGGTATGACACTCTAGAAGGAATGCGAAGCAGTTTTGGTTTCTCAGTGCCGCTCAGCCTAGGGCAATGAGGCAGATTTCCATGACATGTAGGATGTAAGAGAACAGATTTCCTGGAGCTGTTGGAGTGCGGAGGAAACCTAGGTCTCCCAAGGAAGAGTGCAGTGTGTTGCCCTACACTCAGCATACACAGAGTGACTGGGAAAGGTTTCCGGGCCTGGATGTTCCTTAGCAGCCCAGGGGAGCCTGCCGGAACTCTGTGTTCTAGTAGGGAATAGGGTGCCCACGCGAGGTCCTGGTGCCCTGAAAAGCTTACTAACTTTAAAAGAAAGCAGACCTAAATTTAAGCCTCAAGGACTCTGCTCCAAGCTTCCGCTTCGGCAGGCTATTCAAGGCTTTACCTTGAGGAAGGGACTCCCGTCAAGTTTCCTTTTAGCTCTAGAGCGTCTCAGGAGGAGCTCCCACCCAGGCTATGAAAGCACCCTGTTGATGGAGAGAACACTCGTTCCCTTCCCAGAGCCCTGCCTACTGCGACTAGACACCCGTCCTAAAACTGTTATTTAGGTAGTGTTAAGGCAACATGAATGGAGCATTCAAAATGGGAAAGCAAGGCCTGTGCCATCAGGTCCCTGTTTCCAGCGAACACGCAGCCTACCTCCTTGTGCTTTCTACCAGGTAAATACACACTCTAGCTAAACCCTGGTCCCTTCCCTGAATAACGTTTTCTTGGCACGGAGTTCTCCGTGTAGCCAACTGCCTCTCCCAAGGAAGGCTCTAGGTACGCTATCGGGGCTTAGCTTCTTCTGAAACCCTGCAGTGTAAGACGTAGAAGTGTGCTTTGCTTCCAGCAGGAAAGCAAGCCGACTTTCTCCTGTAAGTATGGGGTGTTAAGGTATGACACTCTAGAAGGAATGCGAAGCAGTTTTGGTTTCTCAGTGCCGCTCAGCCTAGGGCAATGAGGCAAGATATGCATGACATGTGGGATGTAAGAGAACAGATTTCCTGGAGCCTTTGGAGTGCTGATTAAACCTAGGTCTCCCAAGGAAGAGTGCAGTGTGTTGCCCTACACTCAGCATACGCAGAGTGACTGGGAAAGGTTTCCGGGCCTGGATGTTTCTTAGCAGCCTAGTGGAGGCTGCCGGTACTAGGTGTTCTTGCAGGGAATAGGGAGCCCACGCGAGGTCCTCGGTGTCCTGAAAGCTTACTAACCTTAAAAGAAAACAAACCTAAAGCTAATGCTTCAAGGACTCTGCTCCAAGCTTCCGCTTTGGTAGGCTATTCAAGGCTTTATCTTGGGGAAAGGACTCACGTCACGTTTCCTTTTAGCTCTAGAGCGTCTCAGGAGGAGCTCCCACCCAGGCTATGAAAGCACCCTGTTGATCTAGAGAACACTCGTTCCCTTCCCAGAGCCCTGCCTACAGTGTCTAAATGCCTGTCCTAAAACTGTAATTTAGGTAGCTTCAAGGCAGCATGAGTGGTGCATTCAAAATGGGAAAGCAAGCCTTGTGCCATCAGGTGACCGTTTCCAGCGAAAACGCAGCCTACCTCCTTGTGATTTCTACCAAGTAAATATACACTCTAGCTACACACTGGCCCCTTCCTTAATAAAGTTGGTTTGGCACGGAGTTCTGCGTGTAGCCACGGCCTCTCCAAAGGAGCGCTCTAGGTACGCTATCGGGGCTTAGCCTCTTCTAAAACCCTGCAGTGTAGGAGGAAGAACTGTGCTTTGGTACCAGCAGGAACGCAAGCCGACTTTCTCCTGTAAGTATGGCATCTTAAGGTATGACTTTGTAGAAGGAATGCTAAGCAGTTTTGGTTTCTCAGTGCCGATCAGCTTAGGGCAATGAGGCAGATTGGCATGACCTGTAGGAAATGAGAGAACAGATTTCCTGGAGCTGGTGGAGTGCGGAGGAAATCCAGCTCCTCCAAGGAAGAGTGCAGTGTGTTGCCCTACACTTAGCATCCAGAGAGTGCCTGGGAAACTTTTCCGGGCCTGGATGTTTCCTGGCAGGCCAGGGGAGCCTGGCCGGTCCCGGTGTTCTTGCAGGGAATAGGGTGCCCACGCGAGGTCCTCGGTACCTGAAAAGCTTACTAACGTTAAAAGAAAGCAGACCTAAAATTAAGCCTCAAGTTCTCTGCTCCAAGCTTCCGCTTCGGCAGGCTATTCAAGGCTTTACCTTGAGGAAAGGACTCCCGTCAAGTTTCCTTTTAGCTCTAGAGCGTCTCAGGAGGAGCTCCCAGCCAGGCTATGAAAGCACCCTGTTGATTTAGAGAAAACTCTTTCCCTTCCCAGTACACTGCCTACAGTGACAGGGACCCGTGCAGAACACTGTTATTTAGGTAGCTTCAAGGCAGCAAGAATGGAGCATTCAATATGGAAAAGCAAGCCTTGAGCCATAAATTCCCCGTTTCCAGTGAACACGCAGCCTACCTCCTTGAGATTTTACCAAGTAAATATACACTCTAGCTCCACACTGGTCCCTTCCTTGAATAAAGTTGGTTTGGCAGGGAGTTCTGCGTCTAGCCAACGGCGTCCACCAAGGAGCGATCTAGGTTCGCTATCGGGGCTTAGCTTCTTCTAAAACCCTGCACTGGAAGAGCAAGAACTGGGCTTTGGTTACAGCAGGAATGCAAGCCGACTCTCTCCTGTAAATATGGGGTCTTAAGGTATGACACTCTAGAAGGAATGCGAAGCAGTTTTGGTTTCTCAGTGCCGCTCAGCCTAGGGCAATGAGGCAGATTTCCATGACATGTAGGATGTAAGAGAACAGATTTCCTGGAGCTGTTGGAGTGCGGAGGAAACCTAGGTCTCCCAAGGAAGAGTGCAGTGTGTTGCCCTACACTCAGCATACACAGAGTGACTGGGAAAGGTTTCCGGGCCTGGATGTTCCTTAGCAGCCCAGGGGAGCCTGCCGGAACTCTGTGTTCTAGTAGGGAATAGGGTGCCCACGCGAGGTCCTGGTGCCCTGAAAAGCTTACTAACTTTAAAAGAAAGCAGACCTAAATTTAAGCCTCAAGGACTCTGCTCCAAGCTTCCGCTTCGGCAGGCTATTCAAGGCTTTACCTTGAGGAAGGGACTCCCGTCAAGTTTCCTTTTAGCTCTAGAGCGTCTCAGGAGGAGCTCCCACCCAGGCTATGAAAGCACCCTGTTGATGGAGAGAACACTCGTTCCCTTCCCAGAGCCCTGCCTACTGCGACTAGACACCCGTCCTAAAACTGTTATTTAGGTAGTGTTAAGGCAACATGAATGGAGCATTCAAAATGGGAAAGCAAGGCCTGTGCCATCAGGTCCCTGTTTCCAGCGAACACGCAGCCTACCTCCTTGTGCTTTCTACCAGGTAAATACACACTCTAGCTAAACCCTGGTCCCTTCCCTGAATAACGTTTTCTTGGCACGGAGTTCTCCGTGTAGCCAACTGCCTCTCCCAAGGAAGGCTCTAGGTACGCTATCGGGGCTTAGCTTCTTCTGAAACCCTGCAGTGTAAGACGTAGAAGTGTGCTTTGCTTCCAGCAGGAAAGCAAGCCGACTTTCTCCTGTAAGTATGGGGTGTTAAGGTATGACACTCTAGAAGGAATGCGAAGCAGTTTTGGTTTCTCAGTGCCGCTCAGCCTAGGGCAATGAGGCAAGATATGCATGACATGTGGGATGTAAGAGAACAGATTTCCTGGAGCCTTTGGAGTGCTGATTAAACCTAGGTCTCCCAAGGAAGAGTGCAGTGTGTTGCCCTACACTCAGCATACGCAGAGTGACTGGGAAAGGTTTCCGGGCCTGGATGTTTCTTAGCAGCCTAGTGGAGGCTGCCGGTACTAGGTGTTCTTGCAGGGAATAGGGAGCCCACGCGAGGTCCTCGGTGTCCTGAAAGCTTACTAACCTTAAAAGAAAACAAACCTAAAGCTAATGCTTCAAGGACTCTGCTCCAAGCTTCCGCTTTGGTAGGCTATTCAAGGCTTTATCTTGGGGAAAGGACTCACGTCACGTTTCCTTTTAGCTCTAGAGCGTCTCAGGAGGAGCTCCCACCCAGGCTATGAAAGCACCCTGTTGATCTAGAGAACACTCGTTCCCTTCCCAGAGCCCTGCCTACAGTGTCTAAAGGCCCGTCCTAAAACTGTAATTTAGGTAGCTTCAAGGCAGCATGAGTGGTGCATTCAAAATGGGAAAGCAAGCCTTGTGCCATCAGGTGACCGTTTCCAGCGAAAACGCAGCCTACCTCCTTGTGATTTCTACCAAGTAAATATACACTCTAGCTACACACTGACCCCTTCCTTAATAAAGTTGGTTTGGCACGGAGTTCTGCGTGTAGCCACGGCCTCCCCAAAGGAGCGCTCTAGGTACGCTATCGGGGCTTAGCCTCTTCTAAAACCCTGCAGTGTAGGAGGAAGAACTGTGCTTTGGTACCAGCAGGAACGCAAGCCGACTTTCTCCTGTAAGTATGGCATCTTAAGGTATGACTTTGTAGAAGGAATGCTAAGCAGTTTTGGTTTCTCAGTGCCGATCAGCTTAGGGCAATGAGGCAGATTGGCATGACCTGTAGGAAATGAGAGAACAGATTTCCTGGAGCTGGTGGAGTGCGGAGGAAATCCAGCTCCTCCAAGGAAGAGTGCAGTGTGTTGCCCTACACTTAGCATCCAGAGAGTGACTGGGAAACTTTTCGCGGCCTGGATGTTTCCTGGCAGGCCAGGGGAGCCTGGCCAGTCCCGGTGTTCTTGCAGGGAATAGGGTGCCCACGCGAGGTCCTCGGTACCTGAAAAGCTTACTAACGTTAAAAGAAAGCAGACCTAAAATTAAGCCTCAAGTTCTCTGCTCCAAGCTTCCGCTTCGGCAGGCTATTCAAGGCTTTACCTTGAGGAAAGGACTCCCGTCAAGTTTCCTTTTAGCTCTAGAGCGTCTCAGGAGGAGCTCCCAGCCAGGCTATGAAAGCACCCTGTTGATTTAGAGAAAACTCTTTCCCTTCCCAGTACACTGCCTACAGTGACAGGGACCCGTGCAGAACACTGTTATTTAGGTAGCTTCAAGGCAGCAAGAATGGAGCATTCAATATGGAAAAGCAAGCCTTGAGCCATAAATTCCCCGTTTCCAGTGAACACGCAGCCTACCTCCTTGAGATTTTACCAAGTAAATATACACTCTAGCTCCACACTGGTCCCTTCCTTGAATAAAGTTGGTTTGGCAGGGAGTTCTGCGTCTAGCCAACGGCGTCCACCAAGGAGCGATCTAGGTTCGCTATCGGGGCTTAGCTTCTTCTAAAACCCTGCACTGGAAGAGCAAGAACTGGGCTTTGGTTACAGCAGGAATGCAAGCCGACTCTCTCCTGTAAATATGGGGTCTTAAGGTATGACACTCTAGAAGGAATGCGAAGCAGTTTTGGTTTCTCAGTGCCGCTCAGCCTACGGCAATGAGGCAGATTTCCATGACATGTAGGATGTAAGAGAACAGATTTCCTGGAGCTGTTGGAGTGCGGAGGAAACCTAGGTCTCCCAAGGAAGAGTGCAGTGTGTTGCCCTACACTCAGCATACACAGAGTGACTGGGAAAGGTTTCCGGGCCTGGATGTTCCTTAGCAGCCCAGGGGAGCCTGCCGGAACTCTGTGTTCTAGTAGGGAATAGGGTGCCCACGCGAGGTCCTGGTGCCCTGAAAAGCTTACTAACTTTAAAAGAAAGCAGACCTAAATTTAAGCCTCAAGGACTCTGCTCCAAGCTTCCGCTTCGGCAGGCTATTCAAGGCTTTACCTTGAGGAAGGGACTCCCGTCAAGTTTCCTTTTAGCTCTAGAGCGTCTCAGGAGGAGCTCCCACCCAGGCTATGAAAGCACCCTGTTGATGGAGAGAACACTCGTTCCCTTCCCAGAGCCCTGCCTACTGCGACTAGACACCCGTCCTAAAACTGTTATTTAGGTAGTGTTAAGGCAACATGAATGGAGCATTCAAAATGGGAAAGCAAGGCCTGTGCCATCAGGTCCCTGTTTCCAGCGAACACGCAGCCTACCTCCTCGTGCTTTCTACCAGGTAAATACACACTCTAGCTAAACCCTGGTCCCTTCCCTGAATAACGTTTTCTTGGCACGGAGTTCTCCGTGTAGCCAACTGCCTCTCCCAAGGAAGGCTCTAGGTACGCTATCGGAGCTTAGCTTCTTCTAAAACCCTGCAGTGTAAGACGTAGAAGTGTGCTTTGCTTCCAGCAGGAAAGCAAGCCGACTTTCTCCTGTAAGTATGGGGTGTTAAGGTATGACACTCTAGAAGGAATGCGAAGCAGTTTTGGTTTCTCAGTGCCGCTCAGCCTAGGGCAATGAGGCAAGATATGCATGACATGTGGGATGTAAGAGAACAGATTTCCTGGAGCCTTTGGAGTGCTGATTAAACCTAGGTCTCCCAAAGAAGAGTGCAGTGTGTTGCCCTACACTCAGCATACGCAGAGTGACTGGGAAAGGTTTCCGGGCCTGGATGTTTCTTAGCAGCCTAGTGGAGGCTGCTGGTACTAGGTGTTCTTGCAGGGACTAGGGAGCCCACGCGAGGTCCTCGGTGTCCTGAAAGCTTACTAACCTTAAAAGAAAACAAACCTAAAGCTAATGCTTCAAGGACTCTGCTCCAAGCTTCCGCTTTGGTAGGCTATTCAAGGCTTTATCTTGGGGAAAGGACTCACGTCACGTTTCCTTTTAGCTCTAGAGCGTCTCAGGAGGAGCTCCCACTCAGGCTATGAAAGCACCCTGTTGATCTAGAGAACACTCGTTCCCTTCCCAGAGCCCTGCCTACAGTGTCTAAAGGCCCGTCCTAAAACTGTAATTTAGGTAGCTTCAAGGCAGCATGAGTGGTGCATTCAAAATGGGAAAGCAAGCCTTGTGCCATCAGGTGACCGTTTCCAGCGAAAATGCAGCCTACCTCCTTGTGATTTCTACCAAGTAAATATACACTCTAGCTACACACTGGCCCCTTCCTTAATAAAGTTGGTTTGGCACGGAGTTCTGCGTGTAGCCACGGCCTCCCCAAAGGAGCGCTCTAGGTACGCTATCGGGGCTTAGCCTCTTCTAAAACCCTGCAGTGTAGGAGGAAGAACTGTGCTTTGGTACCAGCAGGAACGCAAGCCGACTTTCTCCTGTAAGTATGGCATCTTAAGGTATGACTTTGTAGAAGGAATGCTAAGCAGTTTTGGTTTCTCAGTGCCGATCAGCTTAGGGCAATGAGGCAGATTGGCATGACCTGTAGGAAATGAGAGAACAGATTTCCTGGAGCTGGTGGAGTGCGGAGGAAATCCAGCTCCTCCAAGGAAGAGTGCAGTGTGTTGCCCTACACTTAGCATCCAGAGAGTGACTGGGAAACTTTTCGCGGCCTGGATGTTTCCTGGCAGGCCAGGGGAGCCTGGCCGGTCCCGGTGTTCTTGCAGGGAATAGGTTGCCCACGCGAGGTCCTCGGTACCTGAAAAGCTTACTAACGTTAAAAGAAAGCAGACCTAAAATTAAGCCTCAAGTTCTCTGCTCCAAGCTTCCGCTTCGGCAGGCTATTCAAGGCTTTACCTTGAGGAAAGGACTCCCGTCAAGTTTCCTTTTAGCTCTAGAGCGTCTCAGGAGGAGCTCCCAGCCAGGCTATGAAAGCACCCTGTTGATTTAGAGAAAACTCTTTCCCTTCCCAGTACACTGCCTACAGTGACAGGGACCCGTGCAGAACACTGTTATTTAGGTAGCTTCAAGGCAGCAAGAATGGAGCATTCAATATGGAAAAGCAAGCCTTGAGCCATAAATTCCCCGTTTCCAGTGAACACGCAGCCTACCTCCTTGAGATTTTACCAAGTAAATATACACTCTAGCTCCACACTGGTCCCTTCCTTGAATAAAGTTGGTTTGGCAGGGAGTTCTGCGTCTAGCCAACGGCGTCCACCAAGGAGCGATCTAGGTTCGCTATCGGGGCTTAGCTTCTTCTAAAACCCTGCACTGGAAGAGCAAGAACTGGGCTTTGGTTACAGCAGGAATGCAAGCCGACTCTCTCCTGTAAATATGGGGTCTTAAGGTATGACACTCTAGAAGGAATGCGAAGCAGTTTTGGTTTCTCAGTGCCGCTCAGCCTAGGGCAATGAGGCAGATTTCCATGACATGTAGGATGTAAGAGAACAGATTTCCTGGAGCTGTTGGAGTGCGGAGGAAACCTAGGTCTCCCAAGGAAGAGTGCAGTGTGTTGCCCTACACTCAGCATACACAGAGTGACTGGGAAAGGTTTCCGGGCCTGGATGTTCCTTAGCAGCCCAGGGGAGCCTGCTGGAACTCTGTGTTCTAGTAGGGAATAGGGTGCCCACGCGTGGTCCTGGTGCCCTGAAAAGCTTACTAACTTTAAAAGAAAGCAGACCTAAATTTAAGCCTCAAGGACTCTGCTCCAAGCTTCCGCTTCGGTAGGCTATTCAAGGCTTTACCTTGAGGAAGGGACTCCCGTCAAGTTTCCTTTTAGCTCTAGAGCGTCTCAGGAGGAGCTCCCACCCAGGCTATGAAAGCACCCTGTTGATGGAGAGAACACTCGTTCCCTTCCCAGAGCCCTGCCTACTGCGACTAGACACCCGTCCTAAAACTGTTATTTAGGTAGTGTTAAGGCAACATGAATGGAGCATTCAAAATGGGAAAGCAAGGCCTGTGCCATCAGGTCCCTGTTTCCAGCGAACACGCAGCCTACCTCCTTGTGCTTTCTACCAGGTAAATACACACTCTAGCTAAACCCTGGTCCCTTCCCTGAATAACGTTTTCTTGGCACGGAGTTCTCCGTGTAGCCAACTGCCTCTCCCAAGGAAGGCTCTAGGTACGCTATCGGGGCTTAGCTTCTTCTAAAACCCTGCAGTGTAAGACGTAGAAGTGTGCTTTGCTTCCAGCAGGAAAGCAAGCCGACTTTCTCCTGTAAGTATGGGGTGTTAAGGTATGACACTCTAGAAGGAATGCGAAGCAGTTTTGGTTTCTCAGTGCCGCTCAGCCTAGGGCAATGAGGCAAGATATGCATGACATGTGGGATGTAAGAGAACAGATTTCCTGGAGCCTTTGGAGTGCTGATTAAACCTAGGTCTCCCAAGGAAGAGTGCAGTGTGTTGCCCTACACTCAGCATACGCAGAGTGACTGGGAAAGGTTTCCGGGCCTGGATGTTTCTTAGCAGCCTAGTGGAGCCTGCCGGTACTAGGTGTTCTTGCAGGGAATAGGGAGCCCACGCGAGGTCCTCGGTGTCCTGAAAGCTTACTAACCTTTAAAGAAAACAAACCTAAAGCTAATGCTTCAAGGACTCTGCTCCAAGCTTCCGCTTTGGTAGGCTATTCAAGGCTTTATCTTGGGGAAAGGACTCACGTCACGTTTCCTTTTAGCTCTAGAGCGTCTCAGGAGGAGCTCCCACCCAGGTTATGAAAGCACCCTGTTGATCTAGAGAACACTCGTTCCCTTCCCAGAGCCCTGCCTACAGTGTCTAAAGGCCCGTCCTAAAACTGTAATTTAGGTAGCTTCAAGGCAGCATGAGTGGTGCATTCAAAATGGGAAAGCAAGCCTTGTGCCATCAGGTGACCGTTTCCAGCGAAAACGCAGCCTACCTCCTTGTGATTTCTACCAAGTAAATATACACTCTAGCTACACACTGGCCCCTTCCTTAATAAAGTTGGTTTGGCACGGAGTTCTGCGTGTAGCCACGGCCTCCCCAAAGGAGCGCTCTAGGTACGCTATCGGGGCTTAGCCTCTTCTAAAACCCTGCAGTGTAGGAGGAAGAACTGTGCTTTGGTACCAGCAGGAACGCAAGCCGACTTTCTCCTGTAAGTATGGCATCTTAAGGTATGACTTTGTAGAAGGAATGCTAAGCAGTTTTGGTTTCTCAGTGCCGATCAGCTTAGGGCAATGAGGCAGATTGGCATGACATGTAGGAAATGAGAGAACAGATTTCCTGGAGCTGGTGGAGTGCGGAGGAAATCCAGCTCCTCCAAGGAAGAGTGCAGTGTGTTGCCCTACACTTAGCATCCAGAGAGTGCCTGGGAAACTTTTCCGTGCCTGGATGTTTCCTGGCAGGCCAGGGGAGCCTGGCCGGTCCCGGTGTTCTTGCAGGGAATAGGGTGCCCACGCGAGGTCCTCGGCACCTGAAAAGCTTACTAACGTTAAAAGAAAGCAGACCTAAAATTAAGCCTCAGGTTCTCTGCTCCAAGCTTCCGCTTCGGCAGGCTATTCAAGGCTTTACCTTGAGGAAAGGACTCCCGTCAAGTTTCCTTTTAGCTCTAGAGCGTCTCAGGAGGAGCTCCCACCCAGGCTATGAAAGCACCCTGTTGATTTAGAGAAAACTCTTTCCCTTCCCAGGACACTGCCTATAGAGACAAGGGACCCGTCCGAAACACTCTTATTTAAGTATCTTCAAGGCAGCAAGAATGGAGCATTCAATATGGAAAAGCAAGTCTTGTGCCATAAATTCCCCGTTTCCAATGAACACGCAGCCTACCTCCTTGTGATTTCGACCAAGTAAATATACACTCTAGCTACACACTGGTCCCTTCCTTGAATAAAGTTGGTTTGGCAGGGAGTTCTGCGTCTAGCCAACGCCCTCCACCAAGGAGCGATCTAGGTTCGCTATCGGGGCTTAGCTTCTTCTAAAACCCTGCACTGTAAGAGGAAGAACTGGGCTTTGGTTACAGCAGGAACGCAAGCCGACTTTCTCCTGTAAATATGGGATCTTAAGGTATGACACTCTAGAAGGAATGCGAAGCAGTTTTGGTTTCTCAGTGTCGCTCAGCCTAGGGCAAGGAGGCAGATTTGCATGACATGTAGGTTGTAAGAGAAGAGATTTCCTGGAGCCTTTGGAGTGCTGAGGAAACCTAGGTCTCCCAAGGAAGAGTGCAGTGTGTTGCCCTACACTCAGCATACACAGAGTGACTGGGAAAGGTTTCCGGGCCTGGATGTTTCTTAGCAGGCCAGGGGAGCCTGCCGGAACTCGGTGTTCTAGCAGGGAATAGGGTGCCCATGCGAGGTCCTGGTGCCCTGAAAAGCTTACTAACGTTAAAAGAAAGCAGACCTAAATTTAAGCCTCAAGGACTCTGCTCCATGCTTCCTCTTCGGCAGGCTATTCAAGGCTTTACCTTGAGGAAGGGACTCCCGTCAAGTTTCCTTTTAGCTCTAGAGCGTCTCAGGAGGAGCTCCCACCCAGGCTATGAAAGCACCCTGTTGATGGAGAGAACACTCGTTCCCTTCCCAGAGCCCTGCCTACTGCGACTAGACACCCGTCCTAAAACTGTTATTTAGGTAGTGTTAAGGCAACATGAATGGAGCATTCAAAATGGGAAAGCAAGGCCTGTGCCATCAGGTCCCTGTTTCCAGCGAACACGCAGCCTACCTCCTTGTGCTTTCTACCAGGTAAATACACACTCTAGCTAAACCCTGGTCCCTTCCCTGAATAACGTTTTCTTGGCATGGAGTTCTCCGTGTAGCCAACTGCCTATCCCAAGGAAGGCTCTAGGTACGCTATCGGAGCTTAGCTTCTTCTAAAACCCTGCAGTGTAAGACGTAGAAGTGTGCTTTGCTTCCAGCAGGAAAGCAAGCCGACTTTCTCCTGTAAGTATGGGGTGTTAAGGTATGACACTCTAGAAGGAATGCGAAGCAGTTTTGGTTTCTCAGTGCCGCTCAGCCTAGGGCAATGAGGCAAGATATGCATGACATGTGGGATGTAAGAGAACAGATTTCCTGGAGCCTTTGGAGTGCTGATTAAACCTAGGTCTCCCAAGGAAGAGTGCAGTGTGTTGCCCTACACTCAGCATACGCAGAGTGACTGGGAAAGGTTTCCGGGCCTGGATGTTTCTTAGCAGCCTAGTGGAGGCTGCCGGTACTAGGTGTTCTTGCAGGGAATAGGGAGCCCACGCGAGGTCCTCGGTGTCCTGAAAGCTTACTAACCTTAAAAGAAAACAAACCTAAAGCTAATGCTTCAAGGACTCTGCTCCAAGCTTCCGCTTTGGTAGGCTATTCAAGGCTTTATCTTGGGGAAAGGACTCACGTCACGTTTCCTTTTAGCTCTAGAGCGTCTCAGGAGGAGCTCCCACCCAGGCTATGAAAGCACCCTGTTGATCTAGAGAACACTCGTTCCCTTCCCAGAGCCCTGCCTACAGTGTCTAAAGGCCCGTCCTAAAACTGTAATTTAGGTAGCTTCAAGGCAGCATGAGTGGTGCATTCAAAATGGGAAAGCAAGCCTTGTGCCATCAGGTGACCGTTTCCAGCGAAAACGCAGCCTACCTCCTTGTGATTTCTACCAAGTAAATATACACTCTAGCTACATACTGGCCCCTTCCTTAATAAAGTTGGTTTGGCACGGAGTTCTGCGTGTAGCCACGGCCTCCCCAAAGGAGCGCTCTAGGTACGCTATCGGGGCTTAGCCTCTTCTAAAACCCTGCAGTGTAGGAGGAAGAACTGTGCTTTGGTACCAGCAGGAACGCAAGCCGACTTTCTCCTGTAAGTATGGCATCTTAAGGTATGACTTTGTAGAAGGAATGCTAAGCAGTTTTGGTTTCTCAGTGACGATCAGCTTAGGGCAATGAGGCAGATTGGCATGACATGTAGGAAATGAGAGAACAGATTTCCTGGAGCTGGTGGAGTGCGGAGGAAATCCAGCTCCTCCAAGGAAGAGTGCAGTGTGTTGCCCTACACTTAGCATCCAGAGAGTGACTGGGAAACTTTTCGCGGCCTGGATGTTTCCTGGCAGGCCAGGGGAGCCTGGCCGGTCCCGGTGTTCTTGCAGGGAATAGGGTGCCCACGCGAGGTCCTCGGTACCTGAAAAGCTTACTAACGTTAAAAGAAAGCAGACCTAAAATTAAGCCTCAAGTTCTCTGCTCCAAGCTTCCGCTTCGGCAGGCTATTCAAGGCTTTACCTTGAGGAAAGGACTCCCGTCAAGTTTCCTTTTAGCTCTAGAGCGTCTCAGGAGGAGCTCCCAGCCTGGCTATGAAAGCACCCTGTTGATTTAGAGAAAACTCTTTCCCTTCCCAGTACACTGCCTACAGTGACAGGGACCCGTGCAGAACACTGTTATTTAGGTAGCTTCAAGGCAGCAAGAATGGAGCATTCAATATGGAAAAGCAAGCCTTGAGCCATAAATTCCCCGTTTCCAGTGAACACGCAGCCTACCTCCTTGAGATTTTACCAAGTAAATATACACTCTAGCTCCACACTGGTCCCTTCCTTGAATAAAGTTGGTTTGGCAGGGAGTTCTGCGTCTAGCCAACGGCGTCCACCAAGGAGCGATCTAGGTTCGCTATCGGGGCTTAGCTTCTTCTAAAACCCTGCACTGGAAGAGCAAGAACTGGGCTTTGGTTACAGCAGGAATGCAAGCCGACTCTCTCCTGTAAATATGGGGTCTTAAGGTATGACACTCTAGAAGGAATGCGAAGCAGTTTTGGTTTCTCAGTGCCGCTCAGCCTAGGGCAATGAGGCAGATTTCCATGACATGTAGGATGTAAGAGAACAGATTTCCTGGAGCTGTTGGAGTGCGGAGGAAACCTAGGTCTCCCAAGGAAGAGTGCAGTGTGTTGCCCTACACTCAGCATACACAGAGTGACTGGGAAAGGTTTCCGGGCCTGGATGTTCCTTAGCAGCCCAGGGGAGCCTGCCGGAACTCTGTGTTCTAGTAGGGAATAGGGTGCCCACGCGTGGTCCTGGTGCCCTGAAAAGCTTACTAACTTTAAAAGAAAGCAGACCTAAATTTAAGCCTCAAGGACTCTGCTCCAAGCTTCCGCTTCGGTAGGCTATTCAAGGCTTTACCTTGAGGAAGGGACTCCCGTCAAGTTTCCTTTTAGCTCTAGAGCGTCTCAGGAGGAGCTCCCACCCAGGCTATGAAAGCACCCTGTTGATGGAGAGAACACTCGTTCCCTTCCCAGAGCCCTGCCTACTGCGACTAGACACCCGTCCTAAAACTGTTATTTAGGTAGTGTTAAGGCAACATGAATGGAGCATTCAAAATGGGAAAGCAAGGCCTGTGCCATCAGGTCCCTGTTTCCAGCGAACACGCAGCCTACCTCCTTGTGCTTTCTACCAGGTAAATACACACTCTAGCTAAACCCTGGTCCCTTCCCTGAATAACGTTTTCTTGGCACGGAGTTCTCCGTGTAGCCAACTGCCTCTCCCAAGGAAGGCTCTAGGTACGCTATCGGGGCTTAGCTTCTTCTAAAACCCTGCAGTGTAAGACGTAGAAGTGTGCTTTGCTTCCAGCAGGAAAGCAAGCCGACTTTCTCCTGTAAGTATGGGGTGTTAAGGTATGACACTCTAGAAGGAATGCGAAGCAGTTTTGGTTTCTCAGTGCCGCTCAGCCTAGGGCAATGAGGCAAGATATGCATGACATGTGGGATGTAAGAGAACAGATTTCCTGGAGCCTTTGGAGTGCTGATTAAACCTAGGTCTCCCAAGGAAGAGTGCAGTGTGTTGCCCTACACTCAGCATACGCAGAGTGACTGGGAAAGGTTTCCGGGCCTGGATGTTTCTTAGCAGCCTAGTGGAGCCTGCCGGTACTAGGTGTTCTTGCAGGGAATAGGGAGCCCACGCGAGGTCCTCGGTGTCCTGAAAGCTTACTAACCTTTAAAGAAAACAAACCTAAAGCTAATGCTTCAAGGACTCTGCTCCAAGCTTCCGCTTTGGTAGGCTATTCAAGGCTTTATCTTGGGGAAAGGACTCACGTCACGTTTCCTTTTAGCTCTAGAGCGTCTCAGGAGGAGCTCCCACCCAGGTTATGAAAGCACCCTGTTGATCTAGAGAACACTCGTTCCCTTCCCAGAGCCCTGCCTACAGTGTCTAAAGGCCCGTCCTAAAACTGTAATTTAGGTAGCTTCAAGGCAGCATGAGTGGTGCATTCAAAATGGGAAAGCAAGCCTTGTGCCATCAGGTGACCGTTTCCAGCGAAAACGCAGCCTACCTCCTTGTGATTTCTACCAAGTAAATATACACTCTAGCTACACACTGGCCCCTTCCTTAATAAAGTTGGTTTGGCACGGAGTTCTGCGTGTAGCCACGGCCTCCCCAAAGGAGCGCTCTAGGTACGCTATCGGGGCTTAGCCTCTTCTAAAACCCTGCAGTGTAGGAGGAAGAACTGTGCTTTGGTACCAGCAGGAACGCAAGCCGACTTTCTCCTGTAAGTATGGCATCTTAAGGTATGACTTTGTAGAAGGAATGCTAAGCAGTTTTGGTTTCTCAGTGCCGATCAGCTTAGGGCAATGAGGCAGATTGGCATGACATGTAGGAAATGAGAGAACAGATTTCCTGGAGCTGGTGGAGTGCGGAGGAAATCCAGCTCCTCCAAGGAAGAGTGCAGTGTGTTGCCCTACACTTAGCATCCAGAGAGTGCCTGGGAAACTTTTCCGTGCCTGGATGTTTCCTGGCAGGCCAGGGGAGCCTGGCCGGTCCCGGTGTTCTTGCAGGGAATAGGGTGCCCACGCGAGGTCCTCGGCACCTGAAAAGCTTACTAACGTTAAAAGAAAGCAGACCTAAAATTAAGCCTCAGGTTCTCTGCTCCAAGCTTCCGCTTCGGCAGGCTATTCAAGGCTTTACCTTGAGGAAAGGACTCCCGTCAAGTTTCCTTTTAGCTCTAGAGCGTCTCAGGAGGAGCTCCCACCCAGGCTATGAAAGCACCCTGTTGATTTAGAGAAAACTCTTTCCCTTCCCAGGACACTGCCTATAGAGACAAGGGACCCGTCCGAAACACTCTTATTTAAGTATCTTCAAGGCAGCAAGAATGGAGCATTCAATATGGAAAAGCAAGTCTTGTGCCATAAATTCCCCGTTTCCAATGAACACGCAGCCTACCTCCTTGTGATTTCGACCAAGTAAATATACACTCTAGCTACACACTGGTCCCTTCCTTGAATAAAGTTGGTTTGGCAGGGAGTTCTGCGTCTAGCCAACGCCCTCCACCAAGGAGCGATCTAGGTTCGCTATCGGGGCTTAGCTTCTTCTAAAACCCTGCACTGTAAGAGGAAGAACTGGGCTTTGGTTACAGCAGGAACGCAAGCCGACTTTCTCCTGTAAATATGGGATCTTAAGGTATGACACTCTAGAAGGAATGCGAAGCAGTTTTGGTTTCTCAGTGTCGCTCAGCCTAGGGCAAGGAGGCAGATTTGCATGACATGTAGGTTGTAAGAGAAGAGATTTCCTGGAGCCTTTGGAGTGCTGAGGAAACCTAGGTCTCCCAAGGAAGAGTGCAGTGTGTTGCCCTACACTCAGCATACACAGAGTGACTGGGAAAGGTTTCCGGGCCTGGATGTTTCTTAGCAGGCCAGGGGAGCCTGCCGGAACTCGGTGTTCTAGCAGGGAATAGGGTGCCCATGCGAGGTCCTGGTGCCCTGAAAAGCTTACTAACGTTAAAAGAAAGCAGACCTAAATTTAAGCCTCAAGGACTCTGCTCCATGCTTCCTCTTCGGCAGGCTATTCAAGGCTTTACCTTGAGGAAGGGACTCCCGTCAAGTTTCCTTTTAGCTCTAGAGCGTCTCAGGAGGAGCTCCCACCCAGGCTATGAAAGCACCCTGTTGATGGAGAGAACACTCGTTCCCTTCCCAGAGCCCTGCCTACTGCGACTAGACACCCGTCCTAAAACTGTTATTTAGGTAGTGTTAAGGCAACATGAATGGAGCATTCAAAATGGGAAAGCAAGGCCTGTGCCATCAGGTCCCTGTTTCCAGCGAACACGCAGCCTACCTCCTTGTGCTTTCTACCAGGTAAATACACACTCTAGCTAAACCCTGGTCCCTTCCCTGAATAACGTTTTCTTGGCATGGAGTTCTCCGTGTAGCCAACTGCCTATCCCAAGGAAGGCTCTAGGTACGCTATCGGAGCTTAGCTTCTTCTAAAACCCTGCAGTGTAAGACGTAGAAGTGTGCTTTGCTTCCAGCAGGAAAGCAAGCCGACTTTCTCCTGTAAGTATGGGGTGTTAAGGTATGACACTCTAGAAGGAATGCGAAGCAGTTTTGGTTTCTCAGTGCCGCTCAGCCTAGGGCAATGAGGCAAGATATGCATGACATGTGGGATGTAAGAGAACAGATTTCCTGGAGCCTTTGGAGTGCTGATTAAACCTAGGTCTCCCAAGGAAGAGTGCAGTGTGTTGCCCTACACTCAGCATACGCAGAGTGACTGGGAAAGGTTTCCGGGCCTGGATGTTTCTTAGCAGCCTAGTGGAGGCTGCCGGTACTAGGTGTTCTTGCAGGGAATAGGGAGCCCACGCGAGGTCCTCGGTGTCCTGAAAGCTTACTAACCTTAAAAGAAAACAAACCTAAAGCTAATGCTTCAAGGACTCTGCTCCAAGCTTCCGCTTTGGTAGGCTATTCAAGGCTTTATCTTGGGGAAAGGACTCACGTCACGTTTCCTTTTAGCTCTAGAGCGTCTCAGGAGGAGCTCCCACCCAGGCTATGAAAGCACCCTGTTGATCTAGAGAACACTCGTTCCCTTCCCAGAGCCCTGCCTACAGTGTCTAAAGGCCCGTCCTAAAACTGTAATTTAGGTAGCTTCAAGGCAGCATGAGTGGTGCATTCAAAATGGGAAAGCAAGCCTTGTGCCATCAGGTGACCGTTTCCAGCGAAAACGCAGCCTACCTCCTTGTGATTTCTACCAAGTAAATATACACTCTAGCTACATACTGGCCCCTTCCTTAATAAAGTTGGTTTGGCACGGAGTTCTGCGTGTAGCCACGGCCTCCCCAAAGGAGCGCTCTAGGTACGCTATCGGGGCTTAGCCTCTTCTAAAACCCTGCAGTGTAGGAGGAAGAACTGTGCTTTGGTACCAGCAGGAACGCAAGCCGACTTTCTCCTGTAAGTATGGCATCTTAAGGTATGACTTTGTAGAAGGAATGCTAAGCAGTTTTGGTTTCTCAGTGACGATCAGCTTAGGGCAATGAGGCAGATTGGCATGACATGTAGGAAATGAGAGAACAGATTTCCTGGAGCTGGTGGAGTGCGGAGGAAATCCAGCTCCTCCAAGGAAGAGTGCAGTGTGTTGCCCTACACTTAGCATCCAGAGAGTGACTGGGAAACTTTTCGCGGCCTGGATGTTTCCTGGCAGGCCAGGGGAGCCTGGCCGGTCCCGGTGTTCTTGCAGGGAATAGGGTGCCCACGCGAGGTCCTCGGTACCTGAAAAGCTTACTAACGTTAAAAGAAAGCAGACCTAAAATTAAGCCTCAAGTTCTCTGCTCCAAGCTTCCGCTTCGGCAGGCTATTCAAGGCTTTACCTTGAGGAAAGGACTCCCGTCAAGTTTCCTTTTAGCTCTAGAGCGTCTCAGGAGGAGCTCCCAGCCAGGCTATGAAAGCACCCTGTTGATTTAGAGAAAACTCTTTCCCTTCCCAGTACACTGCCTACAGTGACAGGGACCCGTGCAGAACACTGTTATTTAGGTAGCTTCAAGGCAGCAAGAATGGAGCATTCAATATGGAAAAGCAAGCCTTGAGCCATAAATTCCCCGTTTCCAGTGAACACGCAGCCTACCTCCTTGAGATTTTACCAAGTAAATATACACTCTAGCTCCACACTGGTCCCTTCCTTGAATAAAGTTGGTTTGGCAGGGAGTTCTGCGTCTAGCCAACGGCGTCCACCAAGGAGCGATCTAGGTTCGCTATCGGGGCTTAGCTTCTTCTAAAACCCTGCACTGGAAGAGCAAGAACTGGGCTTTGGTTACAGCAGGAATGCAAGCCGACTCTCTCCTGTAAATATGGGGTCTTAAGGTATGACACTCTAGAAGGAATGCGAAGCAGTTTTGGTTTCTCAGTGCCGCTCAGCCTAGGGCAATGAGGCAGATTTCCATGACATGTAGGATGTAAGAGAACAGATTTCCTGGAGCTGTTGGAGTGCGGAGGAAACCTAGGTCTCCCAAGGAAGAGTGCAGTGTGTTGCCCTACACTCAGCATACACAGAGTGACTGGGAAAGGTTTCCGGGCCTGGATGTTCCTTAGCAGCCCAGGGGAGCCTGCCGGAACTCTGTGTTCTAGTAGGGAATAGGGTGCCCACGCGTGGTCCTGGTGCCCTGAAAAGCTTACTAACTTTAAAAGAAAGCAGACCTAAATTTAAGCCTCAAGGACTCTGCTCCAAGCTTCCGCTTCGGTAGGCTATTCAAGGCTTTACCTTGAGGAAGGGACTCCCGTCAAGTTTCCTTTTAGCTCTAGAGCGTCTCAGGAGGAGCTCCCACCCAGGCTATGAAAGCACCCTGTTGATGGAGAGAACACTCGTTCCCTTCCCAGAGCCCTGCCTACTGCGACTAGACACCCGTCCTAAAACTGTTATTTAGGTAGTGTTAAGGCAACATGAATGGAGCATTCAAAATGGGAAAGCAAGGCCTGTGCCATCAGGTCCCTGTTTCCAGCGAACACGCAGCCTACCTCCTTGTGCTTTCTACCAGGTAAATACACACTCTAGCTAAACCCTGGTCCCTTCCCTGAATAACGTTTTCTTGGCACGGAGTTCTCCGTGTAGCCAACTGCCTCTCCCAAGGAAGGCTCTAGGTACGCTATCGGGGCTTAGCTTCTTCTAAAACCCTGCAGTGTAAGACGTAGAAGTGTGCTTTGCTTCCAGCAGGAAAGCAAGCCGACTTTCTCCTGTAAGTATGGGGTGTTAAGGTATGACACTCTAGAAGGAATGCGAAGCAGTTTTGGTTTCTCAGTGCCGCTCAGCCTAGGGCAATGAGGCAAGATATGCATGACATGTGGGATGTAAGAGAACAGATTTCCTGGAGCCTTTGGAGTGCTGATTAAACCTAGGTCTCCCAAGGAAGAGTGCAGTGTGTTGCCCTACACTCAGCATACGCAGAGTGACTGGGAAAGGTTTCCGGGCCTGGATGTTTCTTAGCAGCCTAGTGGAGCCTGCCGGTACTAGGTGTTCTTGCAGGGAATAGGGAGCCCACGCGAGGTCCTCGGTGTCCTGAAAGCTTACTAACCTTTAAAGAAAACAAACCTAAAGCTAATGCTTCAAGGACTCTGCTCCAAGCTTCCGCTTTGGTAGGCTATTCAAGGCTTTATCTTGGGGAAAGGACTCACGTCACGTTTCCTTTTAGCTCTAGAGCGTCTCAGGAGGAGCTCCCACCCAGGTTATGAAAGCACCCTGTTGATCTAGAGAACACTCGTTCCCTTCCCAGAGCCCTGCCTACAGTGTCTAAAGGCCCGTCCTAAAACTGTAATTTAGGTAGCTTCAAGGCAGCATGAGTGGTGCATTCAAAATGGGAAAGCAAGCCTTGTGCCATCAGGTGACCGTTTCCAGCGAAAACGCAGCCTACCTCCTTGTGATTTCTACCAAGTAAATATACACTCTAGCTACACACTGGCCCCTTCCTTAATAAAGTTGGTTTGGCACGGAGTTCTGCGTGTAGCCACGGCCTCCCCAAAGGAGCGCTCTAGGTACGCTATCGGGGCTTAGCCTCTTCTAAAACCCTGCAGTGTAGGAGGAAGAACTGTGCTTTGGTACCAGCAGGAACGCAAGCCGACTTTCTCCTGTAAGTATGGCATCTTAAGGTATGACTTTGTAGAAGGAATGCTAAGCAGTTTTGGTTTCTCAGTGCCGATCAGCTTAGGGCAATGAGGCAGATTGGCATGACATGTAGGAAATGAGAGAACAGATTTCCTGGAGCTGGTGGAGTGCGGAGGAAATCCAGCTCCTCCAAGGAAGAGTGCAGTGTGTTGCCCTACACTTAGCATCCAGAGAGTGCCTGGGAAACTTTTCCGTGCCTGGATGTTTCCTGGCAGGCCAGGGGAGCCTGGCCGGTCCCGGTGTTCTTGCAGGGAATAGGGTGCCCACGCGAGGTCCTCGGCACCTGAAAAGCTTACTAACGTTAAAAGAAAGCAGACCTAAAATTAAGCCTCAGGTTCTCTGCTCCAAGCTTCCGCTTCGGCAGGCTATTCAAGGCTTTACCTTGAGGAAAGGACTCCCGTCAAGTTTCCTTTTAGCTCTAGAGCGTCTCAGGAGGAGCTCCCACCCAGGCTATGAAAGCACCCTGTTGATTTAGAGAAAACTCTTTCCCTTCCCAGGACACTGCCTATAGAGACAAGGGACCCGTCCGAAACACTCTTATTTAAGTATCTTCAAGGCAGCAAGAATGGAGCATTCAATATGGAAAAGCAAGTCTTGTGCCATAAATTCCCCGTTTCCAATGAACACGCAGCCTACCTCCTTGTGATTTCGACCAAGTAAATATACACTCTAGCTACACACTGGTCCCTTCCTTGAATAAAGTTGGTTTGGCAGGGAGTTCTGCGTCTAGCCAACGCCCTCCACCAAGGAGCGATCTAGGTTCGCTATCGGGGCTTAGCTTCTTCTAAAACCCTGCACTGTAAGAGGAAGAACTGGGCTTTGGTTACAGCAGGAACGCAAGCCGACTTTCTCCTGTAAATATGGGATCTTAAGGTATGACACTCTAGAAGGAATGCGAAGCAGTTTTGGTTTCTCAGTGTCGCTCAGCCTAGGGCAAGGAGGCAGATTTGCATGACATGTAGGTTGTAAGAGAAGAGATTTCCTGGAGCCTTTGGAGTGCTGAGGAAACCTAGGTCTCCCAAGGAAGAGTGCAGTGTGTTGCCCTACACTCAGCATACACAGAGTGACTGGGAAAGGTTTCCGGGCCTGGATGTTTCTTAGCAGGCCAGGGGAGCCTGCCGGAACTCGGTGTTCTAGCAGGGAATAGGGTGCCCATGCGAGGTCCTGGTGCCCTGAAAAGCTTACTAACGTTAAAAGAAAGCAGACCTAAATTTAAGCCTCAAGGACTCTGCTCCATGCTTCCTCTTCGGCAGGCTATTCAAGGCTTTACCTTGAGGAAGGGACTCCCGTCAAGTTTCCTTTTAGCTCTAGAGCGTCTCAGGAGGAGCTCCCACCCAGGCTATGAAAGCACCCTGTTGATGGAGAGAACACTCGTTCCCTTCCCAGAGCCCTGCCTACTGCGACTAGACACCCGTCCTAAAACTGTTATTTAGGTAGTGTTAAGGCAACATGAATGGAGCATTCAAAATGGGAAAGCAAGGCCTGTGCCATCAGGTCCCTGTTTCCAGCGAACACGCAGCCTACCTCCTTGTGCTTTCTACCAGGTAAATACACACTCTAGCTAAACCCTGGTCCCTTCCCTGAATAACGTTTTCTTGGCATGGAGTTCTCCGTGTAGCCAACTGCCTATCCCAAGGAAGGCTCTAGGTACGCTATCGGAGCTTAGCTTCTTCTAAAACCCTGCAGTGTAAGACGTAGAAGTGTGCTTTGCTTCCAGCAGGAAAGCAAGCCGACTTTCTCCTGTAAGTATGGGGTGTTAAGGTATGACACTCTAGAAGGAATGCGAAGCAGTTTTGGTTTCTCAGTGCCGCTCAGCCTAGGGCAATGAGGCAAGATATGCATGACATGTGGGATGTAAGAGAACAGATTTCCTGGAGCCTTTGCAGTGCTGATTAAACCTAGGTCTCCCAAGGAAGAGTGCAGTGTGTTGCCCTACACTCAGCATACGCAGAGTGACTGGGAAAGGTTTCCGGGCCTGGATGTTTCTTAGCAGCCTAGTGGAGGCTGCCGGTACTAGGTGTTCTTGCAGGGAATAGGGAGCCCACGCGAGGTCCTCGGTGTCCTGAAAGCTTACTAACCTTAAAAGAAAACAAACCTAAAGCTAATGCTTCAAGGACTCTGCTCCAAGCTTCCGCTTTGGTAGGCTATTCAAGGCTTTATCTTGGGGAAAGGACTCACGTCACGTTTCCTTTTAGCTCTAGAGCGTCTCAGGAGGAGCTCCCACCCAGGCTATGAAAGCACCCTGTTGATCTAGAGAACACTCGTTCCCTTCCCAGAGCCCTGCCTACAGTGTCTAAAGGCCCGTCCTAAAACTGTAATTTAGGTAGCTTCAAGGCAGCATGAGTGGTGCATTCAAAATGGGAAAGCAAGCCTTGTGCCATCAGGTGACCGTTTCCAGCGAAAACGCAGCCTACCTCCTTGTGATTTCTACCAAGTAAATATACACTCTAGCTACATACTGGCCCCTTCCTTAATAAAGTTGGTTTGGCACGGAGTTCTGCGTGTAGCCACGGCCTCCCCAAAGGAGCGCTCTAGGTACGCTATCGGGGCTTAGCCTCTTCTAAAACCCTGCAGTGTAGGAGGAAGAACTGTGCTTTGGTACCAGCAGGAACGCAAGCCGACTTTCTCCTGTAAGTATGGCATCTTAAGGTATGACTTTGTAGAAGGAATGCTAAGCAGTTTTGGTTTCTCAGTGACGATCAGCTTAGGGCAATGAGGCAGATTGGCATGACATGTAGGAAATGAGAGAACAGATTTCCTGGAGCTGGTGGAGTGCGGAGGAAATCCAGCTCCTCCAAGGAAGAGTGCAGTGTGTTGCCCTACACTTAGCATCCAGAGAGTGACTGGGAAACTTTTCGCGGCCTGGATGTTTCCTGGCAGGCCAGGGGAGCCTGGCCGGTCCCGGTGTTCTTGCAGGGAATAGGGTGCCCACGCGAGGTCCTCGGTACCTGAAAAGCTTACTAACGTTAAAAGAAAGCAGACCTAAAATTAAGCCTCAAGTTCTCTGCTCCAAGCTTCCGCTTCGGCAGGCTATTCAAGGCTTTACCTTGAGGAAAGGACTCCCGTCAAGTTTCCTTTTAGCTCTAGAGCGTCTCAGGAGGAGCTCCCAGCCAGGCTATGAAAGCACCCTGTTGATTTAGAGAAAACTCTTTCCCTTCCCAGTACACTGCCTACAGTGACAGGGACCCGTGCAGAACACTGTTATTTAGGTAGCTTCAAGGCAGCAAGAATGGAGCATTCAATATGGAAAAGCAAGCCTTGAGCCATAAATTCCCCGTTTCCAGTGAACACGCAGCCTACCTCCTTGAGATTTTACCAAGTAAATATACACTCTAGCTCCACACTGGTCCCTTCCTTGAATAAAGTTGGTTTGGCAGGGAGTTCTGCGTCTAGCCAACGGCGTCCACCAAGGAGCGATCTAGGTTCGCTATCGGGGCTTAGCTTCTTCTAAAACCCTGCACTGGAAGAGCAAGAACTGGGCTTTGGTTACAGCAGGAATGCAAGCCGACTCTCTCCTGTAAATATGGGGTCTTAAGGTATGACACTCTAGAAGGAATGCGAAGCAGTTTTGGTTTCTCAGTGCCGCTCAGCCTAGGGCAATGAGGCAGATTTCCATGACATGTAGGATGTAAGAGAACAGATTTCCTGGAGCTGTTGGAGTGCGGAGGAAACCTAGGTCTCCCAAGGAAGAGTGCAGTGTGTTGCCCTACACTCAGCATACACAGAGTGACTGGGAAAGGTTTCCGGGCCTGGATGTTCCTTAGCAGCCCAGGGGAGCCTGCCGGAACTCTGTGTTCTAGTAGGGAATAGGGTGCCCACGCGTGGTCCTGGTGCCCTGAAAAGCTTACTAACTTTAAAAGAAAGCAGACCTAAATTTAAGCCTCAAGGACTCTGCTCCAAGCTTCCGCTTCGGTAGGCTATTCAAGGCTTTACCTTGAGGAAGGGACTCCCGTCAAGTTTCCTTTTAGCTCTAGAGCGTCTCAGGAGGAGCTCCCACCCAGGCTATGAAAGCACCCTGTTGATGGAGAGAACACTCGTTCCCTTCCCAGAGCCCTGCCTACTGCGACTAGACACCCGTCCTAAAACTGTTATTTAGGTAGTGTTAAGGCAACATGAATGGAGCATTCAAAATGGGAAAGCAAGGCCTGTGCCATCAGGTCCCTGTTTCCAGCGAACACGCAGCCTACCTCCTTGTGCTTTCTACCAGGTAAATACACACTCTAGCTAAACCCTGGTCCCTTCCCTGAATAACGTTTTCTTGGCACGGAGTTCTCCGTGTAGCCAACTGCCTCTCCCAAGGAAGGCTCTAGGTACGCTATCGGGGCTTAGCTTCTTCTAAAACCCTGCAGTGTAAGACGTAGAAGTGTGCTTTGCTTCCAGCAGGAAAGCAAGCCGACTTTCTCCTGTAAGTATGGGGTGTTAAGGTATGACACTCTAGAAGGAATGCGAAGCAGTTTTGGTTTCTCAGTGCCGCTCAGCCTAGGGCAATGAGGCAAGATATGCATGACATGTGGGATGTAAGAGAACAGATTTCCTGGAGCCTTTGGAGTGCTGATTAAACCTAGGTCTCCCAAGGAAGAGTGCAGTGTGTTGCCCTACACTCAGCATACGCAGAGTGACTGGGAAAGGTTTCCGGGCCTGGATGTTTCTTAGCAGCCTAGTGGAGCCTGCCGGTACTAGGTGTTCTTGCAGGGAATAGGGAGCCCACGCGAGGTCCTCGGTGTCCTGAAAGCTTACTAACCTTTAAAGAAAACAAACCTAAAGCTAATGCTTCAAGGACTCTGCTCCAAGCTTCCGCTTTGGTAGGCTATTCAAGGCTTTATCTTGGGGAAAGGACTCACGTCACGTTTCCTTTTAGCTCTAGAGCGTCTCAGGAGGAGCTCCCACCCAGGTTATGAAAGCACCCTGTTGATCTAGAGAACACTCGTTCCCTTCCCAGAGCCCTGCCTACAGTGTCTAAAGGCCCGTCCTAAAACTGTAATTTAGGTAGCTTCAAGGCAGCATGAGTGGTGCATTCAAAATGGGAAAGCAAGCCTTGTGCCATCAGGTGACCGTTTCCAGCGAAAACGCAGCCTACCTCCTTGTGATTTCTACCAAGTAAATATACACTCTAGCTACACACTGGCCCCTTCCTTAATAAAGTTGGTTTGGCACGGAGTTCTGCGTGTAGCCACGGCCTCCCCAAAGGAGCGCTCTAGGTACGCTATCGGGGCTTAGCCTCTTCTAAAACCCTGCAGTGTAGGAGGAAGAACTGTGCTTTGGTACCAGCAGGAACGCAAGCCGAGTTTCTCCTGTAAGTATGGCATCTTAAGGTATGACTTTGTAGAAGGAATGCTAAGCAGTTTTGGTTTCTCAGTGCCGATCAGCTTAGGGCAATGAGGCAGATTGGCATGACATGTAGGAAATGAGAGAACAGATTTCCTGGAGCTGGTGGAGTGTGGAGGAAATCCAGCTACTCCGAGGAAGAGTGCAGTGTGTTGCCCTACACTTAGCATCCAGAGAGTGCCTGGGAAACTTTTCCGTGCCTGGATGTTTCCTGGCAGGCCAGGGGAGCCTGGCCGGTCCCGGTGTTCTTGCAGGGAATAGGGTGCCCACGCGAGGTCCTCGGCACCTGAAAAGCTTACTAACGTTAAAAGAAAGCAGACCTAAAATTAAGCCTCAGGTTCTCTGCTCCAAGCTTCCGCTTCGGCAGGCTATTCAAGGCTTTACCTTGAGGAAAGGACTCCCGTCAAGTTTCCTTTTAGCTCTAGAGCGTCTCAGGAGGAGCTCCCACCCAGGCTATGAAAGCACCCTGTTGATTTAGAGAAAACTCTTTCCCTTCCCAGGACACTGCCTATAGAGACAAGGGACCCGTCCGAAACACTCTTATTTAAGTATCTTCAAGGCAGCAAGAATGGAGCATTCAATATGGAAAAGCAAGTCTTGTGCCATAAATTCCCCGTTTCCAATGAACACGCAGCCTACCTCCTTGTGATTTCGACCAAGTAAATATACACTCTAGCTACACACTGGTCCCTTCCTTGAATAAAGTTGGTTTGGCAGGGAGTTCTGCGTCTAGCCAACGCCCTCCACCAAGGAGCGATCTAGGTTCGCTATCGGGGCTTAGCTTCTTCTAAAACCCTGCACTGTAAGAGGAAGAACTGGGCTTTGGTTACAGCAGGAACGCAAGCCGACTTTCTCCTGTAAATATGGGATCTTAAGGTATGACACTCTAGAAGGAATGCGAAGCAGTTTTGGTTTCTCAGTGTCGCTCAGCCTAGGGCAAGGAGGCAGATTTGCATGACATGTAGGTTGTAAGAGAAGAGATTTCCTGGAGCCTTTGGAGTGCTGAGGAAACCTAGGTCTCCCAAGGAAGAGTGCAGTGTGTTGCCCTACACTCAGCATACACAGAGTGACTGGGAAAGGTTTCCGGGCCTGGATGTTTCTTAGCAGGCCAGGGGAGCCTGCCGGAACTCGGTGTTCTAGCAGGGAATAGGGTGCCCATGCGAGGTCCTGGTGCCCTGAAAAGCTTACTAACGTTAAAAGAAAGCAGACCTAAATTTAAGCCTCAAGGACTCTGCTCCATGCTTCCTCTTCGGCAGGCTATTCAAGGCTTTACCTTGAGGAAGGGACTCCCGTCAAGTTTCCTTTTAGCTCTAGAGCGTCTCAGGAGGAGCTCCCAGCCAGGCTATGAAAGCACCCTGTTGATTTAGAGAAAACTCTTTCCCTTCCCAGTACACTGCCTACAGTGACAGGGACCCGTGCAGAACACTGTTATTTAGGTAGCTTCAAGGCAGCAAGAATGGAGCATTCAATATGGAAAAGCAAGCCTTGAGCCATAAATTCCCCGTTTCCAGTGAACACGCAGCCTACCTCCTTGAGATTTTACCAAGTAAATATACACTCTAGCTCCACACTGGTCCCTTCCTTGAATAAAGTTGGTTTGGCAGGGAGTTCTGCGTCTAGCCAACGGCGTCCACCAAGGAGCGATCTAGGTTCGCTATCGGGGCTTAGCTTCTTCTAAAACCCTGCACTGGAAGAGCAAGAACTGGGCTTTGGTTACAGCAGGAATGCAAGCCGACTCTCTCCTGTAAATATGGGGTCTTAAGGTATGACACTCTAGAAGGAATGCGAAGCAGTTTTGGTTTCTCAGTGCCGCTCAGCCTAGGGCAATGAGGCAGATTTCCATGACATGTAGGATGTAAGAGAACAGATTTCCTGGAGCTGTTGGAGTGCGGAGGAAACCTAGGTCTCCCAAGGAAGAGTGCAGTGTGTTGCCCTACACTCAGCATACACAGAGTGACTGGGAAAGGTTTCCGGGCCTGGATGTTCCTTAGCAGCCCAGGGGAGCCTGCTGGAACTCTGTGTTCTAGTAGGGAATAGGGTGCCCACGCGTGGTCCTGGTGCCCTGAAAAGCTTACTAACTTTAAAAGAAAGCAGACCTAAATTTAAGCCTCAAGGACTCTGCTCCAAGCTTCCGCTTCGGTAGGCTATTCAAGGCTTTACCTTGAGGAAGGGACTCCCGTCAAGTTTCCTTTTAGCTCTAGAGCGTCTCAGGAGGAGCTCCCACCCAGGCTATGAAAGCACCCTGTTGATGGAGAGAACACTCGTTCCCTTCCCAGAGCCCTGCCTACTGCGACTAGACACCCGTCCTAAAACTGTTATTTAGGTAGTGTTAAGGCAACATGAATGGAGCATTCAAAATGGGAAAGCAAGGCCTGTGCCATCAGGTCCCTGTTTCCAGCGAACACGCAGCCTACCTCCTTGTGCTTTCTACCAGGTAAATACACACTCTAGCTAAACCCTGGTCCCTTCCCTGAATAACGTTTTCTTGGCACGGAGTTCTCCGTGTAGCCAACTGCCTCTCCCAAGGAAGGCTCTAGGTACGCTATCGGGGCTTAGCTTCTTCTAAAACCCTGCAGTGTAAGACGTAGAAGTGTGCTTTGCTTCCAGCAGGAAAGCAAGCCGACTTTCTCCTGTAAGTATGGGGTGTTAAGGTATGACACTCTAGAAGGAATGCGAAGCAGTTTTGGTTTCTCAGTGCCGCTCAGCCTAGGGCAATGAGGCAAGATATGCATGACATGTGGGATGTAAGAGAACAGATTTCCTGGAGCCTTTGGAGTGCTGATTAAACCTAGGTCTCCCAAGGAAGAGTGCAGTGTGTTGCCCTACACTCAGCATACGCAGAGTGACTGGGAAAGGTTTCCGGGCCTGGATGTTTCTTAGCAGCCTAGTGGAGCCTGCCGGTACTAGGTGTTCTTGCAGGGAATAGGGAGCCCACGCGAGGTCCTCGGTGTCCTGAAAGCTTACTAACCTTTAAAGAAAACAAACCTAAAGCTAATGCTTCAAGGACTCTGCTCCAAGCTTCCGCTTTGGTAGGCTATTCAAGGCTTTATCTTGGGGAAAGGACTCACGTCACGTTTCCTTTTAGCTCTAGAGCGTCTCAGGAGGAGCTCCCACCCAGGTTATGAAAGCACCCTGTTGATCTAGAGAACACTCGTTCCCTTCCCAGAGCCCTGCCTACAGTGTCTAAAGGCCCGTCCTAAAACTGTAATTTAGGTAGCTTCAAGGCAGCATGAGTGGTGCATTCAAAATGGGAAAGCAAGCCTTGTGCCATCAGGTGACCGTTTCCAGCGAAAACGCAGCCTACCTCCTTGTGATTTCTACCAAGTAAATATACACTCTAGCTACACACTGGCCCCTTCCTTAATAAAGTTGGTTTGGCACGGAGTTCTGCGTGTAGCCACGGCCTCCCCAAAGGAGCGCTCTAGGTACGCTATCGGGGCTTAGCCTCTTCTAAAACCCTGCAGTGTAGGAGGAAGAACTGTGCTTTGGTACCAGCAGGAACGCAAGCCGACTTTCTCCTGTAAGTATGGCATCTTAAGGTATGACTTTGTAGAAGGAATGCTAAGCAGTTTTGGTTTCTCAGTGCCGATCAGCTTAGGGCAATGAGGCAGATTGGCATGACATGTAGGAAATGAGAGAACAGATTTCCTGGAGCTGGTGGAGTGCGGAGGAAATCCAGCTCCTCCAAGGAAGAGTGCAGTGTGTTGCCCTACACTTAGCATCCAGAGAGTGCCTGGGAAACTTTTCCGTGCCTGGATGTTTCCTGGCAGGCCAGGGGAGCCTGGCCGGTCCCGGTGTTCTTGCAGGGAATAGGGTGCCCACGCGAGGTCCTCGGCACCTGAAAAGCTTACTAACGTTAAAAGAAAGCAGACCTAAAATTAAGCCTCAGGTTCTCTGCTCCAAGCTTCCGCTTCGGCAGGCTATTCAAGGCTTTACCTTGAGGAAAGGACTCCCGTCAAGTTTCCTTTTAGCTCTAGAGCGTCTCAGGAGGAGCTCCCACCCAGGCTATGAAAGCACCCTGTTGATTTAGAGAAAACTCTTTCCCTTCCCAGGACACTGCCTATAGAGACAAGGGACCCGTCCGAAACACTCTTATTTAAGTATCTTCAAGGCAGCAAGAATGGAGCATTCAATATGGAAAAGCAAGTCTTGTGCCATAAATTCCCCGTTTCCAATGAACACGCAGCCTACCTCCTTGTGATTTCGACCAAGTAAATATACACTCTAGCTACACACTGGTCCCTTCCTTGAATAAAGTTGGTTTGGCAGGGAGTTCTGCGTCTAGCCAACGCCCTCCACCAAGGAGCGTTCTAGGTTCGCTATCGGGGCTTAGCTTCTTCTAAAACCCTGCACTGTAAGAGGAAGAACTGGGCTTTGGTTACAGCAGGAACGCAAGCCGACTTTCTCCTGTAAATATGGGATCTTAAGGTATGACACTCTAGAAGGAATGCGAAGCAGTTTTGGTTTCTCAGTGTCGCTCAGCCTAGGGCAAGGAGGCAGATTTGCATGACATGTAGGTTGTAAGAGAAGAGATTTCCTGGAGCCTTTGGAGTGCTGAGGAAACCTAGGTCTCCCAAGGAAGAGTGCAGTGTGTTGCCCTACACTCAGCATACACAGAGTGACTGGGAAAGGTTTCCGGGCCTGGATGTTTCTTAGCAGGCCAGGGGAGCCTGCCGGAACTCGGTGTTCTAGCAGGGAATAGGGTGCCCATGCGAGGTCCTGGTGCCCTGAAAAGCTTACTAACGTTAAAAGAAAGCAGACCTAAATTTAAGCCTCAAGGACTCTGCTCCATGCTTCCTCTTCGGCAGGCTATTCAAGGCTTTACCTTGAGGAAGGGACTCCCGTCAAGTTTCCTTTTAGCTCTAGAGCGTCTCAGGAGGAGCTCCCACCCAGGCTATGAAAGCACCCTGTTGATGGAGAGAACACTCGTTCCCTTCCCAGAGCCCTGCCTACTGCGACTAGACACCCGTCCTAAAACTGTTATTTAGGTAGTGTTAAGGCAACATGAATGGAGCATTCAAAATGGGAAAGCAAGGCCTGTGCCATCAGGTCCCTGTTTCCAGCGAACACGCAGCCTACCTCCTTGTGCTTTCTACCAGGTAAATACACACTCTAGCTAAACCCTGGTCCCTTCCCTGAATAACGTTTTCTTGGCATGGAGTTCTCCGTGTAGCCAACTGCCTATCCCAAGGAAGGCTCTAGGTACGCTATCGGAGCTTAGCTTCTTCTAAAACCCTGCAGTGTAAGACGTAGAAGTGTGCTTTGCTTCCAGCAGGAAAGCAAGCCGACTTTCTCCTGTAAGTATGGGGTGTTAAGGTATGACACTCTAGAAGGAATGCGAAGCAGTTTTGGTTTCTCAGTGCCGCTCAGCCTAGGGCAATGAGGCAAGATATGCATGACATGTGGGATGTAAGAGAACAGATTTCCTGGAGCCTTTGGAGTGCTGATTAAACCTAGGTCTCCCAAGGAAGAGTGCAGTGTGTTGCCCTACACTCAGCATACGCAGAGTGACTGGGAAAGGTTTCCGGGCCTGGATGTTTCTTAGCAGCCTAGTGGAGGCTGCCGGTACTAGGTGTTCTTGCAGGGAATAGGGAGCCCACGCGAGGTCCTCGGTGTCCTGAAAGCTTACTAACCTTAAAAGAAAACAAACCTAAAGCTAATGCTTCAAGGACTCTGCTCCAAGCTTCCGCTTTGGTAGGCTATTCAAGGCTTTATCTTGGGGAAAGGACTCACGTCACGTTTCCTTTTAGCTCTAGAGCGTCTCAGGAGGAGCTCCCACCCAGGCTATGAAAGCACCCTGTTGATCTAGAGAACACTCGTTCCCTTCCCAGAGCCCTGCCTACAGTGTCTAAAGGCCCGTCCTAAAACTGTAATTTAGGTAGCTTCAAGGCAGCATGAGTGGTGCATTCAAAATGGGAAAGCAAGCCTTGTGCCATCAGGTGACCGTTTCCAGCGAAAACGCAGCCTACCTCCTTGTGATTTCTACCAAGTAAATATACACTCTAGCTACATACTGGCCCCTTCCTTAATAAAGTTGGTTTGGCACGGAGTTCTGCGTGTAGCCACGGCCTCCCCAAAGGAGCGCTCTAGGTACGCTATCGGGGCTTAGCCTCTTCTAAAACCCTGCAGTGTAGGAGGAAGAACTGTGCTTTGGTACCAGCAGGAACGCAAGCCGACTTTCTCCTGTAAGTATGGCATCTTAAGGTATGACTTTGTAGAAGGAATGCTAAGCAGTTTTGGTTTCTCAGTGACGATCAGCTTAGGGCAATGAGGCAGATTGGCATGACATGTAGGAAATGAGAGAACAGATTTCCTGGAGCTGGTGGAGTGCGGAGGAAATCCAGCTCCTCCAAGGAAGAGTGCAGTGTGTTGCCCTACACTTAGCATCCAGAGAGTGACTGGGAAACTTTTCGCGGCCTGGATGTTTCCTGGCAGGCCAGGGGAGCCTGGCCGGTCCCGGTGTTCTTGCAGGGAATAGGGTGCCCACGCGAGGTCCTCGGTACCTGAAAAGCTTACTAACGTTAAAAGAAAGCAGACCTAAAATTAAGCCTCAAGTTCTCTGCTCCAAGCTTCCGCTTCGGCAGGCTATTCAAGGCTTTACCTTGAGGAAAGGACTCCCGTCAAGTTTCCTTTTAGCTCTAGAGCGTCTCAGGAGGAGCTCCCAGCCTGGCTATGAAAGCACCCTGTTGATTTAGAGAAAACTCTTTCCCTTCCCAGTACACTGCCTACAGTGACAGGGACCCGTGCAGAACACTGTTATTTAGGTAGCTTCAAGGCAGCAAGAATGGAGCATTCAATATGGAAAAGCAAGCCTTGAGCCATAAATTCCCCGTTTCCAGTGAACACGCAGCCTACCTCCTTGAGATTTTACCAAGTAAATATACACTCTAGCTCCACACTGGTCCCTTCCTTGAATAAAGTTGGTTTGGCAGGGAGTTCTGCGTCTAGCCAACGGCGTCCACCAAGGAGCGATCTAGGTTCGCTATCGGGGCTTAGCTTCTTCTAAAACCCTGCACTGGAAGAGCAAGAACTGGGCTTTGGTTACAGCAGGAATGCAAGCCGACTCTCTCCTGTAAATATGGGGTCTTAAGGTATGACACTCTAGAAGGAATGCGAAGCAGTTTTGGTTTCTCAGTGCCGCTCAGCCTAGGGCAATGAGGCAGATTTCCATGACATGTAGGATGTAAGAGAACAGATTTCCTGGAGCTGTTGGAGTGCGGAGGAAACCTAGGTCTCCCAAGGAAGAGTGCAGTGTGTTGCCCTACACTCAGCATACACAGAGTGACTGGGAAAGGTTTCCGGGCCTGGATGTTCCTTAGCAGCCCAGGGGAGCCTGCCGGAACTCTGTGTTCTAGTAGGGAATAGGGTGCCCACGCGTGGTCCTGGTGCCCTGAAAAGCTTACTAACTTTAAAAGAAAGCAGACCTAAATTTAAGCCTCAAGGACTCTGCTCCAAGCTTCCGCTTCGGTAGGCTATTCAAGGCTTTACCTTGAGGAAGGGACTCCCGTCAAGTTTCCTTTTAGCTCTAGAGCGTCTCAGGAGGAGCTCCCACCCAGGCTATGAAAGCACCCTGTTGATGGAGAGAACACTCGTTCCCTTCCCAGAGCCCTGCCTACTGCGACTAGACACCCGTCCTAAAACTGTTATTTAGGTAGTGTTAAGGCAACATGAATGGAGCATTCAAAATGGGAAAGCAAGGCCTGTGCCATCAGGTCCCTGTTTCCAGCGAACACGCAGCCTACCTCCTTGTGCTTTCTACCAGGTAAATACACACTCTAGCTAAACCCTGGTCCCTTCCCTGAATAACGTTTTCTTGGCACGGAGTTCTCCGTGTAGCCAACTGCCTCTCCCAAGGAAGGCTCTAGGTACGCTATCGGGGCTTAGCTTCTTCTAAAACCCTGCAGTGTAAGACGTAGAAGTGTGCTTTGCTTCCAGCAGGAAAGCAAGCCGACTTTCTCCTGTAAGTATGGGGTGTTAAGGTATGACACTCTAGAAGGAATGCGAAGCAGTTTTGGTTTCTCAGTGCCGCTCAGCCTAGGGCAATGAGGCAAGATATGCATGACATGTGGGATGTAAGAGAACAGATTTCCTGGAGCCTTTGGAGTGCTGATTAAACCTAGGTCTCCCAAGGAAGAGTGCAGTGTGTTGCCCTACACTCAGCATACGCAGAGTGACTGGGAAAGGTTTCCGGGCCTGGATGTTTCTTAGCAGCCTAGTGGAGCCTGCCGGTACTAGGTGTTCTTGCAGGGAATAGGGAGCCCACGCGAGGTCCTCGGTGTCCTGAAAGCTTACTAACCTTTAAAGAAAACAAACCTAAAGCTAATGCTTCAAGGACTCTGCTCCAAGCTTCCGCTTTGGTAGGCTATTCAAGGCTTTATCTTGGGGAAAGGACTCACGTCACGTTTCCTTTTAGCTCTAGAGCGTCTCAGGAGGAGCTCCCACCCAGGTTATGAAAGCACCCTGTTGATCTAGAGAACACTCGTTCCCTTCCCAGAGCCCTGCCTACAGTGTCTAAAGGCCCGTCCTAAAACTGTAATTTAGGTAGCTTCAAGGCAGCATGAGTGGTGCATTCAAAATGGGAAAGCAAGCCTTGTGCCATCAGGTGACCGTTTCCAGCGAAAACGCAGCCTACCTCCTTGTGATTTCTACCAAGTAAATATACACTCTAGCTACACACTGGCCCCTTCCTTAATAAAGTTGGTTTGGCACGGAGTTCTGCGTGTAGCCACGGCCTCCCCAAAGGAGCGCTCTAGGTACGCTATCGGGGCTTAGCCTCTTCTAAAACCCTGCAGTGTAGGAGGAAGAACTGTGCTTTGGTACCAGCAGGAACGCAAGCCGACTTTCTCCTGTAAGTATGGCATCTTAAGGTATGACTTTGTAGAAGGAATGCTAAGCAGTTTTGGTTTCTCAGTGCCGATCAGCTTAGGGCAATGAGGCAGATTGGCATGACATGTAGGAAATGAGAGAACAGATTTCCTGGAGCTGGTGGAGTGCGGAGGAAATCCAGCTCCTCCAAGGAAGAGTGCAGTGTGTTGCCCTACACTTAGCATCCAGAGAGTGCCTGGGAAACTTTTCCGTGCCTGGATGTTTCCTGGCAGGCCAGGGGAGCCTGGCCGGTCCCGGTGTTCTTGCAGGGAATAGGGTGCCCACGCGAGGTCCTCGGCACCTGAAAAGCTTACTAACGTTAAAAGAAAGCAGACCTAAAATTAAGCCTGAGGTTCTCTGCTCCAAGCTTCCGCTTCGGCAGGCTATTCAAGGCTTTACCTTGAGGAAAGGACTCCCGTCAAGTTTCCTTTTAGCTCTAGAGCGTCTCAGGAGGAGCTCCCACCCAGGCTATGAAAGCACCCTGTTGATTTAGAGAAAACTCTTTCCCTTCCCAGGACACTGCCTATAGAGACAAGGGACCCGTCCGAAACACTCTTATTTAAGTATCTTCAAGGCAGCAAGAATGGAGCATTCAATATGGAAAAGCAAGTCTTGTGCCATAAATTCCCCGTTTCCAATGAACACGCAGCCTACCTCCTTGTGATTTCGACCAAGTAAATATACACTCTAGCTACACACTGGTCCCTTCCTTGAATAAAGTTGGTTTGGCAGGGAGTTCTGCGTCTAGCCAACGCCCTCCACCAAGGAGCGATCTAGGTTCGCTATCGGGGCTTAGCTTCTTCTAAAACCCTGCACTGTAAGAGGAAGAACTGGGCTTTGGTTACAGCAGGAACGCAAGCCGACTTTCTCCTGTAAATATGGGATCTTAAGGTATGACACTCTAGAAGGAATGCGAAGCAGTTTTGGTTTCTCAGTGTCGCTCAGCCTAGGGCAAGGAGGCAGATTTGCATGACATGTAGGTTGTAAGAGAAGAGATTTCCTGGAGCCTTTGGAGTGCTGAGGAAACCTAGGTCTCCCAAGGAAGAGTGCAGTGTGTTGCCCTACACTCAGCATACACAGAGTGACTGGGAAAGGTTTCCGGGCCTGGATGTTTCTTAGCAGGCCAGGGGAGCCTGCCGGAACTCGGTGTTCTAGCAGGGAATAGGGTGCCCATGCGAGGTCCTGGTGCCCTGAAAAGCTTACTAACGTTAAAAGAAAGCAGACCTAAATTTAAGCCTCAAGGACTCTGCTCCATGCTTCCTCTTCGGCAGGCTATTCAAGGCTTTACCTTGAGGAAGGGACTCCCGTCAAGTTTCCTTTTAGCTCTAGAGCGTCTCAGGAGGAGCTCCCACCCAGGCTATGAAAGCACCCTGTTGATGGAGAGAACACTCGTTCCCTTCCCAGAGCCCTGCCTACTGCGACTAGACACCCGTCCTAAAACTGTTATTTAGGTAGTGTTAAGGCAACATGAATGGAGCATTCAAAATGGGAAAGCAAGGCCTGTGCCATCAGGTCCCTGTTTCCAGCGAACACGCAGCCTACCTCCTTGTGCTTTCTACCAGGTAAATACACACTCTAGCTAAACCCTGGTCCCTTCCCTGAATAACGTTTTCTTGGCATGGAGTTCTCCGTGTAGCCAACTGCCTATCCCAAGGAAGGCTCTAGGTACGCTATCGGAGCTTAGCTTCTTCTAAAACCCTGCAGTGTAAGACGTAGAAGTGTGCTTTGCTTCCAGCAGGAAAGCAAGCCGACTTTCTCCTGTAAGTATGGGGTGTTAAGGTATGACACTCTAGAAGGAATGCGAAGCAGTTTTGGTTTCTCAGTGCCGCTCAGCCTAGGGCAATGAGGCAAGATATGCATGACATGTGGGATGTAAGAGAACAGATTTCCTGGAGCCTTTGGAGTGCTGATTAAACCTAGGTCTCCCAAGGAAGAGTGCAGTGTGTTGCCCTACACTCAGCATACGCAGAGTGACTGGGAAAGGTTTCCGGGCCTGGATGTTTCTTAGCAGCCTAGTGGAGGCTGCCGGTACTAGGTGTTCTTGCAGGGAATAGGGAGCCCACGCGAGGTCCTCGGTGTCCTGAAAGCTTACTAACCTTAAAAGAAAACAAACCTAAAGCTAATGCTTCAAGGACTCTGCTCCAAGCTTCCGCTTTGGTAGGCTATTCAAGGCTTTATCTTGGGGAAAGGACTCACGTCACGTTTCCTTTTAGCTCTAGAGCGTCTCAGGAGGAGCTCCCACCCAGGCTATGAAAGCACCCTGTTGATCTAGAGAACACTCGTTCCCTTCCCAGAGCCCTGCCTACAGTGTCTAAAGGCCCGTCCTAAAACTGTAATTTAGGTAGCTTCAAGGCAGCATGAGTGGTGCATTCAAAATGGGAAAGCAAGCCTTGTGCCATCAGGTGACCGTTTCCAGCGAAAACGCAGCCTACCTCCTTGTGATTTCTACCAAGTAAATATACACTCTAGCTACATACTGGCCCCTTCCTTAATAAAGTTGGTTTGGCACGGAGTTCTGCGTGTAGCCACGGCCTCCCCAAAGGAGCGCTCTAGGTACGCTATCGGGGCTTAGCCTCTTCTAAAACCCTGCAGTGTAGGAGGAAGAACTGTGCTTTGGTACCAGCAGGAACGCAAGCCGACTTTCTCCTGTAAGTATGGCATCTTAAGGTATGACTTTGTAGAAGGAATGCTAAGCAGTTTTGGTTTCTCAGTGACGATCAGCTTAGGGCAATGAGGCAGATTGGCATGACATGTAGGAAATGAGAGAACAGATTTCCTGGAGCTGGTGGAGTGCGGAGGAAATCCAGCTCCTCCAAGGAAGAGTGCAGTGTGTTGCCCTACACTTAGCATCCAGAGAGTGACTGGGAAACTTTTCGCGGCCTGGATGTTTCCTGGCAGGCCAGGGGAGCCTGGCCGGTCCCGGTGTTCTTGCAGGGAATAGGGTGCCCACGCGAGGTCCTCGGTACCTGAAAAGCTTACTAACGTTAAAAGAAAGCAGACCTAAAATTAAGCCTCAAGTTCTCTGCTCCAAGCTTCCGCTTCGGCAGGCTATTCAAGGCTTTACCTTGAGGAAAGGACTCCCGTCAAGTTTCCTTTTAGCTCTAGAGCGTCTCAGGAGGAGCTCCCAGCCAGGCTATGAAAGCACCCTGTTGATTTAGAGAAAACTCTTTCCCTTCCCAGTACACTGCCTACAGTGACAGGGACCCGTGCAGAACACTGTTATTTAGGTAGCTTCAAGGCAGCAAGAATGGAGCATTCAATATGGAAAAGCAAGCCTTGAGCCATAAATTCCCCGTTTCCAGTGAACACGCAGCCTACCTCCTTGAGATTTTACCAAGTAAATATACACTCTAGCTCCACACTGGTCCCTTCCTTGAATAAAGTTGGTTTGGCAGGGAGTTCTGCGTCTAGCCAACGGCGTCCACCAAGGAGCGATCTAGGTTCGCTATCGGGGCTTAGCTTCTTCTAAAACCCTGCACTGGAAGAGCAAGAACTGGGCTTTGGTTACAGCAGGAATGCAAGCCGACTCTCTCCTGTAAATATGGGGTCTTAAGGTATGACACTCTAGAAGGAATGCGAAGCAGTTTTGGTTTCTCAGTGCCGCTCAGCCTAGGGCAATGAGGCAGATTTCCATGACATGTAGGATGTAAGAGAACAGATTTCCTGGAGCTGTTGGAGTGCGGAGGAAACCTAGGTCTCCCAAGGAAGAGTGCAGTGTGTTGCCCTACACTCAGCATACACAGAGTGACTGGGAAAGGTTTCCGGGCCTGGATGTTCCTTAGCAGCCCAGGGGAGCCTGCCGGAACTCTGTGTTCTAGTAGGGAATAGGGTGCCCACGCGTGGTCCTGGTGCCCTGAAAAGCTTACTAACTTTAAAAGAAAGCAGACCTAAATTTAAGCCTCAAGGACTCTGCTCCAAGCTTCCGCTTCGGTAGGCTATTCAAGGCTTTACCTTGAGGAAGGGACTCCCGTCAAGTTTCCTTTTAGCTCTAGAGCGTCTCAGGAGGAGCTCCCACCCAGGCTATGAAAGCACCCTGTTGATGGAGAGAACACTCGTTCCCTTCCCAGAGCCCTGCCTACTGCGACTAGACACCCGTCCTAAAACTGTTATTTAGGTAGTGTTAAGGCAACATGAATGGAGCATTCAAAATGGGAAAGCAAGGCCTGTGCCATCAGGTCCCTGTTTCCAGCGAACACGCAGCCTACCTCCTTGTGCTTTCTACCAGGTAAATACACACTCTAGCTAAACCCTGGTCCCTTCCCTGAATAACGTTTTCTTGGCACGGAGTTCTCCGTGTAGCCAACTGCCTCTCCCAAGGAAGGCTCTAGGTACGCTATCGGGGCTTAGCTTCTTCTAAAACCCTGCAGTGTAAGACGTAGAAGTGTGCTTTGCTTCCAGCAGGAAAGCAAGCCGACTTTCTCCTGTAAGTATGGGGTGTTAAGGTATGACACTCTAGAAGGAATGCGAAGCAGTTTTGGTTTCTCAGTGCCGCTCAGCCTAGGGCAATGAGGCAAGATATGCATGACATGTGGGATGTAAGAGAACAGATTTCCTGGAGCCTTTGGAGTGCTGATTAAACCTAGGTCTCCCAAGGAAGAGTGCAGTGTGTTGCCCTACACTCAGCATACGCAGAGTGACTGGGAAAGGTTTCCGGGCCTGGATGTTTCTTAGCAGCCTAGTGGAGCCTGCCGGTACTAGGTGTTCTTGCAGGGAATAGGGAGCCCACGCGAGGTCCTCGGTGTCCTGAAAGCTTACTAACCTTTAAAGAAAACAAACCTAAAGCTAATGCTTCAAGGACTCTGCTCCAAGCTTCCGCTTTGGTAGGCTATTCAAGGCTTTATCTTGGGGAAAGGACTCACGTCACGTTTCCTTTTAGCTCTAGAGCGTCTCAGGAGGAGCTCCCACCCAGGTTATGAAAGCACCCTGTTGATCTAGAGAACACTCGTTCCCTTCCCAGAGCCCTGCCTACAGTGTCTAAAGGCCCGTCCTAAAACTGTAATTTAGGTAGCTTCAAGGCAGCATGAGTGGTGCATTCAAAATGGGAAAGCAAGCCTTGTGCCATCAGGTGACCGTTTCCAGCGAAAACGCAGCCTACCTCCTTGTGATTTCTACCAAGTAAATATACACTCTAGCTACACACTGGCCCCTTCCTTAATAAAGTTGGTTTGGCACGGAGTTCTGCGTGTAGCCACGGCCTCCCCAAAGGAGCGCTCTAGGTACGCTATCGGGGCTTAGCCTCTTCTAAAACCCTGCAGTGTAGGAGGAAGAACTGTGCTTTGGTACCAGCAGGAACGCAAGCCGAGTTTCTCCTGTAAGTATGGCATCTTAAGGTATGACTTTGTAGAAGGAATGCTAAGCAGTTTTGGTTTCTCAGTGCCGATCAGCTTAGGGCAATGAGGCAGATTGGCATGACATGTAGGAAATGAGAGAACAGATTTCCTGGAGCTGGTGGAGTGTGGAGGAAATCCAGCTACTCCGAGGAAGAGTGCAGTGTGTTGCCCTACACTTAGCATCCAGAGAGTGCCTGGGAAACTTTTCCGTGCCTGGATGTTTCCTGGCAGGCCAGGGGAGCCTGGCCGGTCCCGGTGTTCTTGCAGGGAATAGGGTGCCCACGCGAGGTCCTCGGCACCTGAAAAGCTTACTAACGTTAAAAGAAAGCAGACCTAAAATTAAGCCTCAGGTTCTCTGCTCCAAGCTTCCGCTTCGGCAGGCTATTCAAGGCTTTACCTTGAGGAAAGGACTCCCGTCAAGTTTCCTTTTAGCTCTAGAGCGTCTCAGGAGGAGCTCCCACCCAGGCTATGAAAGCACCCTGTTGATTTAGAGAAAACTCTTTCCCTTCCCAGGACACTGCCTATAGAGACAAGGGACCCGTCCGAAACACTCTTATTTAAGTATCTTCAAGGCAGCAAGAATGGAGCATTCAATATGGAAAAGCAAGTCTTGTGCCATAAATTCCCCGTTTCCAATGAACACGCAGCCTACCTCCTTGTGATTTCGACCAAGTAAATATACACTCTAGCTACACACTGGTCCCTTCCTTGAATAAAGTTGGTTTGGCAGGGAGTTCTGCGTCTAGCCAACGCCCTCCACCAAGGAGCGATCTAGGTTCGCTATCGGGGCTTAGCTTCTTCTAAAACCCTGCACTGTAAGAGGAAGAACTGGGCTTTGGTTACAGCAGGAACGCAAGCCGACTTTCTCCTGTAAATATGGGATCTTAAGGTATGACACTCTAGAAGGAATGCGAAGCAGTTTTGGTTTCTCAGTGTCGCTCAGCCTAGGGCAAGGAGGCAGATTTGCATGACATGTAGGTTGTAAGAGAAGAGATTTCCTGGAGCCTTTGGAGTGCTGAGGAAACCTAGGTCTCCCAAGGAAGAGTGCAGTGTGTTGCCCTACACTCAGCATACACAGAGTGACTGGGAAAGGTTTCCGGGCCTGGATGTTTCTTAGCAGGCCAGGGGAGCCTGCCGGAACTCGGTGTTCTAGCAGGGAATAGGGTGCCCATGCGAGGTCCTGGTGCCCTGAAAAGCTTACTAACGTTAAAAGAAAGCAGACCTAAATTTAAGCCTCAAGGACTCTGCTCCATGCTTCCTCTTCGGCAGGCTATTCAAGGCTTTACCTTGAGGAAGGGACTCCCGTCAAGTTTCCTTTTAGCTCTAGAGCGTCTCAGGAGGAGCTCCCACCCAGGCTATGAAAGCACCCTGTTGATGGAGAGAACACTCGTTCCCTTCCCAGAGCCCTGCCTACTGCGACTAGACACCCGTCCTAAAACTGTTATTTAGGTAGTGTTAAGGCAACATGAATGGAGCATTCAAAATGGGAAAGCAAGGCCTGTGCCATCAGGTCCCTGTTTCCAGCGAACACGCAGCCTACCTCCTTGTGCTTTCTACCAGGTAAATACACACTCTAGCTAAACCCTGGTCCCTTCCCTGAATAACGTTTTCTTGGCATGGAGTTCTCCGTGTAGCCAACTGCCTATCCCAAGGAAGGCTCTAGGTACGCTATCGGAGCTTAGCTTCTTCTAAAACCCTGCAGTGTAAGACGTAGAAGTGTGCTTTGCTTCCAGCAGGAAAGCAAGCCGACTTTCTCCTGTAAGTATGGGGTGTTAAGGTATGACACTCTAGAAGGAATGCGAAGCAGTTTTGGTTTCTCAGTGCCGCTCAGCCTAGGGCAATGAGGCAAGTTATGCATGACATGTGGGATGTAAGAGAACAGATTTCCTGGAGCCTTTGCAGTGCTGATTAAACCTAGGTCTCCCAAGGAAGAGTGCAGTGTGTTGCCCTACACTCAGCATACGCAGAGTGACTGGGAAAGGTTTCCGGGCCTGGATGTTTCTTAGCAGCCTAGTGGAGGCTGCCGGTACTAGGTGTTCTTGCAGGGAATAGGGAGCCCACGCGAGGTCCTCGGTGTCCTGAAAGCTTACTAACCTTAAAAGAAAACAAACCTAAAGCTAATGCTTCAAGGACTCTGCTCCAAGCTTCCGCTTTGGTAGGCTATTCAAGGCTTTATCTTGGGGAAAGGACTCACGTCACGTTTCCTTTTAGCTCTAGAGCGTCTCAGGAGGAGCTCCCACCCAGGCTATGAAAGCACCCTGTTGATCTAGAGAACACTCGTTCCCTTCCCAGAGCCCTGCCTACAGTGTCTAAAGGCCCGTCCTAAAACTGTAATTTAGGTAGCTTCAAGGCAGCATGAGTGGTGCATTCAAAATGGGAAAGCAAGCCTTGTGCCATCAGGTGACCGTTTCCAGCGAAAACGCAGCCTACCTCCTTGTGATTTCTACCAAGTAAATATACACTCTAGCTACATACTGGCCCCTTCCTTAATAAAGTTGGTTTGGCACGGAGTTCTGCGTGTAGCCACGGCCTCCCCAAAGGAGCGCTCTAGGTACGCTATCGGGGCTTAGCCTCTTCTAAAACCCTGCAGTGTAGGAGGAAGAACTGTGCTTTGGTACCAGCAGGAACGCAAGCCGACTTTCTCCTGTAAGTATGGCATCTTAAGGTATGACTTTGTAGAAGGAATGCTAAGCAGTTTTGGTTTCTCAGTGACGATCAGCTTAGGGCAATGAGGCAGATTGGCATGACATGTAGGAAATGAGAGAACAGATTTCCTGGAGCTGGTGGAGTGCGGAGGAAATCCAGCTCCTCCAAGGAAGAGTGCAGTGTGTTGCCCTACACTTAGCATCCAGAGAGTGACTGGGAAACTTTTCGCGGCCTGGATGTTTCCTGGCAGGCCAGGGGAGCCTGGCCGGTCCCGGTGTTCTTGCAGGGAATAGGGTGCCCACGCGAGGTCCTCGGTACCTGAAAAGCTTACTAACGTTAAAAGAAAGCAGACCTAAAATTAAGCCTCAAGTTCTCTGCTCCAAGCTTCCGCTTCGGCAGGCTATTCAAGGCTTTACCTTGAGGAAAGGACTCCCGTCAAGTTTCCTTTTAGCTCTAGAGCGTCTCAGGAGGAGCTCCCAGCCAGGCTATGAAAGCACCCTGTTGATTTAGAGAAAACTCTTTCCCTTCCCAGTACACTGCCTACAGTGACAGGGACCCGTGCAGAACACTGTTATTTAGGTAGCTTCAAGGCAGCAAGAATGGAGCATTCAATATGGAAAAGCAAGCCTTGAGCCATAAATTCCCCGTTTCCAGTGAACACGCAGCCTACCTCCTTGAGATTTTACCAAGTAAATATACACTCTAGCTCCACACTGGTCCCTTCCTTGAATAAAGTTGGTTTGGCAGGGAGTTCTGCGTCTAGCCAACGGCGTCCACCAAGGAGCGATCTAGGTTCGCTATCGGGGCTTAGCTTCTTCTAAAACCCTGCACTGGAAGAGCAAGAACTGGGCTTTGGTTACAGCAGGAATGCAAGCCGACTCTCTCCTGTAAATATGGGGTCTTAAGGTATGACACTCTAGAAGGAATGCGAAGCAGTTTTGGTTTCTCAGTGCCGCTCAGCCTAGGGCAATGAGGCAGATTTCCATGACATGTAGGATGTAAGAGAACAGATTTCCTGGAGCTGTTGGAGTGCGGAGGAAACCTAGGTCTCCCAAGGAAGAGTGCAGTGTGTTGCCCTACACTCAGCATACACAGAGTGACTGGGAAAGGTTTCCGGGCCTGGATGTTCCTTAGCAGCCCAGGGGAGCCTGCCGGAACTCTGTGTTCTAGTAGGGAATAGGGTGCCCACGCGTGGTCCTGGTGCCCTGAAAAGCTTACTAACTTTAAAAGAAAGCAGACCTAAATTTAAGCCTCAAGGACTCTGCTCCAAGCTTCCGCTTCGGTAGGCTATTCAAGGCTTTACCTTGAGGAAGGGACTCCCGTCAAGTTTCCTTTTAGCTCTAGAGCGTCTCAGGAGGAGCTCCCACCCAGGCTATGAAAGCACCCTGTTGATGGAGAGAACACTCGTTCCCTTCCCAGAGCCCTGCCTACTGCGACTAGACACCCGTCCTAAAACTGTTATTTAGGTAGTGTTAAGGCAACATGAATGGAGCATTCAAAATGGGAAAGCAAGGCCTGTGCCATCAGGTCCCTGTTTCCAGCGAACACGCAGCCTACCTCCTTGTGCTTTCTACCAGGTAAATACACACTCTAGCTAAACCCTGGTCCCTTCCCTGAATAACGTTTTCTTGGCACGGAGTTCTCCGTGTAGCCAACTGCCTCTCCCAAGGAAGGCTCTAGGTACGCTATCGGGGCTTAGCTTCTTCTAAAACCCTGCAGTGTAAGACGTAGAAGTGTGCTTTGCTTCCAGCAGGAAAGCAAGCCGACTTTCTCCTGTAAGTATGGGGTGTTAAGGTATGACACTCTAGAAGGAATGCGAAGCAGTTTTGGTTTCTCAGTGCCGCTCAGCCTAGGGCAATGAGGCAAGATATGCATGACATGTGGGATGTAAGAGAACAGATTTCCTGGAGCCTTTGGAGTGCTGATTAAACCTAGGTCTCCCAAGGAAGAGTGCAGTGTGTTGCCCTACACTCAGCATACGCAGAGTGACTGGGAAAGGTTTCCGGGCCTGGATGTTTCTTAGCAGCCTAGTGGAGCCTGCCGGTACTAGGTGTTCTTGCAGGGAATAGGGAGCCCACGCGAGGTCCTCGGTGTCCTGAAAGCTTACTAACCTTTAAAGAAAACAAACCTAAAGCTAATGCTTCAAGGACTCTGCTCCAAGCTTCCGCTTTGGTAGGCTATTCAAGGCTTTATCTTGGGGAAAGGACTCACGTCACGTTTCCTTTTAGCTCTAGAGCGTCTCAGGAGGAGCTCCCACCCAGGTTATGAAAGCACCCTGTTGATCTAGAGAACACTCGTTCCCTTCCCAGAGCCCTGCCTACAGTGTCTAAAGGCCCGTCCTAAAACTGTAATTTAGGTAGCTTCAAGGCAGCATGAGTGGTGCATTCAAAATGGGAAAGCAAGCCTTGTGCCATCAGGTGACCGTTTCCAGCGAAAACGCAGCCTACCTCCTTGTGATTTCTACCAAGTAAATATACACTCTAGCTACACACTGGCCCCTTCCTTAATAAAGTTGGTTTGGCACGGAGTTCTGCGTGTAGCCACGGCCTCCCCAAAGGAGCGCTCTAGGTACGCTATCGGGGCTTAGCCTCTTCTAAAACCCTGCAGTGTAGGAGGAAGAACTGTGCTTTGGTACCAGCAGGAACGCAAGCCGAGTTTCTCCTGTAAGTATGGCATCTTAAGGTATGACTTTGTAGAAGGAATGCTAAGCAGTTTTGGTTTCTCAGTGCCGATCAGCTTAGGGCAATGAGGCAGATTGGCATGACATGTAGGAAATGAGAGAACAGATTTCCTGGAGCTGGTGGAGTGTGGAGGAAATCCAGCTACTCCGAGGAAGAGTGCAGTGTGTTGCCCTACACTTAGCATCCAGAGAGTGCCTGGGAAACTTTTCCGTGCCTGGATGTTTCCTGGCAGGCCAGGGGAGCCTGGCCGGTCCCGGTGTTCTTGCAGGGAATAGGGTGCCCACGCGAGGTCCTCGGCACCTGAAAAGCTTACTAACGTTAAAAGAAAGCAGACCTAAAATTAAGCCTCAGGTTCTCTGCTCCAAGCTTCCGCTTCGGCAGGCTATTCAAGGCTTTACCTTGAGGAAAGGACTCCCGTCAAGTTTCCTTTTAGCTCTAGAGCGTCTCAGGAGGAGCTCCCACCCAGGCTATGAAAGCACCCTGTTGATTTAGAGAAAACTCTTTCCCTTCCCAGGACACTGCCTATAGAGACAAGGGACCCGTCCGAAACACTCTTATTTAAGTATCTTCAAGGCAGCAAGAATGGAGCATTCAATATGGAAAAGCAAGTCTTGTGCCATAAATTCCCCGTTTCCAATGAACACGCAGCCTACCTCCTTGTGATTTCGACCAAGTAAATATACACTCTAGCTACACACTGGTCCCTTCCTTGAATAAAGTTGGTTTGGCAGGGAGTTCTGCGTCTAGCCAACGCCCTCCACCAAGGAGCGATCTAGGTTCGCTATCGGGGCTTAGCTTCTTCTAAAACCCTGCACTGTAAGAGGAAGAACTGGGCTTTGGTTACAGCAGGAACGCAAGCCGACTTTCTCCTGTAAATATGGGATCTTAAGGTATGACACTCTAGAAGGAATGCGAAGCAGTTTTGGTTTCTCAGTGTCGCTCAGCCTAGGGCAAGGAGGCAGATTTGCATGACATGTAGGTTGTAAGAGAAGAGATTTCCTGGAGCCTTTGGAGTGCTGAGGAAACCTAGGTCTCCCAAGGAAGAGTGCAGTGTGTTGCCCTACACTCAGCATACACAGAGTGACTGGGAAAGGTTTCCGGGCCTGGATGTTTCTTAGCAGGCCAGGGGAGCCTGCCGGAACTCGGTGTTCTAGCAGGGAATAGGGTGCCCATGCGAGGTCCTGGTGCCCTGAAAAGCTTACTAACGTTAAAAGAAAGCAGACCTAAATTTAAGCCTCAAGGACTCTGCTCCATGCTTCCTCTTCGGCAGGCTATTCAAGGCTTTACCTTGAGGAAGGGACTCCCGTCAAGTTTCCTTTTAGCTCTAGAGCGTCTCAGGAGGAGCTCCCACCCAGGCTATGAAAGCACCCTGTTGATGGAGAGAACACTCGTTCCCTTCCCAGAGCCCTGCCTACTGCGACTAGACACCCGTCCTAAAACTGTTATTTAGGTAGTGTTAAGGCAACATGAATGGAGCATTCAAAATGGGAAAGCAAGGCCTGTGCCATCAGGTCCCTGTTTCCAGCGAACACGCAGCCTACCTCCTTGTGCTTTCTACCAGGTAAATACACACTCTAGCTAAACCCTGGTCCCTTCCCTGAATAACGTTTTCTTGGCATGGAGTTCTCCGTGTAGCCAACTGCCTATCCCAAGGAAGGCTCTAGGTACGCTATCGGAGCTTAGCTTCTTCTAAAACCCTGCAGTGTAAGACGTAGAAGTGTGCTTTGCTTCCAGCAGGAAAGCAAGCCGACTTTCTCCTGTAAGTATGGGGTGTTAAGGTATGACACTCTAGAAGGAATGCGAAGCAGTTTTGGTTTCTCAGTGCCGCTCAGCCTAGGGCAATGAGGCAAGATATGCATGACATGTGGGATGTAAGAGAACAGATTTCCTGGAGCCTTTGCAGTGCTGATTAAACCTAGGTCTCCCAAGGAAGAGTGCAGTGTGTTGCCCTACACTCAGCATACGCAGAGTGACTGGGAAAGGTTTCCGGGCCTGGATGTTTCTTAGCAGCCTAGTGGAGGCTGCCGGTACTAGGTGTTCTTGCAGGGAATAGGGAGCCCACGCGAGGTCCTCGGTGTCCTGAAAGCTTACTAACCTTAAAAGAAAACAAACCTAAAGCTAATGCTTCAAGGACTCTGCTCCAAGCTTCCGCTTTGGTAGGCTATTCAAGGCTTTATCTTGGGGAAAGGACTCACGTCACGTTTCCTTTTAGCTCTAGAGCGTCTCAGGAGGAGCTCCCACCCAGGCTATGAAAGCACCCTGTTGATCTAGAGAACACTCGTTCCCTTCCCAGAGCCCTGCCTACAGTGTCTAAAGGCCCGTCCTAAAACTGTAATTTAGGTAGCTTCAAGGCAGCATGAGTGGTGCATTCAAAATGGGAAAGCAAGCCTTGTGCCATCAGGTGACCGTTTCCAGCGAAAACGCAGCCTACCTCCTTGTGATTTCTACCAAGTAAATATACACTCTAGCTACACACTGGCCCCTTCCTTAATAAAGTTGGTTTGGCACGGAGTTCTGCGTGTAGCCACGGCCTCCCCAAAGGAGCGCTCTAGGTACGCTATCGGGGCTTAGCCTCTTCTAAAACCCTGCAGTGTAGGAGGAAGAACTGTGCTTTGGTACCAGCAGGAACGCAAGCCGACTTTCTCCTGTAAGTATGGCATCTTAAGGTATGACTTTGTAGAAGGAATGCTAAGCAGTTTTGGTTTCTCAGTGCCGATCAGCTTAGGGCAATGAGGCAGATTGGCATGACCTGTAGGAAATGAGAGAACAGATTTCCTGGAGCTGGTGGAGTGCGGAGGAAATCCAGCTCCTCCAAGGAAGAGTGCAGTGTGTTGCCCTACACTTAGCATCCAGAGAGTGACTGGGAAACTTTTCGGGGCCTGGATGTTTCCTGGCAGGCCAGGGGAGCCTGGCCGGTCCCGGTGTTCTTGCAGGGAATAGGGTGCCCACGCGAGGTCCTCGGTACCTGAAAAGCTTACTAACGTTAAAAGAAAGCAGACCTAAAATTAAGACTCAAGTTCTCTGCTCCAAGCTTCCGCTTCGGCAGGCTATTCAAGGCTTTACCTTGAGGAAAGGACTCCCGTCAAGTTTCCTTTTAGCTCTAGAGCGTCTCAGGAGGAGCTCCCAGCCAGGCTATGAAAGCACCCTGTTGATTTAGAGAAAACTCTTTCCCTTCCCAGTACACTGCCTACAGTGACAGGGACCCGTGCAGAACACTGTTATTTAGGTAGCTTCAAGGCAGCAAGAATGGAGCATTCAATATGGAAAAGCAAGCCTTGAGCCATAAATTCCCCGTTTCCAGTGAACACGCAGCCTACCTCCTTGAGATTTTACCAAGTAAATATACACTCTAGCTCCACACTGGTCCCTTCCTTGAATAAAGTTGGTTTGGCAGGGAGTTCTGCGTCTAGCCAACGGCGTCCACCAAGGAGCGATCTAGGTTCGCTATCGGGGCTTAGCTTCTTCTAAAACCCTGCACTGGAAGAGCAAGAACTGGGCTTTGGTTACAGCAGGAATGCAAGCCGACTCTCTCCTGTAAATATGGGGTCTTAAGGTATGACACTCTAGAAGGAATGCGAAGCAGTTTTGGTTTCTCAGTGCCGCTCAGCCTAGGGCAATGAGGCAGATTTCCATGACATGTAGGATGTAAGAGAACAGATTTCCTGGAGCTGTTGGAGTGCGGAGGAAACCTAGGTCTCCCAAGGAAGAGTGCAGTGTGTTGCCCTACACTCAGCATACACAGAGTGACTGGGAAAGGTTTCCGGGCCTGGATGTTCCTTAGCAGCCCAGGGGAGCCTGCCGGAACTCTGTGTTCTAGTAGGGAATAGGGTGCCCACGCGAGGTCCTGGTGCCCTGAAAAGCTTACTAACTTTAAAAGAAAGCAGACCTAAATTTAAGCCTCAAGGACTCTGCTCCAAGCTTCCGCTTCGGCAGGCTATTCAAGGCTTTACCTTGAGGAAGGGACTCCCGTCAAGTTTCCTTTTAGCTCTAGAGCGTCTCAGGAGGAGCTCCCACCCAGGCTATGAAAGCACCCTGTTGATGGAGAGAACACTCGTTCCCTTCCCAGAGCCCTGCCTACTGCGACTAGACACCCGTCCTAAAACTGTTATTTAGGTAGTGTTAAGGCAACATGAATGGAGCATTCAAAATGGGAAAGCAAGGCCTGTGCCATCAGGTCCCTGTTTCCAGCGAACACGCAGCCTACCTCCTTGTGCTTTCTACCAGGTAAATACACACTCTAGCTAAACCCTGGTCCCTTCCCTGAATAACGTTTTCTTGGCACGGAGTTCTCCGTGTAGCCAACTGCCTCTCCCAAGGAAGGCTCTAGGTACGCTATCGGGGCTTAGCTTCTTCTAAAACCCTGCAGTGTAAGACGTAGAAGTGTGCTTTGCTTCCAGCAGGAAAGCAAGCCGACTTTCTCCTGTAAGTATGGGGTGTTAAGGTATGACACTCTAGAAGGAATGCGAAGCAGTTTTGGTTTCTCAGTGCCGCTCAGCCTAGGGCAATGAGGCAAGATATGCATGACATGTGGGATGTAAGAGAACAGATTTCCTGGAGCCTTTGGAGTGCTGATTAAACCTAGGTCTCCCAAGGAAGAGTGCAGTGTGTTGCCCTACACTCAGCATACGCAGAGTGACTGGGAAAGGTTTCCGGGCCTGGATGTTTCTTAGCAGCCTAGTGGAGCCTGCCGGTACTAGGTGTTCTTGCAGGGAATAGGGAGCCCACGCGAGGTCCTCGGTGTCCTGAAAGCTTACTAACCTTAAAAGAAAACAAACCTAAAGCTAATGCTTCAAGGACTCTGCTCCAAGCTTCCGCTTTGGTAGGCTATTCAAGGCTTTATCTTGGGGAAAGGACTCACGTCACGTTTCCTTTTAGCTCTAGAGCGTCTCAGGAGGAGCTCCCACCCAGGCTATGAAAGCACCCTGTTGATCTAGAGAACACTCGTTCCCTTCCCAGAGCCCTGCCTACAGTGTCTAAAGGCCCGTCCTAAAACTGTAATTTAGGTAGCTTCAAAGCAGCATGAGTGGTGCATTCAAAATGGGAAAGCAAGCCTTGTGCCATCAGGTGACCGTTTCCAGCGAAAACGCAGCCTACCTCCTTGTGATTTCTACCAAGTAAATATACACTCTAGCTACACACTGGCCCCTTCCTTAATAAAGTTGGTTTGGCACGGAGTTCTGCGTGTAGCCACGGCCTCCCCAAAGGAGCGCTCTAGGTACGCTATCGGGGCTTAGCCTCTTCTAAAACCCTGCAGTGTAGGAGGAAGAACTGTGCTTTGGTACCAGCAGGAACGCAAGCCGACTTTCTCCTGTAAGTATGGCATCTTAAGGTATGACTTTGTAGAAGGAATGCTAAGCAGTTTTGGTTTCTCAGTGCCGATCAGCTTAGGGCAATGAGGCAGATTGGCATGACATGTAGGAAATGAGAGAACAGATTTCCTGGAGCTGGTGGAGTGCGGAGGAAATCCAGCTCCTCCGAGGAAGAGTGCAGTGTGTTGCCCTACACTTAGCATCCAGAGGGTGACTGGGAAACTTTTCGGGGCCTGGATGTTTCCTGGCAGGCCAGGGGAGCCTGGCCGGTCCCGGTGTTCTTGCAGGGAATAGGGTGCCCACGCGAGGTCCTCGGCACCTGAAAAGCTTACTAACGTTAAAAGAAAGCAGACCTAAAATTAAGCCTCAGGTTCTCTGCTCCAAGCTTCCGCTTCGGCAGGCTATTCAAGGCTTTACCTTGAGGAAAGGACTCCCGTCAAGTTTCCTTTTAGCTCTAGAGCGTCTCAGGAGGAGCTCCCACCCAGGCTATGAAAGCACCCTGTTGATTTAGAGAAAACTCTTTCCCTTCCCAGGGCACTGCCTATAGAGACAAGGGACCCGTCCGAAACACTCTTATTTAAGTATCTTCAAGGCAGCAAGAATGGAGCATTCAATATGGAAAAGCAAGTCTTGTGCCATAAATTCCCCGTTTCCAATGAACACGCAGCCTACCTCCTTGTGATTTCGACCAAGTAAATATACACTCTAGCTACACACTGGTCCCTTCCTTGAATAAAGTTGGTTTGGCAGGGAGTTCTGCGTCTAGCCAACGCCCTCCACCAAGGAGCGATCTAGGTTCGCTATCGGGGCTTAGCTTCTTCTAAAACCCTGCACTGTAAGAGGAAGAACTGGGCTTTGGTTACAGCAGGAACGCAAGCCGACTTTCTCCTGTAAATATGGGATCTTAAGGTATGACACTCTAGAAGGAATGCGAAGCAGTTTTGGTTTCTCAGTGTCGCTCAGCCTAGGGCAAGGAGGCAGATTTGCATGACATGTAGGTTGTAAGAGAAGAGATTTCCTGGAGCCTTTGGAGTGCTGAGGAAACCTAGGTCTCCCAAGGAAGAGTGCAGTGTGTTGCCCTACACTCAGCATACACAGAGTGACTGGGAAAGGTTTCCGGGCCTGGATGTTTCTTAGCAGGCCAGGGGAGCCTGCCGGAACTCGGTGTTCTAGCAGGGAATAGGGTGCCCATGCGAGGTCCTGGTGCCCTGAAAAGCTTACTAACGTTAAAAGAAAGCAGACCTAAATTTAAGCCTCAAGGACTCTGCTCCATGCTTCCTCTTCGGCAGGCTCTTCAAGGCTTTACCTTGAGGAAGGGACTCCCGTCAAGTTTCCTTTTAGCTCTAGAGCGTCTCAGGAGGAGCTCCCACCCAGGCTATGAAAGCACCCTGTTGATGGAGAGAACACTCGTTCCCTTCCCAGAGCCCTGCCTACTGCGACTAGACACCCGTCCTAAAACTGTTATTTAGGTAGTGTTAAGGCAACATGAATGGAGCATTCAAAATGGGAAAGCAAGGCCTGTGCCATCAGGTCCCTGTTTCCAGCGAACACGCAGCCTACCTCCTTGTGCTTTCTACCAGGTAAATACACACTCTAGCTAAACCCTGGTCCCTTCCCTGAATAACGTTTTCTTGGCATGGAGTTCTCCGTGTAGCCAACTGCCTATCCCAAGGAAGGCTCTAGGTACGCTATCGGAGCTTAGCTTCTTCTAAAACCCTGCAGTGTAAGACGTAGAAGTGTGCTTTGCTTCCAGCAGGAAAGCAAGCCGACTTTCTCCTGTAAGTATGGGGTGTTAAGGTATGACACTCTAGAAGGAATGCGAAGCAGTTTTGGTTTCTCAGTGCCGCTCAGCCTAGGGCAATGAGGCAAGATATGCATGACATGTGGGATGTAAGAGAACAGATTTCCTGGAGCCTTTGCAGTGCTGATTAAACCTAGGTCTCCCAAGGAAGAGTGCAGTGTGTTGCCCTACACTCAGCATACGCAGAGTGACTGGGAAAGGTTTCCGGGCCTGGATGTTTCTTAGCAGCCTAGTGGAGCCTGCCGGTACTAGGTGTTCTTGCAGGGAATAGGGAGCCCACGCGAGTTCCTCGGTGTCCTGAAAGCTTACTAACCTTAAAAGAAAACAAACCTAAAGCTAATGCTTCAAGGACTCTGCTCCAAGCTTCCGCTTTGGTAGGCTATTCAAGGCTTTATCTTGGGGAAAGGACTCACGTCACGTTTCCTTTTAGCTCTAGAGCGTCTCAGGAGGAGCTCCCACCCAGGTTATGAAAGCACCCTGTTGATCTAGAGAACACTCGTTCCCTTCCCAGAGCCCTGCCTACAGTGTCTAAATGCCTGTCCTAAAACTGTAATTTAGGTAGCTTCAAGGCAGCATGAGTGGTGCATTCAAAATGGGAAAGCAAGCCTTGTGCCATCAGGTGACCGTTTCCAGCGAAAACGCAGCCTACCTCCTTGTGATTTCTACCAAGTAAATATACACTCTAGCTACACACTGGCCCCTTCCTTAATAAAGTTGGTTTGGCACGGAGTTCTGCGTGTAGCCACGGCCTCCCCAAAGGAGCGCTCTAGGTACGCTATCGGGGCTTAGCCTCTTCTAAAACCCTGCAGTGTAGGAGGAAGAACTGTGCTTTGGTACCAGCAGGAACGCAAGCCGACTTTCTCCTGTAAGTATGGCATCTTAAGGTATGACTTTGTAGAAGGAATGCTAAGCAGTTTTGGTTTCTCAGTGCCGATCAGCTTAGGGCAATGAGGCAGATTGGCATGACCTGTAGGAAATGAGAGAACAGATTTCCTGGAGCTGGTGGAGTGCGGAGGAAATCCAGCTCCTCCAAGGAAGAGTGCAGTGTGTTGCCCTACACTTAGCATCCAGAGAGTGACTGGGAAACTTTTCGGGGCCTGGATGTTTCCTGGCAGGCCAGGGGAGCCTGGCCGGTCCCGGTGTTCTTGCAGGGAATAGGGTGCCCACGCGAGGTCCTCGGTACCTGAAAAGCTTACTAACGTTAAAAGAAAGCAGACCTAAAATTAAGCCTCAAGTTCTCTGCTCCAAGCTTCCGCTTCGGCAGGCTATTCAAGGCTTTACCTTGAGGAAAGGACTCCCGTCAAGTTTCCTTTTAGCTCTAGAGCGTCTCAGGAGGAGCTCCCAGCCAGGCTATGAAAGCACCCTGTTGATTTAGAGAAAACTCTTTACCTTCCCAGTACACTGCCTACAGTGACAGGGACCCGTGCAGAACACTGTTATTTAGGTAGCTTCAAGGCAGCAAGAATGGAGCATTCAATATGGAAAAGCAAGCCTTGAGCTATAAATTCCCCGTTTCCAGTGAACACGCAGCCTACCTCCTTGAGATTTTACCAAGTAAATATACACTCTAGCTCCACACTGGTCCCTTCCTTGAATAAAGTTGGTTTGGCAGGGAGTTCTGCGTCTAGCCAACGGCGTCCACCAAGGAGCGATCTAGGTTCGCTATCGGGGCTTAGCTTCTTCTAAAACCCTGCACTGGAAGAGCAAGAACTGGGCTTTGGTTACAGCAGGAATGCAAGCCGACTCTCTCCTGTAAATATGGGGTCTTAAGGTATGACACTCTAGAAGGAATGCGAAGCAGTTTTGGTTTCTCAGTGCCGCTCAGCCTAGGGCAATGAGGCAGATTTCCATGACATGTAGGATGTAAGAGAACAGATTTCCTGGAGCTGTTGGAGTGCGGAGGAAACCTAGGTCTCCCAAGGAAGAGTGCAGTGTGTTGCCCTACACTCAGCATACACAGAGTGACTGGGAAAGGTTTCCGGGCCTGGATGTTCCTTAGCAGCCCAGGGGAGCCTGCCGGAACTCTGTGTTCTAGTAGGGAATAGGGTGCCCACGCGAGGTCCTGGTGCCCTGAAAAGCTTACTAACTTTAAAAGAAAGCAGACCTAAATTTAAGCCTCAAGGACTCTGCTCCAAGCTTCCGCTTCGGCAGGCTATTCAAGGCTTTACCTTGAGGAAGGGACTCCCGTCAAGTTTCCTTTTAGCTCTAGAGCGTCTCAGGAGGAGCTCCCACCCAGGCTATGAAAGCACCCTGTTGATGGAGAGAACACTCGTTCCCTTCCCAGAGCCCTGCCTACTGCGACTAGACACCCGTCCTAAAACTGTTATTTAGGTAGTGTTAAGGCAACATGAATGGAGCATTCAAAATGGGAAAGCAAGGCCTGTGCCATCAGGTCCCTGTTTCCAGCGAACACGCAGCCTACCTCCTTGTGCTTTCTACCAGGTAAATACACACTCTAGCTAAACCCTGGTCCCTTCCCTGAATAACGTTTTCTTGGCACGGAGTTCTCCGTGTAGCCAACTGCCTCTCCCAAGGAAGGCTCTAGGTACGCTATCGGGGCTTAGCCTCTTCTAAAACCCTGCAGTGTAGGAGGAAGAACTGTGCTTTGGTACCAGCAGGAACGCAAGCCGACTTTCTCCTGTAAGTATGGCATCTTAAGGTATGACTTTGTAGAAGGAATGCTAAGCAGTTTTGGTTTCTCAGTGACGATCAGCTTAGGGCAATGAGGCAGATTGGCATGACATGTAGGAAATGAGAGAACAGATTTCCTGGAGCTGGTGGAGTGCGGAGGAAATCCAGCTCCTCCAAGGAAGAGTGCAGTGTGTTGCCCTACACTTAGCATCCAGAGAGTGACTGGGAAACTTTTCGCGGCCTGGATGTTTCCTGGCAGGCCAGGGGAGCCTGGCCGGTCCCGGTGTTCTTGCAGGGAATAGGGTGCCCACGCGAGGTCCTCGGTACCTGAAAAGCTTACTAACGTTAAAAGAAAGCAGACCTAAAATTAAGCCTCAAGTTCTCTGCTCCAAGCTTCCGCTTCGGCAGGCTATTCAAGGCTTTACCTTGAGGAAAGGACTCCCGTCAAGTTTCCTTTTAGCTCTAGAGCGTCTCAGGAGGAGCTCCCAGCCAGGCTATGAAAGCACCCTGTTGATTTAGAGAAAACTCTTTCCCTTCCCAGTACACTGCCTACAGTGACAGGGACCCGTGCAGAACACTGTTATTTAGGTAGCTTCAAGGCAGCAAGAATGGAGCATTCAATATGGAAAAGCAAGCCTTGAGCCATAAATTCCCCGTTTCCAGTGAACACGCAGCCTACCTCCTTGAGATTTTACCAAGTAAATATACACTCTAGCTCCACACTGGTCCCTTCCTTGAATAAAGTTGGTTTGGCAGGGAGTTCTGCGTCTAGCCAACGGCGTCCACCAAGGAGCGATCTAGGTTCGCTATCGGGGCTTAGCTTCTTCTAAAACCCTGCACTGGAAGAGCAAGAACTGGGCTTTGGTTACAGCAGGAATGCAAGCCGACTCTCTCCTGTAAATATGGGGTCTTAAGGTATGACACTCTAGAAGGAATGCGAAGCAGTTTTGGTTTCTCAGTGCCGCTCAGCCTAGGGCAATGAGGCAGATTTCCATGACATGTAGGATGTAAGAGAACAGATTTCCTGGAGCTGTTGGAGTGCGGAGGAAACCTAGGTCTCCCAAGGAAGAGTGCAGTGTGTTGCCCTACACTCAGCATACACAGAGTGACTGGGAAAGGTTTCCGGGCCTGGATGTTCCTTAGCAGCCCAGGGGAGCCTGCCGGAACTCTGTGTTCTAGTAGGGAATAGGGTGCCCACGCGTGGTCCTGGTGCCCTGAAAAGCTTACTAACTTTAAAAGAAAGCAGACCTAAATTTAAGCCTCAAGGACTCTGCTCCAAGCTTCCGCTTCGGTAGGCTATTCAAGGCTTTACCTTGAGGAAGGGACTCCCGTCAAGTTTCCTTTTAGCTCTAGAGCGTCTCAGGAGGAGCTCCCACCCAGGCTATGAAAGCACCCTGTTGATGGAGAGAACACTCGTTCCCTTCCCAGAGCCCTGCCTACTGCGACTAGACACCCGTCCTAAAACTGTTATTTAGGTAGTGTTAAGGCAACATGAATGGAGCATTCAAAATGGGAAAGCAAGGCCTGTGCCATCAGGTCCCTGTTTCCAGCGAACACGCAGCCTACCTCCTTGTGCTTTCTACCAGGTAAATACACACTCTAGCTAAACCCTGGTCCCTTCCCTGAATAACGTTTTCTTGGCACGGAGTTCTCCGTGTAGCCAACTGCCTCTCCCAAGGAAGGCTCTAGGTACGCTATCGGGGCTTAGCTTCTTCTAAAACCCTGCAGTGTAAGACGTAGAAGTGTGCTTTGCTTCCAGCAGGAAAGCAAGCCGACTTTCTCCTGTAAGTATGGGGTGTTAAGGTATGACACTCTAGAAGGAATGCGAAGCAGTTTTGGTTTCTCAGTGCCGCTCAGCCTAGGGCAATGAGGCAAGATATGCATGACATGTGGGATGTAAGAGAACAGATTTCCTGGAGCCTTTGGAGTGCTGATTAAACCTAGGTCTCCCAAGGAAGAGTGCAGTGTGTTGCCCTACACTCAGCATACGCAGAGTGACTGGGAAAGGTTTCCGGGCCTGGATGTTTCTTAGCAGCCTAGTGGAGCCTGCCGGTACTAGGTGTTCTTGCAGGGAATAGGGAGCCCACGCGAGGTCCTCGGTGTCCTGAAAGCTTACTAACCTTAAAAGAAAACAAACCTAAAGCTAATGCTTCAAGGACTCTGCTCCAAGCTTCCGCTTTGGTAGGCTATTCAAGGCTTTATCTTGGGGAAAGGACTCACGTCACGTTTCCTTTTAGCTCTAGAGCGTCTCAGGAGGAGCTCCCACCCAGGTTATGAAAGCACCCTGTTGATCTAGAGAACACTCGTTCCCTTCCCAGAGCCCTGCCTACAGTGTCTAAAGGCCCGTCCTAAAACTGTAATTTAGGTAGCTTCAAGGCAGCATGAGTGGTGCATTCAAAATGGGAAAGCAAGCCTTGTGCCATCAGGTGACCGTTTCCAGCGAAAACGCAGCCTACCTCCTTGTGATTTCTACCAAGTAAATATACACTCTAGCTACACACTGGCCCCTTCCTTAATAAAGTTGGTTTGGCACGGAGTTCTGCGTGTAGCCACGGCCTCCCCAAAGGAGCGCTCTAGGTACGCTATCGGGGCTTAGCCTCTTCTAAAACCCTGCAGTGTAGGAGGAAGAACTGTGCTTTGGTACCAGCAGGAACGCAAGCCGAGTTTCTCCTGTAAGTATGGCATCTTAAGGTATGACTTTGTAGAAGGAATGCTAAGCAGTTTTGGTTTCTCAGTGCCGATCAGCTTAGGGCAATGAGGCAGATTGGCATGACATGTAGGAAATGAGAGAACAGATTTCCTGGAGCTGGTGGAGTGCGGAGGAAATCCAGCTCCTCCAAGGAAGAGTGCAGTGTGTTGCCCTACACTTAGCATCCAGAGAGTGCCTGGGAAACTTTTCCGTGCCTGGATGTTTCCTGGCAGGCCAGGGGAGCCTGGCCGGTCCCGGTGTTCTTGCAGGGAATAGGGTGCCCACGCGAGGTCCTCGGCACCTGAAAAGCTTACTAACGTTAAAAGAAAGCAGACCTAAAATTAAGCCTCAGGTTCTCTGCTCCAAGCTTCCGCTTCGGCAGGCTATTCAAGGCTTTACCTTGAGGAAAGGACTCCCGTCAAGTTTCTTTTAGCTCTAGAGCGTCTCAGGAGGAGCTCCCACCCAGGCTATGAAAGCACCCTGTTGATTTAGAGAAAACTCTTTCCCTTCCCAGGACACTGCCTATAGAGACAAGGGACCCGTCCGAAACACTCTTATTTAAGTATCTTCAAGGCAGCAAGAATGGAGCATTCAATATGGAAAAGCAAGTCTTGTGCCATAAATTCCCCGTTTCCAATGAACACGCAGCCTACCTCCTTGTGATTTCGACCAAGTAAATATACACTCTAGCTACACACTGGTCCCTTCCTTGAATAAAGTTGGTTTGGCAGGGAGTTCTGCGTCTAGCCAACGCCCTCCACCAAGGAGCCATCTAGGTTCGCTATCGGGGCTTAGCTTCTTCTAAAACCCTGCACTGTAAGAGGAAGAACTGGGCTTTGGTTACAGCAGGAACGCAAGCCGACTTTCTCCTGTAAATATGGGATCTTAAGGTATGACACTCTAGAAGGAATGCGAAGCAGTTTTGGTTTCTCAGTGTCGCTCAGCCTAGGGCAAGGAGGCAGATTTGCATGACATGTAGGTTGTAAGAGAAGAGATTTCCTGGAGCCTTTGGAGTGCTGAGGAAACCTAGGTCTCCCAAGGAAGAGTGCAGTGTGTTGCCCTACACTCAGCATACACAGAGTGACTGGGAAAGGTTTCCGGGCCTGGATGTTTCTTAGCAGGCCAGGGGAGCCTGCCGGAACTCGGTGTTCTAGCAGGGAATAGGGTGCCCATGCGAGGTCCTGGTGCCCTGAAAAGCTTACTAACGTTAAAAGAAAGCAGACCTAAATTTAAGCCTCAAGGACTCTGCTCCATGCTTCCTCTTCGGCAGGCTATTCAAGGCTTTACCTTGAGGAAGGGACTCCCGTCAAGTTTCCTTTTAGCTCTAGAGCGTCTCAGGAGGAGCTCCCACCCAGGCTATGAAAGCACCCTGTTGATGGAGAGAACACTCGTTCCCTTCCCAGAGCCCTGCCTACTGCGACTAGACACCCGTCCTAAAACTGTTATTTAGGTAGTGTTAAGGCAACATGAATGGAGCATTCAAAATGGGAAAGCAAGGCCTGTGCCATCAGGTCCCTGTTTCCAGCGAACACGCAGCCTACCTCCTTGTGCTTTCTACCAGGTAAATACACACTCTAGCTAAACCCTGGTCCCTTCCCTGAATAACGTTTTCTTGGCATGGAGTTCTCCGTGTAGCCAACTGCCTATCCCAAGGAAGGCTCTAGGTACGCTATCGGAGCTTAGCTTCTTCTAAAACCCTGCAGTGTAAGACGTAGAAGTGTGCTTTGCTTCCAGCAGGAAAGCAAGCCGACTTTCTCCTGTAAGTATGGGGTGTTAAGGTATGACACTCTAGAAGGAATGCGAAGCAGTTTTGGTTTCTCAGTGCCGCTCAGCCTAGGGCAATGAGGCAAGATATGCATGACATGTGGGATGTAAGAGAACAGATTTCCTGGAGCCTTTGGAGTGCTGATTAAACCTAGGTCTCCCAAGGAAGAGTGCAGTGTGTTGCCCTACACTCAGCATACGCAGAGTGACTGGGAAAGGTTTCCGGGCCTGGATGTTTCTTAGCAGCCTAGTGGAGGCTGCCGGTACTAGGTGTTCTTGCAGGGAATAGGGAGCCCACGCGAGGTCCTCGGTGTCCTGAAAGCTTACTAACCTTAAAAGAAAACAAACCTAAAGCTAATGCTTCAAGGACTCTGCTCCAAGCTTCCGCTTTGGTAGGCTATTCAAGGCTTTATCTTGGGGAAAGGACTCACGTCACGTTTCCTTTTAGCTCTAGAGCGTCTCAGGAGGAGCTCCCACCCAGGCTATGAAAGCACCCTGTTGATCTAGAGAACACTCGTTCCCTTCCCAGAGCCCTGCCTACAGTGTCTAAAGGCCCGTCCTAAAACTGTAATTTAGGTAGCTTCAAGGCAGCATGAGTGGTGCATTCAAAATGGGAAAGCAAGCCTTGTGCCATCAGGTGACCGTTTCCAGCGAAAACGCAGCCTACCTCCTTGTGATTTCTACCAAGTAAATATACACTCTAGCTACACACTGGCCCCTTCCTTAATAAAGTTGGTTTGGCACGGAGTTCTGCGTGTAGCCACGGCCTCCCCAAAGGAGCGCTCTAGGTACGCTATCGGGGCTTAGCCTCTTCTAAAACCCTGCAGTGTAGGAGGAAGAACTGTGCTTTGGTACCAGCAGGAACGCAAGCCGACTTTCTCCTGTAAGTATGGCATCTTAAGGTATGACTTTGTAGAAGGAATGCTAAGCAGTTTTGGTTTCTCAGTGACGATCAGCTTAGGGCAATGAGGCAGATTGGCATGACATGTAGGAAATGAGAGAAAAGATTTCCTGGAGCTGGTGGAGTGCGGAGGAAATCCAGCTCCTCCAAGGAAGAGTGCAGTGTGTTGCCCTACACTTAGCATCCAGAGAGTGACTGGGAAACTTTTCACGGCCTGGATGTTTCCTGGCAGGCCAGGGGAGCCTGGCCGGTCCCGGGGTTCTTGCAGGGAATAGGGTGCCCACGCGAGGTCCTCGGTACCTGAAAAGCTTACTAACGTTAAAAGAAAGCAGACCTAAAATTAAGCCTCAAGTTCTCTGCTCCAAGCTTCCGCTTCGGCAGGCTATTCAAGGCTTTACCTTGAGGAAAGGACTCCCGTCAAGTTTCCTTTTAGCTCTAGAGCGTCTCAGGAGGAGCTCCCAGCCAGGCTATGAAAGCACCCTGTTGATTTAGAGAAAACTCTTTCCCTTCCCAGTACACTGCCTACAGTGACAGGGACCCGTGCAGAACACTGTTATTTAGGTAGCTTCAAGGCAGCAAGAATGGAGCATTCAATATGGAAAAGCAAGCCTTGAGCCATAAATTCCCCGTTTCCAGTGAACACGCAGCCTACCTCCTTGAGATTTTACCAAGTAAATATACACTCTAGCTCCACACTGGTCCCTTCCTTGAATAAAGTTGGTTTGGCAGGGAGTTCTGCGTCTAGCCAACGGCGTCCACCAAGGAGCGATCTAGGTTCGCTATCGGGGCTTAGCTTCTTCTAAAACCCTGCACTGGAAGAGCAAGAACTGGGCTTTGGTTACAGCAGGAATGCAAGCCGACTCTCTCCTGTAAATATGGGGTCTTAAGGTATGACACTCTAGAAGGAATGCGAAGCAGTTTTGGTTTCTCAGTGCCGCTCAGCCTAGGGCAATGAGGCAGATTTCCATGACATGTAGGATGTAAGAGAACAGATTTCCTGGAGCTGTTGGAGTGCGGAGGAAACCTAGGTCTCCCAAGGAAGAGTGCAGTGTGTTGCCCTACACTCAGCATACACAGAGTGACTGGGAAAGGTTTCCGGGCCTGGATGTTCCTTAGCAGCCCAGGGGAGCCTGCCGGAACTCTGTGTTCTAGTAGGGAATAGGGTGCCCACGCGAGGTCCTGGTGCCCTGAAAAGCTTACTAACTTTAAAAGAAAGCAGACCTAAATTTAAGCCTCAAGGACTCTGCTCCAAGCTTCCGCTTCGGCAGGCTATTCAAGGCTTTACCTTGAGGAAGGGACTCCCGTCAAGTTTCCTTTTAGCTCTAGAGCGTCTCAGGAGGAGCTCCCACCCAGGCTATGAAAGCACCCTGTTGATGGAGAGAACACTCGTTCCCTTCCCAGAGCCCTGCCTACTGCGACTAGACACCCGTCCTAAAACTGTTATTTAGGTAGTGTTAAGGCAACATGAATGGAGCATTCAAAATGGGAAAGCAAGGCCTGTGCCATCAGGTCCCTGTTTCCAGCGAACACGCAGCCTACCTCCTTGTGCTTTCTACCAGGTAAATACACACTCTAGCTAAACCCTGGTCCCTTCCCTGAATAACGTTTTCTTGGCACGGAGTTCTCCGTGTAGCCAACTGCCTCTCCCAAGGAAGGCTCTAGGTACGCTATCGGGGCTTAGCTTCTTCTAAAACCCTGCAGTGTAAGACGTAGAAGTGTGCTTTGCTTCCAGCAGGAAAGCAAGCCGACTTTCTCCTGTAAGTATGGGGTGTTAAGGTATGACACTCTAGAAGGAATGCGAAGCAGTTTTGGTTTCTCAGTGCCGCTCAGCCTAGGGCAATGAGGCAAGATATGCATGACATGTGGGATGTAAGAGAACAGATTTCCTGGAGCCTTTGGAGTGCTGATTAAACCTAGGTCTCCCAAGGAAGAGTGCAGTGTGTTGCCCTACACTCAGCATACGCAGAGTGACTGGGAAAGGTTTCCGGGCCTGGATGTTTCTTAGCAGCCTAGTGGAGCCTGCCGGTACTAGGTGTTCTTGCAGGGAATAGGGAGCCCACGCGAGGTCCTCGGTGTCCTGAAAGCTTACTAACCTTTAAAGAAAACAAACCTAAAGCTAATGCTTCAAGGACTCTGCTCCAAGCTTCCGCTTTGGTAGGCTATTCAAGGCTTTATCTTGGGGAAAGGACTCACGTCACGTTTCCTTTTAGCTCTAGAGCGTCTCAGGAGGAGCTCCCACCCAGGCTATGAAAGCACCCTGTTGATCTAGAGAACACTCGTTCCCTTCCCAGAGCCCTGCCTACAGTGTCTAAAGGCCCGTCCTAAAACTGTAATTTAGGTAGCTTCAAGGCAGCATGAGTGGTGCATTCAAAATGGGAAAGCAAGCCTTGTGCCATCAGGTGACCGTTTCCAGCGAAAACGCAGCCTACCTCCTTGTGATTTCTACCAAGTAAATATACACTCTAGCTACACACTGGCCCCTTCCTTAATAAAGTTGGTTTGGCACGGAGTTCTGCGTGTAGCCACGGCCTCCCCAAAGGAGCGCTCTAGGTACGCTATCGGGGCTTAGCCTCTTCTAAAACCCTGCAGTGTAGGAGGAAGAACTGTGCTTTGGTACCAGCAGGAACGCAAGCCGACTTTCTCCTGTAAGTATGGCATCTTAAGGTATGACTTTGTAGAAGGAATGCTAAGCAGTTTTGGTTTCTCAGTGCCGATCAGCTTAGGGCAATGAGGCAGATTGGCATGACATGTAGGAAATGAGAGAACAGATTTCCTGGAGCTGGTGGAGTGCGGAGGAAATCCAGCTCCTCCGAGGAAGAGTGCAGTGTGTTGCCCTACACTTAGCATCCAGAGGGTGACTGGGAAACTTTTCGGGGCCTGGATGTTTCCTGGCAGGCCAGGGGAGCCTGGCCGGTCCCGGTGTTCTTGCAGGGAATAGGGTGCCCACGCGAGGTCCTCAGCACCTGAAAAGCTTACTAACGTTAAAAGAAAGCAGACCTAAAATTAAGCCTCAGGTTCTCTGCTCCAAGCTTCCGCTTCGGCAGGCTATTCAAGGCTTTACCTTGAGGAAAGGACTCCCGTCAAGTTTCCTTTTAGCTCTAGAGCGTCTCAGGAGGAGCTCCCACCCAGGCTATGAAAGCACCCTGTTGATTTAGAGAAAACTCTTTCCCTTCCCAGGGCACTGCCTATAGAGACAAGGGACCCGTCCGAAACACTCTTATTTAAGTATCTTCAAGGCAGCAAGAATGGAGCATTCAATATGGAAAAGCAAGTCTTGTGCCATAAATTCCCCGTTTCCAATGAACACGCAGCCTACCTCCTTGTGATTTCGACCAAGTAAATATACACTCTAGCTACACACTGGTCCCTTCCTTGAATAAAGTTGGTTTGGCAGGGAGTTCTGCGTCTAGCCAACGCCCTCCACCAAGGAGCGATCTAGGTTCGCTATCGGGGCTTAGCTTCTTCTAAAACCCTGCACTGTAAGAGGAAGAACTGGGCTTTGGTTACAGCAGGAACGCAAGCCGACTTTCTCCTGTAAATATGGGATCTTAAGGTATGACACTCTAGAAGGAATGCGAAGCAGTTTTGGTTTCTCAGTGTCGCTCAGCCTAGGGCAAGGAGGCAGATTTGCATGACATGTAGGTTGTAAGAGAAGAGATTTCCTGGAGCCTTTGGAGTGCTGAGGAAACCTAGGTCTCCCAAGGAAGAGTGCAGTGTGTTGCCCTACACTCAGCATACACAGAGTGACTGGGAAAGGTTTCCGGGCCTGGATGTTTCTTAGCAGGCCAGGGGAGCCTGCCGGAACTCGGTGTTCTAGCAGGGAATAGGGTGCCCATGCGAGGTCCTGGTGCCCTGAAAAGCTTACTAACGTTAAAAGAAAGCAGACCTAAATTTAAGCCTCAAGGACTCTGCTCCATGCTTCCTCTTCGGCAGGCTATTCAAGGCTTTACCTTGAGGAAGGGACTCCCGTCAAGTTTCCTTTTAGCTCTAGAGCGTCTCAGGAGGAGCTCCCACCCAGGCTATGAAAGCACCCTGTTGATGGAGAGAACACTCGTTCCCTTCCCAGAGCCCTGCCTACTGCGACTAGACACCCGTCCTAAAACTGTTATTTAGGTAGTGTTAAGGCAACATGAATGGAGCATTCAAAATGGGAAAGCAAGGCCTGTGCCATCAGGTCCCTGTTTCCAGCGAACACGCAGCCTACCTCCTTGTGCTTTCTACCAGGTAAATACACACTCTAGCTAAACCCTGGTCCCTTCCCTGAATAACGTTTTCTTGGCATGGAGTTCTCCGTGTAGCCAACTGCCTATCCCAAGGAAGGCTCTAGGTACGCTATCGGAGCTTAGCTTCTTCTAAAACCCTGCAGTGTAAGACGTAGAAGTGTGCTTTGCTTCCAGCAGGAAAGCAAGCCGACTTTCTCCTGTAAGTATGGGGTGTTAAGGTATGACACTCTAGAAGGAATGCGAAGCAGTTTTGGTTTCTCAGTGCCGCTCAGCCTAGGGCAATGAGGCAAGATATGCATGACATGTGGGATGTAAGAGAACAGATTTCCTGGAGCCTTTGCAGTGCTGATTAAACCTAGGTCTCCCAAGGAAGAGTGCAGTGTGTTGCCCTACACTCAGCATACGCAGAGTGACTGGGAAAGGTTTCCGGGCCTGGATGTTTCTTAGCAGCCTAGTGGAGCCTGCCGGTACTAGGTGTTCTTGCAGGGAATAGGGAGCCCACGCGAGTTCCTCGGTGTCCTGAAAGCTTACTAACCTTAAAAGAAAACAAACCTAAAGCTAATGCTTCAAGGACTCTGCTCCAAGCTTCCGCTTTGGTAGGCTATTCAAGGCTTTATCTTGGGGAAAGGACTCACGTCACGTTTCCTTTTAGCTCTAGAGCGTCTCAGGAGGAGCTCCCACCCAGGTTATGAAAGCACCCTGTTGATCTAGAGAACACTCGTTCCCTTCCCAGAGCCCTGCCTACAGTGTCTAAATGCCTGTCCTAAAACTGTAATTTAGGTAGCTTCAAGGCAGCATGAGTGGTGCATTCAAAATGGGAAAGCAAGCCTTGTGCCATCAGGTGACCGTTTCCAGCGAAAACGCAGCCTACCTCCTTGTGATTTCTACCAAGTAAATATACACTCTAGCTACACACTGGCCCCTTCTTTAATAAAGTTGGTTTGGCACGGAGTTCTGCGTGTAGCCACGGCCTCCCCAAAGGAGCGCTCTAGGTACGCTATCGGGGCTTAGCCTCTTCTAAAACCCTGCAGTGTAGGAGGAAGAACTGTGCTTTGGTACCAGCAGGAACGCAAGCCGACTTTCTCCTGTAAGTATGGCATCTTAAGGTATGACTTTGTAGAAGGAATGCTAAGCAGTTTTGGTTTCTCAGTGCCGATCAGCTTAGGGCAATGAGGCAGATTGGCATGATCTGTAGGAAATGAGAGAACAGATTTCCTGGAGCTGGTGGAGTGCGGAGGAAATCCAGCTCCTCCAAGGAAGAGTGCAGTGTGTTGCCCTACACTTAGCATCCAGAGAGTGACTGGGAAACTTTTCGGGGCCTGGATGTTTCCTGGCAGGCCAGGGGAGCCTGGCCGGTCCCGGTGTTCTTGCAGGGAATAGGGTGCCCACGCGAGGTCCTCGGTACCTGAAAAGCTTACTAACGTTAAAAGAAAGCAGACCTAAAATTAAGCCTCAAGTTCTCTGCTCCAAGCTTCCGCTTCGGCAGGCTATTCAAGGCTTTACCTTGAGGAAAGGACTCCCGTCAAGTTTCCTTTTAGCTCTAGAGCGTCTCAGGAGGAGCTCCCAGCCAGGCTATGAAAGCACCCTGTTGATTTAGAGAAAACTCTTTCCCTTCCCAGTACACTGCCTACAGTGACAGGGACCCGTGCAGAACACTGTTATTTAGGTAGCTTCAAGGCAGCAAGAATGGAGCATTCAATATGGAAAAGCAAGCCTTGAGCTATAAATTCCCCGTTTCCAGTGAACACGCAGCCTACCTCCTTGAGATTTTACCAAGTAAATATACACTCTAGCTCCACACTGGTCCCTTCCTTGAATAAAGTTGGTTTGGCAGGGAGTTCTGCGTCTAGCCAACGGCGTCCACCAAGGAGCGATCTAGGTTCGCTATCGGGGCTTAGCTTCTTCTAAAACCCTGCACTGGAAGAGCAAGAACTGGGCTTTGGTTACAGCAGGAATGCAAGCCGACTCTCTCCTGTAAATATGGGGTCTTAAGGTATGACACTCTAGAAGGAATGCGAAGCAGTTTTGGTTTCTCAGTGCCGCTCAGCCTAGGGCAATGAGGCAGATTTCCATGACATGTAGGATGTAAGAGAACAGATTTCCTGGAGCTGTTGGAGTGCGGAGGAAACCTAGGTCTCCCAAGGAAGAGTGCAGTGTGTTGCCCTACACTCAGCATACACAGAGTGACTGGGAAAGGTTTCCGGGCCTGGATGTTCCTTAGCAGCCCAGGGGAGCCTGCCGGAACTCTGTGTTCTAGTAGGGAATAGGGTGCCCACGCGAGGTCCTGGTGCCCTGAAAAGCTTACTAACTTTAAAAGAAAGCAGACCTAAATTTAAGCCTCAAGGACTCTGCTCCAAGCTTCCGCTTCGGCAGGCTATTCAAGGCTTTACCTTGAGGAAGGGACTCCCGTCAAGTTTCCTTTTAGCTCTAGAGCGTCTCAGGAGGAGCTCCCACCCAGGCTATGAAAGCACCCTGTTGATGGAGAGAACACTCGTTCCCTTCCCAGAGCCCTGCCTACTGCGACTAGACACCCGTCCTAAAACTGTTATTTAGGTAGTGTTAAGGCAACATGAATGGAGCATTCAAAATGGGAAAGCAAGGCCTGTGCCATCAGGTCCCTGTTTCCAGCGAACACGCAGCCTACCTCCTTGTGCTTTCTACCAGGTAAATACACACTCTAGCTAAACCCTGGTCCCTTCCCTGAATAACGTTTTCTTGGCACGGAGTTCTCCGTGTAGCCAACTGCCTCTCCCAAGGAAGGCTCTAGGTACGCTATCGGGGCTTAGCTTCTTCTAAAACCCTGCAGTGTAAGACGTAGAAGTGTGCTTTGCTTCCAGCAGGAAAGCAAGCCGACTTTCTCCTGTAAGTATGGGGTGTTAAGGTATGACACTCTAGAAGGAATGCGAAGCAGTTTTGGTTTCTCAGTGCCGCTCAGCCTAGGGCAATGAGGCAAGATATGCATGACATGTGGGATGTAAGAGAACAGATTTCCTGGAGCCTTTGGAGTGCTGATTAAACCTAGGTCTCCCAAGGAAGAGTGCAGTGTGTTGCCCTACACTCAGCATACGCAGAGTGACTGGGAAAGGTTTCCGGGCCTGGATGTTTCTTAGCAGCCTAGTGGAGCCTGCCGGTACTAGGTGTTCTTGCAGGGAATAGGGAGCCCACGCGAGGTCCTCGGTGTCCTGAAAGCTTACTAACCTTTAAAGAAAACAAACCTAAAGCTAATGCTTCAAGGACTCTGCTCCAAGCTTCCGCTTTGGTAGGCTATTCAAGGCTTTATCTTGGGGAAAGGACTCACGTCACGTTTCCTTTTAGCTCTAGAGCGTCTCAGGAGGAGCTCCCACCCAGGCTATGAAAGCACCCTGTTGATCTAGAGAACACTCGTTCCCTTCCCAGAGCCCTGCCTACAGTGTCTAAAGGCCCGTCCTAAAACTGTAATTTAGGTAGCTTTAAGGCAGCATGAGTGGTGCATTCAAAATGGGAAAGCAAGCCTTGTGCCATCAGGTGACCGTTTCCAGCGAAAACGCAGCCTACCTCCTTGTGATTTCTACCAAGTAAATATACACTCTAGCTACACACTGGCCCCTTCCTTAATAAAGTTGGTTTGGCACGGAGTTCTGCGTGTAGCCACGGCCTCCCCAAAGGAGCGCTCTAGGTACGCTATCGGGGCTTAGCCTCTTCTAAAACCCTGCAGTGTAGGAGGAAGAACTGTGCTTTGGTACCAGCAGGAACGCAAGCCGACTTTCTCCTGTAAGTATGGCATCTTAAGGTATGACTTTGTAGAAGGAATGCTAAGCAGTTTTGGTTTCTCAGTGCCGATCAGCTTAGGGCAATGAGGCAGATTGGCATGACATGTAGGAAATGAGAGAACAGATTTCCTGGAGCTGGTGGAGTGCGGAGGAAATCCAGCTCCTCCGAGGAAGAGTGCAGTGTGTTGCCCTACACTTAGCATCCAGAGGGTGACTGGGAAACTTTTCGGGGCCTGGATGTTTCCTGGCAGGCCAGGGGAGCCTGGCCGGTCCCGGTGTTCTTGCAGGGAATAGGGTGCCCACGCGAGGTCCTCGGCACCTGAAAAGCTTACTAACGTTAAAAGAAAGCAGACCTAAAATTAAGCCTCAGGTTCTCTGCTCCAAGCTTCCGCTTCGGCAGGCTATTCAAGGCTTTACCTTGAGGAAAGGACTCCCGTCAAGTTTCCTTTTAGCTCTAGAGCGTCTCAGGAGGAGCTCCCACCCAGGCTATGAAAGCACCCTGTTGATTTAGAGAAAACTCTTTCCCTTCCCAGGACACTGCCTATAGAGACAAGGGACCCGTCCGAAACACTCTTATTTAAGTATCTTCAAGGCAGCAAGAATGGAGCATTCAATATGGAAAAGCAAGTCTTGTGCCATAAATTCCCCGTTTCCAGCGAACACGCAGCCTACCTCCTTGTGCTTTCTACCAGGTAAATACACACTCTAGCTAAACCCTGGTCCCTTCCCTGAATAACGTTTTCTTGGCATGGAGTTCTCCGTGTAGCCAACTGCCTATCCCAAGGAAGGCTCTAGGTACGCTATCGGGGCTTAGCTTCTTCTAAAACCCTGCAGTGTAAGACGTAGAAGTGTGCTTTGCTTCCAGCAGGAAAGCAAGCCGACTTTCTCCTGTAAGTATGGGGTGTTAAGGTATGACACTCTAGAAGGAATGCGAAGCAGTTTTGGTTTCTCAGTGCCGCTCAGCCTAGGGCAATGAGGCAAGATATGCATGACATGTGGGATGTAAGAGAACAGATTTCCTGGAGCCTTTGCAGTGCTGATTAAACCTAGGTCTCCCAAGGAAGAGTGCAGTGTGTTGCCCTACACTCAGCATACGCAGAGTGACTGGGAAAGGTTTCCGGGCCTGGATGTTTCTTAGCAGCCTAGTGGAGCCTGCCGGTACTAGGTGTTCTTGCAGGGAATAGGGAGCCCACGCGAGTTCCTCGGTGTCCTGAAAGCTTACTAACCTTAAAAGAAAACAAACCTAAAGCTAATGCTTCAAGGACTCTGCTCCAAGCTTCCGCTTTGGTAGGCTATTCAAGGCTTTATCTTGGGGAAAGGACTCACGTCACGTTTCCTTTTAGCTCTAGAGCGTCTCAGGAGGAGCTCCCACCCAGGTTATGAAAGCACCCTGTTGATCTAGAGAACACTCGTTCCCTTCCCAGAGCCCTGCCTACAGTGTCTAAATGCCTGTCCTAAAACTGTAATTTAGGTAGCTTCAAGGCAGCATGAGTGGTGCATTCAAAATGGGAAAGCAAGCCTTGTGCCATCAGGTGACCGTTTCCAGCGAAAACGCAGCCTACCTCCTTGTGATTTCTACCAAGTAAATATACACTCTAGCTACACACTGGCCCCTTCCTTAATAAAGTTGGTTTGGCACGGAGTTCTGCGTGTAGCCACGGCCTCCCCAAAGGAGCGCTCTAGGTACGCTATCGGGGCTTAGCCTCTTCTAAAACCCTGCAGTGTAGGAGGAAGAACTGTGCTTTGGTACCAGCAGGAACGCAAGCCGACTTTCTCCTGTAAGTATGGCATCTTAAGGTATGACTTTGTAGAAGGAATGCTAAGCAGTTTTGGTTTCTCAGTGCCGATCAGCTTAGGGCAATGAGGCAGATTGGCATGACCTGTAGGAAATGAGAGAACAGATTTCCTGGAGCTGGTGGAGTGCGGAGGAAATCCAGCTCCTCCAAGGAAGAGTGCAGTGTGTTGCCCTACACTTAGCATCCAGAGAGTGCCTGGGAAACTTTTCGGGGCCTGGATGTTTCCTGGCAGGCCAGGGGAGCCTGGCCGGTCCCGGTGTTCTTGCAGGGAATAGGGTGCCCACGCGAGGTCCTCGGTACCTGAAAAGCTTACTAACGTTAAAAGAAAGCAGACCTAAAATTAAGCCTCAAGTTCTCTGCTCCAAGCTTCCGCTTCGGCAGGCTATTCAAGGCTTTACCTTGAGGAAAGGACTCCCGTCAAGTTTCCTTTTAGCTCTAGAGCGTCTCAGGAGGAGCTCCCAGCCAGGCTATGAAAGCACCCTGTTGATTTAGAGAAAACTCTTTCCCTTCCCAGTACACTGCCTACAGTGACAGGGACCCGTGCAGAACACTGTTATTTAGGTAGCTTCAAGGCAGCAAGAATGGAGCATTCAATATGGAAAAGCAAGCCTTGAGCCATAAATTCCCCGTTTCCAGTGAACACGCAGCCTACCTCCTTGAGATTTTGCCAAGTAAATATACACTCTAGCTCCACACTGGTCCCTTCCTTGAATAAAGTTGGTTTGGCAGCGAGTTCTGCGTCTAGCCAACGCCCTCCACCAAGGAGCGATCTAGGTTCGCTATCGGGGCTTAGCTTCTTCTAAAACCCTGCACTGGAAGAGCAAGAACTGGGCTTTGGTTACAGCAGGAATGCAAGCCGACTCTCTCCTGTAAATATGGGGTCTTAAGGTATGACACTCTAGAAGGAATGCGAAGCAGTTTTGGTTTCTCAGTGCCGCTCAGCCTAGGGCAATGAGGCAGATTTCCATGACATGTAGGATGTAAGAGAACAGATTTCCTGGAGCTGTTGGAGTGCGGAGGAAACCTAGGTCTCCCAAGGAAGAGTGCAGTGTGTTGCCCTACACTCAGCATACACAGAGTGACTGGGAAAGGTTTCCGGGCCTGGATGTTCCTTAGCAGCCCAGGGGAGCCTGCCGGAACTCTGTGTTCTAGTAGGGAATAGGGTGCCCACGCGAGGTCCTGGTGCCCTGAAAAGCTTACTAACTTTAAAAGAAAGCAGACCTAAATTTAAGCCTCAAGGACTCTGCTCCAAGCTTCCGCTTCGGCAGGCTATTCAAGGCTTTACCTTGAGGAAGGGACTCCCGTCAAGTTTCCTTTTAGCTCTAGATCGTCTCAGGAGGAGCTCCCACCCAGGCTATGAAAGCACCCTGTTGATGGAGAGAACACTCGTTCCCTTCCCAGAGCCCTGCCTACTGCGACTAGACACCCGTCCTAAAACTGTTATTTAGGTAGTGTTAAGGCAACATGAATGGAGCATTCAAAATGGGAAAGCAAGGCCTGTGCCATCAGGTCCCTGTTTCCAGCGAACACGCAGCCTACCTCCTTGTGCTTTCTACCAGGTAAATACACACTCTAGCTAAACCCTGGTCCCTTCCCTGAATAACGTTTTCTTGGCACGGAGTTCTCCGTGTAGCCAACTGCCTCTCCCAAGGAAGGCTCTAGGTACGCTATCGGGGCTTAGCTTCTTCTAAAACCCTGCAGTGTAAGACGTAGAAGTGTGCTTTGCTTCCAGCAGGAAAGCAAGCCGACTTTCTCCTGTAAGTATGGGGTGTTAAGGTATGACACTCTAGAAGGAATGCGAAGCAGTTTTGGTTTCTCAGTGCCGCTCAGCCTAGGGCAATGAGGCAAGATATGCATGACATGTGGGATGTAAGAGAACAGATTTCCTGGAGCCTTTGGAGTGCTGATTAAACCTAGGTCTGCCAAGGAAGAGTGCAGTGTGTTGCCCTACACTCAGCATACGCAGAGTGACTGGGAAAGGTTTCCGGGCCTGGATGTTTCTTAGCAGCCTAGTGGAGCCTGCCGGTACTAGGTGTTCTTGCAGGGAATAGGGAGCCCACGCGAGGTCCTCGGTGTCCTGAAAGCTTACTAACCTTTAGAGAAAACAAACCTAAAGCTAATGCTTCAAGGGCTCTGCTCCAAGCTTCCGCTTTGGTAGGCTATTCAAGGCTTTATCTTGGGGAAAGGACTCACGTCACGTTTCCTTTTAGCTCTAGAGCGTCTCAGGAGGAGCTCCCACCCAGGTTATGAAAGCACCCTGTTGATCTAGAGAACACTCGTTCCCTTCCCAGAGCCCTGCCTACAGTGTCTAAATGCCTGTCCTAAAACTGTAATTTAGGTAGCTTCAAGGCAGCATGAGTGGTGCATTCAAAATGGGAAAGCAAGCCTTGTGCCATCAGGTGACCGTTTCCAGCGAAAACGCAGCCTACCTCCTTGTGATTTCTACCAAGTAAATATACACTCTAGCTACACACTGGCCCCTTCCTTAATAAAGTTGGTTTGGCACGGAGTTCTGCGTGTAGCCACGGCCTCCCCAAAGGAGCGCTCTAGGTACGCTATCGGGGCTTAGCCTCTTCTAAAACCCTGCAGTGTAGGAGGAAGAACTGTGCTTTGGTACCAGCAGGAACGCAAGCCGACTTTCTCCTGTAAGTATGGCATCTTAAGGTATGACTTTGTAGAAGGAATGCTAAGCAGTTTTGGTTTCTCAGTGCCGATCAGCTTAGGGCAATGAGGCAGATTGGCATGACCTGTAGGAAATGAGAGAACAGATTTCCTGGAGCTGGTGGAGTGCGGAGGAAATCCATCTCCTCCAAGGAAGAGTGCAGTGTGTTGCCCTACACTTAGCATCCAGAGAGTGACTGGGAAACTTTTCGGGGCCTGGATGTTTCCTGGCAGGCCAGGGGAGCCTGGCCGGTCCCGGTGTTCTTGCAGGGAATAGGGTGCCCACGCGAGGTCCTCGGTACCTGAAAAGCTTACTAACGTTAAAAGAAAGCAGACCTAAAATTAAGCCTCAAGTTCTCTGCTCCAAGCTTCCGCTTCGGCAGGCTATTCAAGGCTTTACCTTGAGGAAAGGACTCCCGTCAAGTTTCCTTTTAGCTCTAGAGTGTCTCAGGAGGAGCTCCCAGCCAGGCTATGAAAGCACCCTGTTGATTTAGAGAAAACTCTTTCCCTTCCCAGTACACTGCCTACAGTGACAGGGACCCGTGCAGAACACTGTTATTTAGGTAGCTTCAAGGCAGCAAGAATGGAGCATTCAATATGGAAAAGCAAGCCTTGTTCCATAAATTCCCCGTTTCCAGTGAACACGCAGCCTACCTCCTTGTGATTTCGACCAAGTAAATATACACTCTAGCTACACACTGGTCCCCTCCTTGAATAAAGTTGGTTTGGCAGGGAGTTCTGCGTCTAGCCAACGCCCTCCACCAAGGAGCGATCTAGGTTCGCTATCGGGGCTTAGCTTCTTCTAAAACCCTGCACTGGAAGAGCAAGAACTGGGCTTTGGTTACAGCAGGAATGCAAGCCGACTCTCTCCTGTAAATATGGGGTCTTAAGGTATGACCCTCTAGAAGGAATGCCAAGCAGTTTTGGTTTCTCAGTGCCGCTCAGCCTAGGGCAATGAGGCAGATTTCCATGACATGTAGGATGTACGAGAACAGATTTCCTGGAGCTGTTGGAGTGCGGAGGAAACCTAGGTCTCCCAAGGAAGAGTGCAGTGTGTTGCCCTACACTCAGCATACACAGAGTGACTGGGAATGGTTTCCGGGCCTGGATGTTCCTTAGCAGCCCAGGGGAGCCTGCCGGAACTCTGTGTTCTAGTAGGGAATAGGGTGCCCACGCGAGGTCCTGGTGCCCTGAAAAGCTTACTAACTTTAAAAGAAAGCAGACCTAAATTTAAGCCTCAAGGACTCTGCTCCAAGCTTCCGCTTCGGCAGGCTATTCAAGGCTTTACCTTGAGGAAGGGACTCCCGTCAAGTTTCCTTTTAGCTCTAGAGCGTCTCAGGAGGAGCTCCCACCCAGGCTATGAAAGCACCCTGTTGATGGAGAGAACACTCGTTCCCTTCCCAGAGCCCTGCCTACTGCGACTAGACACCCGTCCTAAAACTGTTATTTAGGTAGTGTTAAGGCAACATAAATGGAGCATTCAAAATGGGAAAGCAAGGCCTGTGCCATCAGGTCCCTGTTTCCAGCGAACACGCAGCCTACCTCCTTGTGCTTTCTACCAGGTAAATACACACTCTAGCTAAACCCTGGTCCCTTCCCTGAATAACGTTTTCTTGGCACGGAGTTCTCCGTGTAGCCAACTGCCTCTCCCAAGGAAGGCTCTAGGTACGCTATCGGGGCTTAGCTTCTTCTAAAACCCTGCAGTGTAAGACGTAGAAGTGTGCTTTGCTTCCAGCAGGAAAGCAAGCCGACTTTCTCCTGTAAGTATGGGGTGTTAAGGTATGACACTCTAGAAGGAATGCGAAGCAGTTTTGGTTTCTCAGTGCCGCTCAGCCTAGGGCAATGAGGCAAGATATGCATGACATGTGGGATGTAAGAGAACAGATTTCCTGGAGCCTTTGGAGTGCTGATTAAACCTAGGTCTCCCAAGGAAGAGTGCAGTGTGTTGCCCTACACTCAGCATACGCAGAGTGACTGGGAAAGGTTTCCGGGCCTGGATGTTTCTTAGCAGCCTAGTGGAGGCTGCCGGTACTAGGTGTTCTTGCAGGGAATAGGGAGCCCACGCGAGGTCCTCGGTGTCCTGAAAGCTTACTAACCTTAAAAGAAAACAAACCTAAAGCTAATGCTTCAAGGACTCTGCTCCAAGCTTCCGCTTTGGTAGGCTATTCAAGGCTTTATCTTGGGGAAAGGACTCACGTCACGTTTCCTTTTAGCTCTAGAGCGTCTCAGGAGGAGCTCCCACCCAGGCTATGAAAGCACCCTGTTGATCTAGAGAACACTCGTTCCCTTCCCAGAGCCCTGCCTACAGTGTCTAAAGGCCCGTCCTAAAACTGTAATTTAGGTAGCTTCAAGGCAGCATGAGTGGTGCATTCAAAATGGGAAAGCAAGCCTTGTGCCATCAGGTGACCGTTTCCAGCGAAAACGCAGCCTACCTCCTTGTGATTTCTACCAAGTAAATATACACTCTAGCTACACACTGACCCCTTCCTTAATAAAGTTGGTTTGGCACGGAGTTCTGCGTGTAGCCACGGCCTCCCCAAAGGAGCGCTCTAGGTACGCTATCGGGGCTTAGCCTCTTCTAAAACCCTGCAGTGTAGGAGGAAGAACTGTGCTTTGGTACCAGCAGGAACGCAAGCCGACTTTCTCCTGTAAGTATGACATCTTAAGGTATGACTTTGTAGAAGGAATGCTAAGCAGTTTTGGTTTCTCAGTGCCGATCAGCTTAGGGCAATGAGGCAGATTGGCATGACATGTAGGAAATGAGAGAACAGATTTCCTGGAGCTGGTGGAGTGCGGAGGAAATCCAGCTCCTCCAAGGAAGAGTGCAGTGTGTTGCCCTACACTAAGCATCCAGAGAGTGACTGGGAAACTTTTCGGGGCCTGCATGTTTCCTGGCAGGCCAGGGGAGCCTGGCCGGTCCCGGTGTTCTTGCAGGGAATAGGGTGCCCACGCGAGGTCCTCGGTACCTGAAAAGCTTACTAACGTTAAAAGAAAGCAGACCTAAAATTAAGCCTCAAGTTCTCTGCTCCAAGCTTCCGCTTCGGCAGGCTATTCAAGGCTTTACCTTGAGGAAAGGACTCCCGTCAAGTTTCCTTTTAGCTCTAGAGCGTCTCAGGAGGAGCTCCCAGCCAGGCTATGAAAGCACCCTGTTGATTTAGAGAAAACTCTTTCCCTGCCCAGTACACTGCCTACAGTGACAGGGACCCGTGCAAAACACTGTTATTTAGGTAGCTTCAAGGCAGCAAGAATGGAGCATTCAATATGGAAAAGCAAGCCTTGTGCCATAAATTCCCCGTTTCCAGTGAACACGCAGCCTACCTCCTTGAGATTTTACCAAGTAAATATACACTCTAGCTCCACACTGGTCCCTTCCTTGAATAAAGTTGGTTTGGCAGGGAGTTCTGCGTCTAGCCAACGGCGTCCACCAAGGAGCGATCTAGGTTCGCTATCGGGGCTTAGCTTCTTCTAAAACCCTGCACTGGAAGAGCAAGAACTGGGCTTTGGTTACAGCAGGAATGCAAGCCGACTCTCTCCTGTAAATATGGGGTCTTAAGGTATGACACTCTAGAAGGAATGCGAAGCAGTTTTGGTTTCTCAGTGCCGCTCAGCCTAGGGCAATGAGGCAGATTTCCATGACATGTAGGATGTAAGAGAACAGATTTCCTGGAGCTGTTGGAGTGCGGAGGAAACCTAGGTCTCCCAAGGAAGAGTGCAGTGTGTTGCCCTACACTCAGCATACACAGAGTGACTGGGAAAGGTTTCCGGGCCTGGATGTTCCTTAGCAGCCCAGGGGAGCCTGCCGGAACTCTGTGTTCTAGTAGGGAATAGGGTGCCCACGCGAGGTCCTGGTGCCCTGAAAAGCTTACTAACTTTAAAAGAAAGCAGACCTAAATTTAAGCCTCAAGGACTCTGCTCCAAGCTTCCGCTTCGGCAGGCTATTCAAGGCTTTACCTTGAGGAAGGGACTCCCGTCAAGTTTCCTTTTAGCTCTAGAGCGTCTCAGGAGGAGCTCCCACCCAGGCTATGAAAGCACCCTGTTGATGGAGAGAACACTCGTTCCCTTCCCAGAGCCCTGCCTACTGCGACTAGACACCCGTCCTAAAACTGTTATTTAGGTAGTGTTAAGGCAACATGAATGGAGCATTCAAAATGGGAAAGCAAGGCCTGTGCCATCAGGTCCCTGTTTCCAGCGAACACGCAGCCTACCTCCTTGTGCTTTCTACCAGGTAAATACACACTCTAGCTAAACCCTGGTCCCTTCCCTGAATAACGTTTTCTTGGCACGGAGTTCTCCGTGTAGCCAACTGCCTCTCCCAAGGAAGGCTCTAGGTACGCTATCGGGGCTTAGCTTCTTCTAAAACCCTGCAGTGTAAGACGTAGAAGTGTGCTTTGCTTCCAGCAGGAAAGCAAGCCGACTTTCTCCTGTAAGTATGGGGTGTTAAGGTATGACACTCTAGAAGGAATGCGAAGCAGTTTTGGTTTCTCAGTGCCGCTCAGCCTAGGGCAATGAGGCAAGATATGCATGACATGTGGGATGTAAGAGAACAGATTTCCTGGAGCCTTTGGAGTGCTGATTAAACCTAGGTCTCCCAAGGAAGAGTGCAGTGTGTTGCCCTACACTCAGCATACGCAGAGTGACTGGGAAAGGTTTCCGGGCCTGGATGTTTCTTAGCAGCCTAGTGGAGGCTGCCGGTACTAGGTGTTCTTGCAGGGAATAGGGAGCCCACGCGAGGTCCTCGGTGTCCTGAAAGCTTACTAACCTTAAAAGAAAACAAACCTAAAGCTAATGCTTCAAGGACTCTGCTCCAAGCTTCCGCTTTGGTAGGCTATTCAAGGCTTTATCTTGGGGAAAGGACTCACGTCACGTTTCCTTTTAGCTCTAGAGCGTCTCAGGAGGAGCTCCCACCCAGGCTATGAAAGCACCCTGTTGATCTAGAGAACACTCGTTCCCTTCCCAGAGCCCTGCCTACAGTGTCTAAAGGCCCGTCCTAAAACTGTAATTTAGGTAGCTTCAAGGCAGCATGAGTGGTGCATTCAAAATGGGAAAGCAAGCCTTGTGCCATCAGGTGACCGTTTCCAGCGAAAACGCAGCCTACCTCCTTGTGATTTCTACCAAGTAAATATACACTCTAGCTACACACTGGCCCCTTCCTTAATAAAGTTGGTTTGGCACGGAGTTCTGAGTGTAGCCACGGCCTCCCCAAAGGAGCGCTCTAGGTACGCTATCGGGGCTTAGCCTCTTCTAAAACCCTGCAGTGTAGGAGGAAGAACTGTGCTTTGGTACCAGCAGGAACGCAAGCCGACTTTCTCCTGTAAGTATGGCATCTTAAGGTATGACTTTGTAGAAGGAATGCTAAGCAGTTTTGGTTTCTCAGTGCCGATCAGCTTAGGGCAATGAGGCAGATTGGCATGACATGTAGGAAATGAGAGAACAGATTTCCTGGAGCTGGTGGAGTGCGGAGGAAATCCAGCTCCTCCAAGGAAGAGTGCAGTGTGTTGCCCTACACTTAGCATCCAGAGAGTGACTGGGAAACTTTTCCGGGCCTGGATGTTTCCTGGCAGGCCAGGGGAGCCTGGCCGGTCCCGGTGTTCTTGCAGGGAATAGGGTGCCCACGCGAGGTCCTCGGTACCTGAAAAGCTTACTAACGTTAAAAGAAAGCAGACCTAAAATTAAGCCTCAAGTTCTCTGCTCCAAGCTTCCGCTTCGGCAGGCTGTTCAAGGTTTTACCTTGAGGAAAGGACTCCCGTTAAGTTTCCTTTTAGCTCTAGAGCGTCTCAGGAGGAGCTCCCACCCAGGCTATGAAAGCACCCTGTTGATTTAGAGAAAACTCTTTCCCTTCCCAGTACACTGCCTACAGTGACAGGGACCCGTGCAGAACACTGTTATTTAGGTAGCTTCAAGGCAGCAAGAATGGAGCATTCAATATGGAAAAGCAAGCCTTGTGCCATAAATTCCCCGTTTCCAATGAACACGCAGCCTACCTCCTTGTGATTTCGACCAAGTAAATATACACTCTAGCTCCACACTGGTCCCTTCCTTGAATAAAGTTGGTTTGGCAGGGAGTTCTGCGTCTAGCCAACGGCGTCCACCAAGGAGCGATCTAGGTTCGCTATCGGGGCTTAGCTTCTTCTAAAACCCTGCACTGGAAGAGCAAGAACTGGGCTTTGGTTACAGCAGGAATGCAAGCCGACTCTCTCCTGTAAATATGGGGTCTTAAGGTATGACCCTCTAGAAGGAATGCCAAGCAGTTTTGGTTTCTCAGTGCCGCTCAGCCTAGGGCAATGAGGCAGATTTCCATGACATGTAGGATGTACGAGAACAGATTTCCTGGAGCTGTTGGAGTGCGGAGGAAACCTAGGTCTCCCAAGGAAGAGTGCAGTGTGTTGCCCTACACTCAGCATACACAGAGTGACTGGGAATGGTTTCCGGGCCTGGATGTTCCTTAGCAGCCCAGGGGAGCCTGCCGGAACTCTGTGTTCTAGTAGGGAATAGCGTGCCCACGCGAGGTCCTGGTGCCCTGAAAAGCTTACTAACTTTAAAAGAAAGCAGACCTAAATTTAAGCCTCAAGGACTCTGCTCCAAGCTTCCGCTTCGGCAGGCTATTCAAGGCTTTACCTTGAGGAAGGGACTCCCGTCAAGTTTCCTTTTAGCTCTAGAGCGTCTCAGGAGGAGCTCCCACCCAGGCTATGAAAGCACCCTGTTGATGGAGAGAACACTCGTTCCCTTCCCAGAGCCCTGCCTACTGCGACTAGACACCCGTCCTAAAACTGTTATTTAGGTTGTGTTAAGGCAACATGAATGGAGCATTCAAAATGGGAAAGCAAGGACTGTGCCATCAGGTCCCTGTTTCCAGCGAACACGCAGCCTACCTCCTTGTGCTTTCTACCAGGTAAATACACACTCTAGCTAAACCCTGGTCCCTTCCCTGAATAACGTTTTCTTGGCACGGAGTTCTCCGTGTAGCCAACTGCCTCTCCCAAGGAAGGCTCTAGGTACGCTATCGGGGCTTAGCTTCTTCTAAAACCCTGCAGTGTAAGACGTAGAAGTGTGCTTTGCTTCCAGCAGGAAAGCAAGCCGACTTTCTCCTGTAAGTATGGGGTGTTAAGGTATGACACTCTAGAAGGAATGCGAAGCAGTTTTGGTTTCTCAGTGCCGCTCAGCCTAGGGCAATGAGGCAAGATATGCATGACATGTGGGATGTAAGAGAACAGATTTCCTGGAGCCTTTGGAGTGCTGATTAAACCTAGGTCTCCCAAGGAAGAGTGCAGTGTGTTGCCCTACACTCAGCATACGCAGAGTGACTGGGAAAGGTTTCCGGGCCTGGATGTTTCTTAGCAGCCTAGTGGAGGCTGCCGGTACTAGGTGTTCTTGCAGGGAATAGGGAGCCCACGCGAGGTCCTCGGTGTCCTGAAAGCTTACTAACCTTAAAAGGAAACAAACCTAAAGCTAATGCTTCAAGGACTCTGCTCCAAGCTTCCGCTTTGGTAGGCTATTCAAGGCTTTATCTTGGGGAAAGGACTCACGTCACGTTTCCTTTTAGCTCTAGAGCGTCTCAGGAGGAGCTCCCACCCAGGCTATGAAAGCACCCTGTTGATCTAGAGAACACTCGTTCCCTTCCCAGAGCCCTGCCTACAGTGTCTAAAGGCCCGTCCTAAAACTGTAATTTAGGTAGCTTCAAGGCAGCATGAGTGGTGCATTCAAAATGGGAAAGCAAGCCTTGTGCCATCAGGTGACCGTTTCCAGCGAAAACGCAGCCTACCTCCTTGTGATTTCTACCAAGTAAATATACACTCTAGCTACACACTGGCCCCTTCCTTAATAAAGTTGGTTTGGCACGGAGTTCTGCGTGTAGCCACGGCCTCCCCAAAGGAGCGCTCTAGGTACGCTATCGGGGCTTAGCCTCTTCGAAAACCCTGCAGTGTAGGAGGAAGAACTGTGCTTTGGTACCAGCAGGAACGCAAGCCGAATTTCTCCTGTAAGTATGGCATCTTAAGGTATGACTTTGTAGAAGGAATGCTAAGCAGTTTTGGTTTCTCAGTGCCGATCAGCTTAGGGCAATGAGGCAGATTGGCATGACATGTAGGAAATGAGAGAACAGATTTCCTGGAGCTGGTGGAGTGCGGAGGAAATCCAGCTCCTCCAAGGAAGAGTGCAGTGTGTTGCCCTACACTTAGCATCCAGAGAGTGACTGGGAAACTTTTCCGTGCCTGGATGTTTCCTGGCAGGCCAGGGGAGCCTGGCCGGTCCCGGTGTTCTTGCAGGGAATAGGGTGCCCACGCGAGGTCCTCGGTACCTGAAAAGCTTACTAACGTTAAAAGAAAGCAGACCTAAAATTAAGCCTCAAGTTCTCTGCTCCAAGCTTCCGCTTCGGCAGGCTGTTCAAGGTTTTACCTTGAGGAAAGGACTCCCGTTAAGTTTCCTTTTAGCTCTAGAGCGTCTCAGGAGGAGCTCCCACCCAGGCTATGAAAGCACCCTGTTGATTTAGAGAAAACTCTTTCCCTTCCCAGTACACTGCCTACAGTGACAGGGACCCGTGCAGAACACTGTTATTTAGGTAGCTTCAAGGCAGCAAGAATGGAGCATTCAATATGGAAAAGCAAGCCTTGTGCCATAAATTCCCCGTTTCCAATGAACACGCAGCCTACCTCCTTGTGATTTCGACCAAGTAAATATACACTCTAGCTACACACTGGTCCCTTCCTTGAATAAAGTTGGTTTGGCAGGGAGTTCTGCGTCTAGCCAACGGCGTCCACCAAGGAGCGATCTAGGTTCGCTATCGGGGCTTAGCTTCTTCTAAAACCCTGCACTGGAAGAGCAAGAACTGGGCTTTGGTTACAGCAGGAATGCAAGCCGACTCTCTCCTGTAAATATGGGGTCTTAAGTTATGACCCTCTAGAAGGAATGCCAAGCAGTTTTGGTTTCTCAGTGCCGCTCAGCCTAGGGCAATGAGGCAGATTTCCATGACATGTAGGATGTACGAGAACAGATTTCCTGGAGCTGTTGGAGTGCGGAGGAAACCTAGGTCTCCCAAGGAAGAGTGCAGTGTGTTGCCCTACACTCAGCATACACAGAGTGACTGGGAATGGTTTCCGGGCCTGGATGTTCCTTAGCAGCCCAGGGGAGCCTGCCGGAACTCTGTGTTCTAGTAGGGAATAGGGTGCCCACGCGAGGTCCTGGTGCCCTGAAAAGCTTACTAACTTTAAAAGAAAGCAGACCTAAATTTAAGCCTCAAGGACTCTGCTCCAAGCTTCCGCTTCGGCAGGCTATTCAAGGCTTTACCTTGAGGAAGGGACTCCCGTCAAGTTTCCTTTTAGCTCTAGAGCGTCTCAGGAGGAGCTCCCACCCAGGCTATGAAAGCACCCTGTTGATGGAGAGAACACTCGTTCCCTTCCCAGAGCCCTGCCTACTGCGACTAGACACCCGTCCTAAAACTGTTATTTAGGTAGTGTTAAGGCAACATAAATGGAGCATTCAAAATGGGAAAGCAAGGCCTGTGCCATCAGGTCCCTGTTTCCAGCGAACACGCAGCCTACCTCCTTGTGCTTTCTACCAGGTAAATACACACTCTAGCTAAACCCTGGTCCCTTCCCTGAATAACGTTTTCTTGGCACGGAGTTCTCCGTGTAGCCAACTGCCTCTCCCAAGGAAGGCTCTAGGTACGCTATCGGGGCTTAGCTTCTTCTAAAACCCTGCAGTGTAAGACGTAGAAGTGTGCTTTGCTTCCAGCAGGAAAGCAAGCCGACTTTCTCCTGTAAGTATGGGGTGTTAAGGTATGACACTCTAGAAGGAATGCGAAGCAGTTTTGGTTTCTCAGTGCCGCTCAGCCTAGGGCAATGAGGCAAGATATGCATGACATGTGGGATGTAAGAGAACAGATTTCCTGGAGCCTTTGGAGTGCTGATTAAACCTAGGTCTCCCAAGGAAGAGTGCAGTGTGTTGCCCTACACTCAGCATACGCAGAGTGACTGGGAAAGGTTTCCGGGCCTGGATGTTTCTTAGCAGCCTAGTGGAGGCTGCCGGTACTAGGTGTTCTTGCAGGGAATAGGGAGCCCACGCGAGGTCCTCGGTGTCCTGAAAGCTTACTAACCTTAAAAGGAAACAAACCTAAAGCTAATGCTTCAAGGACTCTGCTCCAAGCTTCCGCTTTGGTAGGCTATTCAAGGCTTTATCTTGGGGAAAGGACTCACGTCACGTTTCCTTTTAGCTCTAGAGCGTCTCAGGAGGAGCTCCCACCCAGGCTATGAAAGCACCCTGTTGATCTAGAGAACACTCGTTCCCTTCCCAGAGCCCTGCCTACAGTGTCTAAAGGCCCGTCCTAAAACTGTAATTTAGGTAGCTTCAAGGCAGCATGAGTGGTGCATTCAAAATGGGAAAGCAAGCCTTGTGCCATCAGGTGACCGTTTCCAGCGAAAACGCAGCCTACCTCCTTGTGATTTCTACCAAGTAAATATACACTCTAGCTACACACTGACCCCTTCCTTAATAAAGTTGGTTTGGCACGGAGTTCTGCGTGTAGCCACGGCCTCCCCAAAGGAGCGCTCTAGGTACGCTATCGGGGCTTAGCCTCTTCTAAAACCCTGCAGTGTAGGAGGAAGAACTGTGCTTTGGTACCAGCAGGAACGCAAGCCGACTTTCTCCTGTAAGTATGACATCTTAAGGTATGACTTTGTAGAAGGAATGCTAAGCAGTTTTGGTTTCTCAGTGCCGATCAGCTTAGGGCAATGAGGCAGATTGGCATGACATGTAGGAAATGAGAGAACAGATTTCCTGGAGCTGGTGGAGTGCGGAGGAAATCCAGCTCCTCCAAGGAAGAGTGCAGTGTGTTGCCCTACACTAAGCATCCAGAGAGTGACTGGGAAACTTTTCGGGGCCTGCATGTTTCCTGGCAGGCCAGGGGAGCCTGGCCGGTCCCGGTGTTCTTGCAGGGAATAGGGTGCCCACGCGAGGTCCTCGGTACCTGAAAAGCTTACTAACGTTAAAAGAAAGCAGACCTAAAATTAAGCCTCAAGTTCTCTGCTCCAAGCTTCCGCTTCGGCAGGCTATTCAAGGCTTTACCTTGAGGAAAGGACTCCCGTCAAGTTTCCTTTTAGCTCTAGAGCGTCTCAGGAGGAGCTCCCAGCCAGGCTATGAAAGCACCCTGTTGATTTAGAGAAAACTCTTTCCCTGCCCAGTACACTGCCTACAGTGACAGGGACCCGTGCAAAACACTGTTATTTAGGTAGCTTCAAGGCAGCAAGAATGGAGCATTCAATATGGAAAAGCAAGCCTTGTGCCATAAATTCCCCGTTTCCAGTGAACACGCAGCCTACCTCCTTGAGATTTTACCAAGTAAATATACACTCTAGCTCCACACTGGTCCCTTCCTTGAATAAAGTTGGTTTGGCAGGGAGTTCTGCGTCTAGCCAACGGCGTCCACCAAGGAGCGATCTAGGTTCGCTATCGGGGCTTAGCTTCTTCTAAAACCCTGCACTGGAAGAGCAAGAACTGGGCTTTGGTTACAGCAGGAATGCAAGCCGACTCTCTCCTGTAAATATGGGGTCTTAAGGTATGACACTCTAGAAGGAATGCGAAGCAGTTTTGGTTTCTCAGTGCCGCTCAGCCTAGGGCAATGAGGCAGATTTCCATGACATGTAGGATGTAAGAGAACAGATTTCCTGGAGCTGTTGGAGTGCGGAGGAAACCTAGGTCTCCCAAGGAAGAGTGCAGTGTGTTGCCCTACACTCAGCATACACAGAGTGACTGGGAAAGGTTTCCGGGCCTGGATGTTCCTTAGCAGCCCAGGGGAGCCTGCCGGAACTCTGTGTTCTAGTAGGGAATAGGGTGCCCACGCGAGGTCCTGGTGCCCTGAAAAGCTTACTAACTTTAAAAGAAAGCAGACCTAAATTTAAGCCTCAAGGACTCTGCTCCAAGCTTCCGCTTCGGCAGGCTATTCAAGGCTTTACCTTGAGGAAGGGACTCCCGTCAAGTTTCCTTTTAGCTCTAGAGCGTCTCAGGAGGAGCTCCCACCCAGGCTATGAAAGCACCCTGTTGATGGAGAGAACACTCGTTCCCTTCCCAGAGCCCTGCCTACTGCGACTAGACACCCGTCCTAAAACTGTTATTTAGGTAGTGTTAAGGCAACATGAATGGAGCATTCAAAATGGGAAAGCAAGGCCTGTGCCATCAGGTCCCTGTTTCCAGCGAACACGCAGCCTACCTCCTTGTGCTTTCTACCAGGTAAATACACACTCTAGCTAAACCCTGGTCCCTTCCCTGAATAACGTTTTCTTGGCACGGAGTTCTCCGTGTAGCCAACTGCCTCTCCCAAGGAAGGCTCTAGGTACGCTATCGGGGCTTAGCTTCTTCTAAAACCCTGCAGTGTAAGACGTAGAAGTGTGCTTTGCTTCCAGCAGGAAAGCAAGCCGACTTTCTCCTGTAAGTATGGGGTGTTAAGGTATGACACTCTAGAAGGAATGCGAAGCAGTTTTGGTTTCTCAGTGCCGCTCAGCCTAGGGCAATGAGGCAAGATATGCATGACATGTGGGATGTAAGAGAACAGATTTCCTGGAGCCTTTGGAGTGCTGATTAAACCTAGGTCTGCCAAGGAAGAGTGCAGTGTGTTGCCCTACACTCAGCATACGCAGAGTGACTGGGAAAGGTTTCCGGGCCTGGATGTTTCTTAGCAGCCTAGTGGAGCCTGCCGGTACTAGGTGTTCTTGCAGGGAATAGGGAGCCCACGCGAGGTCCTCGGTGTCCTGAAAGCTTACTAACCTTAAAAGAAAACAAACCTAAAGCTAATGCTTCAAGGACTCTGCTCCAAGCTTCCGCTTTGGTAGGCTATTCAAGGCTTTATCTTGGGGAAAGGACTCACGTCACGTTTCCTTTTAGCTCTAGAGCGTCTCAGGAGGAGCTCCCACCCAGGCTATGAAAGCACCCTGTTGATCTAGAGAACACTCGTTCCCTTCCCAGAGCCCTGCCTACAGTGTCTAAAGGCCCGTCCTAAAACTGTAATTTAGGTAGCTTCAAGGCAGCATGAGTGGTGCATTCAAAATAGGAAAGCAAGCCTTGTGCCATCAGGTGACCGTTTCCAGCGAAAACGCAGCCTACCTCCTTGTGATTTCTACCAAGTAAATATACACTCTAGCTACACACTGGCCCCTTCCTTAATAAAGTTGGTTTGGCACGGAGTTCTGAGTGTAGCCACGGCCTCCCCAAAGGAGCGCTCTAGGTACGCTATCGGGGCTTAGCCTCTTCTAAAACCCTGCAGTGTAGGAGGAAGAACTGTGCTTTGGTACCAGCAGGAACGCAAGCCGACTTTCTCCTGTAAGTATGGCATCTTAAGGTATGACTTTGTAGAAGGAATGCTAAGCAGTTTTGGTTTCTCAGTGCCGATCAGCTTAGGGCAATGAGGCAGATTGGCATGACATGTAGGAAATGAGAGAACAGATTTCCTGGAGCTGGTGGAGTGCGGAGGAAATCCAGCTCCTCCAAGGAAGAGTGCAGTGTGTTGCCCTACACTTAGCATCCAGAGAGTGACTGGGAAACTTTTCCGGGCCTGGATGTTTCCTGGCAGGCCAGGGGAGCCTGGCCGGTCCCGGTGTTCTTGCAGGGAATAGGGTGCCCACGCGAGGTCCTCGGTACCTGAAAAGCTTACTAACGTTAAAAGAAAGCAGACCTAAAATTAAGCCTCAAGTTCTCTGCTCCAAGCTTCCGCTTCGGCAGGCTGTTCAAGGTTTTACCTTGAGGAAAGGACTCCCGTTAAGTTTCCTTTTAGCTCTAGAGCGTCTCAGGAGGAGCTCCCAGCCAGGCTATGAAAGCACCCTGTTGATTTAGAGAAAACTCTTTCCCTTCCCAGTACACTGCCTACAGTGACAGGGACCCGTGCAGAACACTGTTATTTAGGTAGCTTCAAGGCAGCAAGAATGGAGCATTCAATATGGAAAAGCAAGCCTTGTGCCATAAATTCCCCGTTTCCAATGAACACGCAGCCTACCTCCTTGTGATTTCGACCAAGTAAATATACACTCTAGTTACACACTGGTCCCTTCCTTGAATAAAGTTGGTTTGGCAGGGAGTTCTGCGTCTAGCCAACGCCCTCCACCAAGGAGCGATCTAGGTTCGCTATCGGGGCTTAGCTTCTTCTAAAACCCTGCACTGGAAGAGCAAGAACTGGGCTTTGGTTACAGCAGGAATGCAAGCCGACTCTCTCCTGTAAATATGGGGTCTTAAGGTATGACCCTCTAGAAGGAATGCCAAGCAGTTTTGGTTTCTCAGTGCCGCTCAGCCTAGGGCAATGAGGCAGATTTCCATGACATGTAGGATGTACGAGAACAGATTTCCTGGAGCTGTTGGAGTGCGGAGGAAACCTAGGTCTCCCAAGGAAGAGTGCAGTGTGTTGCCCTACACTCAGCATACACAGAGTGACTGGGAAAGGTTTCCGGGCCTGGATGTTCCTTAGCAGCCCAGGGGAGCCTGCCGGAACTCTGTGTTCTAGTAGGGAATAGGGTGCCCACGCGAGGTCCTGGTGCCCTGAAAAGCTTACTAACTTTAAAAGAAAGCAGACCTAAATTTAAGCCTCAAGGACTCTGCTCCAAGCTTCCGCTTCGGCAGGCTATTCAAGGCTTTACCTTGAGGAAGGGACTCCCGTCAAGTTTCCTTTTAGCTCTAGAGCGTCTCAGGAGGAGCTCCCACCCAGGCTATGAAAGCACCCTGTTGATGGAGAGAACACTCGTTCCCTTCCCAGAGCCCTGCCTACTGCGACTAGACACCCGTCCTAAAACTGTTATTTAGGTTGTGTTAAGGCAACATGAATGGAGCATTCAAAATGGGAAAGCAAGGCCTGTGCCATCAGGTCCCTGTTTCCAGCGAACACGCAGCCTACCTCCTTGTGCTTTCTACCAGGTAAATACACACTCTAGCTAAACCCTGGTCCCTTCCCTGAATAACGTTTTCTTGGCACGGAGTTCTCCGTGTAGCCAACTGCCTCTCCCAAGGAAGGCTCTAGGTACGCTATCGGGGCTTAGCTTCTTCTAAAACCCTGCAGTGTAAGACGTAGAAGTGTGCTTTGCTTCCAGCAGGAAAGCAAGCCGACTTTCTCCTGTAAGTATGGGGTGTTAAGGTATGACACTCTAGAAGGAATGCGAAGCAGTTTTGGTTTCTCAGTGCCGCTCAGCCTAGGGCAATGAGGCAAGATATGCATGACATGTGGGATGTAAGAGAACAGATTTCCTGGAGCCTTTGGAGTGCTGATTAAACCTAGGTCTCCCAAGGAAGAGTGCAGTGTGTTGCCCTACACTCAGCATACGCAGAGTGACTGGGAAAGGTTTCCGGGCCTGGATGTTTCTTAGCAGCCTAGTGGAGGCTGCCGGTACTAGGTGTTCTTGCAGGGAATAGGGAGCCCACGCGAGGTCCTCGGTGTCCTGAAAGCTTACTAACCTTAAAAGGAAACAAACCTAAAGCTAATGCTTCAAGGACTCTGCTCCAAGCTTCCGCTTTGGTAGGCTATTCAAGGCTTTATCTTGGGGAAAGGACTCACGTCACGTTTCCTTTTAGCTCTAGAGCGTCTCAGGAGGAGCTCCCACCCAGGCTATGAAAGCACCCTGTTGATCTAGAGAACACTCGTTCCCTTCCCAGAGCCCTGCCTACAGTGTCTAAAGGCCCGTCCTAAAACTGTAATTTAGGTAGCTTCAAGGCAGCATGAGTGGTGCATTCAAAATGGGAAAGCAAGCCTTGTGCCATCAGGTGACCGTTTCCAGCGAAAACGCAGCCTACCTCCTTGTGATTTCTACCAAGTAAATATACACTCTAGCTACACACTGACCCCTTCCTTAATAAAGTTGGTTTGGCACGGAGTTCTGCGTGTAGCCACGGCCTCCCCAAAGGAGCGCTCTAGGTACGCTATCGGGGCTTAGCCTCTTCTAAAACCCTGCAGTGTAGGAGGAAGAACTGTGCTTTGGTACCAGCAGGAACGCAAGCCGACTTTCTCCTGTAAGTATGACATCTTAAGGTATGACTTTGTAGAAGGAATGCTAAGCAGTTTTGGTTTCTCAGTGCCGATCAGCTTAGGGCAATGAGGCAGATTGGCATGACATGTAGGAAATGAGAGAACAGATTTCCTGGAGCTGGTGGAGTGCGGAGGAAATCCAGCTCCTCCAAGGAAGAGTGCAGTGTGTTGCCCTACACTAAGCATCCAGAGAGTGACTGGGAAACTTTTCGGGGCCTGCATGTTTCCTGGCAGGCCAGGGGAGCCTGGCCGGTCCCGGTGTTCTTGCAGGGAATAGGGTGCCCACGCGAGGTCCTCGGTACCTGAAAAGCTTACTAACGTTAAAAGAAAGCAGACCTAAAATTAAGCCTCAAGTTCTCTGCTCCAAGCTTCCGCTTCGGCAGGCTATTCAAGGCTTTACCTTGAGGAAAGGACTCCCGTCAAGTTTCCTTTTAGCTCTAGAGCGTCTCAGGAGGAGCTCCCAGCCAGGCTATGAAAGCACCCTGTTGATTTAGAGAAAACTCTTTCCCTGCCCAGTACACTGCCTACAGTGACAGGGACCCGTGCAAAACACTGTTATTTAGGTAGCTTCAAGGCAGCAAGAATGGAGCATTCAATATGGAAAAGCAAGCCTTGTGCCATAAATTCCCCGTTTCCAGTGAACACGCAGCCTACCTCCTTGAGATTTTACCAAGTAAATATACACTCTAGCTCCACACTGGTCCCTTCCTTGAATAAAGTTGGTTTGGCAGGGAGTTCTGCGTCTAGCCAACGGCGTCCACCAAGGAGCGATCTAGGTTCGCTATCGGGGCTTAGCTTCTTCTAAAACCCTGCACTGGAAGAGCAAGAACTGGGCTTTGGTTACAGCAGGAATGCAAGCCGACTCTCTCCTGTAAATATGGGGTCTTAAGGTATGACACTCTAGAAGGAATGCGAAGCAGTTTTGGTTTCTCAGTGCCGCTCAGCCTAGGGCAATGAGGCAGATTTCCATGACATGTAGGATGTAAGAGAACAGATTTCCTGGAGCTGTTGGAGTGCGGAGGAAACCTAGGTCTCCCAAGGAAGAGTGCAGTGTGTTGCCCTACACTCAGCATACACAGAGTGACTGGGAAAGGTTTCCGGGCCTGGATGTTCCTTAGCAGCCCAGGGGAGCCTGCCGGAACTCTGTGTTCTAGTAGGGAATAGGGTGCCCACGCGAGGTCCTGGTGCCCTGAAAAGCTTACTAACTTTAAAAGAAAGCAGACCTAAATTTAAGCCTCAAGGACTCTGCTCCAAGCTTCCGCTTCGGCAGGCTATTCAAGGCTTTACCTTGAGGAAGGGACTCCCGTCAAGTTTCCTTTTAGCTCTAGAGCGTCTCAGGAGGAGCTCCCACCCAGGCTATGAAAGCACCCTGTTGATGGAGAGAACACTCGTTCCCTTCCCAGAGCCCTGCCTACTGCGACTAGACACCCGTCCTAAAACTGTTATTTAGGTAGTGTTAAGGCAACATGAATGGAGCATTCAAAATGGGAAAGCAAGGCCTGTGCCATCAGGTCCCTGTTTCCAGCGAACACGCAGCCTACCTCCTTGTGCTTTCTACCAGGTAAATACACACTCTAGCTAAACCCTGGTCCCTTCCCTGAATAACGTTTTCTTGGCACGGAGTTCTCCGTGTAGCCAACTGCCTCTCCCAAGGAAGGCTCTAGGTACGCTATCGGGGCTTAGCTTCTTCTAAAACCCTGCAGTGTAAGACGTAGAAGTGTGCTTTGCTTCCAGCAGGAAAGCAAGCCGACTTTCTCCTGTAAGTGTGGGGTGTTAAGGTATGACACTCTAGAAGGAATGCGAAGCAGTTTTGGTTTCTCAGTGCCGCTCAGCCTAGGGCAATGAGGCAAGATATGCATGACATGTGGGATGTAAGAGAACAGATTTCCTGGAGCCTTTGGAGTGCTGATTAAACCTAGGTCTGCCAAGGAAGAGTGCAGTGTGTTGCCCTACACTCAGCATACGCAGAGTGACTGGGAAAGGTTTCCGGGCCTGGATGTTTCTTAGCAGCCTAGTGGAGCCTGCCGGTACTAGGTGTTCTTGCAGGGAATAGGGAGCCCACGCGAGGTCCTCGGTGTCCTGAAAGCTTACTAACCTTAAAAGAAAACAAACCTAAAGCTAATGCTTCAAGGACTCTGCTCCAAGCTTCCGCTTTGGTAGGCTATTCAAGGCTTTATCTTGGGGAAAGGACTCACGTCACGTTTCCTTTTAGCTCTAGAGCGTCTCAGGAGGAGCTCCCACCCAGGCTATGAAAGCACCCTGTTGATCTAGAGAACACTCGTTCCCTTCCCAGAGCCCTGCCTACAGTGTCTAAAGGCCCGTCCTAAAACTGTAATTTAGGTAGCTTCAAGGCAGCATGAGTGGTGCATTCAAAATAGGAAAGCAAGCCTTGTGCCATCAGGTGACCGTTTCCAGCGAAAACGCAGCCTACCTCCTTGTGATTTCTACCAAGTAAATATACACTCTAGCTACACACTGGCCCCTTCCTTAATAAAGTTGGTTTGGCACGGAGTTCTGAGTGTAGCCACGGCCTCCCCAAAGGAGCGCTCTAGGTACGCTATCGGGGCTTAGCCTCTTCTAAAACCCTGCAGTGTAGGAGGAAGAACTGTGCTTTGGTACCAGCAGGAACGCAAGCCGACTTTCTCCTGTAAGTATGGCATCTTAAGGTATGACTTTGTAGAAGGAATGCTAAGCAGTTTTGGTTTCTCAGTGCCGATCAGCTTAGGGCAATGAGGCAGATTGGCATGACATGTAGGAAATGAGAGAACAGATTTCCTGGAGCTGGTGGAGTGCGGAGGAAATCCAGCTCCTCCAAGGAAGAGTGCAGTGTGTTGCCCTACACTTAGCATCCAGAGAGTGACTGGGAAACTTTTCCGGGCCTGGATGTTTCCTGGCAGGCCAGGGGAGCCTGGCCGGTCCCGGTGTTCTTGCAGGGAATAGGGTGCCCACGCGAGGTCCTCGGTACCTGAAAAGCTTACTAACGTTAAAAGAAAGCAGACCTAAAATTAAGCCTCAAGTTCTCTGCTCCAAGCTTCCGCTTCGGCAGGCTGTTCAAGGTTTTACCTTGAGGAAAGGACTCCCGTTAAGTTTCCTTTTAGCTCTAGAGCGTCTCAGGAGGAGCTCCCACCCAGGCTATGAAAGCACCCTGTTGATTTAGAGAAAACTCTTTCCCTTCCCAGTACACTGCCTACAGTGACAGGGACCCGTGCAGAACACTGTTATTTAGGTAGCTTCAAGGCAGCAAGAATGGAGCATTCAATATGGAAAAGCAAGCCTTGTGCCATAAATTCCCCGTTTCCAATGAACACGCAGCCTACCTCCTTGTGATTTCGACCAAGTAAATATACACTCTAGCTACACACTGGTCCCTTCCTTGAATAAAGTTGGTTTGGCAGGGAGTTCTGCGTCTAGCCAACGCCCTCCACCAAGGAGCGATCTAGGTTCGCTATCGGGGCTTAGCTTCTTCTAAAACCCTGCACTGGAAGAGCAAGAACTGGGCTTTGGTTACAGCAGGAATGCAAGCCGACTCTCTCCTGTAAATATGGGGTCTTAAGGTATGACCCTCTAGAAGGAATGCCAAGCAGTTTTGGTTTCTCAGTGCCGCTCAGCCTAGGGCAATGAGGCAGATTTCCATGACATGTAGGATGTACGAGAACAGATTTCCTGGAGCTGTTGTAGTGCGGAGGAAACCTAGGTCTCCCAAGGAAGAGTGCAGTGTGTTGCCCTACACTCAGCATACACAGAGTGACTGGGAATGGTTTCCGGGCCTGGATGTTCCTTAGCAGCCCAGGGGAGCCTGCCGGAACTCTGTGTTCTAGTAGGGAATAGGGTGCCCACGCGAGGTCCTGGTGCCCTGAAAAGCTTACTAACTTTAAAAGAAAGCAGACCTAAATTTAAGCCTCAAGGACTCTGCTCCAAGCTTCCGCTTCGGCAGGCTATTCAAGGCTTTACCTTGAGGAAGGGACTCCCGTCAAGTTTCCTTTTAGCTCTAGAGCGTCTCAGGAGGAGCTCCCACCCAGGCTATGAAAGCACCCTGTTGATGGAGAGAACACTCGTTCCCTTCCCAGAGCCCTGCCTACTGCGACTAGACACCCGTCCTAAAACTGTTATTTAGGTTGTGTTAAGGCAACATGAATGGAGCATTCAAAATGGGAAAGCAAGGCCTGTGCCATCAGGTCCCTGTTTCCAGCGAACACGCAGCCTACCTCCTTGTGCTTTCTACCAGGTAAATACACACTCTAGCTAAACCCTGGTCCCTTCCCTGAATAACGTTTTCTTGGCACGGAGTTCTCCGTGTAGCCAACTGCCTCTCCCAAGGAAGGCTCTAGGTACGCTATCGGGGCTTAGCTTCTTCTAAAACCCTGCAGTGTAAGACGTAGAAGTGTGCTTTGCTTCCAGCAGGAAAGCAAGCCGACTTTCTCCTGTAAGTATGGGGTGTTAAGGTATGACACTCTAGAAGGAATGCGAAGCAGTTTTGGTTTCTCAGTGCCGCTCAGCCTAGGGCAATGAGGCAAGATATGCATGACATGTGGGATGTAAGAGAACAGATTTCCTGGAGCCTTTGGAGTGCTGATTAAACCTAGGTCTCCCAAGGAAGAGTGCAGTGTGTTGCCCTACACTCAGCATACGCAGAGTGACTGGGAAAGGTTTCCGGGCCTGGATGTTTCTTAGCAGCCTAGTGGAGCCTGCCGGTACTAGGTGTTCTTGCAGGGAATAGGGAGCCCACGCGAGGTCCTCGGTGTCCTGAAAGCTTACTAACCTTAAAAGAAAACAAACCTAAAGCTAATGCTTCAAGGACTCTGCTCCAAGCTTCCGCTTTGGTAGGCTATTCAAGGCTTTATCTTGGGGAAAGGACTCACGTCACGTTTCCTTTTAGCTCTAGAGCGTCTCAGGAGGAGCTCCCACCCAGGCTATGAAAGCACCCTGTTGATCTAGAGAACACTCGTTCCCTTCCCAGAGCCCTGCCTACAGTGTCTAAAGGCCCGTCCTAAAACTGTAATTTAGGTAGCTTCAAGGCAGCATGAGTGGTGCATTCAAAATAGGAAAGCAAGCCTTGTGCCATCAGGTGACCGTTTCCAGCGAAAACGCAGCCTACCTCCTTGTGATTTCTACCAAGTAAATATACACTCTAGCTACACACTGGCCCCTTCCTTAATAAAGTTGGTTTGGCACGGAGTTCTGAGTGTAGCCACGGCCTCCCCAAAGGAGCGCTCTAGGTACGCTATCGGGGCTTAGCCTCTTCTAAAACCCTGCAGTGTAGGAGGAAGAACTGTGCTTTGGTACCAGCAGGAACGCAAGCCGACTTTCTCCTGTAAGTATGGCATCTTAAGGTATGACTTTGTAGAAGGAATGCTAAGCAGTTTTGGTTTCTCAGTGCCGATCAGCTTAGGGCAATGAGGCAGATTGGCATGACATGTAGGAAATGAGAGAACAGATTTCCTGGAGCTGGTGGAGTGCGGAGGAAATCCAGCTCCTCCAAGGAAGAGTGCAGTGTGTTGCCCTACACTTAGCATCCAGAGAGTGACTGGGAAACTTTTCCGGGCCTGGATGTTTCCTGGCAGGCCAGGGGAGCCTGGCCGGTCCCGGTGTTCTTGCAGGGAATAGGGTGCCCACGCGAGGTCCTCGGTACCTGAAAAGCTTACTAACGTTAAAAGAAAGCAGACCTAAAATTAAGCCTCAAGTTCTCTGCTCCAAGCTTCCGCTTCGGCAGGCTGTTCAAGGTTTTACCTTGAGGAAAGGACTCCCGTTAAGTTTCCTTTTAGCTCTAGAGCGTCTCAGGAGGAGCTCCCACCCAGGCTATGAAAGCACCCTGTTGATTTAGAGAAAACTCTTTCCCTTCCCAGTACACTGCCTACAGTGACAGGGACCCGTGCAGAACACTGTTATTTAGGTAGCTTCAAGGCAGCAAGAATGGAGCATTCAATATGGAAAAGCAAGCCTTGTGCCATAAATTCCCCGTTTCCAATGAACACGCAGCCTACCTCCTTGTGATTTCGACCAAGTAAATATACACTCTAGCTACACACTGGTCCCTTCCTTGAATAAAGTTGGTTTGGCAGGGAGTTCTGCGTCTAGCCAACGGCGTCCACCAAGGAGCGATCTAGGTTCGCTATCGGGGCTTAGCTTCTTCTAAAACCCTGCACTGGAAGAGCAAGAACTGGGCTTTGGTTACAGCAGGAATGCAAGCCGACTCTCTCCTGTAAATATGGGGTCTTAAGGTATGACCCTCTAGAAGGAATGCCAAGCAGTTTTGGTTTCTCAGTGCCGCTCAGCCTAGGGCAATGAGGCAGATTTCCATGACATGTAGGATGTACGAGAACAGATTTCCTGGAGCTGTTGGAGTGCGGAGGAAACCTAGGTCTCCCAAGGAAGAGTGCAGTGTGTTGCCCTACACTCAGCATACACAGAGTGACTGGGAATGGTTTCCGGGCCTGGATGTTCCTTAGCAGCCCAGGGGAGCCTGCCGGAACTCTGTGTTCTAGTAGGGAATAGGGTGCCCACGCGAGGTCCTGGTGCCCTGAAAAGCTTACTAAGTTTAAAAGAAAGCAGACCTAAATTTAAGCCTCAAGGACTCTGCTCCAAGCTTCCGCTTCGGCAGGCTATTCAAGGCTTTACCTTGAGGAAGGGACTCCCGTCAAGTTTCCTTTTAGCTCTAGAGCGTCTCAGGAGGAGCTCCCACCCAGGCTATGAAAGCACCCTGTTGATGGAGAGAACACTCGTTCCCTTCCCAGAGCCCTGCCTACTGCGACTAGACACCCGTCCTAAAACTGTTATTTAGGTTGTGTTAAGGCAACATGAATGGAGCATTCAAAATGGGAAAGCAAGGCCTGTGCCATCAGGTCCCTGTTTCCAGCGAACACGCAGCCTACCTCCTTGTGCTTTCTACCAGGTAAATACACACTCTAGCTAAACCCTGGTCCCTTCCCTGAATAACGTTTTCTTGGCACGGAGTTCTCCGTGTAGCCAACTGCCTCTCCCAAGGAAGGCTCTAGGTACGCTATCGGGGCTTAGCTTCTTCTAAAACCCTGCAGTGTAAGACGTAGAAGTGTGCTTTGCTTCCAGCAGGAAAGCAAGCCGACTTTCTCCTGTAAGTATGGGGTGTTAAGGTATGACACTCTAGAAGGAATGCGAAGCAGTTTTGGTTTCTCAGTGCCGCTCAGCCTAGGGCAATGAGGCAAGATATGCATGACATGTGGGATGTAAGAGAACAGATTTCCTGGAGCCTTTGGAGTGCTGATTAAACCTAGGTCTCCCAAGGAAGAGTGCAGTGTGTTGCCCTACACTCAGCATACGCAGAGTGACTGGGAAAGGTTTCCGGGCCTGGATGTTTCTTAGCAGCCTAGTGGAGGCTGCCGGTACTAGGTGTTCTTGCAGGGAATAGGGAGCCCACGCGAGGTCCTCGGTGTCCTGAAAGCTTACTAACCTTAAAAGGAAACAAACCTAAAGCTAATGCTTCAAGGACTCTGCTCCAAGCTTCCGCTTTGGTAGGCTATTCAAGGCTTTATCTTGGGGAAAGGACTCACGTCACGTTTCCTTTTAGCTCTAGAGCGTCTCAGGAGGAGCTCCCACCCAGGCTATGAAAGCACCCTGTTGATCTAGAGAACACTCGTTCCCTTCCCAGAGCCCTGCCTACAGTGTCTAAAGGCCCGTCCTAAAACTGTAATTTAGGTAGCTTCAAGGCAGCATGAGTGGTGCATTCAAAATGGGAAAGCAAGCCTTGTGCCATCAGGTGACCGTTTCCAGCGAAAACGCAGCCTACCTCCTTGTGATTTCTACCAAGTAAATATACACTCTAGCTACACACTGACCCCTTCCTTAATAAAGTTGGTTTGGCACGGAGTTCTGCGTGTAGCCACGGCCTCCCCAAAGGAGCGCTCTAGGTACGCTATCGGGGCTTAGCCTCTTCTAAAACCCTGCAGTGTAGGAGGAAGAACTGTGCTTTGGTACCAGCAGGAACGCAAGCCGACTTTCTCCTGTAAGTATGACATCTTAAGGTATGACTTTGTAGAAGGAATGCTAAGCAGTTTTGGTTTCTCAGTGCCGATCAGCTTAGGGCAATGAGGCAGATTGGCATGACATGTAGGAAATGAGAGAACAGATTTCCTGGAGCTGGTGGAGTGCGGAGGAAATCCAGCTCCTCCAAGGAAGAGTGCAGTGTGTTGCCCTACACTAAGCATCCAGAGAGTGACTGGGAAACTTTTCGGGGCCTGCATGTTTCCTGGCAGGCCAGGGGAGCCTGGCCGGTCCCGGTGTTCTTGCAGGGAATAGGGTGCCCACGCGAGGTCCTCGGTACCTGAAAAGCTTACTAACGTTAAAAGAAAGCAGACCTAAAATTAAGCCTCAAGTTCTCTGCTCCAAGCTTCCGCTTCGGCAGGCTATTCAAGGCTTTACCTTGAGGAAAGGACTCCCGTCAAGTTTCCTTTTAGCTCTAGAGCGTCTCAGGAGGAGCTCCCAGCCAGGCTATGAAAGCACCCTGTTGATTTAGAGAAAACTCTTTCCCTGCCCAGTACACTGCCTACAGTGACAGGGACCCGTGCAAAACACTGTTATTTAGGTAGCTTCAAGGCAGCAAGAATGGAGCATTCAATATGGAAAAGCAAGCCTTGTGCCATAAATTCCCCGTTTCCAGTGAACACGCAGCCTACCTCCTTGAGATTTTACCAAGTAAATATACACTCTAGCTCCACACTGGTCCCTTCCTTGAATAAAGTTGGTTTGGCAGGGAGTTCTGCGTCTAGCCAACGGCGTCCACCAAGGAGCGATCTAGGTTCGCTATCGGGGCTTAGCTTCTTCTAAAACCCTGCACTGGAAGAGCAAGAACTGGGCTTTGGTTACAGCAGGAATGCAAGCCGACTCTCTCCTGTAAATATGGGGTCTTAAGGTATGACACTCTAGAAGGAATGCGAAGCAGTTTTGGTTTCTCAGTGCCGCTCAGCCTAGGGCAATGAGGCAGATTTCCATGACATGTAGGATGTAAGAGAACAGATTTCCTGGAGCTGTTGGAGTGCGGAGGAAACCTAGGTCTCCCAAGGAAGAGTGCAGTGTGTTGCCCTACACTCAGCATACACAGAGTGACTGGGAAAGGTTTCCGGGCCTGGATGTTCCTTAGCAGCCCAGGGGAGCCTGCCGGAACTCTGTGTTCTAGTAGGGAATAGGGTGCCCACGCGAGGTCCTGGTGCCCTGAAAAGCTTACTAACTTTAAAAGAAAGCAGACCTAAATTTAAGCCTCAAGGACTCTGCTCCAAGCTTCCGCTTCGGCAGGCTATTCAAGGCTTTACCTTGAGGAAGGGACTCCCGTCAAGTTTCCTTTTAGCTCTAGAGCGTCTCAGGAGGAGCTCCCACCCAGGCTATGAAAGCACCCTGTTGATGGAGAGAACACTCGTTCCCTTCCCAGAGCCCTGCCTACTGCGACTAGACACCCGTCCTAAAACTGTTATTTAGGTAGTGTTAAGGCAACATGAATGGAGCATTCAAAATGGGAAAGCAAGGCCTGTGCCATCAGGTCCCTGTTTCCAGCGAACACGCAGCCTACCTCCTTGTGCTTTCTACCAGGTAAATACACACTCTAGCTAAACCCTGGTCCCTTCCCTGAATAACGTTTTCTTGGCACGGAGTTCTCCGTGTAGCCAACTGCCTCTCCCAAGGAAGGCTCTAGGTACGCTATCGGGGCTTAGCTTCTTCTAAAACCCTGCAGTGTAAGACGTAGAAGTGTGCTTTGCTTCCAGCAGGAAAGCAAGCCGACTTTCTCCTGTAAGTATGGGGTGTTAAGGTATGACACTCTAGAAGGAATGCGAAGCAGTTTTGGTTTCTCAGTGCCGCTCAGCCTAGGGCAATGAGGCAAGATATGCATGACATGTGGGATGTAAGAGAACAGATTTCCTGGAGCCTTTGGAGTGCTGATTAAACCTAGGTCTGCCAAGGAAGAGTGCAGTGTGTTGCCCTACACTCAGCATACGCAGAGTGACTGGGAAAGGTTTCCGGGCCTGGATGTTTCTTAGCAGCCTAGTGGAGCCTGCCGGTACTAGGTGTTCTTGCAGGGAATAGGGAGCCCACGCGAGGTCCTCGGTGTCCTGAAAGCTTACTAACCTTAAAAGAAAACAAACCTAAAGCTAATGCTTCAAGGACTCTGCTCCAAGCTTCCGCTTTGGTAGGCTATTCAAGGCTTTATCTTGGGGAAAGGACTCACGTCACGTTTCCTTTTAGCTCTAGAGCGTCTCAGGAGGAGCTCCCACCCAGGCTATGAAAGCACCCTGTTGATCTAGAGAACACTCGTTCCCTTCCCAGAGCCCTGCCTACAGTGTCTAAAGGCCCGTCCTAAAACTGTAATTTAGGTAGCTTCAAGGCAGCATGAGTGGTGCATTCAAAATAGGAAAGCAAGCCTTGTGCCATCAGGTGACCGTTTCCAGCGAAAACGCAGCCTACCTCCTTGTGATTTCTACCAAGTAAATATACACTCTAGCTACACACTGGCCCCTTCCTTAATAAAGTTGGTTTGGCACGGAGTTCTGAGTGTAGCCACGGCCTCCCCAAAGGAGCGCTCTAGGTACGCTATCGGGGCTTAGCCTCTTCTAAAACCCTGCAGTGTAGGAGGAAGAACTGTGCTTTGGTACCAGCAGGAACGCAAGCCGACTTTCTCCTGTAAGTATGGCATCTTAAGGTATGACTTTGTAGAAGGAATGCTAAGCAGTTTTGGTTTCTCAGTGCCGATCAGCTTAGGGCAATGAGGCAGATTGGCATGACATGTAGGAAATGAGAGAACAGATTTCCTGGAGCTGGTGGAGTGCGGAGGAAATCCAGCTCCTCCAAGGAAGAGTGCAGTGTGTTGCCCTACACTTAGCATCCAGAGAGTGACTGGGAAACTTTTCCGGGCCTGGATGTTTCCTGGCAGGCCAGGGGAGCCTGGCCGGTCCCGGTGTTCTTGCAGGGAATAGGGTGCCCACGCGAGGTCCTCGGTACCTGAAAAGCTTACTAACGTTAAAAGAAAGCAGACCTAAAATTAAGCCTCAAGTTCTCTGCTCCAAGCTTCCGCTTCGGCAGGCTGTTCAAGGTTTTACCTTGAGGAAAGGACTCCCGTTAAGTTTCCTTTTAGCTCTAGAGCGTCTCAGGAGGAGCTCCCACCCAGGCTATGAAAGCACCCTGTTGATTTAGAGAAAACTCTTTCCCTTCCCAGTACACTGCCTACAGTGACAGGGACCCGTGCAGAACACTGTTATTTAGGGAGCTTCAAGGCAGCAAGAATGGAGCATTCAATATGGAAAAGCAAGCCTTGTGCCATAAATTCCCCGTTTCCAATGAACACGCAGCCTACCTCCTTGTGATTTCGACCAAGTAAATATACACTCTAGTTACACACTGGTCCCTTCCTTGAATAAAGTTGGTTTGGCAGGGAGTTCTGCGTCTAGCCAACGCCCTCCACCAAGGAGCGATCTAGGTTCGCTATCGGGGCTTAGCTTCTTCTAAAACCCTGCACTGGAAGAGCAAGAACTGGGCTTTGGTTACAGCAGGAATGCAAGCCGACTCTCTCCTGTAAATATGGGGTCTTAAGGTATGACCCTCTAGAAGGAATGCCAAGCAGTTTTGGTTTCTCAGTGCCGCTCAGCCTAGGGCAATGAGGCAGATTTCCATGACATGTAGGATGTACGAGAACAGATTTCCTGGAGCTGTTGGAGTGCGGAGGAAACCTAGGTCTCCCAAGGAAGAGTGCAGTGTGTTGCCCTACACTCAGCATACACAGAGTGACTGGGAAAGGTTTCCGGGCCTGGATGTTCCTTAGCAGCCCAGGGGAGCCTGCCGGAACTCTGTGTTCTAGTAGGGAATAGGGTGCCCACGCGAGGTCCTGGTGCCCTGAAAAGCTTACTAACTTTAAAAGAAAGCAGACCTAAATTTAAGCCTCAAGGACTCTGCTCCAAGCTTCCGCTTCGGCAGGCTATTCAAGGCTTTACCTTGAGGAAGGGACTCCCGTCAAGTTTCCTTTTAGCTCTAGAGCGTCTCAGGAGGAGCTCCCACCCAGGCTATGAAAGCACCCTGTTGATGGAGAGAACACTCGTTCCCTTCCCAGAGCCCTGCCTACTGCGACTAGACACCCGTCCTAAAACTGTTATTTAGGTAGTGTTAAGGCAACATGAATGGAGCATTCAAAATGGGAAAGCAAGGCCTGTGCCATCAGGTCCCTGTTTCCAGCGAACACGCAGCCTACCTCCTTGTGCTTTCTACCAGGTAAATACACACTCTAGCTAAACCCTGGTCCCTTCCCTGAATAACGTTTTCTTGGCACGGAGTTCTCCGTGTAGCCAACTGCCTCTCCCAAGGAAGGCTCTAGGTACGCTATCGGGGCTTAGCTTCTTCTAAAACCCTGCAGTGTAAGACGTAGAAGTGTGCTTTGCTTCCAGCAGGAAAGCAAGCCGACTTTCTCCTGTAAGTATGGGGTGTTAAGGTATGACACTCTAGAAGGAATGCGAAGCAGTTTTGGTTTCTCAGTGCCGCTCAGCCTAGGGCAATGAGGCAAGATATGCATGACATGTGGGATGTAAGAGAACAGATTTCCTGGAGCCTTTGGAGTGCTGATTAAACCTAGGTCTGCCAAGGAAGAGTGCAGTGTGTTGCCCTACACTCAGCATACGCAGAGTGACTGGGAAAGGTTTCCGGGCCTGGATGTTTCTTAGCAGCCTAGTGGAGCCTGCCGGTACTAGGTGTTCTTGCAGGGAATAGGGAGCCCACGCGAGGTCCTCGGTGTCCTGAAAGCTTACTAACCTTAAAAGAAAACAAACCTAAAGCTAATGCTTCAAGGACTCTGCTCCAAGCTTCCGCTTTGGTAGGCTATTCAAGGCTTTATCTTGGGGAAAGGACTCACGTCACGTTTCCTTTTAGCTCTAGAGCGTCTCAGGAGGAGCTCCCACCCAGGCTATGAAAGCACCCTGTTGATCTAGAGAACACTCGTTCCCTTCCCAGAGCCCTGCCTACAGTGTCTAAAGGCCCGTCCTAAAACTGTAATTTAGGTAGCTTCAAGGCAGCATGAGTGGTGCATTCAAAATAGGAAAGCAAGCCTTGTGCCATCAGGTGACCGTTTCCAGCGAAAACGCAGCCTACCTCCTTGTGATTTCTACCAAGTAAATATACACTCTAGCTACACACTGGCCCCTTCCTTAATAAAGTTGGTTTGGCACGGAGTTCTGAGTGTAGCCACGGCCTCCCCAAAGGAGCGCTCTAGGTACGCTATCGGGGCTTAGCCTCTTCTAAAACCCTGCAGTGTAGGAGGAAGAACTGTGCTTTGGTACCAGCAGGAACGCAAGCCGACTTTCTCCTGTAAGTATGGCATCTTAAGGTATGACTTTGTAGAAGGAATGCTAAGCAGTTTTGGTTTCTCAGTGCCGATCAGCTTAGGGCAATGAGGCAGATTGGCATGACATGTAGGAAATGAGAGAACAGATTTCCTGGAGCTGGTGGAGTGCGGAGGAAATCCAGCTCCTCCAAGGAAGAGTGCAGTGTGTTGCCCTACACTTAGCATCCAGAGAGTGACTGGGAAACTTTTCCGGGCCTGGATGTTTCCTGGCAGGCCAGGGGAGCCTGGCCGGTCCCGGTGTTCTTGCAGGGAATAGGGTGCCCACGCGAGGTCCTCGGTACCTGAAAAGCTTACTAACGTTAAAAGAAAGCAGACCTAAAATTAAGCCTCAAGTTCTCTGCTCCAAGCTTCCGCTTCGGCAGGCTGTTCAAGGTTTTACCTTGAGGAAAGGACTCCCGTTAAGTTTCCTTTTAGCTCTAGAGCGTCTCAGGAGGAGCTCCCACCCAGGCTATGAAAGCACCCTGTTGATTTAGAGAAAACTCTTTCCCTTCCCAGTACACTGCCTACAGTGACAGGGACCCGTGCAGAACACTGTTATTTAGGTAGCTTCAAGGCAGCAAGAATGGAGCATTCAATATGGAAAAGCAAGCCTTGTGCCATAAATTCCCCGTTTCCAATGAACACGCAGCCTACCTCCTTGTGATTTCGACCAAGTAAATATACACTCTAGCTACACACTGGTCCCTTCCTTGAATAAAGTTGGTTTGGCAGGGAGTTCTGCGTCTAGCCAACGCCCTCCACCAAGGAGCGATCTAGGTTCGCTATCGGGGCTTAGCTTCTTCTAAAACCCTGCACTGGAAGAGCAAGAACTGGGCTTTGGTTACAGCAGGAATGCAAGCCGACTCTCTCCTGTAAATATGGGGTCTTAAGGTATGACCCTCTAGAAGGAATGCCAAGCAGTTTTGGTTTCTCAGTGCCGCTCAGCCTAGGGCAATGAGGCAGATTTCCATGACATGTAGGATGTACGAGAACAGATTTCCTGGAGCTGTTGGAGTGCGGAGGAAACCTAGGTCTCCCAAGGAAGAGTGCAGTGTGTTGCCCTACACTCAGCATACACAGAGTGACTGGGAATGGTTTCCGGGCCTGGATGTTCCTTAGCAGCCCAGGGGAGCCTGCCGGAACTCTGTGTTCTAGTAGGGAATAGGGTGCCCACGCGAGGTCCTGGTGCCCTGAAAAGCTTACTAACTTTAAAAGAAAGCAGACCTAAATTTAAGCCTCAAGGACTCTGCTCCAAGCTTCCGCTTCGGCAGGCTATTCAAGGCTTTACCTTGAGGAAGGGACTCCCGTCAAGTTTCCTTTTAGCTCTAGAGCGTCTCAGGAGGAGCTCCCACCCAGGCTATGAAAGCACCCTGTTGATGGAGAGAACACTCGTTCCCTTCCCAGAGCCCTGCCTACTGCGACTAGACACCCGTCCTAAAACTGTTATTTAGGTTGTGTTAAGGCAACATGAATGGAGCATTCAAAATGGGAAAGCAAGGCCTGTGCCATCAGGTCCCTGTTTCCAGCGAACACGCAGCCTACCTCCTTGTGCTTTCTACCAGGTAAATACACACTCTAGCTAAACCCTGGTCCCTTCCCTGAATAACGTTTTCTTGGCACGGAGTTCTCCGTGTAGCCAACTGCCTCTCCCAAGGAAGGCTCTAGGTACGCTATCGGGGCTTAGCTTCTTCTAAAACCCTGCAGTGTAAGACGTAGAAGTGTGCTTTGCTTCCAGCAGGAAAGCAAGCCGACTTTCTCCTGTAAGTATGGGGTGTTAAGGTATGACACTCTAGAAGGAATGCGAAGCAGTTTTGGTTTCTCAGTGCCGCTCAGCCTAGGGCAATGAGGCAAGATATGCATGACATGTGGGATGTAAGAGAACAGATTTCCTGGAGCCTTTGGAGTGCTGATTAAACCTAGGTCTCCCAAGGAAGAGTGCAGTGTGTTGCCCTACACTCAGCATACGCAGAGTGACTGGGAAAGGTTTCCGGGCCTGGATGTTTCTTAGCAGCCTAGTGGAGCCTGCCGGTACTAGGTGTTCTTGCAGGGAATAGGGAGCCCACGCGAGGTCCTCGGTGTCCTGAAAGCTTACTAACCTTAAAAGAAAACAAACCTAAAGCTAATGCTTCAAGGACTCTGCTCCAAGCTTCCGCTTTGGTAGGCTATTCAAGGCTTTATCTTGGGGAAAGGACTCACGTCACGTTTCCTTTTAGCTCTAGAGCGTCTCAGGAGGAGCTCCCACCCAGGCTATGAAAGCACCCTGTTGATCTAGAGAACACTCGTTCCCTTCCCAGAGCCCTGCCTACAGTGTCTAAAGGCCCGTCCTAAAACTGTAATTTAGGTAGCTTCAAGGCAGCATGAGTGGTGCATTCAAAATAGGAAAGCAAGCCTTGTGCCATCAGGTGACCGTTTCCAGCGAAAACGCAGCCTACCTCCTTGTGATTTCTACCAAGTAAATATACACTCTAGCTACACACTGGCCCCTTCCTTAATAAAGTTGGTTTGGCACGGAGTTCTGAGTGTAGCCACGGCCTCCCCAAAGGAGCGCTCTAGGTACGCTATCGGGGCTTAGCCTCTTCTAAAACCCTGCAGTGTAGGAGGAAGAACTGTGCTTTGGTACCAGCAGGAACGCAAGCCGACTTTCTCCTGTAAGTATGGCATCTTAAGGTATGACTTTGTAGAAGGAATGCTAAGCAGTTTTGGTTTCTCAGTGCCGATCAGCTTAGGGCAATGAGGCAGATTGGCATGACATGTAGGAAATGAGAGAACAGATTTCCTGGAGCTGGTGGAGTGCGGAGGAAATCCAGCTCCTCCAAGGAAGAGTGCAGTGTGTTGCCCTACACTTAGCATCCAGAGAGTGACTGGGAAACTTTTCCGGGCCTGGATGTTTCCTGGCAGGCCAGGGGAGCCTGGCCGGTCCCGGTGTTCTTGCAGGGAATAGGGTGCCCACGCGAGGTCCTCGGTACCTGAAAAGCTTACTAACGTTAAAAGAAAGCAGACCTAAAATTAAGCCTCAAGTTCTCTGCTCCAAGCTTCCGCTTCGGCAGGCTGTTCAAGGTTTTACCTTGAGGAAAGGACTCCCGTTAAGTTTCCTTTTAGCTCTAGAGCGTCTCAGGAGGAGCTCCCACCCAGGCTATGAAAGCACCCTGTTGATTTAGAGAAAACTCTTTCCCTTCCCAGTACACTGCCTACAGTGACAGGGACCCGTGCAGAACACTGTTATTTAGGTAGCTTCAAGGCAGCAAGAATGGAGCATTCAATATGGAAAAGCAAGCCTTGTGCCATAAATTCCCCGTTTCCAATGAACACGCAGCCTACCTCCTTGTGATTTCGACCAAGTAAATATACACTCTAGCTACACACTGGTCCCTTCCTTGAATAAAGTTGGTTTGGCAGGGAGTTCTGCGTCTAGCCAACGCCCTCCACCAAGGAGCGATCTAGGTTCGCTATCGGGGCTTAGCTTCTTCTAAAACCCTGCACTGGAAGAGCAAGAACTGGGCTTTGGTTACAGCAGGAATGCAAGCCGACTCTCTCCTGTAAATATGGGGTCTTAAGGTATGACCCCCTAGAAGGAATGCCAAGCAGTTTTGGTTTCTCAGTGCCGCTCAGCCTAGGGCAATGAGGCAGATTTCCATGACATGTAGGATGTACGAGAACAGATTTCCTGGAGCTGTTGGAGTGCGGAGGAAACCTAGGTCTCCCAAGGAAGAGTGCAGTGTGTTGCCCTACACTCAGCATACACAGAGTGACTGGGAATGGTTTCCGGGCCTGGATGTTCCTTAGCAGCCCAGGGGAGCCTGCCGGAACTCTGTGTTCTAGTAGGGAATAGGGTGCCCACGCGAGGTCCTGGTGCCCTGAAAAGCTTACTAACTTTAAAAGAAAGCAGACCTAAATTTAAGCCTCAAGGACTCTGCTCCAAGCTTCCGCTTCGGCAGGCTATTCAAGGCTTTACCTTGAGGAAGGGACTCCCGTCAAGTTTCCTTTTAGCTCTAGAGCGTCTCAGGAGGAGCTCCCACCCAGGCTATGAAAGCACCCTGTTGATGGAGAGAACACTCGTTCCCTTCCCAGAGCCCTGCCTACTGCGACTAGACACCCGTCCTAAAACTGTTATTTAGGTTGTGTTAAGGCAACATGAATGGAGCATTCAAAATGGGAAAGCAAGGCCTGTGCCATCAGGTCCCTGTTTCCAGCGAACACGCAGCCTACCTCCTTGTGCTTTCTACCAGGTAAATACACACTCTAGCTAAACCCTGGTCCCTTCCCTGAATAACGTTTTCTTGGCACGGAGTTCTCCGTGTAGCCAACTGCCTCTCCCAAGGAAGGCTCTAGGTACGCTATCGGGGCTTAGCTTCTTCTAAAACCCTGCAGTGTAAGACGTAGAAGTGTGCTTTGCTTCCAGCAGGAAAGCAAGCCGACTTTCTCCTGTAAGTATGGGGTGTTAAGGTATGACACTCTAGAAGGAATGCGAAGCAGTTTTGGTTTCTCAGTGCCGCTCAGCCTAGGGCAATGAGGCAAGATATGCATGACATGTGGGATGTAAGAGAACAGATTTCCTGGAGCCTTTGGAGTGCTGATTAAACCTAGGTCTCCCAAGGAAGAGTGCAGTGTGTTGCCCTACACTCAGCATACGCAGAGTGACTGGGAAAGGTTTCCGGGCCTGGATGTTTCTTAGCAGCCTAGTGGAGGCTGCCGGTACTAGGTGTTCTTGCAGGGAATAGGGAGCCCACGCGAGGTCCTCGGTGTCCTGAAAGCTTACTAACCTTAAAAGAAAACAAACCTAAAGCTAATGCTTCAAGGACTCTGCTCCAAGCTTCCGCTTTGGTAGGCTATTCAAGGCTTTATCTTGGGGAAAGGACTCACGTCACGTTTCCTTTTAGCTCTAGAGCGTCTCAGGAGGAGCTCCCACCCAGGCTATGAAAGCACCCTGTTGATCTAGAGAACACTCGTTCCCTTCCCAGAGCCCTGCCTACAGTGTCTAAAGGCCCGTCCTAAAACTGTAATTTAGGTAGCTTCAAGGCAGCATGAGTGGTGCATTCAAAATGGGAAAGCAAGCCTTGTGCCATCAGGTGACCGTTTCCAGCGAAAACGCAGCCTACCTCCTTGTGATTTCTACCAAGTAAATATACACTCTAGCTACACACTGACCCCTTCCTTAATAAAGTTGGTTTGGCACGGAGTTCTGCGTGTAGCCACGGCCTCCCCAAAGGAGCGCTCTAGGTACGCTATCGGGGCTTAGCCTCTTCTAAAACCCTGCAGTGTAGGAGGAAGAACTGTGCTTTGGTACCAGCAGGAACGCAAGCCGACTTTCTCCTGTAAGTATGACATCTTAAGGTATGACTTTGTAGAAGGAATGCTAAGCAGTTTTGGTTTCTCAGTGCCGATCAGCTTAGGGCAATGAGGCAGATTGGCATGACATGTAGGAAATGAGAGAACAGATTTCCTGGAGCTGGTGGAGTGCGGAGGAAATCCAGCTCCTCCAAGGAAGAGTGCAGTGTGTTGCCCTACACTAAGCATCCAGAGAGTGACTGGGAAACTTTTCGGGGCCTGCATGTTTCCTGGCAGGCCAGGGGAGCCTGGCCGGTCCCGGTGTTCTTGCAGGGAATAGGGTGCCCACGCGAGGTCCTCGGTACCTGAAAAGCTTACTAACGTTAAAAGAAAGCAGACCTAAAATTAAGCCTCAAGTTCTCTGCTCCAAGCTTCCGCTTCGGCAGGCTATTCAAGGCTTTACCTTGAGGAAAGGACTCCCGTCAAGTTTCCTTTTAGCTCTAGAGCGTCTCAGGAGGAGCTCCCAGCCAGGCTATGAAAGCACCCTGTTGATTTAGAGAAAACTCTTTCCCTGCCCAGTACACTGCCTACAGTGACAGGGACCCGTGCAAAACACTGTTATTTAGGTAGCTTCAAGGCAGCAAGAATGGAGCATTCAATATGGAAAAGCAAGCCTTGTGCCATAAATTCCCCGTTTCCAGTGAACACGCAGCCTACCTCCTTGAGATTTTACCAAGTAAATATACACTCTAGCTCCACACTGGTCCCTTCCTTGAATAAAGTTGGTTTGGCAGGGAGTTCTGCGTCTAGCCAACGGCGTCCACCAAGGAGCGATCTAGGTTCGCTATCGGGGCTTAGCTTCTTCTAAAACCCTGCACTGGAAGAGCAAGAACTGGGCTTTGGTTACAGCAGGAATGCAAGCCGACTCTCTCCTGTAAATATGGGGTCTTAAGGTATGACACTCTAGAAGGAATGCGAAGCAGTTTTGGTTTCTCAGTGCCGCTCAGCCTAGGGCAATGAGGCAGATTTCCATGACATGTAGGATGTAAGAGAACAGATTTCCTGGAGCTGTTGGAGTGCGGAGGAAACCTAGGTCTCCCAAGGAAGAGTGCAGTGTGTTGCCCTACACTCAGCATACACAGAGTGACTGGGAAAGGTTTCCGGGCCTGGATGTTCCTTAGCAGCCCAGGGGAGCCTGCCGGAACTCTGTGTTCTAGTAGGGAATAGGGTGCCCACGCGAGGTCCTGGTGCCCTGAAAAGCTTACTAACTTTAAAAGAAAGCAGACCTAAATTTAAGCCTCAAGGACTCTGCTCCAAGCTTCCGCTTCGGCAGGCTATTCAAGGCTTTACCTTGAGGAAGGGACTCCCGTCAAGTTTCCTTTTAGCTCTAGAGCGTCTCAGGAGGAGCTCCCACCCAGGCTATGAAAGCACCCTGTTGATGGAGAGAACACTCGTTCCCTTCCCAGAGCCCTGCCTACTGCGACTAGACACCCGTCCTAAAACTGTTATTTAGGTAGTGTTAAGGCAACATGAATGGAGCATTCAAAATGGGAAAGCAAGGCCTGTGCCATCAGGTCCCTGTTTCCAGCGAACACGCAGCCTACCTCCTTGTGCTTTCTACCAGGTAAATACACACTCTAGCTAAACCCTGGTCCCTTCCCTGAATAACGTTTTCTTGGCACGGAGTTCTCCGTGTAGCCAACTGCCTCTCCCAAGGAAGGCTCTAGGTACGCTATCGGGGCTTAGCTTCTTCTAAAACCCTGCAGTGTAAGACGTAGAAGTGTGCTTTGCTTCCAGCAGGAAAGCAAGCCGACTTTCTCCTGTAAGTATGGGGTGTTAAGGTATGACACTCTAGAAGGAATGCGAAGCAGTTTTGGTTTCTCAGTGCCGCTCAGCCTAGGGCAATGAGGCAAGATATGCATGACATGTGGGATGTAAGAGAACAGATTTCCTGGAGCCTTTGGAGTGCTGATTAAACCTAGGTCTGCCAAGGAAGAGTGCAGTGTGTTGCCCTACACTCAGCATACGCAGAGTGACTGGGAAAGGTTTCCGGGCCTGGATGTTTCTTAGCAGCCTAGTGGAGCCTGCCGGTACTAGGTGTTCTTGCAGGGAATAGGGAGCCCACGCGAGGTCCTCGGTGTCCTGAAAGCTTACTAACCTTAAAAGAAAACAAACCTAAAGCTAATGCTTCAAGGACTCTGCTCCAAGCTTCCGCTTTGGTAGGCTATTCAAGGCTTTATCTTGGGGAAAGGACTCACGTCACGTTTCCTTTTAGCTCTAGAGCGTCTCAGGAGGAGCTCCCACCCAGGCTATGAAAGCACCCTGTTGATCTAGAGAACACTCGTTCCCTTCCCAGAGCCCTGCCTACAGTGTCTAAAGGCCCGTCCTAAAACTGTAATTTAGGTAGCTTCAAGGCAGCATGAGTGGTGCATTCAAAATGGGAAAGCAAGCCTTGTGCCATCAGGTGACCGTTTCCAGTGAAAACGCAGCCTACCTCCTTGTGATTTCTACCAAGTAAATATACACTCTAGCTACACACTGGCCCCTTCCTTAATAAAGTTGGTTTGGCACGGAGTTCTGAGTGTAGCCACGGCCTCCCCAAAGGAGCGCTCTAGGTACGCTATCGGGGCTTAGCCTCTTCTAAAACCCTGCAGTGTAGGAGGAAGAACTGTGCTTTGGTACCAGCAGGAACGCAAGCCGACTTTCTCCTGTAAGTATGGCATCTTAAGGTATGACTTTGTAGAAGGAATGCTAAGCAGTTTTGGTTTCTCAGTGCCGATCAGCTTAGGGCAATGAGGCAGATTGGCATGACATGTAGGAAATGAGAGAACAGATTTCCTGGAGCTGGTGGAGTGCGGAGGAAATCCAGCTCCTCCAAGGAAGAGTGCAGTGTGTTGCCCTACACTTAGCATCCAGAGAGTGACTGGGAAACTTTTCCGGGCCTGGATGTTTCCTGGCAGGCCAGGGGAGCCTGGCCGGTCCCGGTGTTCTTGCAGGGAATAGGGTGCCCACGCGAGGTCCTCGGTACCTGAAAAGCTTACTAACGTTAAAAGAAAGCAGACCTAAAATTAAGCCTCAAGTTCTCTGCTCCAAGCTTCCGCTTCGGCAGGCTGTTCAAGGTTTTACCTTGAGGAAAGGACTCCCGTTAAGTTTCCTTTTAGCTCTAGAGCGTCTCAGGAGGAGCTCCCACCCAGGCTATGAAAGCACCCTGTTGATTTAGAGAAAACTCTTTCCCTTCCCAGTACACTGCCTACAGTGACAGGGACCCGTGCAGAACACTGTTATTTAGGGAGCTTCAAGGCAGCAAGAATGGAGCATTCAATATGGAAAAGCAAGCCTTGTGCCATAAATTCCCCGTTTCCAGTGAACACGCAGCCTACCTCCTTGAGATTTTACCAAGTAAATATACACTCTAGCTCCACACTGGTCCCTTCCTTGAATAAAGTTGGTTTGGCAGGGAGTTCTGCGTCTAGCCAACGGCGTCCACCAAGGAGCGATCTAGGTTCGCTATCGGGGCTTAGCTTCTTCTAAAACCCTGCACTGGAAGAGCAAGAACTGGGCTTTGGTTACAGCAGGAATGCAAGCCGACTCTCTCCTGTAAATATGGGTTCTTAAGGTATGACACTCTAGAAGGAATGCCAAGCAGTTTTGGTTTCTCAGTGCCGCTCAGCCTAGGGCAATGAGGCAGATTTCCATGACATGTAGGATGTAAGAGAACAGATTTCCTGGAGCTGTTGGAGTGCGGAGGAAACCTAGGTCTCCCAAGGAAGAGTGCGGTGTGTTGCCCTACACTCAGCATACACAGAGTGACTGGGAAAGGTTTCCGGGCCTGGATGTTCCTTAGCAGCCCAGGGGAGCCTGCCGGAACTCTGTGTTCTAGTAGGGAATAGGGTGCCCACGCGAGGTCCTGGTGCCCTGAAAAGCTTACTAACTTTAAAAGAAAGCAGACCTAAATTTAAGCCTCAAGGACTCTGCTCCAAGCTTCCGCTTCGGCAGGCTATTCAAGGCTTTACCTTGAGGAAGGGACTCCCGTCAAGTTTCCTTTTAGCTCTAGAGCGTCTCAGGAGGAGCTCCCACCCAGGCTATGAAAGCACCCTGTTGATGGAGAGAACACTCGTTCCCTTCCCAGAGCCCTGCCTACTGCGACTAGACACCCGTCCTAAAACTGTTATTTAGGTAGTGTTAAGGCAACATGAATGGAGCATTCAAAATGGGAAAGCAAGGCCTGTGCCATCAGGTCCCTGTTTCCAGCGAACACGCAGCCTACCTCCTTGTGCTTTCTACCAGGTAAATACACACTCTAGCTAAACCCTGGTCCCTTCCCTGAATAACGTTTTCTTGGCACGGAGTTCTCCGTGTAGCCAACTGCCTCTCCCAAGGAAGGCTCTAGGTACGCTATCGGGGCTTAGCTTCTTCTAAAACCCTGCAGTGTAAGACGTAGAAGTGTGCTTTGCTTCCAGCAGGAAAGCAAGCCGACTTTCTCCTGTAAGTATGGGGTGTTAAGGTATGACACTCTAGAAGGAATGCGAAGCAGTTTTGGTTTCTCAGTGCCGCTCAGCCTAGGGCAATGAGGCAAGATATGCATGACATGTGGGATGTAAGAGAACAGATTTCCTGGAGCCTTTGGAGTGCTGATTAAACCTAGGTCTCCCAAGGAAGAGTGCAGTGTGTTGCCCTACACTCAGCATACGCAGAGTGACTGGGAAAGGTTTCCGGGCCTGGATGTTTCTTAGCAGCCTAGTGGAGGCTGCCGGTACTAGGTGTTCTTGCAGGGAATAGGGAGCCCACGCGAGGTCCTCGGTGTCCTGAAAGCTTACTAACCTTAAAAGAAAACAAACCTAAAGCTAATGCTTCAAGGACTCTGCTCCAAGCTTCCGCTTTGGTAGGCTATTCAAGGCTTTATCTTGGGGAAAGGACTCACGTCACGTTTCCTTTTAGCTCTAGAGCGTCTCAGGAGGAGCTCCCACCCAGGCTATGAAAGCACCCTGTTGATCTAGAGAACACTCGTTCCCTTCCCAGAGCCCTGCCTACAGTGTCTAAAGGCCCGTCCTAAAACTGTAATTTAGGTAGCTTCAAGGCAGCATGAGTGGTGCATTCAAAATGGGAAAGCAAGCCTTGTGCCATCAGGTGACCGTTTCCAGCGAAAACGCAGCCTACCTCCTTGTGATTTCTACCAAGTAAATATAAACTCTAGCTACACACTGACCCCTTCCTTAATAAAGTTGGTTTGGCACGGAGTTCTGCGTGTAGCCACGGCCTCCCCAAAGGAGCGCTCTAGGTACGCTATCGGGGCTTAGCCTCTTCTAAAACCCTGCAGTGTAGGAGGAAGAACTGTGCTTTGGTACCAGCAGGAACGCAAGCCGACTTTCTCCTGTAAGTATGGCATCTTAAGGTATGACTTTGTAGAAGGAATGCTAAGCAGTTTTGGTTTCTCAGTGCCGATCAGCTTAGGGCAATGAGGCAGATTGGCATGACATGTAGGAAATGAGAGAACAGATTTCCTGGAGCTGGTGGAGTGCGGAGGAAATCCAGCTCCTCCAAGGAAGAGTGCAGTGTGTTGCCCTACACTTAGCATCCAGAGAGTGACTGGGAAACTTTTCGGGGCCTGGATGTTTCCTGGCAGGCCAGGGGAGCCTGGCCGGTCCCGGTGTTCTTGCAGGGAATAGGGTGCCCACGCGAGGTCCTCGGTACCTGAAAAGCTTACTAACGTTAAAAGAAAGCAGACCTAAAATTAAGCCTCAAGTTCTCTGCTCCAAGCTTCCGCTTCGGCAGGCCATTCAAGGCTTTACCTTGAGGAAAGGACTCCCGTCAAGTTTCCTTTTAGCTCTAGAGCGTCTCAGGAGGAGCTCCCAGCCAGGCTATGAAAGCACCCTGTTGATTTAGAGAAAACTCTTTCCCTTCCCAGTACATTGCCTACAGTGACAGGGACCCGTGCAAAACACTGTTATTTAGGTAGCTTCAAGGCAGCAAGAATGGAGCATCCAATATGGAAAAGCAAGCCTTGTGCCATAAATTCCCCGTTTCCAGTGAACACGCAGCCTACCTCCTTGAGATTTTACCAAGTAAATATACACTCTAGCTCCACACTGGTCCCTTCCTTGAATAAAGTTGGTTTGGCAGGGAGTTCTGCGTCTAGCCAACGGCGTCCACCAAGGAGCGATCTAGGTTCGCTATCGGGGCTTAGCTTCTTCTAAAACCCTGCACTGGAAGAGCAAGAACTGGGCTTTGGTTACAGCAGGAATGCAAGCCGACTCTCTCCTGTAAATATGGGGTCTTAAGGTATGACACTCTAGAAGGAATGCGAAGCAGTTTTGGTTTCTCAGTGCCGCTCAGCCTAGGGCAATGAGGCAGATTTCCATGACATGTAGGATGTAAGAGAACAGATTTCCTGGAGCTGTTGGAGTGCGGAGGAAACCTAGGTCTCCCAAGGAAGAGTGCGGTGTGTTGCCCTACACTCAGCATACACAGAGTGACTGGGAAAGGTTTCCGGGCCTGGATGTTCCTTAGCAGCCCAGGGGAGCCTGCCGGAACTCTGTGTTCTAGTAGGGAATAGGGTGCCCACGCGAGGTCCTGGTGCCCTGAAAAGCTTACTAACGTTAAAAGAAAGCAGACCTAAATTTAAGCCTCAAGGACTCTGCTCCAAGCTTCCGCTTCGGCAGGCTATTCAAGGCTTTACCTTGAGGAAGGGACTCCCGTCAAGTTTCCTTTTAGCTCTAGAGCGTCTCAGGAGGAGCTCCCACCCAGGCTATGAAAGCACCCTGTTGATGGAGAGAACACTCGTTCCCTTCCCAGAGCCCTGCCTACTGCGACTAGACACCCGTCCTAAAACTGTTATTTAGGTAGTGTTAAGGCAACATGAATGGAGCATTCAAAATGGGAAAGCAAGGCCTGTGCCATCAGGTCCCTGTTTCCAGCGAACACGCAGCCTACCTCCTTGTGCTTTCTACCAGGTAAATACACACTCTAGCTAAACCCTGGTCCCTTCCCTGAATAACGTTTTCTTGGCACGGAGTTCTCCGTGTAGCCAACTGCCTCTCCCAAGGAAGGCTCTAGGTACGCTATCGGGGCTTAGCTTCTTCTAAAACCCTGCAGTGTAAGACGTAGAAGTGTGCTTTGCTTCCAGCAGGAAAGCAAGCCGACTTTCTCCTGTAAGTATGGGGTGTTAAGGTATGACACTCTAGAAGGAATGCGAAGCAGTTTTCGTTTCTCAGTGCCGCTCAGCCTAGGGCAATGAGGCAAGATATGCATGACATGTGGGATGTAAGAGAACAGATTTCCTGGAGCCTTTGGAGTGCTGATTAAACCTAGGTCTGCCAAGGAAGAGTGCAGTGTGTTGCCCTACACTCAGCATACGCAGAGTGACTGGGAAAGGTTTCCGGGCCTGGATGTTTCTTAGCAGCCTAGTGGAGGCTGCCGGTACTAGGTGTTCTTGCAGGGAATAGGGAGCCCACGCGAGGTCCTCGGTGTCCTGAAAGCTTACTAACCTTAAAAGAAAACAAACCTAAAGCTAATGCTTCAAGGACTCTGCTCCAAGCTTCCGCTTTGGTAGGCTATTCAAGGCTTTATCTTGGGGAAAGGACTCACGTCACGTTTCCTTTTAGCTCTAGAGCGTCTCAGGAGGAGCTCCCACCCAGGCTATGAAAGCACCCTGTTGATCTAGAGAACACTCGTTCCCTTCCCAGAGCCCTGCCTACAGTGTCTAAAGGCCCGTCCTAAAACTGTAATTTAGGTAGCTTCAAGGCAGCATGAGTGGTGCATTCAAAATGGGAAAGCAAGCCTTGTGCCATCAGGTGACCGTTTCCAGCGAAAACGCAGCCTACCTCCTTGTGATTTCTACCAAGTAAATATACACTCTAGCTACACACTGACCCCTTCCTTAATAAAGTTGGTTTGGCACGGAGTTCTGCGTGTAGCCACGGCCTCCCCAAAGGAGCGCTCTAGGTACGCTATCGGGGCTTAGCCTCTTCTAAAACCCTGCAGTGTAGGAGGAAGAACTGTGCTTTGGTACCAGCAGGAACGCAAGCCGACTTTCTCCTGTAAGTATGGCATCTTAAGGTATGACTTTGTAGAAGGAATGCTAAGCAGTTTTGGTTTCTCAGTGCCGATCAGCTTAGGGCAATGAGGCAGATTGGCATGACATGTAGGAAATGAGAGAACAGATTTCCTGGAGCTGGTGGAGTGCGGAGGAAATCCAGCTCCTCCAAGGAAGAGTGCAGTGTGTTGCCCTACACTTAGCATCCAGAGAGTGACTGGGAAACTTTTCGGGGCCTGGATGTTTCCTGGCAGGCCAGGGGAGCCTGGCCGGTCCCGGTGTTCTTGCAGGGAATAGGGTGCCCACGCGAGGTCCTCGGTACCTGAAAAGCTTACTAACGTTAAAAGAAAGCAGACCTAAAATTAAGCCTCAAGTTCTCTGCTCCAAGCTTCCGCTTCGGCAGGCTATTCAAGGCTTTACCTTGAGGAAAGGACTCCCGTCAAGTTTCCTTTTAGCTCTAGAGCGTCTCAGGAGGAGCTCCCAGCCAGGCTATGAAAGCACCCTGTTGATTTAGAGAAAACTCTTTCCCTTCCCAGTACACTGCCTACAGTGACAGGGACCCGTGCAAAACACTGTTATTTAGGTAGCTTCAAGGCAGCAAGAATGGAGCATCCAATATGGAAAAGCAAGCCTTGTGCCATAAATTCCCCGTTTCCAGTGAACACGCAGCCTACCTCCTTGAGATTTTACCAAGTAAATATACACTCTAGCTCCACACTGGTCCCTTCCTTGAATAAAGTTGGTTTGGCAGGGAGTTCTGCGTCTAGCCAACGGCGTCCACCAAGGAGCGATCTAGGTTCGCTATCGGGGCTTAGCTTCTTCTAAAACCCTGCACTGGAAGAGCAAGAACTGGGCTTTGGTTACAGCAGGAATGCAAGCCGACTCTCTCCTGTAAATATGGGGTCTTAAGGTATGACACTCTAGAAGGAATGCGAAGCAGTTTTGGTTTCTCAGTGCCGCTCAGCCTAGGGCAATGAGGCAGATTTCCATGACATGTAGGATGTAAGAGAACAGATTTCCTGGAGCTGTTGGAGTGCGGAGGAAACCTAGGTCTCCCAAGGAAGAGTGCGGTGTGTTGCCCTACACTCAGCATACACAGAGTGACTGGGAAAGGTTTCCGGGCCTGGATGTTCCTTAGCAGCCCAGGGGAGCCTGCCGGAACTCTGTGTTCTAGTAGGGAATAGGGTGCCCACGCGAGGTCCTGGTGCCCTGAAAAGCTTACTAACGTTAAAAGAAAGCAGACCTAAATTTAAGCCTCAAGGACTCTGCTCCAAGCTTCCGCTTCGGCAGGCTATTCAAGGCTTTACCTTGAGGAAGGGACTCCCGTCAAGTTTCCTTTTAGCTCTAGAGCGTCTCAGGAGGAGCTCCCACCCAGGCTATGAAAGCACCCTGTTGATGGAGAGAACACTCGTTCCCTTCCCAGAGCCCTGCCTACTGCGACTAGACACCCGTCCTAAAACTGTTATTTAGGTTGTGTTAAGGCAACATGAATGGAGCATTCAAAATGGGAAAGCAAGGCCTGTGCCATCAGGTCCCTGTTTCCAGCGAACACGCAGCCTACCTCCTTGTGCTTTCTACCAGGTAAATACACACTCTAGCTAAACCCTGGTCCCTTCCCTGAATAACGTTTTCTTGGCACGGAGTTCTCCGTGTAGCCAACTGCCTCTCCCAAGGAAGGCTCTAGGTACGCTATCGGGGCTTAGCTTCTTCTAAAACCCTGCAGTGTAAGACGTAGAAGTGTGCTTTGCTTCCAGCAGGAAAGCAAGCCGACTTTCTCCTGTAAGTATGGGGTGTTAAGGTATGACACTCTAGAAGGAATGCGAAGCAGTTTTCGTTTCTCAGTGCCGCTCAGCCTAGGGCAATGAGGCAAGATATGCATGACATGTGGGATGTAAGAGAACAGATTTCCTGGAGCCTTTGGAGTGCTGATTAAACCTAGGTCTGCCAAGGAAGAGTGCAGTGTGTTGCCCTACACTCAGCATACGCAGAGTGACTGGGAAAGGTTTCCGGGCCTGGATGTTTCTTAGCAGCCTAGTGGAGGCTGCCGGTACTAGGTGTTCTTGCAGGGAATAGGGAGCCCACGCGAGGTCCTCGGTGTCCTGAAAGCTTACTAACCTTAAAAGAAAACAAACCTAAAGCTAATGCTTCAAGGACTCTGCTCCAAGCTTCCGCTTTGGTAGGCTATTCAAGGCTTTATCTTGGGGAAAGGACTCACGTCACGTTTCCTTTTAGCTCTAGAGCGTCTCAGGAGGAGCTCCCACCCAGGCTATGAAAGCACCCTGTTGATCTAGAGAACACTCGTTCCCTTCCCAGAGCCCTGCCTACAGTGTCTAAAGGCCCGTCCTAAAACTGTAATTTAGGTAGCTTCAAGGCAGCATGAGTGGTGCATTCAAAATGGGAAAGCAAGCCTTGTGCCATCAGGTGACCGTTTCCAGCGAAAACGCAGCCTACCTCCTTGTGATTTCTACCAAGTAAATATACACTCTAGCTACACACTGACCCCTTCCTTAATAAAGTTGGTTTGGCACGGAGTTCTGCGTGTAGCCACGGCCTCCCCAAAGGAGCGCTCTAGGTACGCTATCGGGGCTTAGCCTCTTCTAAAACCCTGCAGTGTAGGAGGAAGAACTGTGCTTTGGTACCAGCAGGAACGCAAGCCGACTTTCTCCTGTAAGTATGGCATCTTAAGGTATGACTTTGTAGAAGGAATGCTAAGCAGTTTTGGTTTCTCAGTGCCGATCAGCTTAGGGCAATGAGGCAGATTGGCATGACATGTAGGAAATGAGAGAACAGATTTCCTGGAGCTGGTGGAGTGCGGAGGAAATCCAGCTCCTCCAAGGAAGAGTGCAGTGTGTTGCCCTACACTTAGCATCCAGAGAGTGACTGGGAAACTTTTCGGGGCCTGGATGTTTCCTGGCAGGCCAGGGGAGCCTGGCCGGTCCCGGTGTTCTTGCAGGGAATAGGGTGCCCACGCGAGGTCCTCGGTACCTGAAAAGCTTACTAACGTTAAAAGAAAGCAGACCTAAAATTAAGCCTCAAGTTCTCTGCTCCAAGCTTCCGCTTCGGCAGGCTATTCAAGGCTTTACCTTGAGGAAAGGACTCCCGTCAAGTTTCCTTTTAGCTCTAGAGCGTCTCAGGAGGAGCTCCCAGCCAGGCTATGAAAGCACCCTGTTGATTTAGAGAAAACTCTTTCCCTTCCCAGTACACTGCCTACAGTGACAGGGACCCGTGCAAAACACTGTTATTTAGGTAGCTTCAAGGCAGCAAGAATGGAGCATCCAATATGGAAAAGCAAGCCTTGTGCCATAAATTCCCCGTTTCCAGTGAACACGCAGCCTACCTCCTTGAGATTTTACCAAGTAAATATACACTCTAGCTCCACACTGGTCCCTTCCTTGAATAAAGTTGGTTTGGCAGGGAGTTCTGCGTCTAGCCAACGGCGTCCACCAAGGAGCGATCTAGGTTCGCTATCGGGGCTTAGCTTCTTCTAAAACCCTGCACTGGAAGAGCAAGAACTGGGCTTTGGTTACAGCAGGAATGCAAGCCGACTCTCTCCTGTAAATATGGGGTCTTAAGGTATGACACTCTAGAAGGAATGCGAAGCAGTTTTGGTTTCTCAGTGCCGCTCAGCCTAGGGCAATGAGGCAGATTTCCATGACATGTAGGATGTAAGAGAACAGATTTCCTGGAGCTGTTGGAGTGCGGAGGAAACCTAGGTCTCCCAAGGAAGAGTGCGGTGTGTTGCCCTACACTCAGCATACACAGAGTGACTGGGAAAGGTTTCCGGGCCTGGATGTTCCTTAGCAGCCCAGGGGAGCCTGCCGGAACTCTGTGTTCTAGTAGGGAATAGGGTGCCCACGCGAGGTCCTGGTGCCCTGAAAAGCTTACTAACGTTAAAAGAAAGCAGACCTAAATTTAAGCCTCAAGGACTCTGCTCCAAGCTTCCGCTTCGGCAGGCTATTCAAGGCTTTACCTTGAGGAAGGGACTCCCGTCAAGTTTCCTTTTAGCTCTAGAGCGTCTCAGGAGGAGCTCCCACCCAGGCTATGAAAGCACCCTGTTGATGGAGAGAACACTCGTTCCCTTCCCAGAGCCCTGCCTACTGCGACTAGACACCCGTCCTAAAACTGTTATTTAGGTTGTGTTAAGGCAACATGAATGGAGCATTCAAAATGGGAAAGCAAGGCCTGTGCCATCAGGTCCCTGTTTCCAGCGAACACGCAGCCTACCTCCTTGTGCTTTCTACCAGGTAAATACACACTCTAGCTAAACCCTGGTCCCTTCCCTGAATAACGTTTTCTTGGCACGGAGTTCTCCGTGTAGCCAACTGCCTCTCCCAAGGAAGGCTCTAGGTACGCTATCGGGGCTTAGCTTCTTCTAAAACCCTGCAGTGTAAGACGTAGAAGTGTGCTTTGCTTCCAGCAGGAAAGCAAGCCGACTTTCTCCTGTAAGTATGGGGTGTTAAGGTATGACACTCTAGAAGGAATGCGAAGCAGTTTTCGTTTCTCAGTGCCGCTCAGCCTAGGGCAATGAGGCAAGATATGCATGACATGTGGGATGTAAGAGAACAGATTTCCTGGAGCCTTTGGAGTGCTGATTAAACCTAGGTCTGCCAAGGAAGAGTGCAGTGTGTTGCCCTACACTCAGCATACGCAGAGTGACTGGGAAAGGTTTCCGGGCCTGGATGTTTCTTAGCAGCCTAGTGGAGGCTGCCGGTACTAGGTGTTCTTGCAGGGAATAGGGAGCCCACGCGAGGTCCTCGGTGTCCTGAAAGCTTACTAACCTTAAAAGAAAACAAACCTAAAGCTAATGCTTCAAGGACTCTGCTCCAAGCTTCCGCTTTGGTAGGCTATTCAAGGCTTTATCTTGGGGAAAGGACTCACGTCACGTTTCCTTTTAGCTCTAGAGCGTCTCAGGAGGAGCTCCCACCCAGGCTATGAAAGCACCCTGTTGATCTAGAGAACACTCGTTCCCTTCCCAGAGCCCTGCCTACAGTGTCTAAAGGCCCGTCCTAAAACTGTAATTTAGGTAGCTTCAAGGCAGCATGAGTGGTGCATTCAAAATGGGAAAGCAAGCCTTGTGCCATCAGGTGACCGTTTCCAGCGAAAACGCAGCCTACCTCCTTGTGATTTCTACCAAGTAAATATACACTCTAGCTACACACTGACCCCTTCCTTAATAAAGTTGGTTTGGCACGGAGTTCTGCGTGTAGCCACGGCCTCCCCAAAGGAGCGCTCTAGGTACGCTATCGGGGCTTAGCCTCTTCTAAAACCCTGCAGTGTAGGAGGAAGAACTGTGCTTTGGTACCAGCAGGAACGCAAGCCGACTTTCTCCTGTAAGTATGGCATCTTAAGGTATGACTTTGTAGAAGGAATGCTAAGCAGTTTTGGTTTCTCAGTGCCGATCAGCTTAGGGCAATGAGGCAGATTGGCATGACATGTAGGAAATGAGAGAACAGATTTCCTGGAGCTGGTGGAGTGCGGAGGAAATCCAGCTCCTCCAAGGAAGAGTGCAGTGTGTTGCCCTACACTTAGCATCCAGAGAGTGACTGGGAAACTTTTCGGGGCCTGGATGTTTCCTGGCAGGCCAGGGGAGCCTGGCCGGTCCCGGTGTTCTTGCAGGGAATAGGGTGCCCACGCGAGGTCCTCGGTACCTGAAAAGCTTACTAACGTTAAAAGAAAGCAGACCTAAAATTAAGCCTCAAGTTCTCTGCTCCAAGCTTCCGCTTCGGCAGGCTATTCAAGGCTTTACCTTGAGGAAAGGACTCCCGTCAAGTTTCCTTTTAGCTCTAGAGCGTCTCAGGAGGAGCTCCCAGCCAGGCTATGAAAGCACCCTGTTGATTTAGAGAAAACTCTTTCCCTTCCCAGTACACTGCCTACAGTGACAGGGACCCGTGCAAAACACTGTTATTTAGGTAGCTTCAAGGCAGCAAGAATGGAGCATCCAATATGGAAAAGCAAGCCTTGTGCCATAAATTCCCCGTTTCCAGTGAACACGCAGCCTACCTCCTTGAGATTTTACCAAGTAAATATACACTCTAGCTCCACACTGGTCCCTTCCTTGAATAAAGTTGGTTTGGCAGCGAGTTCTGCGTCTAGCCAACGGCGTCCACCAAGGAGCGATCTAGGTTCGCTATCGGGGCTTAGCTTCTTCTAAAACCCTGCACTGGAAGAGCAAGAACTGGGCTTTGGTTACAGCAGGAATGCAAGCCGACTCTCTCCTGTAAATATGGGGTCTTAAGGTATGACACTCTAGAAGGAATGCGAAGCAGTTTTGGTTTCTCAGTGCCGCTCAGCCTAGGGCAATGAGGCAGATTTCCATGACATGTAGGATGTAAGAGAACAGATTTCCTGGAGCTGTTGGAGTGCGGAGGAAACCTAGGTCTCCCAAGGAAGAGTGCGGTGTGTTGCCCTACACTCAGCATACACAGAGTGACTGGGAAAGGTTTCCGGGCCTGGATGTTCCTTAGCAGCCCAGGGGAGCCTGCCGGAACTCTGTGTTCTAGTAGGGAATAGGGTGCCCACGCGAGGTCCTGGTGCCCTGAAAAGCTTACTAACTTTAAAAGAAAGCAGACCTAAATTTAAGCCTCAAGGACTCTGCTCCAAGCTTCCGCTTCGGCAGGCTATTCAAGGCTTTACCTTGAGGAAGGGACTCCCGTCAAGTTTCCTTTTAGCTCTAGAGCGTCTCAGGAGGAGCTCCCACCCAGGCTATGAAAGCACCCTGTTGATGGAGAGAACACTCGTTCCCTTCCCAGAGCCCTGCCTACTGCGACTAGACACCCGTCCTAAAACTGTTATTTAGGTAGTGTTAAGGCAACATGAATGGAGCATTCAAAATGGGAAAGCAAGGCCTGTGCCATCAGGTCCCTGTTTCCAGCGAACACGCAGCCTACCTCCTTGTGCTTTCTACCAGGTAAATACACACTCTAGCTAAACCCTGGTCCCTTCCCTGAATAACGTTTTCTTGGCACGGAGTTCTCCGTGTAGCCAACTGCCTCTCCCAAGGAAGGCTCTAGGTACGCTATCGGGGCTTAGCTTCTTCTAAAACCCTGCAGTGTAAGACGTAGAAGTGTGCTTTGCTTCCAGCAGGAAAGCAAGCCGACTTTCTCCTGTAAGTATGGGGTGTTAAGGTATGACACTCTAGAAGGAATGCGAAGCAGTTTTGGTTTCTCAGTGCCGCTCAGCCTAGGGCAATGAGGCAAGATATGCATGACATGTGGGATGTAAGAGAACAGATTTCCTGGAGCCTTTGGAGTGCTGATTAAACCTAGGTCTGCCAAGGAAGAGTGCAGTGTGTTGCCCTACACTCAGCATACGCAGAGTGACTGGGAAAGGTTTCCGGGCCTGGATGTTTCTTAGCAGCCTAGTGGAGCCTGCCGGTACTAGGTGTTCTTGCAGGGAATAGGGAGCCCACGCGAGGTCCTCGGTGTCCTGAAAGCTTACTAACCTTAAAAGAAAACAAACCTAAAGCTAATGCTTCAAGGACTCTGCTCCAAGCTTCCGCTTTGGTAGGCTATTCAAGGCTTTATCTTGGGGAAAGGACTCACGTCACGTTTCCTTTTAGCTCTAGAGCGTCTCAGGAGGAGCTCCCACCCAGGCTATGAAAGCACCCTGTTGATCTAGAGAACACTCGTTCCCTTCCCAGAGCCCTGCCTACAGTGTCTAAAGGCCCGTCCTAAAACTGTAATTTAGGTAGCTTCAAGGCAGCATGAGTGGTGCATTCAAAATGGGAAAGCAAGCCTTGTGCCATCAGGTGACCGTTTCCAGCGAAAACGCAGCCTACCTCCTTGTGATTTCTACCAAGTAAATATACACTCTAGCTACACACTGGCCCCTTCCTTAATAAAGTTGGTTTGGCACGGAGTTCTGAGTGTAGCCACGGCCTCCCCAAAGGAGCGCTCTAGGTACGCTATCGGGGCTTAGCCTCTTCTAAAACCCTGCAGTGTAGGAGGAAGAACTGTGCTTTGGTACCAGCAGGAACGCAAGCCGACTTTCTCCTGTAAGTATGGCATCTTAAGGTATGACTTTGTAGAAGGAATGCTAAGCAGTTTTGGTTTCTCAGTGCCGATCAGCTTAGGGCAATGAGGCAGATTGGCATGACATGTAGGAAATGAGAGAACAGATTTCCTGGAGCTGGTGGAGTGCGGAGGAAATCCAGCTCCTCCAAGGAAGAGTGCAGTGTGTTGCCCTACACTTAGCATCCAGAGAGTGACTGGGAAACTTTTCCAGGCCTGGATGTTTCCTGGCAGGCCAGGGGAGCCTGGCCGGTCCCGGTGTTCTTGCAGGGAATAGGGTGCCCACGCGAGGTCCTCGGTACCTGAAAAGCTTACTAACGTTAAAAGAAAGCAGACCTAAAATTAAGCCTCAAGTTCTCTGCTCCAAGCTTCCGCTTCGGCAGGCTGTTCAAGGTTTTACCTTGAGGAAAGGACTCCCGTTAAGTTTCCTTTTAGCTCTAGAGCGTCTCAGGAGGAGCTCCCACCCAGGCTATGAAAGCACCCTGTTGATTTAGAGAAAACTCTTTCCCTTCCCAGTACACTGCCTACAGTGACAGGGACCCGTGCAGAACACTGTTATTTAGGTAGCTTCAAGGCAGCAAGAATGGAGCATTCAATATGGAAAAGCAAGCCTTGTGCCATAAATTCCCCGTTTCCAATGAACACGCAGCCTACCTCCTTGTGATTTCGACCAAGTAAATATACACTCTAGCTACACACTGGTCCCTTCCTTGAATAAAGTTGGTTTGGCAGGGAGTTCTGCGTCTAGCCAACGCCCTCCACCAAGGAGCGATCTAGGTTCGCTATCGGGGCTTAGCTTCTTCTAAAACCCTGCACTGGAAGAGCAAGAACTGGGCTTTGGTTACAGCAGGAATGCAAGCCGACTCTCTCCTGTAAATATGGGGTCTTAAGGTATGACCCTCTAGAAGGAATGCCAAGCAGTTTTGGTTTCTCAGTGCCGCTCAGCCTAGGGCAATGAGGCAGATTTCCATGACATGTAGGATGTACGAGAACAGATTTCCTGGAGCTGTTGGAGTGCGGAGGAAACCTAGGTCTCCCAAGGAAGAGTGCAGTGTGTTGCCCTACACTCAGCATACACAGAGTGACTGGGAAAGGTTTCCGGGCCTGGATGTTCCTTAGCAGCCCAGGGGAGCCTGCCGGAACTCTGTGTTCTAGTAGGGAATAGGGTGCCCACGCGAGGTCCTGGTGCCCTGAAAAGCTTACTAACTTTAAAAGAAAGCAGACCTAAATTTAAGCCTCAAGGACTCTGCTCCAAGCTTCCGCTTCGGCAGGCTATTCAAGGCTTTACCTTGAGGAAGGGACTCCCGTCAAGTTTCCTTTTAGCTCTAGAGCGTCTCAGGAGGAGCTCCCACCCAGGCTATGAAAGCACCCTGTTGATGGAGAGAACACTCGTTCCCTTCCCAGAGCCCTGCCTACTGCGACTAGACACCCGTCCTAAAACTGTTATTTAGGTAGTGTTAAGGCAACATGAATGGAGCATTCAAAATGGGAAAGCAAGGCCTGTGCCATCAGGTCCCTGTTTCCAGCGAACACGCAGCCTACCTCCTTGTGCTTTCTACCAGGTAAATACACACTCTAGCTAAACCCTGGTCCCTTCCCTGAATAACGTTTTCTTGGCACGGAGTTCTCCGTGTAGCCAACTGCCTCTCCCAAGGAAGGCTCTAGGTACGCTATCGGGGCTTAGCTTCTTCTAAAACCCTGCAGTGTAAGACGTAGAAGTGTGCTTTGCTTCCAGCAGGAAAGCAAGCCGACTTTCTCCTGTAAGTATGGGGTGTTAAGGTATGACACTCTAGAAGGAATGCGAAGCAGTTTTGGTTTCTCAGTGCCGCTCAGCCTAGGGCAATGAGGCAGATTTCCATGACATGTAGGATGTAAGAGAACAGATTTCCTGGAGCTGTTGGAGTGCGGAGGAAACCTAGGTCTCCCAAGGAAGAGTGCGGTGTGTTGCCCTACACTCAGCATACACAGAGTGACTGGGAAAGGTTTCCGGGCCTGGATGTTCCTTAGCAGCCCAGGGGAGCCTGCCGGAACTCTGTGTTCTAGTAGGGAATAGGGTGCCCACGCGAGGTCCTGGTGCCCTGAAAAGCTTACTAACGTTAAAAGAAAGCAGACCTAAATTTAAGCCTCAAGGACTCTGCTCCAAGCTTCCGCTTCGGCAGGCTATTCAAGGCTTTACCTTGAGGAAGGGACTCCCGTCAAGTTTCCTTTTAGCTCTAGAGCGTCTCAGGAGGAGCTCCCACCCAGGCTATGAAAGCACCCTGTTGATGGAGAGAACACTCGTTCCCTTCCCAGAGCCCTGCCTACAGTGTCTAAAGGCCCGTCCTAAAACTGTAATTTAGGTAGCTTCAAGGCAGCATGAGTGGTGCATTCAAAATGGGAAAGCAAGCCTTGTGCCATCAGGTGACCGTTTCCAGCGAAAACGCAGCCTACCTCCTTGTGATTTCTACCAAGTAAATATACACTCTAGCTACACACTGACCCCTTCCTTAATAAAGTTGGTTTGGCACGGAGTTCTGCGTGTAGCCACGGCATCCCCAAAGGAGCGCTCTAGGTACGCTATCGGGGCTTAGCCTCTTCTAAAACCCTGCAGTGTAGGAGGAAGAACTGTGCTTTGGTACCAGCAGGAACGCAAGCCGACTTTCTCCTGTAAGTATGGCATCTTAAGGTATGACTTTGTAGAAGGAATGCTAAGCAGTTTTGGTTTCTCAGTGCCGATCAGCTTAGGGCAATGAGGCAGATTGGCATGACATGTAGGAAATGAGAGAACAGATTTCCTGGAGCTGGTGGAGTGCGGAGGAAATCCAGCTCCTCCAAGGAAGAGTGCAGTGTGTTGCCCTACACTTAGCATCCAGAGAGTGACTGGGAAACTTTTCGGGGCCTGGATGTTTCCTGGCAGGCCAGGGGAGCCTGGCCGGTCCCGGTGTTCTTGCAGGGAATAGGGTGCCCACGCGAGGTCCTCGGTACCTGAAAAGCTTACTAACGTTAAAAGAAAGCAGACCTAAAATTAAGCCTCAAGTTCTCTGCTCCAAGCTTCCGCTTCGGCAGGCTATTCAAGGCTTTACCTTGAGGAAAGGACTCCCGTCAAGTTTCCTTTTAGCTCTAGAGCGTCTCAGGAGGAGCTCCCAGCCAGGCTATGAAAGCACCCTGTTGATTTAGAGAAAACTCTTTCCCTTCCCAGTACACTGCCTACAGTGACAGGGACCCGTGCAAAACACTGTTATTTAGGTAGCTTCAAGGCAGCAAGAATGGAGCATCCAATATGGAAAAGCAAGCCTTGTGCCATAAATTCCCCGTTTCCAGTGAACACGCAGCCTACCTCCTTGAGATTTTACCAAGTAAATATACACTCTAGCTCCACACTGGTCCCTTCCTTGAATAAAGTTGGTTTGGCAGGGAGTTCTGCGTCTAGCCAACGGCGTCCACCAAGGAGCGATCTAGGTTCGCTATCGGGGCTTAGCTTCTTCTAAAACCCTGCACTGGAAGAGCAAGAACTGGGCTTTGGTTACAGCAGGAATGCAAGCCGACTCTCTCCTGTAAATATGGGGTCTTAAGGTATGACACTCTAGAAGGAATGCGAAGCAGTTTTGGTTTCTCAGTGCCGCTCAGCCTAGGGCAATGAGGCAGATTTCCATGACATGTAGGATGTAAGAGAACAGATTTCCTGGAGCTGTTGGAGTGCGGAGGAAACCTAGGTCTCCCAAGGAAGAGTGCGGTGTGTTGCCCTACACTCAGCATACACAGAGTGACTGGGAAAGGTTTCCGGGCCTGGATGTTCCTTAGCAGCCCAGGGGAGCCTGCCGGAACTCTGTGTTCTAGTAGGGAATAGGGTGCCCACGCGAGGTCCTGGTGCCCTGAAAAGCTTACTAACTTTAAAAGAAAGCAGACCTAAATTTAAGCCTCAAGGACTCTGCTCCAAGCTTCCGCTTCGGCAGGCTATTCAAGGCTTTACCTTGAGGAAGGGACTCCCGTCAAGTTTCCTTTTAGCTCTAGAGCGTCTCAGGAGGAGCTCCCACCCAGGCTATGAAAGCACCCTGTTGATGGAGAGAACACTCGTTCCCTTCCCAGAGCCCTGCCTACTGCGACTAGACACCCGTCCTAAAACTGTTATTTAGGTAGTGTTAAGGCAACATGAATGGAGCATTCAAAATGGGAAAGCAAGGCCTGTGCCATCAGGTCCCTGTTTCCAGCGAACACGCAGCCTACCTCCTTGTGCTTTCTACCAGGTAAATACACACTCTAGCTAAACCCTGGTCCCTTCCCTGAATAACGTTTTCTTGGCACGGAGTTCTCCGTGTAGCCAACTGCCTCTCCCAAGGAAGGCTCTAGGTACGCTATCGGGGCTTAGCTTCTTCTAAAACCCTGCAGTGTAAGACGTAGAAGTGTGCTTTGCTTCCAGCAGGAAAGCAAGCCGACTTTCTCCTGTAAGTATGGGGTGTTAAGGTATGACACTCTAGAAGGAATGCGAAGCAGTTTTGGTTTCTCAGTGCCGCTCAGCCTAGGGCAATGAGGCAAGATATGCATGACATGTGGGATGTAAGAGAACAGATTTCCTGGAGCCTTTGGAGTGCTGATTAAACCTAGGTCTGCCAAGGAAGAGTGCAGTGTGTTGCCCTACACTCAGCATACGCAGAGTGACTGGGAAAGGTTTCCGGGCCTGGATGTTTCTTAGCAGCCTAGTGGAGCCTGCCGGTACTAGGTGTTCTTGCAGGGAATAGGGAGCCCACGCGAGGTCCTCGGTGTCCTGAAAGCTTACTAACCTTAAAAGAAAACAAACCTAAAGCTAATGCTTCAAGGACTCTGCTCCAAGCTTCCGCTTTGGTAGGCTATTCAAGGCTTTATCTTGGGGAAAGGACTCACGTCACGTTTCCTTTTAGCTCTAGAGCGTCTCAGGAGGAGCTCCCACCCAGGCTATGAAAGCACCCTGTTGATCTAGAGAACACTCGTTCCCTTCCCAGAGCCCTGCCTACAGTGTCTAAAGGCCCGTCCTAAAACTGTAATTTAGGTAGCTTCAAGGCAGCATGAGTGGTGCATTCAAAATGGGAAAGCAAGCCTTGTGCCATCAGGTGACCGTTTCCAGCGAAAACGCAGCCTACCTCCTTGTGATTTCTACCAAGTAAATATACACTCTAGCTACACACTGGCCCCTTCCTTAATAAAGTTGGTTTGGCACGGAGTTCTGAGTGTAGCCACGGCCTCCCCAAAGGAGCGCTCTAGGTACGCTATCGGGGCTTAGCCTCTTCTAAAACCCTGCAGTGTAGGAGGAAGAACTGTGCTTTGGTACCAGCAGGAACGCAAGCCGACTTTCTCCTGTAAGTATGGCATCTTAAGGTATGACTTTGTAGAAGGAATGCTAAGCAGTTTTGGTTTCTCAGTGCCGATCAGCTTAGGGCAATGAGGCAGATTGGCATGACATGTAGGAAATGAGAGAACAGATTTCCTGGAGCTGGTGGAGTGCGGAGGAAATCCAGCTCCTCCAAGGAAGAGTGCAGTGTGTTGCCCTACACTTAGCATCCAGAGAGTGACTGGGAAACTTTTCGGGGCCTGGATGTTTCCTGGCAGGCCAGGGGAGCCTGGCCGGTCCCGGTGTTCTTGCAGGGAATAGGGTGCCCACGCGAGGTCCTCGGTACCTGAAAAGCTTACTAACGTTAAAAGAAAGCAGACCTAAAATTAAGCCTCAAGTTCTCTGCTCCAAGCTTCCGCTTCGGCAGGCTGTTCAAGGTTTTACCTTGAGGAAAGGACTCCCGTTAAGTTTCCTTTTAGCTCTAGAGCGTCTCAGGAGGAGCTCCCACCCAGGCTATGAAAGCACCCTGTTGATTTAGAGAAAACTCTTTCCCTTCCCAGTACACTGCCTACAGTGACAGGGACCCGTGCAGAACACTGTTATTTAGGTAGCTTCAAGGCAGCAAGAATGGAGCATTCAATATGGAAAAGCAAGCCTTGTGCCATAAATTCCCCGTTTCCAATGAACACGCAGCCTACCTCCTTGTGATTTCGACCAAGTAAATATACACTCTAGCTACACACTGGTCCCTTCCTTGAATAAAGTTGGTTTGGCAGGGAGTTCTGCGTCTAGCCAACGCCCTCCACCAAGGAGCGATCTAGGTTCGCTATCGGGGCTTAGCTTCTTCTAAAACCCTGCACTGGAAGAGCAAGAACTGGGCTTTGGTTACAGCAGGAATGCAAGCCGACTCTCTCCTGTAAATATGGGGTCTTAAGGTATGACCCTCTAGAAGGAATGCCAAGCAGTTTTGGTTTCTCAGTGCCGCTCAGCCTAGGGCAATGAGGCAGATTTCCATGACATGTAGGATGTACGAGAACAGATTTCCTGGAGCTGTTGGAGTGCGGAGGAAACCTAGGTCTCCCAAGGAAGAGTGCAGTGTGTTGCCCTACACTCAGCATACACAGAGTGACTGGGAAAGGTTTCCGGGCCTGGATGTTCCTTAGCAGCCCAGGGGAGCCTGCCGGAACTCTGTGTTCTAGTAGGGAATAGGGTGCCCACGCGAGGTCCTGGTGCCCTGAAAAGCTTACTAACTTTAAAAGAAAGCAGACCTAAATTTAAGCCTCAAGGACTCTGCTCCAAGCTTCCGCTTCGGCAGGCTATTCAAGGCTTTACCTTGAGGAAGGGACTCCCGTCAAGTTTCCTTTTAGCTCTAGAGCGTCTCAGGAGGAGCTCCCACCCAGGCTATGAAAGCACCCTGTTGATGGAGAGAACACTCGTTCCCTTCCCAGAGCCCTGCCTACTGCGACTAGACACCCGTCCTAAAACTGTTATTTAGGTAGTGTTAAGGCAACATGAATGGAGCATTCAAAATGGGAAAGCAAGGCCTGTGCCATCAGGTCCCTGTTTCCAGCGAACACGCAGCCTACCTCCTTGTGCTTTCTACCAGGTAAATACACACTCTAGCTAAACCCTGGTCCCTTCCCTGAATAACGTTTTCTTGGCACGGAGTTCTCCGTGTAGCCAACTGCCTCTCCCAAGGAAGGCTCTAGGTACGCTATCGGGGCTTAGCTTCTTCTAAAACCCTGCAGTGTAAGACGTAGAAGTGTGCTTTGCTTCCAGCAGGAAAGCAAGCCGACTTTCTCCTGTAAGTATGGGGTGTTAAGGTATGACACTCTAGAAGGAATGCGAAGCAGTTTTGGTTTCTCAGTGCCGCTCAGCCTAGGGCAATGAGGCAAGATATGCATGACATGTGGGATGTAAGAGAACAGATTTCCTGGAGCCTTTGGAGTGCTGATTAAACCTAGGTCTCCCAAGGAAGAGTGCAGTGTGTTGCCCTACACTCAGCATACGCAGAGTGACTGGGAAAGGTTTCCGGGCCTGGATGTTTCTTAGCAGCCTAGTGGAGGCTGCCGGTACTAGGTGTTCTTGCAGGGAATAGGGAGCCCACGCGAGGTCCTCGGTGTCCTGAAAGCTTACTAACCTTAAAAGAAAACAAACCTAAAGCTAATGCTTCAAGGACTCTGCTCCAAGCTTCCGCTTTGGTAGGCTATTCAAGGCTTTATCTTGGGGAAAGGACTCACGTCACGTTTCCTTTTAGCTCTAGAGCGTCTCAGGAGGAGCTCCCACCCAGGCTATGAAAGCACCCTGTTGATCTAGAGAACACTCGTTCCCTTCCCAGAGCCCTGCCTACAGTGTCTAAAGGCCCGTCCTAAAACTGTAATTTAGGTAGCTTCAAGGCAGCATGAGTGGTGCATTCAAAATGGGAAAGCAAGCCTTGTGCCATCAGGTGACCGTTTCCAGCGAAAACGCAGCCTACCTCCTTGTGATTTCTACCAAGTAAATATACACTCTAGCTACACACTGACCCCTTCCTTAATAAAGTTGGTTTGGCACGGAGTTCTGCGTGTAGCCACGGCCTCCCCAAAGGAGCGCTCTAGGTACGCTATCGGGGCTTAGCCTCTTCTAAAACCCTGCAGTGTAGGAGGAAGAACTGTGCTTTGGTACCAGCAGGAACGCAAGCCGACTTTCTCCTGTAAGTATGGCATCTTAAGGTATGACTTTGTAGAAGGAATGCTAAGCAGTTTTGGTTTCTCAGTGCCGATCAGCTTAGGGCAATGAGGCAGATTGGCATGACATGTAGGAAATGAGAGAACAGATTTCCTGGAGCTGGTGGAGTGCGGAGGAAATCCAGCTCCTCCAAGGAAGAGTGCAGTGTGTTGCCCTACACTTAGCATCCAGAGAGTGACTGGGAAACTTTTCCAGGCCTGGATGTTTCCTGGCAGGCCAGGGGAGCCTGGCCTGTCCCGGTGTTCTTGCAGGGAATAGGGTGCCCACGCGAGGTCCTCGGTACCTGAAAAGCTTACTAACGTTAAAAGAAAGCAGACCTAAAATTAAGCCTCAAGTTCTCTGCTCCAAGCTTCCGCTTCTGCAGGCTGTTCAAGGTTTTACCTTGAGGAAAGGACTCCCGTTAAGTTTCCTTTTAGCTCTAGAGCGTCTCAGGAGGAGCTCCCACCCAGGCTATGAAAGCACCCTGTTGATTTAGAGAAAACTCTTTCCCTTCCCAGTACACTGCCTACAGTGACAGGGACCCGTGCAGAACACTGTTATTTAGGTAGCTTCAAGGCAGCAAGAATGGAGCATTCAATATGGAAAAGCAAGCCTTGTGCCATAAATTCCCCGTTTCCAATGAACACGCAGCCTACCTCCTTGTGATTTCGACCAAGTAAATATACACTCTAGCTACACACTGGTCCCTTCCTTGAATAAAGTTGGTTTGGCAGGGAGTTCTGCGTCTAGCCAACGCCCTCCACCAAGGAGCGATCTAGGTTCGCTATCGGGGCTTAGCTTCTTCTAAAACCCTGCACTGGAAGAGCAAGAACTGGGCTTTGGTTACAGCAGGAATGCAAGCCGACTCTCTCCTGTAAATATGGGGTCTTAAGGTATGACCCTCTAGAAGGAATGCCAAGCAGTTTTGGTTTCTCAGTGCCGCTCAGCCTAGGGCAATGAGGCAGATTTCCATGACATGTAGGATGTACGAGAACAGATTTCCTGGAGCTGTTGGAGTGCGGAGGAAACCTAGGTCTCCCAAGGAAGAGTGCAGTGTGTTGCCCTACACTCAGCATACACAGAGTGACTGGGAAAGGTTTCCGGGCCTGGATGTTCCTTAGCAGCCCAGGGGAGCCTGCCGGAACTCTGTGTTCTAGTAGGGAATAGGGTGCCCACGCGAGGTCCTGGTGCCCTGAAAAGCTTACTAACTTTAAAAGAAAGCAGACCTAAATTTAAGCCTCAAGGACTCTGCTCCAAGCTTCCGCTTCGGCAGGCTATTCAAGGCTTTACCTTGAGGAAGGGACTCCCGTCAAGTTTCCTTTTAGCTCTAGAGCGTCTCAGGAGGAGCTCCCACCCAGGCTATGAAAGCACCCTGTTGATGGAGAGAACACTCGTTCCCTTCCCAGAGCCCTGCCTACTGCGACTAGACACCCGTCCTAAAACTGTTATTTAGGTAGTGTTAAGGCAACATGAATGGAGCATTCAAAATGGGAAAGCAAGGCCTGTGCCATCAGGTCCCTGTTTCCAGCGAACACGCAGCCTACCTCCTTGTGCTTTCTACCAGGTAAATACACACTCTAGCTAAACCCTGGTCCCTTCCCTGAATAACGTTTTCTTGGCACGGAGTTCTCCGTGTAGCCAACTGCCTCTCCCAAGGAAGGCTCTAGGTACGCTATCGGGGCTTAGCTTCTTCTAAAACCCTGCAGTGTAAGACGTAGAAGTGTGCTTTGCTTCCAGCAGGAAAGCAAGCCGACTTTCTCCTGTAAGTATGGGGTGTTAAGGTATGACACTCTAGAAGGAATGCGAAGCAGTTTTGGTTTCTCAGTGCCGCTCAGCCTAGGGCAATGAGGCAAGATATGCATGACATGTGGGATGTAAGAGAACAGATTTCCTGGAGCCTTTGGAGTGCTGATTAAACCTAGGTCTCCCAAGGAAGAGTGCAGTGTGTTGCCCTACACTCAGCATACGCAGAGTGACTGGGAAAGGTTTCCGGGCCTGGATGTTTCTTAGCAGCCTAGTGGAGGCTGCCGGTACTAGGTGTTCTTGCAGGGAATAGGGAGCCCACGCGAGGTCCTCGGTGTCCTGAAAGCTTACTAACCTTAAAAGAAAACAAACCTAAAGCTAATGCTTCAAGGACTCTGCTCCAAGCTTCCGCTTTGGTAGGCTATTCAAGGCTTTATCTTGGGGAAAGGACTCACGTCACGTTTCCTTTTAGCTCTAGAGCGTCTCAGGAGGAGCTCCCACCCAGGCTATGAAAGCACCCTGTTGATCTAGAGAACACTCGTTCCCTTCCCAGAGCCCTGCCTACAGTGTCTAAAGGCCCGTCCTAAAACTGTAATTTAGGTAGCTTCAAGGCAGCATGAGTGGTGCATTCAAAATGGGAAAGCAAGCCTTGTGCCATCAGGTGACCGTTTCCAGCGAAAACGCAGCCTACCTCCTTGTGATTTCTACCAAGTAAATATACACTCTAGCTACACACTGACCCCTTCCTTAATAAAGTTGGTTTGGCACGGAGTTCTGCGTGTAGCCACGGCCTCCCCAAAGGAGCGCTCTAGGTACGCTATCGGGGCTTAGCCTCTTCTAAAACCCTGCAGTGTAGGAGGAAGAACTGTGCTTTGGTACCAGCAGGAACGCAAGCCGACTTTCTCCTGTAAGTATGGCATCTTAAGGTATGACTTTGTAGAAGGAATGCTAAGCAGTTTTGGTTTCTCAGTGCCGATCAGCTTAGGGCAATGAGGCAGATTGGCATGACATGTAGGAAATGAGAGAACAGATTTCCTGGAGCTGGTGGAGTGCGGAGGAAATCCAGCTCCTCCAAGGAAGAGTGCAGTGTGTTGCCCTACACTTAGCATCCAGAGAGTGACTGGGAAACTTTTCGGGGCCTGGATGTTTCCTGGCAGGCCAGGGGAGCCTGGCCGGTCCCGGTGTTCTTGCAGGGAATAGGGTGCCCACGCGAGGTCCTCGGTACCTGAAAAGCTTACTAACGTTAAAAGAAAGCAGACCTAAAATTAAGCCTCAAGTTCTCTGCTCCAAGCTTCCGCTTCGGCAGGCTGTTCAAGGTTTTACCTTGAGGAAAGGACTCCCGTCAAGTTTCCTTTTAGCTCTAGAGCGTCTCAGGAGGAGCTCCCACCCAGGCTATGAAAGCACCCTGTTGATTTAGAGAAAACTCTTTCCCTTCCCAGTACACTGCCTACAGTGACAGGGACCCGTGCAGAACACTGTTATTTAGGTAGCTTCAAGGCAGCAAGAATGGAGCATTCAATATGGAAAAGCAAGCCTTGTGCCATAAATTCCCCGTTTCCAATGAACACGCAGCCTACCTCCTTGTGATTTCGACCAAGTAAATATACACTCTAGCTACACACTGGTCCCTTCCTTGAATAAAGTTGGTTTGGCAGGGAGTTCTGCGTCTAGCCAACGCCCTCCACCAAGGAGCGATCTAGGTTCGCTATCGGGGCTTAGCTTCTTCTAAAACCCTGCACTGGAAGAGCAAGAACTGGGCTTTGGTTACAGCAGGAATGCAAGCCGACTCTCTCCTGTAAATATGGGGTCTTAAGGTATGACCCTCTAGAAGGAATGCCAAGCAGTTTTGGTTTCTCAGTGCCGCTCAGCCTAGGGCAATGAGGCAGATTTCCATGACATGTAGGATGTACGAGAACAGATTTCCTGGAGCTGTTGGAGTGCGGAGGAAACCTAGGTCTCCCAAGGAAGAGTGCAGTGTGTTGCCCTACACTCAGCATACACAGAGTGACTGGGAAAGGTTTCCGGGCCTGGATGTTCCTTAGCAGCCCAGGGGAGCCTGCCGGAACTCTGTGTTCTAGTAGGGAATAGGGTGCCCACGCGAGGTCCTGGTGCCCTGAAAAGCTTACTAACTTTAAAAGAAAGCAGACCTAAATTTAAGCCTCAAGGACTCTGCTCCAAGCTTCCGCTTCGGCAGGCTATTCAAGGCTTTACCTTGAGGAAGGGACTCCCGTCAAGTTTCCTTTTAGCTCTAGAGCGTCTCAGGAGGAGCTCCCACCCAGGCTATGAAAGCACCCTGTTGATGGAGAGAACACTCGTTCCCTTCCCAGAGCCCTGCCTACTGCGACTAGACACCCGTCCTAAAACTGTTATTTAGGTAGTGTTAAGGCAACATGAATGGAGCATTCAAAATGGGAAAGCAAGGCCTGTGCCATCAGGTCCCTGTTTCCAGCGAACACGCAGCCTACCTCCTTGTGCTTTCTACCAGGTAAATACACACTCTAGCTAAACCCTGGTCCCTTCCCTGAATAACGTTTTCTTGGCACGGAGTTCTCCGTGTAGCCAACTGCCTCTCCCAAGGAAGGCTCTAGGTACGCTATCGGGGCTTAGCTTCTTCTAAAACCCTGCAGTGTAAGACGTAGAAGTGTGCTTTGCTTCCAGCAGGAAAGCAAGCCGACTTTCTCCTGTAAGTATGGGGTGTTAAGGTATGACACTCTAGAAGGAATGCGAAGCAGTTTTGGTTTCTCAGTGCCGCTCAGCCTAGGGCAATGAGGCAAGATATGCATGACATGTGGGATGTAAGAGAACAGATTTCCTGGAGCCTTTGGAGTGCTGATTAAACCTAGGTCTCCCAAGGAAGAGTGCAGTGTGTTGCCCTACACTCAGCATACGCAGAGTGACTGGGAAAGGTTTCCGGGCCTGGATGTTTCTTAGCAGCCTAGTGGAGGCTGCCGGTACTAGGTGTTCTTGCAGGGAATAGGGAGCCCACGCGAGGTCCTCGGTGTCCTGAAAGCTTACTAACCTTAAAAGAAAACAAACCTAAAGCTAATGCTTCAAGGACTCTGCTCCAAGCTTCCGCTTTGGTAGGCTATTCAAGGCTTTATCTTGGGGAAAGGACTCACGTCACGTTTCCTTTTAGCTCTAGAGCGTCTCAGGAGGAGCTCCCACCCAGGCTATGAAAGCACCCTGTTGATCTAGAGAACACTCGTTCCCTTCCCAGAGCCCTGCCTACAGTGTCTAAAGGCCCGTCCTAAAACTGTAATTTAGGTAGCTTCAAGGCAGCATGAGTGGTGCATTCAAAATGGGAAAGCAAGCCTTGTGCCATCAGGTGACCGTTTCCAGCGAAAACGCAGCCTACCTCCTTGTGATTTCTACCAAGTAAATATACACTCTAGCTACACACTGACCCCTTCCTTAATAAAGTTGGTTTGGCACGGAGTTCTGCGTGTAGCCACGGCCTCCCCAAAGGAGCGCTCTAGGTACGCTATCGGGGCTTAGCCTCTTCTAAAACCCTGCAGTGTAGGAGGAAGAACTGTGCTTTGGTACCAGCAGGAACGCAAGCCGACTTTCTCCTGTAAGTATGGCATCTTAAGGTATGACTTTGTAGAAGGAATGCTAAGCAGTTTTGGTTTCTCAGTGCCGATCAGCTTAGGGCAATGAGGCAGATTGGCATGACATGTAGGAAATGAGAGAACAGATTTCCTGGAGCTGGTGGAGTGCGGAGGAAATCCAGCTCCTCCAAGGAAGAGTGCAGTGTGTTGCCCTACACTTAGCATCCAGAGAGTGACTGGGAAACTTTTCGGGGCCTGGATGTTTCCTGGCAGGCCAGGGGAGCCTGGCCGGTCCCGGTGTTCTTGCAGGGAATAGGGTGCCCACGCGAGGTCCTCGGTACCTGAAAAGCTTACTAACGTTAAAAGAAAGCAGACCTAAAATTAAGCCTCAAGTTCTCTGCTCCAAGCTTCCGCTTCGGCAGGCTGTTCAAGGTTTTACCTTGAGGAAAGGACTCCCGTTAAGTTTCCTTTTAGCTCTAGAGCGTCTCAGGAGGAGCTCCCACCCAGGCTATGAAAGCACCCTGTTGATTTAGAGAAAACTCTTTCCCTTCCCAGTACACTGCCTACAGTGACAGGGACCCGTGCAGAACACTGTTATTTAGGTAGCTTCAAGGCAGCAAGAATGGAGCATTCAATATGGAAAAGCAAGCCTTGTGCCATAAATTCCCCGTTTCCAATGAACACGCAGCCTACCTCCTTGTGATTTCGACCAAGTAAATATACACTCTAGCTACACACTGGTCCCTTCCTTGAATAAAGTTGGTTTGGCAGGGAGTTCTGCGTCTAGCCAACGCCCTCCACCAAGGAGCGATCTAGGTTCGCTATCGGGGCTTAGCTTCTTCTAAAACCCTGCACTGGAAGAGCAAGAACTGGGCTTTGGTTACAGCAGGAATGCAAGCCGACTCTCTCCTGTAAATATGGGGTCTTAAGGTATGACCCTCTAGAAGGAATGCCAAGCAGTTTTGGTTTCTCAGTGCCGCTCAGCCTAGGGCAATGAGGCAGATTTCCATGACATGTAGGATGTACGAGAACAGATTTCCTGGAGCTGTTGGAGTGCGGAGGAAACCTAGGTCTCCCAAGGAAGAGTGCAGTGTGTTGCCCTACACTCAGCATACACAGAGTGACTGGGAAAGGTTTCCGGGCCTGGATGTTCCTTAGCAGCCCAGGGGAGCCTGCCGGAACTCTGTGTTCTAGTAGGGAATAGGGTGCCCACGCGAGGTCCTGGTGCCCTGAAAAGCTTACTAACTTTAAAAGAAAGCAGACCTAAATTTAAGCCTCAAGGACTCTGCTCCAAGCTTCCGCTTCGGCAGGCTATTCAAGGCTTTACCTTGAGGAAGGGACTCCCGTCAAGTTTCCTTTTAGCTCTAGAGCGTCTCAGGAGGAGCTCCCACCCAGGCTATGAAAGCACCCTGTTGATGGAGAGAACACTCGTTCCCTTCCCAGAGCCCTGCCTACTGCGACTAGACACCCGTCCTAAAACTGTTATTTAGGTAGTGTTAAGGCAACATGAATGGAGCATTCAAAATGGGAAAGCAAGGCCTGTGCCATCAGGTCCCTGTTTCCAGCGAACACGCAGCCTACCTCCTTGTGCTTTCTACCAGGTAAATACACACTCTAGCTAAACCCTGGTCCCTTCCCTGAATAACGTTTTCTTGGCACGGAGTTCTCCGTGTAGCCAACTGCCTCTCCCAAGGAAGGCTCTAGGTACGCTATCGGGGCTTAGCTTCTTCTAAAACCCTGCAGTGTAAGACGTAGAAGTGTGCTTTGCTTCCAGCAGGAAAGCAAGCCGACTTTCTCCTGTAAGTATGGGGTGTTAAGGTATGACACTCTAGAAGGAATGCGAAGCAGTTTTGGTTTCTCAGTGCCGCTCAGCCTAGGGCAATGAGGCAAGATATGCATGACATGTGGGATGTAAGAGAACAGATTTCCTGGAGCCTTTGGAGTGCTGATTAAACCTAGGTCTCCCAAGGAAGAGTGCAGTGTGTTGCCCTACACTCAGCATACGCAGAGTGACTGGGAAAGGTTTCCGGGCCTGGATGTTTCTTAGCAGCCTAGTGGAGGCTGCCGGTACTAGGTGTTCTTGCAGGGAATAGGGAGCCCACGCGAGGTCCTCGGTGTCCTGAAAGCTTACTAACCTTAAAAGAAAACAAACCTAAAGCTAATGCTTCAAGGACTCTGCTCCAAGCTTCCGCTTTGGTAGGCTATTCAAGGCTTTATCTTGGGGAAAGGACTCACGTCACGTTTCCTTTTAGCTCTAGAGCGTCTCAGGAGGAGCTCCCACCCAGGCTATGAAAGCACCCTGTTGATCTAGAGAACACTCGTTCCCTTCCCAGAGCCCTGCCTACAGTGTCTAAAGGCCCGTCCTAAAACTGTAATTTAGGTAGCTTCAAGGCAGCATGAGTGGTGCATTCAAAATGGGAAAGCAAGCCTTGTGCCATCAGGTGACCGTTTCCAGCGAAAACGCAGCCTACCTCCTTGTGATTTCTACCAAGTAAATATACACTCTAGCTACACACTGACCCCTTCCTTAATAAAGTTGGTTTGGCACGGAGTTCTGCGTGTAGCCACGGCCTCCCCAAAGGAGCGCTCTAGGTACGCTATCGGGGCTTAGCCTCTTCTAAAACCCTGCAGTGTAGGAGGAAGAACTGTGCTTTGGTACCAGCAGGAACGCAAGCCGACTTTCTCCTGTAAGTATGACATCTTAAGGTATGACTTTGTAGAAGGAATGCTAAGCAGTTTTGGTTTCTCAGTGCCGATCAGCTTAGGGCAATGAGGCAGATTGGCATGACATGTAGGAAATGAGAGAACAGATTTCCTGGAGCTGGTGGAGTGCGGAGGAAATCCAGCTCCTCCAAGGAAGAGTGCAGTGTGTTGCCCTACACTAAGCATCCAGAGAGTGACTGGGAAACTTTTCGGGGCCTGCATGTTTCCTGGCAGGCCAGGGGAGCCTGGCCGGTCCCGGTGTTCTTGCAGGGAATAGGGTGCCCACGCGAGGTCCTCGGTACCTGAAAAGCTTACTAACGTTAAAAGAAAGCAGACCTAAAATTAAGCCTCAAGTTCTCTGCTCCAAGCTTCCGCTTCGGCAGGCTATTCAAGGCTTTACCTTGAGGAAAGGACTCCCGTCAAGTTTCCTTTTAGCTCTAGAGCGTCTCAGGAGGAGCTCCCAGCCAGGCTATGAAAGCACCCTGTTGATTTAGAGAAAACTCTTTCCCTGCCCAGTACACTGCCTACAGTGACAGGGACCCGTGCAAAACACTGTTATTTAGGTAGCTTCAAGGCAGCAAGAATGGAGCATTCAATATGGAAAAGCAAGCCTTGTGCCATAAATTCCCCGTTTCCAGTGAACACGCAGCCTACCTCCTTGAGATTTTACCAAGTAAATATACACTCTAGCTCCACACTGGTCCCTTCCTTGAATAAAGTTGGTTTGGCAGGGAGTTCTGCGTCTAGCCAACGGCGTCCACCAAGGAGCGATCTAGGTTCGCTATCGGGGCTTAGCTTCTTCTAAAACCCTGCACTGGAAGAGCAAGAACTGGGCTTTGGTTACAGCAGGAATGCAAGCCGACTCTCTCCTGTAAATATGGGGTCTTAAGGTATGACACTCTAGAAGGAATGCGAAGCAGTTTTGGTTTCTCAGTGCCGCTCAGCCTAGGGCAATGAGGCAGATTTCCATGACATGTAGGATGTAAGAGAACAGATTTCCTGGAGCTGTTGGAGTGCGGAGGAAACCTAGGTCTCCCAAGGAAGAGTGCAGTGTGTTGCCCTACACTCAGCATACACAGAGTGACTGGGAAAGGTTTCCGGGCCTGGATGTTCCTTAGCAGCCCAGGGGAGCCTGCCGGAACTCTGTGTTCTAGTAGGGAATAGGGTGCCCACGCGAGGTCCTGGTGCCCTGAAAAGCTTACTAACTTTAAAAGAAAGCAGACCTAAATTTAAGCCTCAAGGACTCTGCTCCAAGCTTCCGCTTCGGCAGGCTATTCAAGGCTTTACCTTGAGGAAGGGACTCCCGTCAAGTTTCCTTTTAGCTCTAGAGCGTCTCAGGAGGAGCTCCCACCCAGGCTATGAAAGCACCCTGTTGATGGAGAGAACACTCGTGCCCTTCCCAGAGCCCTGCCTACTGCGACTAGACACCCGTCCTAAAACTGTTATTTAGGTAGTGTTAAGGCAACATGAATGGAGCATTCAAAATGGGAAAGCAAGGCCTGTGCCATCAGGTCCCTGTTTCCAGCGAACACGCAGCCTACCTCCTTGTGCTTTCTACCAGGTAAATACACACTCTAGCTAAACCCTGGTCCCTTCCCTGAATAACGTTTTCTTGGCACGGAGTTCTCCGTGTAGCCAACTGCCTCTCCCAAGGAAGGCTCTAGGTACGCTATCGGGGCTTAGCTTCTTCTAAAACCCTGCAGTGTAAGACGTAGAAGTGTGCTTTGCTTCCAGCAGGAAAGCAAGCCGACTTTCTCCTGTAAGTATGGGGTGTTAAGGTATGACACTCTAGAAGGAATGCGAAGCAGTTTTGGTTTCTCAGTGCCGCTCAGCCTAGGGCAATGAGGCAAGATATGCATGACATGTGGGATGTAAGAGAACAGATTTCCTGGAGCCTTTGGAGTGCTGATTAAACCTAGGTCTGCCAAGGAAGAGTGCAGTGTGTTGCCCTACACTCAGCATACGCAGAGTGACTGGGAAAGGTTTCCGGGCCTGGATGTTTCTTAGCAGCCTAGTGGAGCCTGCCGGTACTAGGTGTTCTTGCAGGGAATAGGGAGCCCACGCGAGGTCCTCGGTGTCCTGAAAGCTTACTAACCTTAAAAGAAAACAAACCTAAAGCTAATGCTTCAAGGACTCTGCTCCAAGCTTCCGCTTTGGTAGGCTATTCAAGGCTTTATCTTGGGGAAAGGACTCACGTCACGTTTCCTTTTAGCTCTAGAGCGTCTCAGGAGGAGCTCCCACCCAGGCTATGAAAGCACCCTGTTGATCTAGAGAACACTCGTTCCCTTCCCAGAGCCCTGCCTACAGTGTCTAAAGGCCCGTCCTAAAACTGTAATTTAGGTAGCTTCAAGACAGCATGAGTGGTGCATTCAAAATGGGAAAGCAAGCCTTGTGCCATCAGGTGACCGTTTCCAGCGAAAACGCAGCCTACCTCCTTGTGATTTCTACCAAGTAAATATACACTCTAGCTACACACTGGCCCCTTCCTTAATAAAGTTGGTTTGGCACGGAGTTCTGAGTGTAGCCACGGCCTCCCCAAAGGAGCGCTCTAGGTACGCTATCGGGGCTTAGCCTCTTCTAAAACCCTGCAGTGTAGGAGGAAGAACTGTGCTTTGGTACCAGCAGGAACGCAAGCCGACTTTCTCCTGTAAGTATGGCATCTTAAGGTATGACTTTGTAGAAGGAATGCTAAGCAGTTTTGGTTTCTCAGTGCCGATCAGCTTAGGGCAATGAGGCAGATTGGCATGACATGTAGGAAATGAGAGAACAGATTTCCTGGAGCTGGTGGAGTGCGGAGGAAATCCAGCTCCTCCAAGGAAGAGTGCAGTGTGTTGCCCTACACTTAGCATCCAGAGAGTGACTGGGAAACTTTTCCGGGCCTGGATGTTTCCTGGCAGGCCAGGGGAGCCTGGCCGGTCCCGGTGTTCTTGCAGGGAATAGGGTGCCCACGCGAGGTCCTCGGTACCTGAAAAGCTTACTAACGTTAAAAGAAAGCAGACCTAAAATTAAGCCTCAAGTTCTCTGCTCCAAGCTTCCGCTTCGGCAGGCTGTTCAAGGTTTTACCTTGAGGAAAGGACTCCCGTTAAGTTTCCTTTTAGCTCTAGAGCGTCTCAGGAGGAGCTCCCACCCAGGCTATGAAAGCACCCTGTTGATTTAGAGAAAACTCTTTCCCTTCCCAGTACACTGCCTACAGTGACAGGGACCCGTGCAGAACACTGTTATTTAGGTAGCTTCAAGGCAGCAAGAATGGAGCATTCAATATGGAAAAGCAAGCCTTGTGACATAAATTCCCCGTTTCCAATGAACACGCAGCCTACCTCCTTGTGATTTCGACCAAGTAAATATACACTCTAGCTACACACTGGTCCCTTCCTTGAATAAAGTTGGTTTGGCAGGGAGTTCTGCGTCTAGCCAACGCCCTCCACCAAGGAGCGATCTAGGTTCGCTATCGGGGCTTAGCTTCTTCTAAAACCCTGCACTGGAAGAGCAAGAACTGGGCTTTGGTTACAGCAGGAATGCAAGCCGACTCTCTCCTGTAAATATGGGGTCTTAAGGTATGACCCTCTAGAAGGAATGCCAAGCAGTTTTGGTTTCTCAGTGCCGCTCAGCCTAGGGCAATGAGGCAGATTTCCATGACATGTAGGATGTACGAGAACAGATTTCCTGGAGCTGTTGGAGTGCGGAGGAAACCTAGGTCTCCCAAGGAAGAGTGCAGTGTGTTGCCCTACACTCAGCATACACAGAGTGACTGGGAATGGTTTCCGGGCCTGGATGTTCCTTAGCAGCCCAGGGGAGCCTGCCGGAACTCTGTGTTCTAGTAGGGAATAGGGTGCCCACGCGAGGTCCTGGTGCCCTGAAAAGCTTACTAACTTTAAAAGAAAGCAGACCTAAATTTAAGCCTCAAGGACTCTGCTCCAAGCTTCCGCTTCGGCAGGCTATTCAAGGCTTTACCTTGAGGAAGGGACTCCCGTCAAGTTTCCTTTTAGCTCTAGAGCGTCTCAGGAGGAGCTCCCACCCAGGCTATGAAAGCACCCTGTTGATGGAGAGAACACTCGTTCCCTTCCCAGAGCCCTGCCTACTGCGACTAGACACCCGTCCTAAAACTGTTATTTAGGTTGTGTTAAGGCAACATGAATGGAGCATTCAAAATGGGAAAGCAAGGCCTGTGCCATCAGGTCCCTGTTTCCAGCGAACACGCAGCCTACCTCCTTGTGCTTTCTACCAGGTAAATACACACTCTAGCTAAACCCTGGTCCCTTCCCTGAATAACGTTTTCTTGGCACGGAGTTCTCCGTGTAGCCAACTGCCTCTCCCAAGGAAGGCTCTAGGTACGCTATCGGGGCTTAGCTTCTTCTAAAACCCTGCAGTGTAAGACGTAGAAGTGTGCTTTGCTTCCAGCAGGAAAGCAAGCCGACTTTCTCCTGTAAGTATGGGGTGTTAAGGTATGACACTCTAGAAGGAATGCGAAGCAGTTTTGGTTTCTCAGTGCCGCTCAGCCTAGGGCAATGAGGCAAGATATGCATGACATGTGGGATGTAAGAGAACAGATTTCCTGGAGCCTTTGGAGTGCTGATTAAACCTAGGTCTCCCAAGGAAGAGTGCAGTGTGTTGCCCTACACTCAGCATACGCAGAGTGACTGGGAAAGGTTTCCGGGCCTGGATGTTTCTTAGCAGCCTAGTGGAGGCTGCCGGTACTAGGTGTTCTTGCAGGGAATAGGGAGCCCACGCGAGGTCCTCGGTGTCCTGAAAGCTTACTAACCTTAAAAGAAAACAAACCTAAAGCTAATGCTTCAAGGACTCTGCTCCAAGCTTCCGCTTTGGTAGGCTATTCAAGGCTTTATCTTGGGGAAAGGACTCACGTCACGTTTCCTTTTAGCTCTAGAGCGTCTCAGGAGGAGCTCCCACCCAGGCTATGAAAGCACCCTGTTGATCTAGAGAACACTCGTTCCCTTCCCAGAGCCCTGCCTACAGTGTCTAAAGGCCCGTCCTAAAACTGTAATTTAGGTAGCTTAAAGGCAGCATGAGTGGTGCATTCAAAATGGGAAAGCAAGCCTTGTGCCATCAGGTGACCGTTTCCAGCGAAAACGCAGCCTACCTCCTTGTGATTTCTACCAAGTAAATATACACTCTAGCTACACACTGGCCCCTTCCTTAATAAAGTTGGTTTGGCACGGAGTTCTGAGTGTAGCCACGGCCTCCCCAAAGGAGCGCTCTAGGTACGCTATCGGGGCTTAGCCTCTTCTAAAACCCTGCAGTGTAGGAGGAAGAACTGTGCTTTGGTACCAGCAGGAACGCAAGCCGACTTTCTCCTGTAAGTATGGCATCTTAAGGTATGACTTTGTAGAAGGAATGCTAAGCAGTTTTGGTTTCTCAGTGCCGATCAGCTTAGGGCAATGAGGCAGATTGGCATGACATGTAGGAAATGAGAGAACAGATTTCCTGGAGCTGGTGGAGTGCGGAGGAAATCCAGCTCCTCCAAGGAAGAGTGCAGTGTGTTGCCCTACACTTAGCATCCAGAGAGTGACTGGGAAACTTTTCGGGGCCTGGATGTTTCCTGGCAGGCCAGGGGAGCCTGGCCGGTCCCGGTGTTCTTGCAGGGAATAGGGTGCCCACGCGAGGTCCTCGGTACCTGAAAAGCTTACTAACGTTAAAAGAAAGCAGACCTAAAATTAAGCCTCAAGTTCTCTGCTCCAAGCTTCCGCTTCGGCAGGCTGTTCAAGGTTTTACCTTGAGGAAAGGACTCCCGTCAAGTTTCCTTTTAGCTCTAGAGCGTCTCAGGAGGAGCTCCCACCCAGGCTATGAAAGCACCCTGTTGATTTAGAGAAAACTCTTTCCCTTCCCAGTACACTGCCTACAGTGACAGGGACCCGTGCCAAACACTTTTATTTAGGTAGCTTCAAGGCAGCAAGAATGGAGCATTCAATATGGAAAAACAAGCCGTGTGCCATAAATTCCCCGTTTCCAGTGAACACGCAGCCTACCTCCTTGAGATTTTACCAAGTAAATATACACTCTAGCTCCACACTGGTCCCTTCCTTGAATAAAGTTGGTTTGGCAGGGAGTTCTGCGTCTAGCCAACGGCGTCCACCAAGGAGCGATCTAGGTTCGCTATCGGGGCTTAGCTTCTTCTAAAACCCTGCACTGGAAGAGCAAGAACTGGGCTTTGGTTACAGCAGGAATGCAAGCCGACTCTCTCCTGTAAATATGGGGTCTTAAGGTATGACACTCTAGAAGGAATGCCAAGCAGTTTTGGTTTCTCAGTGCCGCTCAGCCTAGGGCAATGAGGCAGATTTCCATGACATGTAGGATGTACGAGAACAGATTTCCTGGAGCTGTTGGAGTGCGGAGGAAACCTAGGTCTCCCAAGGAAGAGTGCAGTGTGTTGCCCTACACTCAGCATACACAGAGTGACTGGGAATGGTTTCCGGGCCTGGATGTTCCTTAGCAGCCCAGGGGAGCCTGCCGGAACTCTGTGTTCTAGTAGGGAATAGGGTGCCCACGCGAGGTCCTGGTGCCCTGAAAAGCTTACTAACTTTAAAAGAAAGCAGACCTAAATTTAAGCCTCAAGGACTCTGCTCCAAGCTTCCGCTTCGGCAGGCTATTCAAGGCTTTACCTTGAGGAAGGGACTCCCGTCAAGTTTCCTTTTAGCTCTAGAGCGTCTCAGGAGGAGCTCCCACCCAGGCTATGAAAGCACCCTGTTGATGGAGAGAACACTCGTGCCCTTCCCAGAGCCCTGCCTACTGCGACTAGACACCCGTCCTAAAACTGTTATTTAGGTAGTGTTAAGGCAACATGAATGGAGCATTCAAAATGGGAAAGCAAGGCCTGTGCCATCAGGTCCCTGTTTCCAGCGAACACGCAGCCTACCTCCTTGTGCTTTCTACCAGGTAAATACACACTCTAGCTAAACCCTGGTCCCTTCCCTGAATAACGTTTTCTTGGCACGGAGTTCTCCGTGTAGCCAACTGCCTCTCCCAAGGAAGGCTCTAGGTACGCTATCGGGGCTTAGCTTCTTCTAAAACCCTGCAGTGTAAGACGTAGAAGTGTGCTTTGCTTCCAGCAGGAAAGCAAGCCGACTTTCTCCTGTAAGTATGGGGTGTTAAGGTATGACACTCTAGAAGGAATGCGAAGCAGTTTTGGTTTCTCAGTGCCGCTCAGCCTAGGGCAATGAGGCAAGATATGCATGACATGTGGGATGTAAGAGAACAGATTTCCTGGAGCCTTTGGAGTGCTGATTAAACCTAGGTCTGCCAAGGAAGAGTGCAGTGTGTTGCCCTACACTCAGCATACGCAGAGTGACTGGGAAAGGTTTCCGGGCCTGGATGTTTCTTAGCAGCCTAGTGGAGGCTGCCGGTACTAGGTGTTCTTGCAGGGAATAGGGAGCCCACGCGAGGTCCTCGGTGTCCTGAAAGCTTACTAACCTTAAAAGAAAACAAACCTAAAGCTAATGCTTCAAGGACTCTGCTCCAAGCTTCCGCTTTGGTAGGCTATTCAAGGCTTTATCTTGGGGAAAGGACTCACGTCACGTTTCCTTTTAGCTCTAGAGCGTCTCAGGAGGAGCTCCCACCCAGGCTATGAAAGCACCCTGTTGATCTAGAGAACACTCGTTCCCTTCCCAGAGCCCTGCCTACAGTGTCTAAAGGCCCGTCCTAAAACTGTAATTTAGGTAGCTTCAAGGCAGCATGAGTGGTGCATTCAAAATGGGAAAGCAAGCCTTGTGCCATCAGGTGACCGTTTCCAGCGAAAACGCAGCCTACCTCCTTGTGATTTCTACCAAGTAAATATACACTCTAGCTACACACTGGCCCCTTCCTTAATAAAGTTGGTTTGGCACGGAGTTCTGCGTGTAGCCACGGCCTCCCCAAAGGAGCGCTCTAGGTACGCTATCGGGGCTTAGCCTCTTCTAAAACCCTGCAGTGTAGGAGGAAGAACTGTGCTTTGGTACCAGCAGGAACGCAAGCCGAATTTCTCCTGTAAGTATGGCATCTTAAGGTATGACTTTGTAGAAGGAATGCTAAGCAGTTTTGGTTTCTCAGTGCCGATCAGCTTAGGGCAATGAGGCAGATTGGCATGACATGTAGGAAATGAGAGAACAGATTTCCTGGAGCTGGTGGAGTGCGGAGGAAATCCAGCTCCTCCAAGGAAGAGTGCAGTGTGTTGCCCTACACTTAGCATCCAGAGAGTGACTGGGAAACTTTTCCGTGCCTGGATGTTTCCTGGCAGGCCAGGGGAGCCTGGCCGGTCCCGGTGTTCTTGCAGGGAATAGGGTGCCAACGCGAGGTCCTCGGTACCTGAAAAGCTTACTAACGTTAAAAGAAAGCAGACCTAAAATTAAGCCTCAAGTTCTCTGCTCCAAGCTTCCGCTTCGGCAGGCTGTTCAAGGTTTTACCTTGAGGAAAGGACTCCCGTCAAGTTTCCTTTTAGCTCTAGAGCGTCTCAGGAGGACCTCCCACCCAGGCTATGAAAGCACCCTGTTGATTTAGAGAAAACTCTTTCCCTTCCCAGTACACTGCCTACAGTGACAGGGACCCGTGCCAAATACTTTTATTTAGGTAGCTTCAAGGCAGCAAGAATGGAGCATTCAATATGGAAAAGCAAGCCTTGTGCCATAAATTCCCCGTTTCCAGTGAACACGCAGCCTACCTCCTTGAGATTTTACCAAGTAAATATACACTCTAGCTCCACACTGGTCCCTTCCTTGAATAAAGTTGGTTTGGCAGGGAGTTCTGCGTCTAGCCAACGGCGTCCACCAAGGAGCGATCTAGGTTCGCTATCGGGGCTTAGCTTCTTCTAAAACCCTGCACTGGAAGAGCAAGAACTGGGCTTTGGTTACAGCAGGAATGCAAGCCGACTCTCTCCTGTAAATATGGGGTCTTAAGGTATGACACTCTAGAAGGAATGCGAAGCAGTTTTGGTTTCTCAGTGCCGCTCAGCCTAGGGCAATGAGGCAGATTTCCATGACATGTAGGATGTAAGAGAACAGATTTCCTGGAGCTGTTGGAGTGCGGAGGAAACCTAGGTCTCCCAAGGAAGAGTGCAGTGTGTTGCCCTACACTCAGCATACACAGAGTGACTGGGAAAGGTTTCCGGGCCTGGATGTTCCTTAGCAGCCCAGGGGAGCCTGCCGGAACTCTGTGTTCTAGTAGGGAATAGGGTGCCCACGCGAGGTCCTGGTGCCCTGAAAAGCTTACTAACTTTAAAAGAAAGCAGACCTAAATTTAAGCCTCAAGGACTCTGCTCCAAGCTTCCGCTTCGGCAGGCTATTCAAGGCTTTACCTTGAGGAAGGGACTCCCGTCAAGTTTCCTTTTAGCTCTAGAGCGTCTCAGGAGGAGCTCCCACCCAGGCTATGAAAGCACCCTGTTGATGGAGAGAACACTCGTTCCCTTCCCAGAGCCCTGCCTACTGCGACTAGACACCCGTCCTAAAACTGTTATTTAGGTAGTGTTAAGGCAACATGAATGGAGCATTCAAAATGGGAAAGCAAGGCCTGTGCCATCAGGTCCCTGTTTCCAGCGAACACGCAGCCTACCTCCTTGTGCTTTCTACCAGGTAAATACACACTCTAGCTAAACCCTGGTCCCTTCCCTGAATAACGTTTTCTTGGCACGGAGTTCTCCGTGTAGCCAACTGCCTCTCCCAAGGGAGGCTCTAGGTACGCTATCGGGGCTTAGCTTCTTCTAAAACCCTGCAGTGTAAGACGTAGAAGTGTGCTTTGCTTCCAGCAGGAAAGCAAGCCGACTTTCTCCTGTAAGTATGGGGTGTTAAGGTATGACACTCTAGAAGGAATGCGAAGCAGTTTTGGTTTCTCAGTGCCGCTCAGCCTAGGGCAATGAGGCAAGATATGCATGACATGTGGGATGTAAGAGAACAGATTTCCTGGAGCCTTTGGAGTGCTGATTAAACCTAGGTCTGCCAAGGAAGAGTGCAGTGTGTTGCCCTACACTCAGCATACGCAGAGTGACTGGGAAAGGTTTCCCTGCCTGGATGTTTCTTAGCAGCCTAGTGGAGCCTGCCGGTACTAGGTGTTCTTGCAGGGAATAGGGAGCCCACGCGAGGTCCTCGGTGTCCTGAAAGCTTACTAACCTTAAAAGAAAACAAACCTAAAGCTAATGCTTCAAGGACTCTGCTCCAAGCTTCCGCTTTGGTAGGCTATTCAAGGCTTTATCTTGGGGAAAGGACTCACGTCACGTTTCCTTTTAGCTCTAGAGCGTCTCAGGAGGAGCTCCCACCCAGGCTATGAAAGCACCCTGTTGATCTAGAGAACACTCGTTCCCTTCCCAGAGCCCTGCCTACAGTGTCTAAAGGCCCGTCCTAAAACTGTAATTTAGGTAGCTTCAAGGCAGCATGAGTGGTGCATTCAAAATGGGAAAGCAAGCCTTGTGCCATCAGGTGACCGTTTCCAGCGAAAACGCAGCCTACCTCCTTGTGATTTCTACCAAGTAAATATACACTCTAGCTACACACTGACCCCTTCCTTAATAAAGTTGGTTTGGCACGGAGTTCTGCGTGTAGCCACGGCCTCCCCAAAGGAGCGCTCTAGGTACGCTATCGGGGCTTAGCCTCTTCTAAAACCCTGCAGTGTAGGAGGAAGAACTGTGCTTTGGTACCAGCAGGAACGCAAGCCGACTTTCTCCTGTAAGTATGGCATCTTAAGGTATGACTTTGTAGAAGGAATGCTAAGCAGTTTTGGTTTCTCAGTGCCGATCAGCTTAGGGCAATGAGGCAGATTGGCATGACATGTAGGAAATGAGAGAACAGATTTCCTGGAGCTGGTGGAGTGCGGAGGAAATCCAGCTCCTCCAAGGAAGAGTGCAGTGTGTTGCCCTACACTTAGCATCCAGAGAGTGACTGGGAAACTTTTCGGGGCCTGGATGTTTCCTGGCAGGCCAGGGGAGCCTGGCCGGTCCCGGTGTTCTTGCAGGGAATAGGGTGCCCACGCGAGGTCCTCGGTACCTGAAAAGCTTACTAACGTTAAAAGAAAGCAGACCTAAAATTAAGCCTCAAGTTCTCTGCTCCAAGCTTCCGCTTCGGCAGGCTGTTCAAGGTTTTACCTTGAGGAAAGGACTCCCGTCAAGTTTCCTTTTAGCTCTAGAGCGTCTCAGGAGGAGCTCCCACCCAGGCTATGAAAGCACCCTGTTGATTTAGAGAAAACTCTTTCCCTTCCCAGTACACTGCCTACAGTGACAGGGACCCGTGCCAAACACTTTTATTTAGGTAGCTTCAAGGCAGCAAGAATGGAGCATTCAATATGGAAAAACAAGCCGTGTGCCATAAATTCCCCGTTTCCAGTGAACACGCAGCCTACCTCCTTGAGATTTTACCAAGTAAATATACACTCTAGCTCCACACTGGTCCCTTCCTTGAATAAAGTTGGTTTGGCAGGGAGTTCTGCGTCTAGCCAACGGCGTCCACCAAGGAGCGATCTAGGTTCGCTATCGGGGCTTAGCTTCTTCTAAAACCCTGCACTGGAAGAGCAAGAACTGGGCTTTGGTTACAGCAGGAATGCAAGCCGACTCTCTCCTGTAAATATGGGGTCTTAAGGTATGACACTCTAGAAGGAATGCCAAGCAGTTTTGGTTTCTCAGTGCCGCTCAGCCTAGGGCAATGAGGCAGATTTCCATGACATGTAGGATGTACGAGAACAGATTTCCTGGAGCTGTTGGAGTGCGGAGGAAACCTAGGTCTCCCAAGGAAGAGTGCAGTGTGTTGCCCTACACTCAGCATACACAGAGTGACTGGGAATGGTTTCCGGGCCTGGATGTTCCTTAGCAGCCCAGGGGAGCCTGCCGGAACTCTGTGTTCTAGTAGGGAATAGGGTGCCCACGCGAGGTCCTGGTGCCCTGAAAAGCTTACTAACTTTAAAAGAAAGCAGACCTAAATTTAAGCCTCAAGGACTCTGCTCCAAGCTTCCGCTTCGGCAGGCTATTCAAGGCTTTACCTTGAGGAAGGGACTCCCGTCAAGTTTCCTTTTAGCTCTAGAGCGTCTCAGGAGGAGCTCCCACCCAGGCTATGAAAGCACCCTGTTGATGGAGAGAACACTCGTTCCCTTCCCAGAGCCCTGCCTACTGCGACTAGACACCCGTCCTAAAACTGTTATTTAGGTAGTGTTAAGGCAACATGAATGGAGCATTCAAAATGGGAAAGCAAGGCCTGTGCCATCAGGTCCCTGTTTCCAGCGAACACGCAGCCTACCTCCTTGTGCTTTCTACCAGGTAAATACACACTCTAGCTAAACCCTGGTCCCTTCCCTGAATAACGTTTTCTTGGCACGGAGTTCTCCGTGTAGCCAACTGCCTCTCCCAAGGAAGGCTCTAGGTACGCTATCGGGGCTTAGCTTCTTCTAAAACCCTGCAGTGTAAGACGTAGAAGTGTGCTTTGCTTCCAGCAGGAAAGCAAGCCGACTTTCTCCTGTAAGTATGGGGTGTTAAGGTATGACACTCTAGAAGGAATGCGAAGCAGTTTTGGTTTCTCAGTGCCGCTCAGCCTAGGGCAATGAGGCAAGATATGCATGACATGTGGGATGTAAGAGAACAGATTTCCTGGAGCCTTTGGAGTGCTGATTAAACCTAGGTCTGCCAAGGAAGAGTGCAGTGTGTTGCCCTACACTCAGCATACGCAGAGTGACTGGGAAAGGTTTCCGGGCCTGGATGTTTCTTAGCAGCCTAGTGGAGGCTGCCGGTACTAGGTGTTCTTGCAGGGAATAGGGAGCCCACGCGAGGTCCTCGGTGTCCTGAAAGCTTACTAACCTTAAAAGAAAACAAACCTAAAGCTAATGCTTCAAGGACTCTGCTCCAAGCTTCCGCTTTGGTAGGCTATTCAAGGCTTTATCTTGGGGAAAGGACTCACGTCACGTTTCCTTTTAGCTCTAGAGCGTCTCAGGAGGAGCTCCCACCCAGGCTATGAAAGCACCCTGTTGATCTAGAGAACACTCGTTCCCTTCCCAGAGCCCTGCCTACAGTGTCTAAAGGCCCGTCCTAAAACTGTAATTTAGGTAGCTTCAAGGCAGCATGAGTGGTGCATTCAAAATGGGAAAGCAAGCCTTGTGCCATCAGGTGACCGTTTCCAGCGAAAACGCAGCCTACCTCCTTGTGATTTCTACCAAGTAAATATACACTCTAGCTACACACTGGCCCCTTCCTTAATAAAGTTGGTTTGGCACGGAGTTCTGCGTGTAGCCACGGCCTCCCCAAAGGAGCGCTCTAGGTACGCTATCGGGGCTTAGCCTCTTCTAAAACCCTGCAGTGTAGGAGGAAGAACTGTGCTTTGGTACCAGCAGGAACGCAAGCCGAATTTCTCCTGTAAGTATGGCATCTTAAGGTATGACTTTGTAGAAGGAATGCTAAGCAGTTTTGGTTTCTCAGTGCCGATCAGCTTAGGGCAATGAGGCAGATTGGCATGACATGTAGGAAATGAGAGAACAGATTTCCTGGAGCTGGTGGAGTGCGGAGGAAATCCAGCTCCTCCAAGGAAGAGTGCAGTGTGTTGCCCTACACTTAGCATCCAGAGAGTGACTGGGAAACTTTTCCGTGCCTGGATGTTTCCTGGCAGGCCAGGGGAGCCTGGCCGGTCCCGGTGTTCTTGCAGGGAATAGGGTGCCAACGCGAGGTCCTCGGTACCTGAAAAGCTTACTAACGTTAAAAGAAAGCAGACCTAAAATTAAGCCTCAAGTTCTCTGCTCCAAGCTTCCGCTTCGGCAGGCTGTTCAAGGTTTTACCTTGAGGAAAGGACTCCCGTCAAGTTTCCTTTTAGCTCTAGAGCGTCTCAGGAGGACCTCCCACCCAGGCTATGAAAGCACCCTGTTGATTTAGAGAAAACTCTTTCCCTTCCCAGTACACTGCCTACAGTGACAGGGACCCGTGCCAAATACTTTTATTTAGGTAGCTTCAAGGCAGCAAGAATGGAGCATTCAATATGGAAAAGCAAGCCTTGTGCCATAAATTCCCCGTTTCCAGTGAACACGCAGCCTACCTCCTTGAGATTTTACCAAGTAAATATACACTCTAGCTCCACACTGGTCCCTTCCTTGAATAAAGTTGGTTTGGCAGGGAGTTCTGCGTCTAGCCAACGGCGTCCACCAAGGAGCGATCTAGGTTCGCTATCGGGGCTTAGCTTCTTCTAAAACCCTGCACTGGAAGAGCAAGAACTGGGCTTTGGTTACAGCAGGAATGCAAGCCGACTCTCTCCTGTAAATATGGGGTCTTAAGGTATGACACTCTAGAAGGAATGCGAAGCAGTTTTGGTTTCTCAGTGCCGCTCAGCCTAGGGCAATGAGGCAGATTTCCATGACATGTAGGATGTAAGAGAACAGATTTCCTGGAGCTGTTGGAGTGCGGAGGAAACCTAGGTCTCCCAAGGAAGAGTGCAGTGTGTTGCCCTACACTCAGCATACACAGAGTGACTGGGAAAGGTTTCCGGGCCTGGATGTTCCTTAGCAGCCCAGGGGAGCCTGCCGGAACTCTGTGTTCTAGTAGGGAATAGGGTGCCCACGCGAGGTCCTGGTGCCCTGAAAAGCTTACTAACTTTAAAAGAAAGCAGACCTAAATTTAAGCCTCAAGGACTCTGCTCCAAGCTTCCGCTTCGGCAGGCTATTCAAGGCTTTACCTTGAGGAAGGGACTCCCGTCAAGTTTCCTTTTAGCTCTAGAGCGTCTCAGGAGGAGCTCCCACCCAGGCTATGAAAGCACCCTGTTGATGGAGAGAACACTCGTTCCCTTCCCAGAGCCCTGCCTACTGCGACTAGACACCCGTCCTAAAACTGTTATTTAGGTAGTGTTAAGGCAACATGAATGGAGCATTCAAAATGGGAAAGCAAGGCCTGTGCCATCAGGTCCCTGTTTCCAGCGAACACGCAGCCTACCTCCTTGTGCTTTCTACCAGGTAAATACACACTCTAGCTAAACCCTGGTCCCTTCCCTGAATAACGTTTTCTTGGCACGGAGTTCTCCGTGTAGCCAACTGCCTCTCCCAAGGGAGGCTCTAGGTACGCTATCGGGGCTTAGCTTCTTCTAAAACCCTGCAGTGTAAGACGTAGAAGTGTGCTTTGCTTCCAGCAGGAAAGCAAGCCGACTTTCTCCTGTAAGTATGGGGTGTTAAGGTATGACACTCTAGAAGGAATGCGAAGCAGTTTTGGTTTCTCAGTGCCGCTCAGCCTAGGGCAATGAGGCAAGATATGCATGACATGTGGGATGTAAGAGAACAGATTTCCTGGAGCCTTTGGAGTGCTGATTAAACCTAGGTCTGCCAAGGAAGAGTGCAGTGTGTTGCCCTACACTCAGCATACGCAGAGTGACTGGGAAAGGTTTCCCTGCCTGGATGTTTCTTAGCAGCCTAGTGGAGCCTGCCGGTACTAGGTGTTCTTGCAGGGAATAGGGAGCCCACGCGAGGTCCTCGGTGTCCTGAAAGCTTACTAACCTTAAAAGAAAACAAACCTAAAGCTAATGCTTCAAGGACTCTGCTCCAAGCTTCCGCTTTGGTAGGCTATTAAAGGCTTTATCTTGGGGAAAGGACTCACGTCACGTTTCCTTTTAGCTCTAGAGCGTCTCAGGAGGAGCTCCCACCCAGGCTATGAAAGCACCCTGTTGATCTAGAGAACACTCGTTCCCTTCCCAGAGCCCTGCCTACAGTGTCTAAAGGCCCGTCCTAAAACTGTAATTTAGGTAGCTTCAAGGCAGCATGAGTGGTGCATTCAAAATGGGAAAGCAAGCCTTGTGCCATCAGGTGACCGTTTCCAGCGAAAACGCAGCCTACCTCCTTGTGATTTCTACCAAGTAAATATACACTCTAGCTACACACTGACCCCTTCCTTAATAAAGTTGGTTTGGCACGGAGTTCTGCGTGTAGCCACGGCCTCCCCAAAGGAGCGCTCTAGGTACGCTATCGGGGCTTAGCCTCTTCTAAAACCCTGCAGTGTAGGAGGAAGAACTGTGCTTTGGTACCAGCAGGAACGCAAGCCGACTTTCTCCTGTAAGTATGGCATCTTAAGGTATGACTTTGTAGAAGGAATGCTAAGCAGTTTTGGTTTCTCAGTGCCGATCAGCTTAGGGCAATGAGGCAGATTGGCATGACATGTAGGAAATGAGAGAACAGATTTCCTGGAGCTGGTGGAGTGCGGAGGAAATCCAGCTCCTCCAAGGAAGAGTGCAGTGTGTTGCCCTACACTTAGCATCCAGAGAGTGACTGGGAAACTTTTCGGGGCCTGGATGTTTCCTGGCAGGCCAGGGGAGCCTGGCCGGTCCCGGTGTTCTTGCAGGGAATAGGGTGCCCACGCGAGGTCCTCGGTACCTGAAAAGCTTACTAACGTTAAAAGAAAGCAGACCTAAAATTAAGCCTCAAGTTCTCTGCTCCAAGCTTCCGCTTCGGCAGGCTATTCAAGGCTTTACCTTGAGGAAAGGACTCCCGTCAAGTTTCCTTTTAGCTCTAGAGCGTCTCAGGAGGAGCTCCCAGCCAGGCTATGAAAGCACCCTGTTGATTTAGAGAAAACTCTTTCCCTTCCCATTACACTGCCTACAGTGACAGGGACCCGTGCAAAACACTGTTATTTAGGTAGCTTCAAGGCAGCAAGAATGGAGCATCCAATATGGAAAAGCAAGCCTTGTGCCATAAATTCCCCGTTTCCAGTGAACACGCAGCCTACCTCCTTGAGATTTTACCAAGTAAATATACACTCTAGCTCCACACTGGTCCCTTCCTTGAATAAAGTTGGTTTGGCAGGGAGTTCTGCGTCTAGCCAACGGCGTCCACCAAGGAGCGATCTAGGTTCGCTATCGGGGCTTAGCTTCTTCTAAAACCCTGCACTGGAAGAGCAAGAACTGGGCTTTGGTTACAGCAGGAATGCAAGCCGACTCTCTCCTGTAAATATGGGGTCTTAAGGTATGACACTCTAGAAGGAATGCGAAGCAGTTTTGGTTTCTCAGTGCCGCTCAGCCTAGGGCAATGAGGCAGATTTCCATGACATGTAGGATGTAAGAGAACAGATTTCCTGGAGCTGTTGGAGTGCGGAGGAAACCTAGGTCTCCCAAGGAAGAGTGCGGTGTGTTGCCCTACACTCAGCATACACAGAGTGACTGGGAAAGGTTTCCGGGCCTGGATGTTCCTTAGCAGCCCAGGGGAGCCTGCCGGAACTCTGTGTTCTAGTAGGGAATAGGGTGCCCACGCGAGGTCCTGGTGCCCTGAAAAGCTTACTAACTTTAAAAGAAAGCAGACCTAAATTTAAGCCTCAAGGACTCTGCTCCAAGCTTCCGCTTCGGCAGGCTATTCAAGGCTTTACCTTGAGGAAGGGACTCCCGTCAAGTTTCCTTTTAGCTCTAGAGCGTCTCAGGAGGAGCTCCCACCCAGGCTATGAAAGCACCCTGTTGATGGAGAGAACACTCGTTCCCTTCCCAGAGCCCTGCCTACTGCGACTAGACACCCGTCCTAAAACTGTTATTTAGGTAGTGTTAAGGCAACATGAATGGAGCATTCAAAATGGGAAAGCAAGGCCTGTGCCATCAGGTCCCTGTTTCCAGCGAACACGCAGCCTACCTCCTTGTGCTTTCTACCAGGTAAATACACACTCTAGCTAAACCCTGGTCCCTTCCCTGAATAACGTTTTCTTGGCACGGAGTTCTCCATGTAGCCAACTGCCTCTCCCAAGGAAGGCTCTAGGTACGCTATCGGGGCTTAGCTTCTTCTAAAACCCTGCAGTGTAAGACGTAGAAGTGTGCTTTGCTTCCAGCAGGAAAGCAAGCCGACTTTCTCCTGTAAGTATGGGGTGTTAAGGTATGACACTCTAGAAGGAATGCGAAGCAGTTTTGGTTTCTCAGTGCCGCTCAGCCTAGGGCAATGAGGCAAGATATGCATGACATGTGGGATGTAAGAGAACAGATTTCCTGGAGCCTTTGGAGTGCTGATTAAACCTAGGTCTGCCAAGGAAGAGTGCAGTGTGTTGCCCTACACTCAGCATACGCAGAGTGACTGGGAAAGGTTTCAGGGCCTGGATGTTTCTTAGCAGCCTAGTGGAGCCTGCCGGTACTAGGTGTTCTTGCAGGGAATAGGGAGCCCACGCGAGGTCCTCGGTGTCCTGAAAGCTTACTAACCTTTAAAGAAAACAAACCTAAAGCTAATGCTTCAAGGGCTCTGCTCCAAGCTTCCGCTTTGGTAGGCTATTCAAGGCTTTATCTTGGGGAAAGGACTCACGTCACGTTTCCTTTTAGCTCTAGAGCGTCTCAGGAGGAGCTCCCACCCAGGCTATGAAAGCACCCTGTTGATCTAGAGAACACTCGTTCCCTTCCCAGAGCCCTGCCTACAGTGTCTAAAGGCCCGTCCTAAAACTGTAATTTAGGTAGCTTCAAGGCAGCATGAGTGGTGCATTCAAAATGGGAAAGCAAGCCTTGTGCCATCAGGTGACCGTTTCCAGCGAAAACGCAGCCTACCTCCTTGTGATTTCTACCAAGTAAATATACACTCTAGCTACACACTGACCCCTTCCTTAATAAAGTTGGTTTGGCACGGAGTTCTGCGTGTAGCCACGGCCTCCCCAAAGGAGCGCTCTAGGTACGCTATCGGGGCTTAGCCTCTTCTAAAACCCTGCAGTGTAGGAGGAAGAACTGTGCTTTGGTACCAGCAGGAACGCAAGCCGACTTTCTCCTGTAAGTATGGCATCTTAAGGTATGACTTTGTAGAAGGAATGCTAAGCAGTTTTGGTTTCTCAGTGCCGATCAGCTTAGGGCAATGAGGCAGATTGGCATGACATGTAGGAAATGAGAGAACAGATTTCCTGGAGCTGGTGGAGTGCGGAGGAAATCCAGCTCCTCCAAGGAAGAGTGCAGTGTGTTGCCCTACACTTAGCATCCAGAGAGTGACTGGGAAACTTTTCGGGGCCTGGATGTTTCCTGGCAGGCCAGGGGAGCCTGGCCGGTCCCGGTGTTCTTGCAGGGAATAGGGTGCCCACGCGAGGTCCTCGGTACCTGAAAAGCTTACTAACGTTAAAAGAAAGCAGACCTAAAATTAAGCCTCAAGTTCTCTGCTCCAAGCTTCCGCTTCGGCAGGCTATTCAAGGCTTTACCTTGAGGAAAGGACTCCCGTCAAGTTTCCTTTTAGCTCTAGAGCGTCTCAGGAGGAGCTCCCAGCCAGGCTATGAAAGCACCCTGTTGATTTAGAGAAAACTCTTTCCCTTCCCAGTACACTGCCTACAGTGACAGGGACCCGTGCAAAACACTGTTATTTAGGTAGCTTCAAGGCAGCAAGAATGGAGCATCCAATATGGAAAAGCAAGCCTTGTGCCATAAATTCCCCGTTTCCAGTGAACACGCAGCCTACCTCCTTGAGATTTTACCAAGTAAATATACACTCTAGCTCCACACTGGTCCCTTCCTTGAATAAAGTTGGTTTGGCAGCGAGTTCAGCGTCTAGCCAACGGCGTCCACCAAGGAGCGATCTAGGTTCGCTATCGGGGCTTAGCTTCTTCTAAAACCCTGCACTGGAAGAGCAAGAACTGGGCTTTGGTTACAGCAGGAATGCAAGCCGACTCTCTCCTGTAAATATGGGGTCTTAAGGTATGACACTCTAGAAGGAATGCGAAGCAGTTTTGGTTTCTCAGTGCCGCTCAGCCTAGGGCAATGAGGCAGATTTCCATGACATGTAGGATGTAAGAGAACAGATTTCCTGGAGCTGTTGGAGTGCGGAGGAAACCTAGGTCTCCCAAGGAAGAGTGCGGTGTGTTGCCCTACACTCAGCATACACAGAGTGACTGGGAAAGGTTTCCGGGCCTGGATGTTCCTTAGCAGCCCAGGGGAGCCTGCCGGAACTCTGTGTTCTAGTAGGGAATAGGGTGCCCACGCGAGGTCCTGGTGCCCTGAAAAGCTTACTAACGTTAAAAGAAAGCAGACCTAAATTTAAGCCTCAAGGACTCTGCTCCAAGCTTCCGCTTCGGCAGGCTATTCAAGGCTTTACCTTGAGGAAGGGACTCCCGTCAAGTTTCCTTTTAGCTCTAGAGCGTCTCAGGAGGAGCTCCCACCCAGGCTATGAAAGCACCCTGTTGATGGAGAGAACACTCGTTCCCTTCCCAGAGCCCTGCCTACTGCGACTAGACACCCGTCCTAAAACTGTTATTTAGGTAGTGTTAAGGCAACATGAATGGAGCATTCAAAATGGGAAAGCAAGGCCTGTGCCATCAGGTCCCTGTTTCCAGCGAACACGCAGCCTACCTCCTTGTGCTTTCTACCAGGTAAATACACACTCTAGCTAAACCCTGGTCCCTTCCCTGAATAACGTTTTCTTGGCACGGAGTTCTCCGTGTAGCCAACTGCCTCTCCCAAGGAAGGCTCTAGGTACGCTATCGGGGCTTAGCTTCTTCTAAAACCCTGCAGTGTAAGACGTAGAAGTGTGCTTTGCTTCCAGCAGGAAAGCAAGCCGACTTTCTCCTGTAAGTATGGGGTGTTAAGGTATGACACTCTAGAAGGAATGCGAAGCAGTTTTGGTTTCTCAGTGCCGCTCAGCCTAGGGCAATGAGGCAAGATATGCATGACATGTGGGATGTAAGAGAACAGATTTCCTGGAGCCTTTGGAGTGCTGATTAAACCTAGGTCTGCCAAGGAAGAGTGCAGTGTGTTGCCCTACACTCAGCATACGCAGAGTGACTGGGAAAGGTTTCCGGGCCTGGATGTTTCTTAGCAGCCTAGTGGAGGCTGCCGGTACTAGGTGTTCTTGCAGGGAATAGGGAGCCCACGCGAGGTCCTCGGTGTCCTGAAAGCTTACTAACCTTAAAAGAAAACAAACCTAAAGCTAATGCTTCAAGGACTCTGCTCCAAGCTTCCGCTTTGGTAGGCTATTCAAGGCTTTATCTTGGGGAAAGGACTCACGTCACGTTTCCTTTTAGCTCTAGAGCGTCTCAGGAGGAGCTCCCACCCAGGCTATGAAAGCACCCTGTTGATCTAGAGAACACTCGTTCCCTTCCCAGAGCCCTGCCTACAGTGTCTAAAGGCCCGTCCTAAAACTGTAATTTAGGTAGCTTCAAGGCAGCATGAGTGGTGCATTCAAAATGGGAAAGCAAGCCTTGTGCCATCAGGTGACCGTTTCCAGCGAAAACGCAGCCTACCTCCTTGTGATTTCTACCAAGTAAATATACACTCTAGCTACACACTGACCCCTTCCTTAATAAAGTTGGTTTGGCACGGAGTTCTGCGTGTAGCCACGGCCTCCCCAAAGGAGCGCTCTAGGTACGCTATCGGGGCTTAGCCTCTTCTAAAACCCTGCAGTGTAGGAGGAAGAACTGTGCTTTGGTACCAGCAGGAACGCAAGCCGACTTTCTCCTGTAAGTATGGCATCTTAAGGTATGACTTTGTAGAAGGAATGCTAAGCAGTTTTGGTTTCTCAGTGCCGATCAGCTTAGGGCAATGAGGCAGATTGGCATGACATGTAGGAAATGAGAGAACAGATTTCCTGGAGCTGGTGGAGTGCGGAGGAAATCCAGCTCCTCCAAGGAAGAGTGCAGTGTGTTGCCCTACACTTAGCATCCAGAGAGTGACTGGGAAACTTTTCGGGGCCTGGATGTTTCCTGGCAGGCCAGGGGAGCCTGGCCGGTCCCGGTGTTCTTGCAGGGAATAGGGTGCCCACGCGAGGTCCTCGGTACCTGAAAAGCTTACTAACGTTAAAAGAAAGCAGACCTAAAATTAAGCCTCAAGTTCTCTGCTCCAAGCTTCCGCTTCGGCAGGCTATTCAAGGCTTTACCTTGAGGAAAGGACTCCCGTCAAGTTTCCTTTTAGCTCTAGAGCGTCTCAGGAGGAGCTCCCAGCCAGGCTATGAAAGCACCCTGTTGATTTAGAGAAAACTCTTTCCCTTCCCAGTACACTGCCTACAGTGACAGGGACCCGTGCAAAACACTGTTATTTAGGTAGCTTCAAGGCAGCAAGAATGGAGCATCCAATATGGAAAAGCAAGCCTTGTGCCATAAATTCCCCGTTTCCAGTGAACACGCAGCCTACCTCCTTGAGATTTTACCAAGTAAATATACACTCTAGCTCCACACTGGTCCCTTCCTTGAATAAAGTTGGTTTGGCAGCGAGTTCTGCGTCTAGCCAACGGCGTCCACCAAGGAGCGATCTAGGTTCGCTATCGGGGCTTAGCTTCTTCTAAAACCCTGCACTGGAAGAGCAAGAACTGGGCTTTGGTTACAGCAGGAATGCAAGCCGACTCTCTCCTGTAAATATGGGGTCTTAAGGTATGACACTCTAGAAGGAATGCGAAGCAGTTTTGGTTTCTCAGTGCCGCTCAGCCTAGGGCAATGAGGCAGATTTCCATGACATGTAGGATGTAAGAGAACAGATTTCCTGGAGCTGTTGGAGTGCGGAGGAAACCTAGGTCTCCCAAGGAAGAGTGCGGTGTGTTGCCCTACACTCAGCATACACAGAGTGACTGGGAAAGGTTTCCGGGCCTGGATGTTCCTTAGCAGCCCAGGGGAGCCTGCCGGAACTCTGTGTTCTAGTAGGGAATAGGGTGCCCACGCGAGGTCCTGGTGCCCTGAAAAGCTTACTAACTTTAAAAGAAAGCAGACCTAAATTTAAGCCTCAAGGACTCTGCTCCAAGCTTCCGCTTCGGCAGGCTATTCAAGGCTTTACCTTGAGGAAGGGACTCCCGTCAAGTTTCCTTTTAGCTCTAGAGCGTCTCAGGAGGAGCTCCCACCCAGGCTATGAAAGCACCCTGTTGATGGAGAGAACACTCGTTCCCTTCCCAGAGCCCTGCCTACTGCGACTAGACACCCGTCCTAAAACTGTTATTTAGGTAGTGTTAAGGCAACATGAATGGAGCATTCAAAATGGGAAAGCAAGGCCTGTGCCATCAGGTCCCTGTTTCCAGCGAACACGCAGCCTACCTCCTTGTGCTTTCTACCAGGTAAATACACACTCTAGCTAAACCCTGGTCCCTTCCCTGAATAACGTTTTCTTGGCACGGAGTTCTCCGTGTAGCCAACTGCCTCTCCCAAGGAAGGCTCTAGGTACGCTATCGGGGCTTAGCTTCTTCTAAAACCCTGCAGTGTAAGACGTAGAAGTGTGCTTTGCTTCCAGCAGGAAAGCAAGCCGACTTTCTCCTGTAAGTATGGGGTGTTAAGGTATGACACTCTAGAAGGAATGCGAAGCAGTTTTGGTTTCTCAGTGCCGCTCAGCCTAGGGCAATGAGGCAAGATATGCATGACATGTGGGATGTAAGAGAACAGATTTCCTGGAGCCTTTGGAGTGCTGATTAAACCTAGGTCTCCCAAGGAAGAGTGCAGTGTGTTGCCCTACACTCAGCATACGCAGAGTGACTGGGAAAGGTTTCCGGGCCTGGATGTTTCTTAGCAGCCTAGTGGAGGCTGCCGGTACTAGGTGTTCTTGCAGGGAATAGGGAGCCCACGCGAGGTCCTCGGTGTCCTGAAAGCTTACTAACCTTAAAAGAAAACAAACCTAAAGCTAATGCTTCAAGGACTCTGCTCCAAGCTTCCGCTTTGGTAGGCTATTCAAGGCTTTATCTTGGGGAAAGGACTCACGTCACGTTTCCTTTTAGCTCTAGAGCGTCTCAGGAGGAGCTCCCACCCAGGCTATGAAAGCACCCTGTTGATCTAGAGAACACTCGTTCCCTTCCCAGAGCCCTGCCTACAGTGTCTAAAGGCCCGTCCTAAAACTGTAATTTAGGTAGCTTCAAGGCAGCATGAGTGGTGCATTCAAAATGGGAAAGCAAGCCTTGTGCCATCAGGTGACCGTTTCCAGCGAAAACGCAGCCTACCTCCTTGTGATTTCTACCAAGTAAATATACACTCTAGCTACACACTGACCCCTTCCTTAATAAAGTTGGTTTGGCACGGAGTTCTGCGTGTAGCCACGGCCTCCCCAAAGGAGCGCTCTAGGTACGCTATCGGGGCTTAGCCTCTTCTAAAACCCTGCAGTGTAGGAGGAAGAACTGTGCTTTGGTACCAGCAGGAACGCAAGCCGACTTTCTCCTGTAAGTATGGCATCTTAAGGTATGACTTTGTAGAAGGAATGCTAAGCAGTTTTGGTTTCTCAGTGCCGATCAGCTTAGGGCAATGAGGCAGATTGGCATGACATGTAGGAAATGAGAGAACAGATTTCCTGGAGCTGGTGGAGTGCGGAGGAAATCCAGCTCCTCCAAGGAAGAGTGCAGTGTGTTGCCCTACACTTAGCATCCAGAGAGTGACTGGGAAACTTTTCGGGGCCTGGATGTTTCCTGGCAGGCCAGGGGAGCCTGGCCGGTCCCGGTGTTCTTGCAGGGAATAGGGTGCCCACGCGAGGTCCTCGGTACCTGAAAAGCTTACTAACGTTAAAAGAAAGCAGACCTAAAATTAAGCCTCAAGTTCTCTGCTCCAAGCTTCCGCTTCGGCAGGCTATTCAAGGCTTTACCTTGAGGAAAGGACTCCCGTCAAGTTTCCTTTTAGCTCTAGAGCGTCTCAGGAGGAGCTCCCAGCCAGGCTATGAAAGCACCCTGTTGATTTAGAGAAAACTCTTTCCCTTCCCAGTACACTGCCTACAGTGACAGGGACCCGTGCAAAACACTGTTATTTAGGTAGCTTCAAGGCAGCAAGAATGGAGCATCCAATATGGAAAAGCAAGCCTTGTGCCATAAATTCCCCGTTTCCAGTGAACACGCAGCCTACCTCCTTGAGATTTTACCAAGTAAATATACACTCTAGCTCCACACTGGTCCCTTCCTTGAATAAAGTTGGTTTGGCAGGGAGTTCTGCGTCTAGCCAACGGCGTCCACCAAGGAGCGATCTAGGTTCGCTATCGGGGCTTAGCTTCTTCTAAAACCCTGCACTGGAAGAGCAAGAACTGGGCTTTGGTTACAGCAGGAATGCAAGCCGACTCTCTCCTGTAAATATGGGGTCTTAAGGTATGACACTCTAGAAGGAATGCGAAGCAGTTTTGGTTTCTCAGTGCCGCTCAGCCTAGGGCAATGAGGCAGATTTCCATGACATGTAGGATGTAAGAGAACAGATTTCCTGGAGCTGTTGGAGTGCGGAGGAAACCTAGGTCTCCCAAGGAAGAGTGCGGTGTGTTGCCCTACACTCAGCATACACAGAGTGACTGGGAAAGGTTTCCGGGCCTGGATGTTCCTTAGCAGCCCAGGGGAGCCTGCCGGAACTCTGTGTTCTAGTAGGGAATAGGGTGCCCACGCGAGGTCCTGGTGCCCTGAAAAGCTTACTAACTTTAAAAGAAAGCAGACCTAAATTTAAGCCTCAAGGACTCTGCTCCAAGCTTCCGCTTCGGCAGGCTATTCAAGGCTTTACCTTGAGGAAGGGACTCCCGTCAAGTTTCCTTTTAGCTCTAGAGCGTCTCAGGAGGAGCTCCCACCCAGGCTATGAAAGCACCCTGTTGATGGAGAGAACACTCGTTCCCTTCCCAGAGCCCTGCCTACTGCGACTAGACACCCGTCCTAAAACTGTTATTTAGGTAGTGTTAAGGCAACATGAATGGAGCATTCAAAATGGGAAAGCAAGGCCTGTGCCATCAGGTCCCTGTTTCCAGCGAACACGCAGCCTACCTCCTTGTGCTTTCTACCAGGTAAATACACACTCTAGCTAAACCCTGGTCCCTTCCCTGAATAACGTTTTCTTGGCACGGAGTTCTCCGTGTAGCCAACTGCCTCTCCCAAGGAAGGCTCTAGGTACGCTATCGGGGCTTAGCTTCTTCTAAAACCCTGCAGTGTAAGACGTAGAAGTGTGCTTTGCTTCCAGCAGGAAAGCAAGCCGACTTTCTCCTGTAAGTATGGGGTGTTAAGGTATGACACTCTAGAAGGAATGCGAAGCAGTTTTGGTTTCTCAGTGCCGCTCAGCCTAGGGCAATGAGGCAAGATATGCATGACATGTGGGATGTAAGAGAACAGATTTCCTGGAGCCTTTGGAGTGCTGATTAAACCTAGGTCTGCCAAGGAAGAGTGCAGTGTGTTGCCCTACACTCAGCATACGCAGAGTGACTGGGAAAGGTTTCCGGGCCTGGATGTTTCTTAGCAGCCTAGTGGAGGCTGCCGGTACTAGGTGTTCTTGCAGGGAATAGGGAGCCCACGCGAGGTCCTCGGTGTCCTGAAAGCTTACTAACCTTAAAAGAAAACAAACCTAAAGCTAATGCTTCAAGGACTCTTCTCCAAGCTTCCGCTTTGGTAGGCTATTCAAGGCTTTATCTTGGGGAAAGGACTCACGTCACGTTTCCTTTTAGCTCTAGAGCGTCTCAGGAGGAGCTCCCACCCAGGCTATGAAAGCACCCTGTTGATCTAGAGAACACTCGTTCCCTTCCCAGAGCCCTGCCTACAGTGTCTAAAGGCCCGTCCTAAAACTGTAATTTAGGTAGCTTCAAGGCAGCATGAGTGGTGCATTCAAAATGGGAAAGCAAGCCTTGTGCCATCAGGTGACCGTTTCCAGCGAAAACGCAGCCTACCTCCTTGTGATTTCTACCAAGTAAATATACACTCTAGCTACACACTGGCCCCTTCCTTAATAAAGTTGGTTTGGCACGGAGTTCTGCGTGTAGCCACGGCCTCCCCAAAGGAGCGCTCTAGGTACGCTATCGGGGCTTAGCCTCTTCTAAAACCCTGCAGTGTAGGAGGAAGAACTGTGCTTTGGTACCAGCAGGAACGCAAGCCGAGTTTCTCCTGTAAGTATGGCATCTTAAGGTATGACTTTGTAGAAGGAATGCTAAGCAGTTTTGGTTTCTCAGTGCCGATCAGCTTAGGGCAATGAGGCAGATTGGCATGACATGTAGGAAATGAGAGAACAGATTTCCTGGAGCTGGTGGAGTGCGGAGGAAATCCAGCTCCTCCAAGGAAGAGTGCAGTGTGTTGCCCTACACTTAGCATCCAGAGAGTGACTGGGAAACTTTTCCAGGCCTGGATGTTTCCTGGCAGGCCAGGGGAGCCTGGCCGGTCCCGGTGTTCTTGCAGGGAATAGGGTGCCCACGCGAGGTCCTCGGTACCTGAAAAGCTTACTAACGTTAAAAGAAAGCAGACCTAAAATTAAGCCTCAAGTTCTCTGCTCCAAGCTTCCGCTTCGGCAGGCTGTTCAAGGTTTTACCTTGAGGAAAGGACTCCCGTTAAGTTTCCTTTTAGCTCTAGAGCGTCTCAGGAGGAGCTCCCACCCAGGCTATGAAAGCACCCTGTTGATTTAGAGAAAACTCTTTCCCTTCCCAGTACACTGCCTACAGTGACAGGGACCCGTGCAGAACACTGTTATTTAGGTAGCTTCAAGGCAGCAAGAATGGAGCATTCAATATGGAAAAGCAAGCCTTGTGCCATAAATTCCCCGTTTCCAATGAACACGCAGCCTACCTCCTTGTGATTTCGACCAAGTAAATATACACTCTAGCTACACACTGGTCCCTTCCTTGAATAAAGTTGGTTTGGCAGGGAGTTCTGCGTCTAGCCAACGCCCTCCACCAAGGAGCGATCTAGGTTCGCTATCGGGGCTTAGCTTCTTCTAAAACCCTGCACTGGAAGAGCAAGAACTGGGCTTTGGTTACAGCAGGAATGCAAGCCGACTCTCTCCTGTAAATATGGGGTCTTAAGGTATGACCCTCTAGAAGGAATGCCAAGCAGTTTTGGTTTCTCAGTGCCGCTCAGCCTAGGGCAATGAGGCAGATTTCCATGACATGTAGGATGTACGAGAACAGATTTCCTGGAGCTGTTGGAGTGCGGAGGAAACCTAGGTCTCCCAAGGAAGAGTGCAGTGTGTTGCCCTACACTCAGCATACACAGAGTGACTGGGAAAGGTTTCCGGGCCTGGATGTTCCTTAGCAGCCCAGGGGAGCCTGCCGGAACTCTGTGTTCTAGTAGGGAATAGGGTGCCCACGCGAGGTCCTGGTGCCCTGAAAAGCTTACTAACTTTAAAAGAAAGCAGACCTAAATTTAAGCCTCAAGGACTCTGCTCCAAGCTTCCGCTTCGGCAGGCTATTCAAGGCTTTACCTTGAGGAAGGGACTCCCGTCAAGTTTCCTTTTAGCTCTAGAGCGTCTCAGGAGGAGCTCCCACCCAGGCTATGAAAGCACCCTGTTGATGGAGAGAACACTCGTTCCCTTCCCAGAGCCCTGCCTACTGCGACTAGACACCCGTCCTAAAACTGTTATTTAGGTAGTGTTAAGGCAACATGAATGGAGCATTCAAAATGGGAAAGCAAGGCCTGTGCCATCAGGTCCCTGTTTCCAGCGAACACGCAGCCTACCTCCTTGTGCTTTCTACCAGGTAAATACACACTCTAGCTAAACCCTGGTCCCTTCCCTGAATAACGTTTTCTTGGCACGGAGTTCTCCGTGTAGCCAACTGCCTCTCCCAAGGAAGGCTCTAGGTACGCTATCGGGGCTTAGCTTCTTCTAAAACCCTGCAGTGTAAGACGTAGAAGTGTGCTTTGCTTCCAGCAGGAAAGCAAGCCGACTTTCTCCTGTAAGTATGGGGTGTTAAGGTATGACACTCTAGAAGGAATGCGAAGCAGTTTTGGTTTCTCAGTGCCGCTCAGCCTAGGGCAATGAGGCAAGATATGCATGACATGTGGGATGTAAGAGAACAGATTTCCTGGAGCCTTTGGAGTGCTGATTAAACCTAGGTCTCCCAAGGAAGAGTGCAGTGTGTTGCCCTACACTCAGCATACGCAGAGTGACTGGGAAAGGTTTCCGGGCCTGGATGTTTCTTAGCAGCCTAGTGGAGGCTGCCGGTACTAGGTGTTCTTGCAGGGAATAGGGAGCCCACGCGAGGTCCTCGGTGTCCTGAAAGCTTACTAACCTTAAAAGAAAACAAACCTAAAGCTAATGCTTCAAGGACTCTGCTCCAAGCTTCCGCTTTGGTAGGCTATTCAAGGCTTTATCTTGGGGAAAGGACTCACGTCACGTTTCCTTTTAGCTCTAGAGCGTCTCAGGAGGAGCTCCCACCCAGGCTATGAAAGCACCCTGTTGATCTAGAGAACACTCGTTCCCTTCCCAGAGCCCTGCCTACAGTGTCTAAAGGCCCGTCCTAAAACTGTAATTTAGGTAGCTTCAAGGCAGCATGAGTGGTGCATTCAAAATGGGAAAGCAAGCCTTGTGCCATCAGGTGACCGTTTCCAGCGAAAACGCAGCCTACCTCCTTGTGATTTCTACCAAGTAAATATACACTCTAGCTACACACTGACCCCTTCCTTAATAAAGTTGGTTTGGCACGGAGTTCTGCGTGTAGCCACGGCCTCCCCAAAGGAGCGCTCTAGGTACGCTATCGGGGCTTAGCCTCTTCTAAAACCCTGCAGTGTAGGAGGAAGAACTGTGCTTTGGTACCAGCAGGAACGCAAGCCGACTTTCTCCTGTAAGTATGGCATCTTAAGGTATGACTTTGTAGAAGGAATGCTAAGCAGTTTTGGTTTCTCAGTGCCGATCAGCTTAGGGCAATGAGGCAGATTGGCATGACATGTAGGAAATGAGAGAACAGATTTCCTGGAGCTGGTGGAGTGCGGAGGAAATCCAGCTCCTCCAAGGAAGAGTGCAGTGTGTTGCCCTACACTTAGCATCCAGAGAGTGACTGGGAAACTTTTCGGGGCCTGGATGTTTCCTGGCAGGCCAGGGGAGCCTGGCCGGTCCCGGTGTTCTTGCAGGGAATAGGGTGCCCACGCGAGGTCCTCGGTACCTGAAAAGCTTACTAACGTTAAAAGAAAGCAGACCTAAAATTAAGCCTCAAGTTCTCTGCTCCAAGCTTCCGCTTCGGCAGGCTATTCAAGGCTTTACCTTGAGGAAAGGACTCCCGTCAAGTTTCCTTTTAGCTCTAGAGCGTCTCAGGAGGAGCTCCCAGCCAGGCTATGAAAGCACCCTGTTGATTTAGAGAAAACTCTTTCCCTTCCCAGTACACTGCCTACAGTGACAGGGACCCGTGCAAAACACTGTTATTTAGGTAGCTTCAAGGCAGCAAGAATGGAGCATCCAATATGGAAAAGCAAGCCTTGTGCCATAAATTCCCCGTTTCCAGTGAACACGCAGCCTACCTCCTTGAGATTTTACCAAGTAAATATACACTCTAGCTCCACACTGGTCCCTTCCTTGAATAAAGTTGGTTTGGCAGCGAGTTCTGCGTCTAGCCAACGGCGTCCACCAAGGAGCGATCTAGGTTCGCTATCGGGGCTTAGCTTCTTCTAAAACCCTGCACTGGAAGAGCAAGAACTGGGCTTTGGTTACAGCAGGAATGCAAGCCGACTCTCTCCTGTAAATATGGGGTCTTAAGGTATGACACTCTAGAAGGAATGCGAAGCAGTTTTGGTTTCTCAGTGCCGCTCAGCCTAGGGCAATGAGGCAGATTTCCATGACATGTAGGATGTAAGAGAACAGATTTCCTGGAGCTGTTGGAGTGCGGAGGAAACCTAGGTCTCCCAAGGAAGAGTGCGGTGTGTTGCCCTACACTCAGCATACACAGAGTGACTGGGAAAGGTTTCCGGGCCTGGATGTTCCTTAGCAGCCCAGGGGAGCCTGCCGGAACTCTGTGTTCTAGTAGGGAATAGGGTGCCCACGCGAGGTCCTGGTGCCCTGAAAAGCTTACTAACTTTAAAAGAAAGCAGACCTAAATTTAAGCCTCAAGGACTCTGCTCCAAGCTTCCGCTTCGGCAGGCTATTCAAGGCTTTACCTTGAGGAAGGGACTCCCGTCAAGTTTCCTTTTAGCTCTAGAGCGTCTCAGGAGGAGCTCCCACCCAGGCTATGAAAGCACCCTGTTGATGGAGAGAACACTCGTTCCCTTCCCAGAGCCCTGCCTACTGCGACTAGACACCCGTCCTAAAACTGTTATTTAGGTAGTGTTAAGGCAACATGAATGGAGCATTCAAAATGGGAAAGCAAGGCCTGTGCCATCAGGTCCCTGTTTCCAGCGAACACGCAGCCTACCTCCTTGTGCTTTCTACCAGGTAAATACACACTCTAGCTAAACCCTGGTCCCTTCCCTGAATAACGTTTTCTTGGCACGGAGTTCTCCGTGTAGCCAACTGCCTCTCCCAAGGAAGGCTCTAGGTACGCTATCGGGGCTTAGCTTCTTCTAAAACCCTGCAGTGTAAGACGTAGAAGTGTGCTTTGCTTCCAGCAGGAAAGCAAGCCGACTTTCTCCTGTAAGTATGGGGTGTTAAGGTATGACACTCTAGAAGGAATGCGAAGCAGTTTTCGTTTCTCAGTGCCGCTCAGCCTAGGGCAATGAGGCAAGATATGCATGACATGTGGGATGTAAGAGAACAGATTTCCTGGAGCCTTTGGAGTGCTGATTAAACCTAGGTCTCCCAAGGAAGAGTGCAGTGTGTTGCCCTACACTCAGCATACGCAGAGTGACTGGGAAAGGTTTCCGGGCCTGGATGTTTCTTAGCAGCCTAGTGGAGGCTGCCGGTACTAGGTGTTCTTGCAGGGAATAGGGAGCCCACGCGAGGTCCTCGGTGTCCTGAAAGCTTACTAACCTTAAAAGAAAACAAACCTAAAGCTAATGCTTCAAGGACTCTGCTCCAAGCTTCCGCTTTGGTAGGCTATTCAAGGCTTTATCTTGGGGAAAGGACTCACGTCACGTTTCCTTTTAGCTCTAGAGCGTCTCAGGAGGAGCTCCCACCCAGGCTATGAAAGCACCCTGTTGATCTAGAGAACACTCGTTCCCTTCCCAGAGCCCTGCCTACAGTGTCTAAAGGCCCGTCCTAAAACTGTAATTTAGGTAGCTTCAAGGCAGCATGAGTGGTGCATTCAAAATGGGAAAGCAAGCCTTGTGCCATCAGGTGACCGTTTCCAGCGAAAACGCAGCCTACCTCCTTGTGATTTCTACCAAGTAAATATACACTCTAGCTACACACTGACCCCTTCCTTAATAAAGTTGGTTTGGCACGGAGTTCTGCGTGTAGCCACGGCCTCCCCAAAGGAGCGCTCTAGGTACGCTATCGGGGCTTAGCCTCTTCTAAAACCCTGCAGTGTAGGAGGAAGAACTGTGCTTTGGTACCAGCAGGAACGCAAGCCGACTTTCTCCTGTAAGTATGGCATCTTAAGGTATGACTTTGTAGAAGGAATGCTAAGCAGTTTTGGTTTCTCAGTGCCGATCAGCTTAGGGCAATGAGGCAGATTGGCATGACATGTAGGAAATGAGAGAACAGATTTCCTGGAGCTGGTGGAGTGCGGAGGAAATCCAGCTCCTCCAAGGAAGAGTGCAGTGTGTTGCCCTACACTTAGCATCCAGAGAGTGACTGGGAAACTTTTCCGGGCCTGGATGTTTCCTGGCAGGCCAGGGGAGCCTGGCCGGTCCCGGTGTTCTTGCAGGGAATAGGGTGCCCACGCGAGGTCCTCGGTACCTGAAAAGCTTACTAACGTTAAAAGAAAGCAGACCTAAAATTAAGCCTCAAGTTCTCTGCTCCAAGCTTCCGCTTCGGCAGGCTATTCAAGGCTTTACCTTGAGGAAAGGACTCCCGTCAAGTTTCCTTTTAGCTCTAGAGCGTCTCAGGAGGAGCTCCCAGCCAGGCTATGAAAGCACCCTGTTGATTTAGAGAAAACTCTTTCCCTTCCCAGTACACTGCCTACAGTGACAGGGACCCGTGCAAAACACTGTTATTTAGGTAGCTTCAAGGCAGCAAGAATGGAGCATCCAATATGGAAAAGCAAGCCTTGTGCCATAAATTCCCCGTTTCCAGTGAACACGCAGCCTACCTCCTTGAGATTTTACCAAGTAAATATACACTCTAGCTCCACACTGGTCCCTTCCTTGAATAAAGTTGGTTTGGCAGGGAGTTCTGCGTCTAGCCAACGGCGTCCACCAAGGAGCGATCTAGGTTCGCTATCGGGGCTTAGCTTCTTCTAAAACCCTGCACTGGAAGAGCAAGAACTGGGCTTTGGTTACAGCAGGAATGCAAGCCGACTCTCTCCTGTAAATATGGGGTCTTAAGGTATGACACTCTAGAAGGAATGCGAAGCAGTTTTGGTTTCTCAGTGCCGCTCAGCCTAGGGCAATGAGGCAGATTTCCATGACATGTAGGATGTAAGAGAACAGATTTCCTGGAGCTGTTGGAGTGCGGAGGAAACCTAGGTCTCCCAAGGAAGAGTGCGGTGTGTTGCCCTACACTCAGCATACACAGAGTGACTGGGAAAGGTTTCCGGGCCTGGATGTTCCTTAGCAGCCCAGGGGAGCCTGCCGGAACTCTGTGTTCTAGTAGGGAATAGGGTGCCCACGCGAGGTCCTGGTGCCCTGAAAAGCTTACTAACTTTAAAAGAAAGCAGACCTAAATTTAAGCCTCAAGGACTCTGCTCCAAGCTTCCGCTTCGGCAGGCTATTCAAGGCTTTACCTTGAGGAAGGGACTCCCGTCAAGTTTCCTTTTAGCTCTAGAGCGTCTCAGGAGGAGCTCCCACCCAGGCTATGAAAGCACCCTGTTGATGGAGAGAACACTCGTTCCCTTCCCAGAGCCCTGCCTACTGCGACTAGACACCCGTCCTAAAACTGTTATTTAGGTAGTGTTAAGGCAACATGAATGGAGCATTCAAAATGGGAAAGCAAGGCCTGTGCCATCAGGTCCCTGTTTCCAGCGAACACGCAGCCTACCTCCTTGTGCTTTCTACCAGGTAAATACACACTCTAGCTAAACCCTGGTCCCTTCCCTGAATAACGTTTTCTTGGCACGGAGTTCTCCGTGTAGCCAACTGCCTCTCCCAAGGAAGGCTCTAGGTACGCTATCGGGGCTTAGCTTCTTCTAAAACCCTGCAGTGTAAGACGTAGAAGTGTGCTTTGCTTCCAGCAGGAAAGCAAGCCGACTTTCTCCTGTAAGTATGGGGTGTTAAGGTATGACACTCTAGAAGGAATGCGAAGCAGTTTTCGTTTCTCAGTGCCGCTCAGCCTAGGGCAATGAGGCAAGATATGCATGACATGTGGGATGTAAGAGAACAGATTTCCTGGAGCCTTTGGAGTGCTGATTAAACCTAGGTCTCCCAAGGAAGAGTGCAGTGTGTTGCCCTACACTCAGCATACGCAGAGTGACTGGGAAAGGTTTCCGGGCCTGGATGTTTCTTAGCAGCCTAGTGGAGGCTGCCGGTACTAGGTGTTCTTGCAGGGAATAGGGAGCCCACGCGAGGTCCTCGGTGTCCTGAAAGCTTACTAACCTTAAAAGAAAACAAACCTAAAGCTAATGCTTCAAGGACTCTGCTCCAAGCTTCCGCTTTGGTAGGCTATTCAAGGCTTTATCTTGGGGAAAGGACTCACGTCACGTTTCCTTTTAGCTCTAGAGCGTCTCAGGAGGAGCTCCCACCCAGGCTATGAAAGCACCCTGTTGATCTAGAGAACACTCGTTCCCTTCCCAGAGCCCTGCCTACAGTGTCTAAAGGCCCGTCCTAAAACTGTAATTTAGGTAGCTTCAAGGCAGCATGAGTGGTGCATTCAAAATGGGAAAGCAAGCCTTGTGCCATCAGGTGACCGTTTCCAGCGAAAACGCAGCCTACCTCCTTGTGATTTCTACCAAGTAAATATACACTCTAGCTACACACTGACCCCTTCCTTAATAAAGTTGGTTTGGCACGGAGTTCTGCGTGTAGCCACGGCCTCCCCAAAGGAGCGCTCTAGGTACGCTATCGGGGCTTAGCCTCTTCTAAAACCCTGCAGTGTAGGAGGAAGAACTGTGCTTTGGTACCAGCAGGAACGCAAGCCGACTTTCTCCTGTAAGTATGGCATCTTAAGGTATGACTTTGTAGAAGGAATGCTAAGCAGTTTTGGTTTCTCAGTGCCGATCAGCTTAGGGCAATGAGGCAGATTGGCATGACATGTAGGAAATGAGAGAACAGATTTCCTGGAGCTGGTGGAGTGCGGAGGAAATCCAGCTCCTCCAAGGAAGAGTGCAGTGTGTTGCCCTACACTTAGCATCCAGAGAGTGACTGGGAAACTTTTCCGGGCCTGGATGTTTCCTGGCAGGCCAGGGGAGCCTGGCCGGTCCCGGTGTTCTTGCAGGGAATAGGGTGCCCACGCGAGGTCCTCGGTACCTGAAAAGCTTACTAACGTTAAAAGAAAGCAGACCTAAAATTAAGCCTCAAGTTCTCTGCTCCAAGCTTCCGCTTCGGCAGGCTATTCAAGGCTTTACCTTGAGGAAAGGACTCCCGTCAAGTTTCCTTTTAGCTCTAGAGCGTCTCAGGAGGAGCTCCCAGCCAGGCTATGAAAGCACCCTGTTGATTTAGAGAAAACTCTTTCCCTTCCCAGTACACTGCCTACAGTGACAGGGACCCGTGCAAAACACTGTTATTTAGGTAGCTTCAAGGCAGCAAGAATGGAGCATCCAATATGGAAAAGCAAGCCTTGTGCCATAAATTCCCCGTTTCCAGTGAACACGCAGCCTACCTCCTTGAGATTTTACCAAGTAAATATACACTCTAGCTCCACACTGGTCCCTTCCTTGAATAAAGTTGGTTTGGCAGGGAGTTCTGCGTCTAGCCAACGGCGTCCACCAAGGAGCGATCTAGGTTCGCTATCGGGGCTTAGCTTCTTCTAAAACCCTGCACTGGAAGAGCAAGAACTGGGCTTTGGTTACAGCAGGAATGCAAGCCGACTCTCTCCTGTAAATATGGGGTCTTAAGGTATGACACTCTAGAAGGAATGCGAAGCAGTTTTGGTTTCTCAGTGCCGCTCAGCCTAGGGCAATGAGGCAGATTTCCATGACATGTAGGATGTAAGAGAACAGATTTCCTGGAGCTGTTGGAGTGCGGAGGAAACCTAGGTCTCCCAAGGAAGAGTGCGGTGTGTTGCCCTACACTCAGCATACACAGAGTGACTGGGAAAGGTTTCCGGGCCTGGATGTTCCTTAGCAGCCCAGGGGAGCCTGCCGGAACTCTGTGTTCTAGTAGGGAATAGGGTGCCCACGCGAGGTCCTGGTGCCCTGAAAAGCTTACTAACTTTAAAAGAAAGCAGACCTAAATTTAAGCCTCAAGGACTCTGCTCCAAGCTTCCGCTTCGGCAGGCTATTCAAGGCTTTACCTTGAGGAAGGGACTCCCGTCAAGTTTCCTTTTAGCTCTAGAGCGTCTCAGGAGGAGCTCCCACCCAGGCTATGAAAGCACCCTGTTGATGGAGAGAACACTCGTTCCCTTCCCAGAGCCCTGCCTACTGCGACTAGACACCCGTCCTAAAACTGTTATTTAGGTAGTGTTAAGGCAACATGAATGGAGCATTCAAAATGGGAAAGCAAGGCCTGTGCCATCAGGTCCCTGTTTCCAGCGAACACGCAGCCTACCTCCTTGTGCTTTCTACCAGGTAAATACACACTCTAGCTAAACCCTGGTCCCTTCCCTGAATAACGTTTTCTTGGCACGGAGTTCTCCGTGTAGCCAACTGCCTCTCCCAAGGAAGGCTCTAGGTACGCTATCGGGGCTTAGCTTCTTCTAAAACCCTGCAGTGTAAGACGTAGAAGTGTGCTTTGCTTCCAGCAGGAAAGCAAGCCGACTTTCTCCTGTAAGTATGGGGTGTTAAGGTATGACACTCTAGAAGGAATGCGAAGCAGTTTTGGTTTCTCAGTGCCGCTCAGCCTAGGGCAATGAGGCAAGATATGCATGACATGTGGGATGTAAGAGAACAGATTTCCTGGAGCCTTTGGAGTGCTGATTAAACCTAGGTCTGCCAAGGAAGAGTGCAGTGTGTTGCCCTACACTCAGCATACGCAGAGTGACTGGGAAAGGTTTCCGGGCCTGGATGTTTCTTAGCAGCCTAGTGGAGGCTGCCGGTACTAGGTGTTCTTGCAGGGAATAGGGAGCCCACGCGAGGTCCTCGGTGTCCTGAAAGCTTACTAACCTTAAAAGAAAACAAACCTAAAGCTAATGCTTCAAGGACTCTGCTCCAAGCTTCCGCTTTGGTAGGCTATTCAAGGCTTTATCTTGGGGAAAGGACTCACGTCACGTTTCCTTTTAGCTCTAGAGCGTCTCAGGAGGAGCTCCCACCCAGGCTATGAAAGCACCCTGTTGATCTAGAGAACACTCGTTCCCTTCCCAGAGCCCTGCCTACAGTGTCTAAAGGCCCGTCCTAAAACTGTAATTTAGGTAGCTTCAAGGCAGCATGAGTGGTGCATTCAAAATGGGAAAGCAAGCCTTGTGCCATCAGGTGACCGTTTCCAGCGAAAACGCAGCCTACCTCCTTGTGATTTCTACCAAGTAAATATACACTCTAGCTACACACTGGCCCCTTCCTTAATAAAGTTGGTTTGGCACGGAGTTCTGCGTGTAGCCACGGCCTCCCCAAAGGAGCGCTCTAGGTACGCTATCGGGGCTTAGCCTCTTCTAAAACCCTGCAGTGTAGGAGGAAGAACTGTGCTTTGGTACCAGCAGGAACGCAAGCCGACTTTCTCCTGTAAGTATGGCATCTTAAGGTATGACGTTGTAGAAGGAATGCTAAGCAGTTTTGGTTTCTCAGTGCCGATCAGCTTAGGGCAATGAGGCAGATTGGCATGACATGTAGGAAATGAGAGAACAGATTTCCTGGAGCTGGTGGAGTGCGGAGGAAATCCAGCTCCTCCAAGGAAGAGTGCAGTGTGTTGCCCTACACTCAGCATACACAGAGTGACTGGGAAAGGTTTCCGGGCCTGGATGTTCCTTAGCAGCCCAGGGGAGCCTGCCGGAACTCTGTGTTCTAGTAGGGAATAGGGTGCCCACGCGAGGTCCTGGTGCCCTGAAAAGCTTACTAACTTTAAAAGAAAGCAGACCTAAATTTAAGCCTCAAGGACTCTGCTCCAAGCTTCCGCTTCGGCAGGCTATTCAAGGCTTTACCTTGAGGAAGGGACTCCCGTCAAGTTTCCTTTTAGCTCTAGAGCGTCTCAGGAGGAGCTCCCACCCAGGCTATGAAAGCACCCTGTTGATGGAGAGAACACTCGTTCCCTTCCCAGAGCCCTGCCTACTGCGACTAGACACCCGTCCTAAAACTGTTATTTAGGTAGTGTTAAGGCAACATGAATGGAGCATTCAAAATGGGAAAGCAAGGCCTGTGCCATCAGGTCCCTGTTTCCAGCGAACACGCAGCCTACCTCCTTGTGCTTTCTACCAGGTAAATACACACTCTAGCTAAACCCTGGTCCCTTCCCTGAATAACGTTTTCTTGGCACGGAGTTCTCCGTGTAGCCAACTGCCTCTCCCAAGGAAGGCTCTAGGTACGCTATCGGGGCTTAGCTTCTTCTAAAACCCTGCAGTGTAAGACGTAGAAGTGTGCTTTGCTTCCAGCAGGAAAGCAAGCCGACTTTCTCCTGTAAGTATGGGGTGTTAAGGTATGACACTCTAGAAGGAATGCGAAGCAGTTTTGGTTTCTCAGTGCCGCTCAGCCTAGGGCAATGAGGCAAGATATGCATGACATGTGGGATGTAAGAGAACAGATTTCCTGGAGCCTTTGGAGTGCTGATTAAACCTAGGTCTGCCAAGGGAGAGTGCAGTGTGTTGCCCTACACTCAGCATACGCAGAGTGACTGGGAAAGGTTTCCGGGCCTGGATGTTTCTTAGCAGCCTAGTGGAGGCTGCCGGTACTAGGTGATCTTGCAGGGAATAGGGAGCCCACGCGAGGTCCTCGGTGTCCTGAAAGCTTACTAACCTTAAAAGAAAACAAACCTAAAGCTAATGCTTCAAGGACTCTGCTCCAAGCTTCCGCTTTGGTAGGCTATTCAAGGCTTTATCTTGGGGAAAGGACTCACGTCACGTTTCCTTTTAGCTCTAGAGCGTCTCAGGAGGAGCTCCCACCCAGGCTATGAAAGCACCCTGTTGATCTAGAGAACACTCGTTCCCTTCCCAGAGCCCTGCCTACAGTGTCTAAAGGCCCGTCCTAAAACTGTAATTTAGGTAGCTTCAAGGCAGCATGAGTGGTGCATTCAAAATGGGAAAGCAAGCCTTGTGCCATCAGGTGACCGTTTCCAGCGAAAACGCAGCCTACCTCCTTGTGATTTCTACCAAGTAAATATACACTCTAGCTACACACTGGCCCCTTCCTTAATAAAGTTGGTTTGGCACGGAGTTCTGCGTGTAGCCACGGCCTCCCCAAAGGAGCGCTCTAGGTACGCTATCGGGGCTTAGCCTCTTCTAAAACCCTGCAGTGTAGGAGGAAGAACTGTGCTTTGGTACCAGCAGGAACGCAAGCCGAGTTTCTCCTGTAAGTATGGCATCTTAAGGTATGACTTTGTAGAAGGAATGCTAAGCAGTTTTGGTTTCTCAGTGCCGATCAGCTTAGGGCAATGAGGCAGATTGGCATGACATGTAGGAAATGAGAGAACAGATTTCCTGGAGCTGGTGGAGTGCGGAGGAAATCCAGCTCCTCCAAGGAAGAGTGCAGTGTGTTGCCCTACACTTAGCATCCAGAGGGTGACTGGGAAACTTTTCCGTGCCTGGATGTTTCCTGGCAGGCCAGGGGAGCCTGGCCGGTCCCGGTGTTCTTGCAGGGAATAGGGTGCCCACGCGAGGTCCTCGGTACCTGAAAAGCTTACTAACGTTAAAAGAAAGCAGACCTAAAATTAAGCCTCAAGTTCTCTGCTCCAAGCTTCCGCTTCGGCAGGCTGTTCAAGGCTTTACCTTGAGGAAAGGACTCCCGTCAAGTTTCCTTTTAGCTCTAGAGCGTCTCAGGAGGAGCTCCCACCCAGGCTATGAAAGCACCCTGTTGATTTAGAGAAAACTCTTTCCCTTCCCAGTACACTGCCTACAGTGACAGGGACCCGTGCAAAACACTGTTATTTAGGTAGCTTCAAGGCAGCAAGAATGGAGCATCCAATATGGAAAAGCAAGCCTTGTGCCATAAATTCCCCGTTTCCAGTGAACACGCAGCCTACCTCCTTGAGATTTTACCAAGTAAATATACACTCTAGCTCCACACTGGTCCCTTCCTTGAATAAAGTTGGTTTGGCAGGGAGTTCTGCGTCTAGCCAACGGCGTCCACCAAGGAGCGATCTAGGTTCGCTATCGGGGCTTAGCTTCTTCTAAAACCCTGCACTGGAAGAGCAAGAACTGGGCTTTGGTTACAGCAGGAATGCAAGCCGACTCTCTCCTGTAAATATGGGGTCTTAAGGTATGACACTCTAGAAGGAATGCGAAGCAGTTTTGGTTTCTCAGTGCCGCTCAGCCTAGGGCAATGAGGCAGATTTCCATGACATGTAGGATGTAAGAGAACAGATTTCCTGGAGCTGTTGGAGTGCGGAGGAAACCTAGGTCTCCCAAGGAAGAGTGCGGTGTGTTGCCCTACACTCAGCATACACAGAGTGACTGGGAAAGGTTTCCGGGCCTGGATGTTCCTTAGCAGCCCAGGGGAGCCTGCCGGAACTCTGTGTTCTAGTAGGGAATAGGGTGCCCACGCGAGGTCCTGGTGCCCTGAAAAGCTTACTAACTTTAAAAGAAAGCAGACCTAAATTTAAGCCTCAAGGACTCTGCTCCAAGCTTCCGCTTCGGCAGGCTATTCAAGGCTTTACCTTGAGGAAGGGACTCCCGTCAAGTTTCCTTTTAGCTCTAGAGCGTCTCAGGAGGAGCTCCCACCCAGGCTATGAAAGCACCCTGTTGATGGAGAGAACACTCGTTCCCTTCCCAGAGCCCTGCCTACTGCGACTAGACACCCGTCCTAAAACTGTTATTTAGGTAGTGTTAAGGCAACATGAATGGAGCATTCAAAATGGGAAAGCAAGGCCTGTGCCATCAGGTCCCTGTTTCCAGCGAACACGCAGCCTACCTCCTTGTGCTTTCTACCAGGTAAATACACACTCTAGCTAAACCCTGGTCCCTTCCCTGAATAACGTTTTCTTGGCACGGAGTTCTCCGTGTAGCCAACTGCCTCTCCCAAGGAAGGCTCTAGGTACGCTATCGGGGCTTAGCTTCTTCTAAAACCCTGCAGTGTAAGACGTAGAAGTGTGCTTTGCTTCCAGCAGGAAAGCAAGCCGACTTTCTCCTGTAAGTATGGGGTGTTAAGGTATGACACTCTAGAAGGAATGCGAAGCAGTTTTCGTTTCTCAGTGCCGCTCAGCCTAGGGCAATGAGGCAAGATATGCATGACATGTGGGATGTAAGAGAACAGATTTCCTGGAGCCTTTGGAGTGCTGATTAAACCTAGGTCTCCCAAGGAAGAGTGCAGTGTGTTGCCCTACACTCAGCATACGCAGAGTGACTGGGAAAGGTTTCCGGGCCTGGATGTTTCTTAGCAGCCTAGTGGAGGCTGCCGGTACTAGGTGTTCTTGCAGGGAATAGGGAGCCCACGCGAGGTCCTCGGTGTCCTGAAAGCTTACTAACCTTAAAAGAAAACAAACCTAAAGCTAATGCTTCAAGGACTCTGCTCCAAGCTTCCGCTTTGGTAGGCTATTCAAGGCTTTATCTTGGGGAAAGGACTCACGTCACGTTTCCTTTTAGCTCTAGAGCGTCTCAGGAGGAGCTCCCACCCAGGCTATGAAAGCACCCTGTTGATCTAGAGAACACTCGTTCCCTTCCCAGAGCCCTGCCTACAGTGTCTAAAGGCCCGTCCTAAAACTGTAATTTAGGTAGCTTCAAGGCAGCATGAGTGGTGCATTCAAAATGGGAAAGCAAGCCTTGTGCCATCAGGTGACCGTTTCCAGCGAAAACGCAGCCTACCTCCTTGTGATTTCTACCAAGTAAATATACACTCTAGCTACACACTGACCCCTTCCTTAATAAAGTTG